>NC_053041.3:603718373-604369623 GCF_002575655.3 Aegilops tauschii subsp. strangulata | reverse complement strand
TTCGAATACACCCCCGGTGGGTGGAATTGTGCAAACTTAACAAAATATTGTTCCAAGAATGGTGAAACAGGAAAGTAGAGACAGCAGACTAGACTAAGGGCGCAGCAGGGGAGCCGGGCTGGTCGGTGGAGACGGCGCCACCGGCTGGAGGAGTGGCCGACTGGCGGGTCCCGGCTTGATCATCGCCGGCTGCAGGCGGTGCACCCGCGCGTGCCTTGTTGCTGGAGGCACGGTCAAGCTGAGGCTGACCGGCCGCTCCACCATCTGGCGCGGCGTCTTCACCCTCCTCCTCCTCCTCCTCGCCCTCGTCGCTGGAGTCGATCTCCTCCGCCGAGTCCTCGCCGTCTGCCGGGTTCAGACCGAACCACTCCTCCGGCTGGGCAACGCCGTTGTCGTCCACCTCAGGAGCGAAGGCGCTGGTGTCGGTGTAGTCGGCAATCACCAAAGCCTGCTGGATGATAGCCGGCCGCGCCGGCTCCAGCTCCGTGTCGGCCTCCTACCGCCAGGTGGCCAGCTGGTCGAGACTCAGCTCGGGATACTAGGCCTTGGCGAACTCCAGTGCCCGCCTGGTGCCGGACCGAGCCGCAGAAGCCTTCCAGGCCTCGAAGCGGCCGACCGCCACCTCCAGCCAGTCGGCAGTCCGACTGGGGGTGCGGGGAATCACCTCACCAGGCCAGAGAGCGGCGAACACCTGCGCCCCAACACGCTGAAGCCGGCAGAGCATGCGATGAGCCGGCTGGAGGCGGGCCTGAATCGCCAAGAGCTACTCCTCCAGCGACCGGCGAGCGTTCGGCGCGATCTTGGCGCCAGCCTGCCTTCGTGCCTTGCTGTGGGCCTCGACGACCTGGTTGGCGGCGGTAGAGTAGCCAGGGAAGTACTCTGCGCAAGAAAGAAAGAGAAAGAAGAGAAAAACACCAAGTCAGAAAATGAGCCAAACGGCAAGCGGCAAGCAAGGACGAAGAAGAAGGCGGCCTACCATCAACCAAGTCTTCGATCTGGCCATAGCCGTTGATCAGCGTCTGCTTCGCTTCGGCCCAGCTGGCCGCCTCTGTCTCATACTCGGCTTGGAGGGCGGCCTCGCTGTCCTGCACCGTCTTTAGGGCCGCCTTGTGGCTCTTCTCCTGGTCGGCCAACCTCTTGGCCAGGCGGTCACGCTCCTGTGCCAAGGCGTCAAACTCGGCCTCCTTAGCACGGAGGGCGGCCTGAGCCCCGCCCAGCTGCTCCCTCAGACTGGCGTTGGCCGCTGCAGGGATGGCAGGAAAGAAAGAAGCAATAAGGAAGAAGTCGTCAAGGAAGATCCGACCCGACTGCTCAGCAGTCGGCCCGAATCTCGGGGACTACACCCAGTGGGTGCGCTGACGCGCCCCCACGTGAGATAAAAGATGAAGCGCTTACCCCGGCTCTCAGATAGGTCAGCATTCTTCTGGGTCAGCTCCCGAGCCTGGGAGTTGAAGGCAGCCGCGCGGAGGTTGTGGTAGTCCTGCAAGACAGGCAAAGGAGCGAATGATAACAAGATAGCAAAACAAAGCCCGCTAAGAAGTTCCAAGCCGCCTGCTCAGCAGCCGACTCGGAACTCGGGGACTACACCCAGTGGGTGCGCTGACGCGCCCCCATGGAAGAAACCGAGATCAAAAAAGCAAAAATAGGAAGACTAACCCGAATGGCCGCCCGCGTCGCAAGGAACTCGTCATTGTATTCAGAAATCACCAAGAAAAGAAGAAAGAATGTACAAAGGAATATACACTTATGCCGACACCATCTGCGGCTGCTTTACCACCTTGTGGAAGCGGGCCGCCTTCGCGGCCGCCTCATCCCGCCTGGTCGCCGCTGCCCCGCCCTTGGGCTTCTTCGGCCGGCTCCCGAACAACCCCGACGCGGCACGACGCTTATGCCCGCCGCCCCAGGCAGGCGGCGCGGCGGAGGAACCCGCGCCTTGGCCGGACGCCGGCTGGCGGCGTGGGACGATTTCCGCCTCGTCGTCATCCGGCCAGTCGTCGAAACTGGCTCCAAGCCCGGAGCCGCCTGCTTCGCTGCCACCCGCCTCGGTGTTGTCCTCCATGGCGGCCGCCCCCAAGTCGTGGTCCTCCAGGTCATGCTCCGCCCGATCTGGGAGGAATCGGCGCTCCGCCTCCGACCCGGCTGCAGGTCGAAGGAGAGAGCTCTGCCAAGGCGTGCCGACTGGTCAGAGATGGCCAGAAGGAATTCGGCAACAAAACTAAGAAAAGAAAAGGAAAAAGAAAACATACCATGGGCGGAGGATGTGCACGGGAATATGGCTCCTTGCCAAACCGCCACTCTGCGGAGAGCTTGCAGTTCGCAAGGTAATTCACCATGTGGGCCACCTCGTCATGCGGCATGTCCTTGGTGCACATCCGACTCGGATCGAGCTGGCCGCTCATCTGACAGATCAGGTGAGGGCGGCTCTGAAGCGGAAGCACCCGGCGCGCGACGAAGGCGGCCAGCAAGTCGGACCCAGTCAGGCCCTCCGACTGGATCATCACCTGCAGTCGGGCGACGGCCGCGGCTCCAGCCGGCGTCAGCGTCGCGGCCTGATAGGACCATTGGGGCCGCATCCCAGCCGGCGGGCCGGCTACGTAAGCCAGCAAGTTGACGTAGTTGCCTTGTGGGGTGACGTTCTTCACGTAGAAATATGACTTCTGCCAGCGATTCACCGACTGGATTAACGTGATGACGAGGCAGGGGTTGTCGGCCGCCGGCCTCCGCATCGCGATGAAGGCGCTGCTCTGGGCCGGCACGCCCTGCATGCGGGTGCCCAGCTTGGATTGGAAGAACTCCCCCCAGAGCTCGAGGGTGGGGAGAACGCCAAGGAAGCCTTCGCACAAGGTGACGAAGGCGGACAGTAGCACCACCGTGTTCGGGGTGAGGTGGTGCGGTTAGAGTTGATAGAAGTCGAGGAAGGAGCGGAAGAAAGCGCTCGCCGGCAAGCCGATGCCGCAGGAAATGCGAGCGGAAGACTACCCGCTCGCCTTCCTCCGGCTCTGGCGTGATCTCCTTCGCAGGCGCGAGGCGGACCCGCACCTGGTCCGTGTTGGGGAACGTAGTAATTTCAAAAAAAATCCTACGCACACGCAAGATCATGGTGATGCATAGCAACGAGAGGGGAGAGTGTTGTCCACGTACCCTCGTAGACCGAAAGCGGAAGCGTTTAACACAACGCGGTTGATGTAGTCGTACGTCTTCACAATCCGACCGATCAAGTACCGAACGCATGGCACCTCTGAGTTCAGCACACGTTCAGCTCGATGACGTCCCTCGAACTCCGATCCAGCCGAGTGTTGAGGGAGAGTTTCGTCAGCACGACGGCGTGGTGTAAATGATGATGTTCTACCGACGCAGGGCTTCGCCTAAGCACTGCTACCATATTATCGAGGTGTAATATGGTGGAGGGGGGCACCGCACACGGCTAAGAGATCAATGATCAATTGTGTGTCTAGAGGTGCCCCCTGCCCCCGTATATAAAGGAGCAAGGGGGGTTCGGCCGGCCAAAGGGGAGAGGCGCGCCAGGAGGAGTCCTACTCCTACTGGGAGTAGGACTCCCCCCTTTTCCATGTTGGACTAGGAGAGAGAGGGGGAAGAGGTGGAGGGGAGGAAGGAAAGGGGGGGCGCCGCCCCCCTCTCCTTGTCCTATTTGGACTGGGGGGAGGGGCGTGCGGCCCTGCCCTGGCCTCCTCTCCTCTCTTCCACCTAGGCCCACTAAGGCCCATTAAGTTACCGGGGGGTTCCGGTAACCTCCTGGTACTCCAGAATAACCCGATTTCACCCGGAACACTTCCGATATCCAAACATAGGCTTCCAATATATCAATCTTTATGTCTCGGCCATTTCGAGACTCCTCGTTATGTGCGTGATCACATCTGGGACTCCGAACAACCATCGGTACATCAAAACATATAAACTCATAATATAACTGTCATCGTAACGTTAAGCGTGCGGACCCTACGGGTTCGAGAATTATGTAGACAAGACCGAGACACCTCTCCGGTCAATAACCAATAGCGGAACCTGGATGCTCATATTGGCTCCCACATATTCTATGAAGATCTTTATCGGTCAGACCGCATAACAACATACGTTGTTCCCTTTGTCATCGGTATGTTACTTGCCCGAGATTAGATCGTCGGGATCTCGATACCTAGTTCAATCTCGTTACCGGCAAGTATCTTTACTCGTTCCGTAATACATCATCCCGCAACTAACTCATTAGTTACAATGCTTGCAAGGATTATAGTGATGTGTATTACTGAGTGGGCCCAGAGATACCTCTCCGACAATCGGAGTGACAAATCCTAATCTTGAAATACGCCAACCCAACAAGTACCTTTGGAGACACCTGTAGAGCACCTTTATAATCACCCAGTTATGTTGTGATGTTTGGTAGCACACAAAGTGTTCCTCCGGTAAACGGCAGTTGCATAATCTCATAGTCATAGGAACATGTATAAGTCATGAAGAAAGCAATAGCAACATACTAAACGATCGAGTGCTATGCTAACGGAATGGGTCAAGTCAATCACATCATTCTCCTAATGATGTGATCCCGTTAATCAAATGACAACTCATGTCTATGGCTAGGAAACATAACCATCTTTGATCAACGAGCTAGTCAAGTAGAGGCATACGAGTGACACTCTGTTTGTCTATGTATTCACACAAGTATTATGTTTCCGGTTAATACAATTCTAGCATGAATAATAAACATTTATCATGATATAAGGAAATAAATAATAACTTTATTATTGCCTCTAGGGCATATTTCCTTCAGTCTCCCACTTGCACTAGAGTCAATAATCTAGATTACACAGTAATGATTCTTACACCCATGGAGTCTTGGTGCTGATCATGTTTTGCTCGTGGAAGAGGCTTAGTCAACGGGTCTGCAACATTCAGATCCGTATGTATCTGGCAAATTTCTATGTCTCCCACCTGGACTAAATCCCGGATGGAATTGAAGCGTCTTTTGATGTGCTTGGTTCTCTTGTGAAATCTGGATTCCTTTGCTAAGGCAATTGCACCAGTATTGTCACAAAAGATTTTCATTGGACCCGATGCACTAGGTATGACACCTAGATCGGATATGAACTCCTTCATCCAGACTCCTTCATTTGCTGCTTCCGAAGCAGCTATGTACTCCGCTTCACACGTAGATCCCGCCACGACACTTTGCTTAGAACTGCACCAACTGACAGCTCCACCGTTCAATGTAAACACGTATCCGTTTTGCGATTTAGAATCGCCCGGATCAGTGTCAAAGCTTGCATCAACGTAACCATTTACGATGAGCTCTTTGTCACCTCCATAAACGAGAAACATATCCTTAGTCCTTTTCAGGTATTTCAGGATGTTCTTGACCGCTGTCCAGTGATCCACTCCTGGATTACTTTGGTACCTCCCTGCTAAACTTATAGCAAGGCACACATCAAGTCTGGTACACAGCATTGCATACATGATAGAGCCTATGGCTGAAGCATAGGGAACATCTTTCATCTTCTCTCTATCTTCTGCAGTGGTCGGGCATTGAGTCTTACTCAATCTCACACCTTGTAATACAGGCAAGAACCCTTTCTTTGCTTGATCCATTTTGAACTTCTTCAAAACTTTGTCAAGATATGTGCTTTGTGAAATTCCAATTAAGCGTCTTGATCTATCTCTATAGATCTTGATGCCCAATATATATGCAGCTTCACCGAGGTCTTTCATTGAAAAACTCTTATTCAAGTATCCCTTTATGCTATCCAGAAATTCTATATCATTTCCAATTAGCAATATGTCATCCACATATAATATCAGAAATGCTACTGAGCTCCCACTCACTTTCTTGTAAATACAGGCTTCTCCAAAAGTATGTATAAAACCAAATGCTTTGATCACACTATCAAAGCGTTTATTCCAACTCCGAGAGGCTTGCACCAGTCCATAAATGGATCGCTAGAGCTTGCACACTTTGTTAGCTCCCTTTGGATCGACAAAACCTTCCGGTTGCATCATATACAACTCTTCTTCTAGAAATCCATTCAGGAATGCAGTTTTGACATCCATTTGCCAAATTTCATAATCATAAAATGCGGACAGACTTGAGCATCGCTACGGGTGAGAAGGTCTCATCGTAGTCAATCCCTTGAACTTGTCGAAAACCTTTCGCAACAAGTCAAGCTTTATAAACAGTAACATTACCGTCAGCGTCAGTCTTCTTCTTGAAGATCCATTTATTTTCAATGGCTTGCCGATCATTGGGCAAGTCAACCAAAGTCCATACTTTCTTCTCATACATGGATCCCATCTCGGATTTCATGGCCTCAAGCCATTTTGCGGAATCTGGGCACACCATCGCTTCTTCATAGTTCGTAGGTTCGTCATGGTCTAGTAACATAACCTCCAGAACAGGATTACCGTACCACTCTGGTGCGGATCTTAATCTGGTTGACCTACGAGGTTCAGTAATAACTTGATCTGAAGTTTCATGATCATTGTCATTAACTTCCTCACTAATTGGTGTAGGTGTCGCAGAAACTGGTTTCTGTGATGATCTACTTTCCAATAAAGGAGCAGGTACAGTTACCTCATCAAGTTCTACTTTCCTCCCACTCACTTCTTTCGAGAGAAACTCCTTCTCTAGAAAGGATCCATTCTTAGCAACGAATGTCTTGCCTTCGGATCTGTGATAGAAGGTGTACCCAATAGTCTCCTTTGGGTATCCTATGAAGACACATTTCTCCGATTTAGGTTCAAGCTTATCAGGTTGAAGTTTCTTCACATAAGCATCGCAACCCCAAACTTTAAGAAACGACAACTTTGGTTTCTTGCCAAACCATAGTTCATAAGGCGTCGTCTCAACGGATTTCGATGGTGCCCTATTTAGAGTGAATGCAGCCGTCTCTAAAGCATAACCCCAAAACGATAGCGGTGAATCGGTAAGAGACATCATAGATCGCACCATATCTAGTAAAGTACGATTACGATGTTCGGACACACCATTACGTTGTGGTGTTCCGGGTGGCGTGAGTTGTGAAACTATTCCGCATTGTTTCAAATGTAGGCCAAACTCGTAACTCAAATATTCTCCTCCACGATCTGATCGTAGAAACTTTATTTTCTTGTTACGATGATTTTCAACTTCGCTCTGAAATTCTTTGAACTTTTCAAATGTTTCAGACTTATGTTTCATTAAGTAGATATACCCTCAAATCATCTGTGAAGGTGAGGAAATAACGATATCCGCCACGAGCCTCAATATTCATCGAACCACATACATCTGTATGTATGATTTCCAACAAATTAGTTGCTCTCTCCATAGTTCCGGAGAACGGTGTTTTAGTCATCTTGCCCATGAGACACGGTTCGCAAGTACCAAGTGATTCATAATCAAGTGATTCCAAAAGTCCATCATTATGGAGTTTCTTCATGCGCTTTACACCGATATGACCTAAATGGCAGTGCCACAAATAAGTTGCACTATCATTATCAACTCTGCATCTTTTGGCTTTGACATTATGAATATGTGTGTCACTACTACCGAGATTCATTAAAAATAGACCACTCTTCAAGGGTGCATGACCATAAAAGATATTACTCATATAAATAGAACAACCATTATTCTCTGATTTAAATGAATAACCGTCTCGCATCAAACAAGATCCAGATATAATGTTCATGCTCAACGCTGGCACCAAATAACAATTATTTAGGTCTAATACTAATCCCGAAGGTAGATGTAGAGGTAGCGTGCCGACGGCGATCACATCGACTTTGGAACCGTTTCCCACGCGCATCGTCACCTCGTCCTTGGCCAGTGTTCGCTTAATCCGTAGTCCCTGTTTCGAGTTGCAAATATTAGCAACAGAACCAGTATCAAATACCCAGGTGCTACTGCGAGCTCTGGTAAGGTACACATCAATAACATGTATATCACATATACCTTTGTTCACCTTGCCATCCTTCTTATCCGCCAAATACTTGGGGCAGTTCCGCTTCCAGTGACCAGTCTGCTTGCAGTAGAAGCACTCAGTCTCAGGCTTAGGTCCAGATTGGGTTTCTTCTCCTGAACAGCAACTTGCTTGCTGTTCTTCTTGAAGTTCCCCTTCTTCTTCCCTTTGCCCTTTTTCTTGAAACTAGTGGTCTTATTGACCATCAACACTTGATGCTCCTTTTTGATTTCTACCTCCGCTGCCTTTAGCATTGCGAAGAGCTCGGGAATTGTCTTATTCATCCCTTGCATGTTATAGTTCATCACGAAGCTCTTGTAGCTTGGTGGCAGTGATTGAAGAATTCTGTCAATGACGCTATCATCCGGAAGATTAACTCCCAGTTGAATCAAGTGATTGTTATACCCAGACATTTTGAGTATATGCTCACTGGCAGAACTATTCTCTTCCATCTTGCAGCTGTAGAACTTATTGGAGACTTCATATCTCTCAATCCGGGCATTTGCTTGAAATATTAACATCAACTCCTAGACCATCTCATATGCTCCATGACGTTCAAAACGTCGTTGAAGACCCGGTTCTAAGCCGTAAAGCAAGGCACAGTGAACTATCGAGTAGTCATCAGCTTTCCTCTGCCAGACGTTCATAACCTCTGGTGTTGCTCTTGCAGCAGGCCTGGCACCCAGCGGTGCTTCCAGGACGTAATTCTTCTGTGCAGCAATGAGGATAATCCTCAAGTTACGGACCCAGTCCGTGTAATTGCTACCATCATCTTTCAACTTTGCTTTCTCAAGGAACGCATTAAAATTCAATGGAACAACAGCACGGGCCATCTATCTACAATTAACATAGACAAGCAAGATACTATCAGGTACTAAGTTCATGATAAATTTAAGTTCTATTAATCATATTACTTAAGAATTCCCACTTAGATAGACATCCCTCTAATCATCTAAGTGATTACGTGAGCCAAATCAACTAAACCATAACCGATCATCACGTGAAATGGAGTAGTTTTCAATGGTGAACATCACTATGTTGATCATATCTACTATATGATTCACGTTCGACCTTTCGGTCTCAGTGTTCCGAGGCCATATCTGCATATGCTAGGCTCGTCAAGTTTAACCTGAGTATTCTGCGTGTGCAAAACTAGCTTGCACCCGTTGTAGATGGACGTAGAGCTTATCACACCCGATCATCACGTGGTGTCTAGGCACGACGAACTTTGGCAACGGTGCATACTCAGGGAGAACACTTTTATCTTGAAATTTAGTGAGGGATCATCTTATAATGCTACCGTCAATCAAAGCAAGATAAGATGCATAAAACATAAACATCACATGCAATCAATATAAGTGATATGATATGGCCATCATCATCTTGTGCTTGTGATCTCAATCTCCGAAGCACCGTCATGATCACCATCGTCACCGGCGCGACACCTTGATCTCCATCGTAGCATCATTGTCATCTCGCCAACTATTGCTTCTACGACTATCGCTACCGCTTAGTGATAAAGTAAACCAATTACATGGCGATTGCATTGCATACAATAAAGCGACAACCATATGGCTCCTGCCAGTTGCCGATAACTCGGTTACAAAACATGATCATCTCATACAATAAAATTCAGCATCATGTCTTGACCATATCACATCACAACATGCCCTGCAAAAACAAGTTAGACGTCCTCTACTTTGTTGTTGCAAGTTTTACGTGGCTACTACGGGCTTAGCAAGAACCGTTCTTACCTACGCATCAAAACCACAACGATAGTTTGTCAAGTTGGTGCTGTTTTAACCTTCACAAGGACAGGGCGTAGCCACATTCGGTTCAACTAAAGTGAGAGAGACAGACACCCGCCAGTCACCTTTAAGCAACGAGTGCTCGCAACGGTGAAACCAGTCTCGCGTAAGCGTACGCGTAATGTCGGTCCGGGCCGCTTCATCTCACAATACCACTGAACCAAAATATGACATGCTGGTAAGCAGTATGACTTATATCGCCCACAACTCACTTGTGTTCTACTCGTGCATATAACATCAACGCATAAAACCAGGCTCTGATACCACTGTTGGGGAACGTAGTAATTTCAAAAAAATTCCTACGCACACGCAAGATCATGGTGATGCATAGCAACGAGAGGGGAGAGTGTTGTCCACGTACCCTCGTAGACCGAAAGCGGAAGCGTTTAACACAACGCGGTTGATGTAGTCGTACGTCTTCACAATCCGACCGATCAAGTACCGAACGCATGGCACCTCCGAGTTCAGCACACGTTCAGCTCGATGACGTCCCTCGAACTCCGATCCAGCCGAGTGTTGAGGGAGAGTTTCGTCAGCACGACGGCGTGGTGACAATGATGATGTTCTACCGACGCAGGGCTTCGCCTAAGCACTGCTACCATATTATCGAGGTGTAATATGGTGGAGGGGGGCACCGCACACGGCTAAGAGATCAATGATCAATTGTGTGTCTAGAGGTGCCCCCTGCCCCCGTATATAAAGGAGCAAGGGGGGTTCGGCCGGCCAAAGGGGAGAGGCGCGCCAGGAGGAGTCCTACTCCTACTGGGAGTAGGACTCCCCCCTTTTCCCTGTTGGACTAGGAGAGAGAGGGGGAAGAGGTGGAGGGGAGGAAGGAAAGGGGGGGCGCCGCCCCCCTCTCCTTGTCCTATTTGGACTAGGGGGAGGGGCGTGCGGCCCTGCCCTGGCCTCCTCTCCTCTCTTCCACCTAGGCCCACTAAGGCCCATTAAGTTACCGGGGGGTTCTGGTAACCTCCCGGTACTCCAGAATAACCCGATTTCACCCGGAACACTTCCGATATCCAAACATAGGCTTCCAATATATCAATATTTATGTCTCGGCCATTTCGAGACTCCTCGTTATGTCCGTGATCACATCTGGGACTCCGAACAACCTTCGGTACATCAAAACATATAAACTCATAATATAACTATCATCGTAACGTTAAGCGTGCGGACCCTACGGGTTCGAGAATTATGTAGACAAGACCGAGACACCTCTCCGGTCAATAACCAATAGCAGAACCTGGATGCTCATATTGGCTCCCACATATTCTATGAAGATCTTTATCGGTCAGACCGCATAACAACATACGTTGTTCCCTTTGTCATCGGTATGTTACTTGCCCGAGATTCGATCGTCGGGATCTCGATACCTAGTTCAATCTCGTTACCGGCAAGTCTCTTTACTCGTTCCGTAATACATCATCCCGCAACTAACTCATTAGTTACAATGCTTGCAAGGATTATAGTGATGTGTATTACTGAGTGGGCCTAGAGATACCTCTCCGACAATCGGAGTGACAAATCCTAATCTTGAAATACGCCAACCCAACAAGTACCTTTGGAGACACCTGTAGAGCACCTTTATAATCACCCAGTTACGTTGTGATGTTTGGTAGCACACAAAGTGTTCCTCCGGTAAATGGCAGTTGCATAATCTCATAGTCATAGGAACATGTATAAGTCATGAAGAAAGCAATAGCAACATACTAAACGATCGAGTGCTATGCTAACGGAATGGGTCAAGTCAATCACATCATTCTCCTAATGATGTGATCCCGTTAATCAAATGACAACTCATGTCTATGGCTAGGAAACATAACCATCTTTGATCAACGAGCTAGTCAAGTAGAGGCATACGAGTGACACTCTGTTTGTCTATGTATTCACACAAGTATTATGTTTCCGGTTAATACAGTTCTAGCATGAATAATAAACATTTATCATGATATAAGGAAATAAATAATAACTTTATTATTGCCTCTAGGGCATATTTCCTTCAGTCCGCGCCGGGCAAGCGCCGTGTCTTGCGGAGGAACTCGATGTGGTCCATGTGGATGTTGGAGCCGTCCTAGTCCCCGCCGTACTGCCTGGTGGCGAGAAGCTAGCAAGAAGAGTGCGGCGGCGGAAAAAGCAAGGCCCTGCGGCGGCGGGGCGGCGGAAAAAGCACGGCCCTGCGGCGGCGAGGCGGAGTGAAAAATGGTGGGACGGTGCGGCGGCGAGGCGCGGCTGCAAGGGAAAGCAGGAGGAAGAAGATGGCGGAGAGGAGAGGAGCTTGCGAGCGTCTGCCGCTTCCCCCTCCTCCCCAACTTATAGCCTCGCGCGGCGAAGCCGAGGAGGCGAGGCGTGGGGAGGAACGTGGGATTAACTGCACCCACTCCCCCATGTCCCGCGATTATTGCGCCCTAACGGCGTGCGGAAACCGCCGCCGGAAGACGTGCGGACGGCTTTGGGCCGCAAAGAATCCGCGCCTGGGCCTAGGCATAGGAGTGGTGGGCCCTCGGCCTGCGGCGACGTCTTGTCGCGCGCGTGGGTTGGCAGGCTCTTTTCAACCAAGGGACGCCACGTGGTTCGCAGGCGGCGAGCGGCTGGCCCGCAGCCCGGCGCACGCGCCAACAGACTCCCGCCTTCCGACTTTAAAAATTTCGCCAAGACGGCGCGCCCAACCGAAGCCGGCTCCCAGCTGCTGGCTCGTCAAGATAAGAAGCTCACCGAGCTTCTCGACCTCCTCTCAGCCTCGAAGCCCAACCAGCTTCGGGGACTACTGTCGGAGTAAATGGCCACGGGTAGTCTAACCGACTCCCCCTGGCTCTTTGAAAAATTATCAGGTCGTTTAGGCCTTCAAGCATAGAAAGCATAGGGCCGCCTTCCCCCGGCCGGCTATCCCCAGGGCCGGCTCCCAGAAGGCGACCCAGCCTCAGAAACCTTCCCCAAGAAAGATACGAGATAGCCGACTCCAGGGAGCCGGCCCCAAGAGGACCGGCTCCCAGAAGCCGGCCATGAAGAAAGCCGACTCCCAGAAGCCGGCCATGAAGAAAGCCGGCCAAGACTGCACCTACTAAGACTGTACCCACGTAATGGCGATAGGATGGGGCGTGGCCGCAGTACGGCCCACTACCCCTGAATCCCGGAACAGGCATGGCCACAGGGCGCCGTACGGGCCAGCCATCCCCCGTCCGGCGCGGCACTGTAGCCATGTTGGCCTCGATGTCACCCACGACAGGTGCCAGTACGGCCTGTGGGCGCCGGGCCCCTTTGCCAGAGAGACATCTGAAGATGGCCTGGCCTCCTCTAGTCGGCCAGGGGTGTGGCCGGCTCCCAATAGCCGGCTACCTTCCTCCCTCAAAACATGTGCCTCATTAAGGAGACAAGACGAGGTAAGGCTACAGTGAGGGCCCGCAAGGCGACGACACTGTAGCCACGCTTACCTCAACAAAGCTCTCGTCATCAGAGGCGAGGCAACAGTAACCAGCCGCCGACAAAGCCCCCAAGCGGTGGGGCCGGCCTGTCGGCCAAGAGGCCGGCAGCCGGCGGGACCCACCAGTCGGCGGACCCCAATGACCGGCGGAGAAGCCGGCGTGCATAGACACTGACGGCTGGGACCCGCGCCCAGCCGGATTACCATTGTACCCCTGGGGGGTAGGCCTATATAAACCCCCTGGGACACCCATGCAAAGGGTTGATCTCATAGAATTCCACACACCACATAGAGAGAAAAGGAGAGCTAGCCTCGCCCTTCTTCTTCCTCTAGCCAAACAGCTCAAGGAGCACTTGTAGCTACTTGTCTTGATCTAGTGATCATGCGGAGACCCCGCAGAGCAGGACTAGGGGTGTTATCTCCACGGAGAGCCCCAAACCTGGGTAAGATCCGCCGGCGTGCATGTCTTCGCCTCATCCCGTTTCCAGGCACCGGCGACGTTTTACTGGCTCCCACAATGATAAGCCACCCGTTGGCATATGTCGCACCTACCACCCGACAGGCATTCACTTAAGTTGGCATAATCCTTCCGGAACAGAACACAATTATTTTTTTTGACCTGGACAGAACACAATTATTCTTACAAACATGGATCATATCATATCGAATTCCAACTGCACGAAGGAAATTCTTCATTTTACTGTAGGTGTGTGGCAGCTCAGACGCATCTGGGAAAGATTCCCGAAAAGCAGCCAACATCGCATCGAATGATTTTTTGGTCATCCGCTCAGATGTCTTCACCTGAAGAAAGGTGACCATAGCTAAGAATACTGACAGCTTATTTCCTGGGGTGACAGCAACGTTGCATTGTTCCAACAGGCGGGCCCACCGTTTTTGTTCTGCAGATGAAAGTTCACGGAATGCACGAGCATTTCGTAGCATTGTTTCAATGTTGGTCAAACTCACTGGCTCCGCCACCACCACCTCCTCCTCCTCTTCCACCTGAGCATCAGGCAGATCAAGATGGTGATCTTCTGCTTCCACGTAGTCAATAACATTGACGTTCACAGCTTCACCATGATGAACCCACCTAGTATATGTGACTGGCATTCCATACAAGTGTAGATGATTTTGCACAGTTGACTGGGGTCTTGTAACTGAATTCATACAACTGCTACACGGGCAGAGCACATCTGATTTCGGACCACCGTACTCAGCTCTGATGAAGTTCATGAAGTTTTCAACCCCCTCGACATATGTAGCGGAGAATCTTCGAGCAGAAGTTATCCAAGTCATGCCCATCTGTTAGACATACAAATTAGTTCTTCTACTAGATATTACAGGAAAAACATATATGCTTTTTTATGAAGTCCAGAAAAAAAAATACCTAGGTCGATGTCTAAAGCTATGGCAAGATATTTGGACGAGCAGATCTAAGTAACAAAATATATGTAAAGCTAATTCAGCAAACAGATTTGAGTGCCAAATTATGGCAGGCTGTTTCAGCAGTCAATGAGGCTGAGCACACAGCCATCGAACTATCGAAGGCCATCGCAGCAACAAAGATCGAGTATAAACGGTGTAGAGCTATTTCACCTAACAGATTGGCTACTAGACCATAGCAATCTACGTCACGATAAATATATGGCAGGATATTTTAGCAACTAATCGGCCTTGGCATGCCATCTCAGCTAAGCAGATTGAGTGCAGAACAGGGCAAGGAAGCTTCTTAGGCAGAGCATATTGACAGTAAACTACTTCGGCAAACAGTGAGATTAACAGCGTCTATCAGCTAACATTCAGCGCTACACCGACATGAACGGGGCCTCAGTCTAGAATGCGCGTACCGTGGGAGAAGCTGACCGCCATGCGTCTCCACACGAACGTCGCCAGCGGTGGCGGCGCTGACCGCCGTGCGCCTCCACAAGAACGTAGCCAGAGGTGGCGGCGCGGCTAGAGGACGGTAGTCTACGAGAGCGTACTGTGGGAGCGAGAGGATCGCCGAACCGCGGCGCCGACGTATCGGCGCGGCGGGGAGGGCGGCTTTGGCGGAGCAAATGGAGTGGAGGGGGACAGGGGGAGGGGGTTTGGGGAATATTATTGGCTAGTTGGCCGAAGGGCGGTTGAATCGGATTTGGGGGGAATTTTTGGGTGTGGGGGGGAGGATTTTCGCGCGGTGGGCGGGGGGGTTTGGCGCATGGTCGGTTTCTCCAAGTGCGGTCCCACGTGTCAGTGAAGAGGCAAGCCGAAGCGCGTTCCGTTTGCTTGAGCCGTGTGCAGGACCGAACGTGTGTGGGGTGCAATGCGACCGCGACAGGAGTGCTGTGAGTGTACCGCCTTTTTTCCTTTTAAACTAGGTGCTTCGCCCCCTCAAAAAAAATTGTTGCTTCGCGCGATCCATCAATACTACTACTAGTAATCCGGTAATCCCGACTAAAACGGCGGGGCCGGGTCTTTTCCCGCACGATATGTTGGGAGGTTGGCTTAGTTGGGTTTTTTAGGACAAGTAATGCCAGTTACGTAATTAACGTAATGTGAAACGTGTGATCTGTTGATTGTAGATTGGGGGGAGGGAGGGGCCCACCACCATGAAAATCAGGGGAGGATAGAGGGAGGCAATTTACGTTAACCCTTTCGTAGGTTCCCGTAGATGTAGAAAGATGTGAAATGCGTGAATGTGTAGTGGACATACTATTGGAGTGCCTAAGATAATTTGTGTATGTATAAACCCTATGTGTTTATTTTACTTCGCATGTTAGATTTGTCTCGGTTCAATAAAAAGCAGAGTTGGTGATGATGGTGTGCCTGTCATCCTGCAATATAGGTCGTCCGATCTATATCTAACGGATAGGAAGGAAACTATGACAATTTACCCGCACTCCTCTCCACATTTGCAGATAAGGCTTTCCCTCGTTCATCCTTTTCTCCCACAAGATCTTGATCTTCCGTGCAACGCACGGGCATCTTGCTAGTACTCCTACAATATGTATATTATTGTGAAAGTTCATATACACCGGCCGAGATTAATGCAAATACGGCGGATTTTCATTACATTTCAAACTATTATAGGACAGAAAAATAAAAGAAACCCGACCCTAAACCTATTCTACGGCGGCGGCCGACGTCCTCCATCTGCGATCTCTATGTACGGGGGCGGGGTTCAAGACCCGTGAAGTGAAGGTGCAGTCTCCGGTGAGGAAGAGTAGAACACGGGATACGGACCGGCCAGTTGGCACACCATGCCCTGCCGCCTCCCATGCCCTACTCATCCTCGAAGGAGTCCCCGACCTCGGCGGTGCCGGACGTTGGACGGCGGCAAGTAGGACGCGTGGCTGACGGTGCTCCCGACGTCGGCCGCCAGCGTGGCCACTGCTTGTGCGGTCGCGTCCGCGTCCGGCTACGCCGCTATGGCGTCGCGAGAGGCGACTTGAGCGAGGGCAGCGACCTCGAGCTTCATCCCCGAAGACAAGCTCTCCCGCAGAGCGTTCGCACTTGCGGTCATGGCGGATGTGGTGCCAGGTAGGAGGACGATGCGCTATGGTGTGGAGGTTAGCTGGGCGTTGCCGCTTGAAGTAGCGCATTCCGGTGAGGCCAAGCGTCCGGGTCCGTCATTAAGTCGCCGGAGTTGGTTCCTCGGGCACCGAGCCTCTTAACGACGACATACGAATGGACGGCATGAATGCGGGCAGCTGGCGTCGGCTGGGAACGCACCGCGCGACGGCGCGAGGGACGAGGGTTTTGGTGTGCCAGGGTAGTCAGCTGCGGTCGTGGCAACGTTGGAGATGCCCTTTGCTCACATGCGATCCCCGCATGTCATTGAAAAAGCAAAACGACCCGGCATGGTCTCAGGTCCAGAGGATGCAGTTGGCCACGCTACACCACTCCGCGGACGCGTCGCGGCGCCCCGTGCATCCTCGACGAGCCAGGTGTTGGGGTTTTGGTGTGCCAGGGTAGTCAGCTGCGGTCGTGGCAACGTTGGAGATGCCCTTTGCTCACATGCGATCCCCGCATGTCATTGAAAAAGCAAAACGACCCGGCATGCCAATGAACCCTAGCCAACTCTAGTTCATTTTTCTTGCCAATGACGGCCAAATCATGGGCAACCAATACCTCAACCAAAATTTTGGTCATGACCCAAAGATTGGTCTTTGTTTGGATGGTTGCCATTTCTTTGGCATGCCAATGAACTCTAGCCAACTCTAGTTCATTTTTCTTGCCAATGTCGGCAAAATCATGGGCAACCAATACCTCAACCAAAATTTTGGCTACCCAATGCTTTGATGGGGCAACCTTGGGCACAAACCAAACATACCGTTGGTCGTGCCACAGCACTAACGCCACCCTCGGCACACTGAAACCGACCGTGTCTAGCGACGATATGAGCGTGTCGCTCACCGCGGTCGCCGTGTCCAGAGGCGGTGCTGGAGCTGCGCCCCGTTGTTGGCCCCAATGACCCACATGAACTGTTGTCGGTGGCGAGGAGGTCGTGGGCCAGCTCCTCCATTGGACTAGTCTGCGCTACGTCGTCCCAACGGGTGTGCCCCACATGTCGGTTTCCCTGTTTTCCCGGCCATATTCGAGCGTCAGTGCTCCGCGTTGCGCATTAGGCCTTTCACTATGTAGGCCAAGCGAGACAACTTATTGTTTATTTGAGCCGTTCAAGTATAATCATGTGGTGTTTGCTTATTTCTCATTCCTCTCCAACCCTCTTCTCCATCGATCATGTCGCCCTCCAGTCGAGTCCATCCTCCCGCATGCCTCATTTGAACATTCCGCCGAGTATCATTCGCATGTACCCACCCTAGTCCTCTTTCAATAGATCTCCGGACCCCAAGATAAAATCGAGAGGGAACGAGTGGGGGCACGTGATGTTGGAAATATGCCCTAGAGGCAATAATAAAATGGTTATAATTGTATTTCCTTGTTCATGATAATTCTCTGTTGTTCATGCTATAATTGTATTAACTCGAAACCATAATACATGTGTGAATACATAGACCACAACATGTCCCTAGTGAGCCTCTAGTTGACTAGCTCGTTGATCAAAAGATAGTCATGGTTTCCTGACTATGGACATTGGATGTCATTGATAACGGGATCACATCATTAGGAGAATGATGTGATGGACAAGACCCAATCCTAAGCATAGCACAAGATCGTGTAGTTCGTTTGCTAGAGCTTTTCCAAATGTCAAGTATCATTTCCTTAGACCATGAGATTGTGCAACTCCCGGATACCATAGGAGTGCTTTGGGTGTGCCAAACGTCACAACGTAACTGGGTGGCTATAAAGTTGCACTACGAGTATCTCCGAAAGTGTCTGTTGGGTTGGCACGAATCGAGACTGGGATTTGTCACTCCGTATGACGGAGAGGTATCTCTGGGCCCACTCGGTAATGCATCATCATAATGAGCTCAATGTGACCAAGTGTTTGGTCACGGGATCATGCATTACGATACGAGTAAAGTGACTTGCCGGTAACGAGATTGAACAAGGTATTGGGATACCGACAATCGAATCTCGGGCAAGTAACGTACCGATTGACAAAGGGAATTGTATACGGGATTGATTGAATCCTCGACATCATGGTTCATCCGATGAGATCATCGTGGAACATGTGGGAGCCAACATGGGTATCCAGATCCCGCTGTTGGTTATTGACCGGAGAGTCGTCTCGGTCATGTCTGCATGTCTCCCGAACCCGTAGGGTCTACACACTTAAGGTTCGGTGACGCTAGGGTTGTAGAGATATTAGTATGCGGAAATCTGAAAGTCGTTCGGAGTCCCGGATGAGATCCCGGACGTCACGAGGAGTTCCAGAATGGTCCGGAGGTAAAGATTTATGTATGGGAAGTCCTATTTTGGCCACCGGAAAATGTTCGGGATTTTTCGGTATTGTACCGGGAAGGTTCTAGAAGGTTCCGAAGTGGGGCCCACCTGCATGGGGGACCCACATGAACGTGGGTAGTGGGGGCAAGGCCCCACACCCCTGGTCAAGGCGCACCAAGATCCCACCTTAGAAGGAATAAGATCATATCCCAAGGGATAAGATCAAGATCCCTAAAAAAGGGGGATAACAATCGGTGGGGAAGGGAAATGATGGGATTTCTTTCCCCCACCTTTGCCAACGCCCCAATGGACTTGGAGGGCAAGAAACTAGCCCCCTCCACCCCTATATATAGTGGGGAGGCGCATGGGAGCAGCACCCCAAGCCCTGGCGCCTCCCTCCCTCCCGTGACACCTCTTCCTCCCCGCTTGCGCTTGGCGAAGCCCTGCCGGGATCCCGCTACTTCGACCACCACGCCGTCGTGCTGCTGGATCTCCATCAACTTCTCCTCCCCCCTTGCTGGATCAAGAAGGAGGAGACGTCCCCGCTCCGTACGTGTGTTGAACGCGGAGGTGCCGTCCGTTCGGCGCTAGGATCATCGGTGATTTGGATCACGACGAGTACGACTCCAACAACCCCGTTCTCTTGAACGCTTCCGCTCGCGATCTACAAGGGTATGTAGATGCACTCCTCCCCTCTCGTTTCTAGCATCTCCTAGATTGATCTTGGTGACACGTTGGAAAATTTTGAATTTCTGCTACGTTCCCCAACAGTGGCATCATGAGCCAGGTCTATGCGTAGATTCTATGCACGAGTAGAACACAAAGTAGTTGTGGGCAATGATTTGTTCAATTTTCTTGCCGTTACTAGTCTTATCTTGATTCGGCGGCATTGTGGGATGAAGCGGCCCGGACCGACCTTACACGTACTCTTACATGAGACAGGTTCCACCGACTGACATGCACTTGATGCATAAGGTGGCTAGCGGGTGTCTGTCTCTCCCACTTTAGTTGGATCAGATTCGATGAAAAGGGTCCTTATGAAGGGTAAATAGCAATTGGCATATCACCGTTGTGGCTTTTGCGTAGGTAAGAAACGTTCTTGCTAGAAACCCATAGCAGCCACGTAAAACATGCAACAACAATTAGAAGACGTCTAACTTGTTTTTGCAGGGTATGCTATGTGATGTGATATGGCCAAAAGGATGTGATGAATTATATATGTGATGTATGAGATTGATCATGTTCTTGTAATAGGAATCACGACTTGCATGTCGATGAGTATGACAACCGGCAGGAGCCATAGGAGTTGTCTTAATTTATTGTATGACCTGCGTGTCAATGAAAACGCCATGTAATTACTTTACTTTATTGCTAACCGTTAGCCATAGTAGTAGAAGTAATAGTTGGCGAGACGACTTCATGAAGACACGATGATGGAGATCATGGTGTCATGCCGGTGACGAAGGTGATCATGCCGCGCCTCGAAGATGGAGATCAAAGGCGCAAGATGATATTGGCCATATCATGTCACTTTATGATTTGCATGTGATGTTTGTCATGTTTACATCTTATTTGCTTAGAACGACGGTAGCATAAATAAGATGATCCCTCACTAAAATTTCAAGAGATGTGTTCCCCCTAACTGTGCACCGTTGGGAAGGTTCGTTGTTTCGAAGCACCACGTGATGATCGGGTGTGATAGATTCTAACGTTCGCATACAATGGGTGTTGAGGAGCCTAGCATGTACAGACATGGCCTCGGAACACAAGCAAAACACTTAGGTTGACTTGACGAGCCTAGCATGTACAGACATGGCCTCGGAACACAAGAGACTGAAAGGTCGAACATGAGTCGTATAGTAGATACGATCAACATGGAGATGTTCACCGATGATGACTAGTCCGTCTCACGTGATGATCGGACACGGCCTAGTCGATTCGGATCATGTATCACTTAGATGACTAGAGGGATGTCTATCTAAGTGGGAGTTCATTAAATAATCAGATGAACTTAATTATCACGAACATAGTCAAAAGGTCTTTGCAAATAATGTCGTAGCTTACGCTTTAGTTCTACTAAGATATGTTCCTAGAGAAAATTTAGTTGAAAGTTGATAGTAGCAATTATGCAGACTGGGTCCGTAAACTGAGGATTGTCCTCATTGCTGCACAGAAGGCTTATGTCCTTAATGCACCGCTCGGTGTGCTGAACCTCGAGCGTCGTTTGTGGATGTTGCGAACATCTGACATACACGTTTTGATGACTACGTGATAGTTCAGTGCGTAATGTTGAACGGTTTAAAATTGTGGCACCAAAGACGGTTTTGAAACGTCGCAGAACATATGAGATGTTCCAAAGACTGAAATTGGGATTTCAGACTAGTGCCCACGTGAAGAGGTATGAGACCTCTGACAAGTTTCTTAAGCCTGCAAACTAAGGGAGAAAAGCTCAATCGTTGAGCATGTGCTCAGATTGTCTGAGTACTACAATCACTTGAATCGAGTGGGAGTTAATCTTCCAGATGAGATAGTGATGGTTCTCTATAGTCACTGCCACCAAGCTATTAGAGCTTCATGATGAACTATAACATATCAGGGATAGACATGATGATCCTTGAGCAACTCGCGATGTTTGACACCGCGAAAGTAGAAATCAAGTAGGAGCATCAATTGTTGATGGTTAGTAAAACCACTAGTTTCTAGAAGGGCAAGGGAAAGAAGGGATACTTCATGAAACGGCAAATCAGTTGCTGCTCTAGTGAAGAAACCCAAGGTTGAACCCAAACCCGAGACTAAGTGCTTCTGAAATGAGGGGAACGGTCATTGAAGCAGAACTACCCTAGATACTTCGTAGATGAGAAGGCTGGCAAGGTCGACAGAAGTATATTGGATATACATTATATTAATGTGTACTTTACTAGTACTCCTAGTAGCACCAGGGTATTAGATACCGGTTTGGTTGCTAAGTGTTAGTAACTCGAAATAAAAGCTGTGGAATAAACGGAGACTAGCTAAAGGTGAGATGACGATATGTGTTGGAAGTGTTTCCAAGGTTGATGTGATCAAGCATCGCATGCTCCTTCTACCATCGAGATTGGGGTTAAACCTGAATAATTATTATTTGGTGTTTGCGTTGAGCATAGACATGATTGGATTATATTTATCGCAATACAGTTATTCATTCAAGGAGAATAATGGTTACTCTGTCTATTTGAATAATACCTTCAATGGTCTTGCACCTAAAATGAATGATTTATTGAATCTCGATCGTAGTGATACACATGTTCATGCCAAAAGATATAAGATAGTAATGATAGTACCACACACTTGTGGCACTGCCACTTGAGTCATATTGGTATAAAACGCATGAAGAAGCTCCATGTTGATGGATCTTTGGAGTCACTCGTTTTTGAAAACATTGAGACATGCGAACCATGTCTATTAGTATATATGCATGAAGAAAGTCCATATAGATGGATCGTTTGGACTCACTTGATTTTGAATCACTTGAGACATGCAAATCATACCACATGGGCAAGATGACTGAATGGCCTCGTTTTCAGTAAGATGGAACAAGAAAGCAACTTGTTGGAAGTAATACATTTTGATGTGTGCAGTCCAATGAGTGCTGAGGCATGCAGTGGATACCGTTATGTTCTTGCTTCACAGATGATTTGAGTAGATGCTAAGAATATTTACTTGATGAAACACAAGTCTGAATTATTGAAAGGTTCAAGTAATTTCAGAGTGAAGTTGAAGATCATCGTGACAAGAGGATAAAATGTCTATGATATGATCATAGAGATGAATATCTGAGTTACGAGTTTGGCACACAATTAAGACATTGTGGAAATTGTTTCACAACTAATACCGCCTGGAACACCATAGTGTGATGGTGTGTCCGCACATCATAACTGCACCCTATTGGATATGGTGCATACCATGATGTCTCTTATCGAATTACACTATCGTTTATGGGTTAGGCATTAGAGACAACCGCATTCACTTTAAATAGGGCACCACGCAATTCCGTTGAGACGACACCGTATGAACTATGGTTTTAGAGACACCTAAGCTGTCGTTTCTTAAAAGTTTGGGGCTGCGACGCTTATGTGAAAAAGTTTCAGGCTGATAAGCTCGAACCCAAAGCGGATAAATGCATCTTCATAGAATACCCAAAACAGTTGGGTATACCTCCTATTTCAGATCTGGAAGCAAAAGTGATTGTTTCTAGAAACGGGTCCTTTCTCGAGGAAAAGTTTCTCTCGAAAGAATTGAGTGGGAGGATGGTGGAGACTTGATGAGGTCATTGAACCGTCACTTCAACTAATGTGTAGCAGGGCACAGGAAGTTGTTCCTGTGGCACCTACACCAATTGAAGTGGAAGCTTATGATAGTGATCATGAAACTTCAGATCAAGTCACTACCAAACCTCATAGGACGACAAGGATGCGTACTACTTCAGAGTGGTACGTAATCCTGTCTTGGAAGTCATGTTGCTAGACAACAATGAACCTACGAGCTATGGAGAAGCGATGGTGGGCCCGGATTCCGATGAATGGCTCGAGGCCATAAAATCCGAGAGAGGATCCATGTATAAAAACAAAGTGTAGACTTTGAAGAACTACTTGATGGTCGTAAGGCTGTTGGGTGCAGATGGATTTTAAAAGGAAGACGGACAATGATGGTAAATGTCACCATTAAGAAAGCTCGACTTGTCGTTAAGATGTTTTCCGACAAGTTCAAGGAGTTGACTACGACGAGGCTTTCTCACTCGTAGCGATGCTAAGAGTCTGTTGGAATTATATTAGCATTTACTGCATTATTTATGAAATCTTGCAGATAGGATGTCAAAACATTGTTTCCTCGACGATTTTCTTGAGGAAAGGTTGTATGTGATACAACCAGAAGGTTTTGTCAATCCTGAAATATGCTAACAAGTATGCAAAGCTCCAGCAATCCTTCTAAGGACTGGAGTAAGCATCTCGGAGTTGGAATGTACGCTTTGATGAGATGATCAAAGATTTTGGGTTTATACAAAGTTTAAGAGAAACTTGTATTTCCAAAGAAGTGAGTGGGAGCACTATAGAATTTTTGATGAGTATATGTTGTTAACATATTGTTGATCAGAAATGATGTAGAATTTCTGGAAAGCATCCAGGGTTATTTGAAAGGTGTTTTTCAATGGAAAACCTGGATTAAGCTACTTGAACATTGAGCATCAAGATCTATAAGGATAGATCAAAAACGCTTAATAGTACTTTCAAATGAATACATACCGTGACAGGATTTTGAAGGAGTTCAAAATAGATCAGCAAAGAAGGAGTTCTTGGCTGTGTTACAAGGTGTGAGTATTGAGTAAGACTCAAGACCTGACCACGGCAGAAGAAAGAGAAAGGACGAAGGTCGTCCCCTATGCTTTAGACGTAGGCTCTACAATATCCTATGTTGTGTACCGCACCTGAAGTGTGCCTTGCCATGAGTTAGTCAAGGGGTACAATAGTGATCCAGGAAGGGATCACATGACAGCGGTCGAACTTATCCTTAGTATCTAGTGGACTAAGGAATTTTCTCGATTATGGAGGTGGTAAAAGAGTTCGTCGTAAGGGGTTACGTCGATGCAAACTTTGACACTAATCCGGATGACTCTGAGTAGTAAACCGGATTCGTATAGTAGAGCAGTTATTTGGAATAGTTCCAAGTGGCGCGTGGTAGCTACATCTACAAGATGACATAGAGATTTGTAAAGCACACACGGATCTGAATGTTGCAGACCCGTTGACTAAAACATCTCTCGTAAGCATAACATGATCAAACCCTAGAACTCATTGAGTGTTAATCACATGGTGATGTGGACTAGATTATTGACTCTAGTAAACTCTTGGGTATTAGTCACATGGCGATGTGAACTTTGAGTGTTAATCACATGGCGATGTGAACTAGATTATTGACTCTAGTGCAAGTGGGAGACTGTTGGAAATATGCCCTAGAGGCAATAATAAAATGGTTATTATTGTATTTCCTTGTTCATGATAATTGTCTGTTGTTCATGCTATAATTGTGTTAAATGGAAACCATAATACATGTGTGAATACATAAACCACAACATGTCCCTAGTGAGCCTCTAGTTGACTAGCTCGTTGATCAAAAGATAGTCATGGTTTCTTGACTATGGACATTGGATGTCATTGATAACGGGATCACATCATTAGGAGAATGATGTGATGGACAAGACCCAATCCTAAGCATAGCACAAGATCGTGTAGTTCGTTTGCTAGAGCTTTTCCAAATGTCAAGTATCATTTCCTTAGACCATGAGATTGTGCAACTCCCGGATACCATAGGAGTGCTTTGGGTGTGCCAAACGTCACAACGTAACTCGGTGGCTATAAAGGTGCACTACGGGTATCTCCGAAAGTGTCTGTTGGGCTGGCACGAATCGAGACTGGGATTTGTCACTCCGTATGACGGAGAGGTATCTCTGGGCCCACTCGGTAATGCATCATCATAATGAGCTCAATGTGACCAAGTGTTTGGTCCCGGGATCATGCATTACGGTACGAGTAAAGTGACTTGCCGGTAACGAGATTGAACAAGGTATTGGGATACCGACGATCGAATCTCGGGCAAGTAACGTACCGATTGACAAAGGGAAATGTATACGGGATTGATTGAATCCTCGACATCGTGGTTCATCCGATGAGATCATCGTGGAACATGTGGGAGCCAACATGGGTATCCAGATCCCGCTGTTGGTTATTGACCGGAGAGTCGTCTCGGTCATGTCTGCATGTCTCCCGAACCCGTAGGGTCTACACACTTAAGGTTCGGTGACGCTAGGGTTGTGGAGATATTAGTATGCGGAAATCCGAAAGTCGTTCGGAGTCTCGGATGAGATCCTGGACGTCACGAGGAGTCCCGGAATGGTCCGGAGGTAAAGATTTATGTATGGGAAGTCCTATTTTGGCCACCGGAAAATGTTCGGGATTTTTCGGTATTGTACCGGGAAGGTTCTAGAAGGTTCCGAAGTGGGGCCCACCTGCATGGGGGGACCCACATGAACGTGGGTAGTGGGGGCAAGGCCCCACACCCCTGGTCAAGGCACACCAAGATCCCACCTTAGAAGGAATAAGATCATATCCCGAAGGGATAAGATCAAGATCCCTAAAAAAGGGGATAACAATCGGTGGGGAAGGGAAATGATGGGATTTCTTTCCCCCTGCTTTGCCAACGCCCCAATGGACTTGGAGGGCAAGAAACCAGCCCCCTCCACCCCTATATATAGTGGGGAGGCGCATGGGAGCAGCACCCCAAGCCCTGGCGCCTCCCTCCCTCCCGTGAGACCTCTTCCTCCCCGCTTGCGCTTGGCGAAGCCCTGCCGGGATCCCGCTACTTCCACCACCACGTCGTCGTGCTGCTGGATCTCCATCAACTTCTCCTCCCCCTTGCTGGATCAAGAAGGAGGAGACATCCCCGCTCCGTACGTGTGTTGAACGCGGAGGTGCCGTCCGTTCGGCGCAAGGATCATCGGTGATTTGGATCACGACGAGTACGACTCCATCAACCCCGTTCTCTTGAACGCTTCCGCTCGCGATCTACAAGGGTATGTAGATGCACTCCTCCCCTCTCGTTGCTAGCATCTCCTAGATTCATCTTGGTGACACGTAGGAAAATTTTGAATTTCTGCTACGTTCCCTAACACGTGATACCTAAGGCGGATTCAAAATTTTGAACCGGTGATCATAGCATCCGCAAATCATATATAAAGGGTATTCAATGTTCGTTTCATTTTTGAACGTACAATATACTCCCCCTATCCTTTCTAGTTTACATATAAGTTTAATGTGTAGTCAAAGTATCTCTACTTTGATCAAAAAGGTATCAACATTCAACAACGCCCAATCAATATTGTTAGATTCGTACGTACTCCTAGATTTGTACTCGAGATGGTTTCCAATTTGACTATTGGCAAGATTAATAGTACATGAGATGTATAATGTGAAAATTATATCATTGGAAACTCCTTTCACATACGAATTTGACCGTGTGCTTTGTGTAAGTTGCATGTCATATATTATTACTCTAACATTTGGTCAAAGTTAGCCTCGAAAAATGCATTAGACCCTGTATGCTTTGTGTAAGTTGCATGTCATATATTATTACTCTAACATTTGTGTAAGTTGCATGTCATATATTATTACTCTAACATTTGGTCAAAGTAGTATAGTGGAAGTGGATCCTCTGACGTAGGTATCCCTGCCTTACCCTCCCTTTCGGTCACTTACTGGCGGACCCCATGCTTGCTAGGCCCCGCATGTCAGTTACTCAATGGGTTCGGCCACGTCCGGGGATCCTCATCCGTAGTATACTCCCTCTGTTTTTATTTACTCCGCATAAAACGGAGGGAGTGGTGGTATAATAAATGACGCGGGCGGGGGAGGGGGAGGGACGTCAGTTTGCTCTCAACTGCGGTCCCACAAGCGAGCGAAAATGCAAGACGAAGTGTGTTCCATTCGGTGAGCGACGTGGAGGGTCTAGCGTGCCGGGCTGCAACGCGAACGCGACAAGAGCGGTGTACAGTCAAAACCGATTGACCGGTCGTCACCGGAACCACTATTCACACCAGAACCTTCGCTGCTCGGCCTACGCCAGCCACTACCCTAAAACCACACCAAATCTCCAGCCCATTCCCCCACCTTTCGATCCGCTAGCCCGCATCAAGCGTCCCCTAGTTCGCCGGAAAGCCATGGTGCGCCGCAAGATCACTTACTACAAGATGCTGACGCCGGAGCGCCACACAGAAACTCGGTGGCGGTCGGCGCCACAGACCTCCGTTCCCAAGCTCGCTTTGCGGCGGGCCAATCCCCGAGTTCTCTGGAGCCAAGCTATGAGGAGGAGGAAGCCGATCCAATGTTCATGGCGGAGGTCACGGCGCAGAAGGCCCCCGATGGGTATGAGACGATGGACGTCGACTTCGTGCCGGCGTCCGAGTCCCCCATGGTGCAGGCGGACCAGCGGTTCAACATGGCGATACTAAAGGAGGACCGGGAGGCAGAGGCTCAACTCGACGCGGAGCGCGCGCATGCCGATGCCATCGAGGCTCTCCTGCAGGCGGAACCGGATGTCGTGGATGTGAACCGGGCGGCGGAGGCTCAACTTGAGGCGGAGCGCGCGGATGCCGCTGCCATCGAGGCCCTCCTGCAGGCGGAACCGGACGTCCTGGACTTGAACCGGGCGGCAGAGGCTCGACTCGACGCAGAGCGCGCGGATGCCACTCTCATCGACGCCCTCCTGCAGGCGGAACCGGACGTCCTGGACTTGAACCGGGTGGCGGAGGCTCGACTCGACGCGGAGCGCGCGGATGCCGCTGCCATCGAGGCCCTCCTGCAGGCGGAACCGGACGTCCTCGACTTGAACCGGGTTGTGCTCTCGTCCGTGCAGAGCGCCCGCATGCTCCGCTTGAACGAGTAGCTGGAGGCCGAGGACAACCACGGTGCGGAGACACACGTCGGCAACGACGGCTGGTTCGCGCCGGCAGCCAAAGACGATGAGGTCGTCTCTTTCCGCGAGCAGTGATAGTTTTTCTTTATGTTGTTGTTTTTATGGATCTTTTGCTGTGTAAAAACATATATTTGTTATGCAAGTCGCCTGACTTGGGTCAGTCTACCATTTCAGGCGGTTGGATGAATATCCTACGTCTCCTAACCCTTCTTTCCTTCTTCCTCACCTCTTCTTCTTCCCCAACAGACCACCGCACGGGCCGTACGGATACTCCCCAACATGCGGTTGGATAAACATACTCTATGAACGAAAATTATGTGTCAGCAATAGGATGGCTGAGTTTGGTTTGTTCACATGCGACAGCACGTGTCAGTGAGGGTGCGTTCCCTTGGTTGGGTTTGCGGTGTGCAGGAGCGACTGTGTGAGGGTGCGGTGCGACCGCGGCGTGCAGGAGCGACCGTGTGAGGGTGCGGTGCGACCGGGACAGCCGTGCGCAAGTGTACCTCCTTCTCATTTTGAAAACTTTAGGCAAGCTTGGCAAAAATGTGTGGCGAAGTTTGGCAATGCAAGGCCTAGACCCAAACAGGATAAGTACGTACGTACTAGGAGTACTAGTGTTAAAAAAGAAAGGCGGGGTTTTCCTTCGCGGGATTTAATTGATACAAGTCCTCGTTTCACTTGTCAATTAATGCGTATTTTTTTCTCCAAAGACCAAAGAGCTAACCATCTCACTCCTCATCGCTTGATTAATGCAGCGCCATGCAAACCAACCTTCTCACATCGGCATGCATGCAGGGGATATTAATGTCCTTGGTTGCTAACCCCATCAATTTTTCCTCGATTAGTGTTAGTGGCCCTTTGCAAATTGTAATTTTGATATACTGGCCTTGTGTACAAAAAATGGAGGTAGTAACTATATTTGACTTCCTTCCCCATTGCGGTGACGTCGACGATATCTTTTTTTTGGTGGTTTGGCGAAGTGCGTTCGACGGAGAACACCATTGAGGGAGACCACGGTAAGTCGTTTGCAAGTGCCGCCTGCAAGCCGAGACAACCGCCTTATTTGCATCCAGGAAGTCCTTTACTAGTACTACTAGGAGTACTAGTGCGGTGAGATGGTTTCTCGAAGAAGACGATGGAGAAGCGGAGTCAGCGAAGAGTGAAATGATGGTTGCTTCGTCCGTGCTTTTGTGATTTGACGCCTCACTGCTTTGTGATTTGTGATAGAAGGGACAGGGGAGTAGACTCTGTGCTCTATACTGTACTACATGCGTCCAAGCATGGGAGAAAGAGGAGAGACGTTGCATTTTTCTATTCCTTCAATCAATCAATCAGGGAGCTTCGGTTCCATCTTTTTGGCTTTGGCAACACCGTCCACAATGGTTCCCACGATGCCAAACACTATTTTCACATTTGGCTACACATTGTGGATGCCCTTAACCGTACCACTTGGTTTTGCTCCTGTGTGCTATCTATACAAATCTCAATTATATTGATCTAAAAAATTATAGTATCAAGATTAGTAAAAAGGAGGTGATTTTGCCGCGCGGATGGCGGGGGAGGTTTCTTATTTGAGCAATGCTACATCCACGTAATGGTTTACGTAAAGTTACGAACTGATGTGCTGTGGGACTATTTGATTGGATTAAAGGAGAGGATTAGGCCCACCCCACCTGAAAATCAGGGGGGCATATATAGATTAGATGGCAAGTATACATAGCAGCTACGTAGCCCTTTGTAAGTCTAGGATTAGGCTTCTTATTTTCGGAGGACGTTGTCCTGGCGGTTTGCTAACATGCGGTCCCACGTGTCAGTGCTTTACCAAGCCGATCCGCGTCCCACATGAGGCAGAACAACGGCAGAAGCAACACGTGGTTAAGTTGAAGAAGATGAGGGAGAAGCGGATTCAGCAACGAGTGAAATGATGGTTGCTTCGTCCCTCCAACTTAACTGTGGGAAAGGTGCAGCTTGTGATTTGACGCCTCATTGCTCATTACTACGTCGACGCCATGACTGGGGTGCTTCACCCCGGCTGCTCTGCACTGTATTCCGTTATGGCACGTGGACCCGGTAGCTTGATGTCCCATACGTCGGCGAAAGGGACTAGAAGATTTATGAAAGCGAGCGCTCCACTCTTACGACGGAGGAGTAGATGACACGACGGCCCAGTGAACTGTCACTTGTAGTACTGTATAGTACTATAGTTTTGTTGTTTCGCACGATCCATCGATACAAACCCGATTAAACAGGAAAGGGCGAGATTTTTCCCGCGCGGTAGATGATACTGGCCATACATTTCAAAGGCAATTTTAATGTATGCAAACTGAATAATTATAAGTAACAATATGGTATCTAGTAAAACTAAAAACACATATGATTTATTGTGTTAGAGTGTAGTAGTAGTGCTGTATTGCATAGTTGTTAGATGTAACATGCGGGAACGTGTAGAGATGTAGTTTTGGAGGGCCTACAGAGAGAAAAGCGTAATACGGTCACCGAATTTCAGAATAAGCTGATTATACGGTCACTTGCTCATAGTTCAGCATCGGATTGCACTCTGTTGACCGGCCAAATAGTCTGCGTGGCGCCATGTTGACTAGTTAAATTGACCACGTTCCTTGTGGGTCCCACCTGTCAGTTCGCATAGGCAAAAGGTTAGATAAACACAAATTTACACAGGCGCAACAAGGCTCCAACCCGTGCGCGGGAATCACCTGGTTGTGTATGTGTCTGTCAGGGCCTGATGTGTGCGCATGCACGTGTAGGTTGAGCACTTGAGCGTGAGAGTGTGTGTTGGTCGTGTGGTGTACTGGTCTGTGCATGCATGCATGCGTGTGTGCGTGTGAGTGTTGCGTGCGTGCGTGTGAGTGTTGCGTGCGTGCGTGGCTGCGTGTGTACGTGTGAGTGTTGCGTGCGTGCGTGGGTGCATGTGTTTGTGTGAGTTTGCGTGGATGCAGTTCGTGTGCATGCGTCCGTGTGTGTATAATCACCACACCAGCTCCTGTGTGTTAAAACAGACGGCTCAGCATACCAATACAAGGCCACCTTGTCCGCTGTGCCCGCGGTCATGACTTCGAACCACCGTCCAAATATTTTTTTGTCGTTTGTTTTCATTCTTACTAGCAAGATGCCCGTGCGTTGCACGTAACATCAAGCTGCATTTGTATGACTTGTTTATCTTGTGAGAGAAAAGGATGAACGAGGGAAGGCCTTATTTGCAAATGTGGAGAGGTGTGTGGGTACCTTTTTGCAAAATTGCCATAGTTTCTTTCCTATCCGTCTGATATAAATCGGACGGCCTATATTGCAGGATGGCAGGCACACCATCATCACCAACTCTGTTTTTTATAAGAGTGTATTTTATGTATTTTATAAGAGTGTAGATGTAGAGTAGATACAAGTCGACAGGTGGGCACGATGGTAGTGAGATAATATGATGCAACACTAGAGGTGCCACGTGGAGCGTTTAACTGGTCAACTAGTCATGTCATGAGCAAATACAGAGTTGTACGGTGAGCCCGTGACTGTATAATAACCACTAAACGTAAATGGTGACCGTAATGAGTGGATTCTGAAGTCCAATGTATGTATCATGCTTTCGCTTCAAATACAATGATCGTCATTGCATATATCGCGAGAGAAATATGAAACATGCGTGAATTTTCTGGGGGCTTACTTTTAGAGGACCTGGAGATAGTTTTGTGTGCATACGTGAAAGGGGCGTATAGGGGGGGTATGCGATGGAGAGAGAGATGCTCTTCATTTCTCTTTATTATGACTAACTTTGTATATAGTATAAAAATATACAAATTCACAGTGCGGAATAAATATCATTGTGGGCACCATGCAATGCAAATTAGCGTTTGTACTCCTCCATATAACTTTGTAATGTTGTATATATGTAGAAACTCTAAAATAATTTTTGGCCACACTTTATTCAAAAGGAATGTTGTATGCGAAATAAACGTGAAGAGAGGGCTTTTTAGATCAATGGGGTATGTGATGTAACATGTGTGAATGTGTAGTTGATGCATTTGGCGGGGCCTAGAGAGGTATGCGTGTGTATTACGTATTCGAGAGAGGCATGGATAGAGGGGCCGACGGGGGGTGTGGGAGAGATAGCACGAGAAATGAGAGTGGTCTAGAGAGAGAGAGAGAGACGAATATGACATCACGACAAGAGATTCCATTCCCTTGAGTGTGTATATGCAAGGGGGGAGGGAATAGAGGCACCAGGAGAAATTTTCTGTGTGTGTGGTGTTTGTGTTGGTATGTGTGGGTGTGAGAAGATAATGAGACGTGGGGGCAGAGGGTGTGTCACCGCGTGAGGTCCGGTGGGTCAAGGTGAGGCCCTTCGTTCGGTTCCGACCTGCGCCACATTGGTCGGCCCGTGACGCATTTAGGAAGACCCATGGATGACTAGTCGTACAAGACAAAGATAGCAGAATTGTGAAGGACTCTATGTCCACTGACAAAGCCGGCTAGGATTTGTAACCCTAGGTTCTCGGACTAAGGTAACCCCTTTATCTCTGATGTTACTATTCATCCAACCTAAATTTAAGGGGCATCCTACAGAATGCTCTGCTAGAATCATACTCGTCAATTAGGAAGAGAGGTGTGAGACAATGCGTGAGAGACAGGCGTAAAGATAATGTGCGTACATGAGACACGTAGGCAGGTCCATGTATATAGAAAGGGTCGATGAGGATTGTGCGTGTGTATGTTTGCGAGAGGAAGAGTGCTTGTGATAAAGGTTAGTGAAAACAGTTGTAAATGGTTACGAGAGGGAGGGAGGGTTATATCTAGAGCATGTGTGCGAGAAAGACACCTCGGGAGAGAGTGTGTGAGCATGTGTGAGAGACCACCGATGGAGAGTGAAACTACACGTAAAAGACTACTCTATACATTGATTAAAGATATAAATTGTATCCAAATATTAGGATGGGATCATGATATTTGCAATTCGCGTAAGGAGCGGTCATTGATCCATCAGACATCTAGATTCTATCGAATTTGAGCATGTCTATGTTATTATTCGACACAATTGATCCACATAGTTAGTATTTTGAACTCCAGACAATGCATCGCTTTAGCAATCGAATATAAACGTGAGTATAGTTCATGTTGTGTGTGTAAAGCACATTATACATACGAAAGTTACACAATGGACATTATAAATAGCTACCTATGAACTAGCATACATTTGAATTAAACTTAAGGTGGTTTAAAAAAATCAAATTCAACATGAAGTCCATTCAATTATTTGAATTTGATATCATGGCATTTGTAAACCATACCTAAATTATGGGGGCACCAATCTTTGCTCTGAATTTTGTACATAATAGCATATGTAGTCGTGTACAAAATAGATTCAAATTTAGCTCCTCCATTCCAAAATAATCGTAGTTATAGGATTTTCAAGTGTCAAAATTTCAAAAAGAGGCGGATAATTTAATGAGGTTTTCAAACATACAAGGTCAAATATAACGTTGTCTATTTAGGTCAATCCTCATAGTTCAAGAGTACTCTAAACGTCAATGCTTGTGTTTCAAAGTTTCGAACGAAGCACCAAAAGAGCCTCTACTCTCCCGAAACCGCGTGAGACCAATGTTGGTAGTACAAGGAAATTACTTTTCTAATAACTCCGACCCGTGAAACCTACCGGCCCGACGTCCAAAGGTCTAAACCGGGGTAGGTTTGTAGCTTCATCTAGACGCCACGCAACCGCATCCGAAAAACATTCATACACAATGGCCGCCTAAGCACACATGCGCGCGGCCGAAATCGCTCCCGCCCACTATTTGGGACACCTGGGATTACCATCCTACCCCCGACCCGCAGTAGGTCCAAAATTTAAGAGGGGGGCAAAGTTTGTACTTTCCCCAAATTTCAAAAAAGCGCGTCCCATCTTTTGTTCAAAAAAGCCAAAAACAAGCGCGTTCCAGACCGAAACATGGTTCCCCCCCACCCGTCCGATTCCCCATTCGTACTCAGTGGGCGCCAAAACTACCTCTCCACCAGCCGCGAAACCCCGGCATCCTCCGTCCGCCACCCCATCCCACCCATCAACCGCCGCCCTCCTCCATCACGCCGGAGCCGATACCCCGACGTCGTCGTCCACCGCAACCTCAACCGCAACGCCCTCCATGGCTAGTAGTTGAAGCCGAGGCCGAGCCGTCCGTACCTGAGCCAGTTCAACCACGCCGTCATGCGCCTCACCGCTGCCGCTCCAACTTCGCCACCCTCCACCGCACCGGAGCTGTTCCTGCTACGCCGTCCTTCGCCGCCTCGGATCTGCTTCCCCTCCGCCGACATACGTCCACGGCAACACAGTCAACAATTTGGCCATGGGTTCGTCCAAGCCTGCACCCTCCAGAACATCGGTTTCCCCGGTAAAAAGAAGAAGATCGGCGCGACATGTGGAGGTGACCACACCGGCAACCGAAAAAGGTACTCCTCTTCCCTTATTCATGCAAATCTTACGTCTCTGCTTGCACGGTATTCATCCCACAGAAGACACTAGTTGCTCGCTTCTTCTTGATACTAGATGTTCCTAGTAACTCGCGATGCACAAGGTTTCTCCTCATATACTATTTCACCTTAGCTAGAGGTCCGTCGCCCCCCTGAATTTCAATTTCTGGCCAGTTGATTCCCAATTAACGGAAGCATTCCCCGGCGTAACATGCGCTAGTACGCCTATTACGCCGGGGAAGCAATGCCTTGGTGTTTATCTTAGGGGCGTGTGCGGCCTAGAGCTACTGGCGCCCGATCTGGAGGTCGGCCGGGATTAAAGGGATGGCCTGGGGGCGCTGCCAAGCACGGCGGTGGTGTGAGGTTGATGGGAGGGCGGGGCGGCGAAGGCAGGGGTCTGGGCCGGTGGTCGCTGGCGGTTCGAGAAAGATCGTCAACAGTGACTGGCGGGAGGTAGACGAAGGCCATCTGCCCGTTCCTTATAGATCGGACGGTTCATTAAAAAATCGACTGACCTATTTATTTTCAGTCAACTGTTATCTTAGATATGACCACATGTGGTGGTGTGCTGGAGGAGTACCTGCATTTCCTGTGCTCATATATTACAAAATCATACGGAGTAGAATCTAATTTTGTTTGCCATGTAATGTTGTAGAGCTATCATATGTCTCCTGTCATTTATTTTTCAGCCACCTGCTATCTGCTACTTTTACAGTGCACTAGTTCTGCACACACTTCACCCTTACTCTCACTATTGTGTTTTTATGCAAGGGTATTTCAGACTCTGCTGCCATGGGAGAAGCCAAAAAGAAAAGAGAGAAGTCGCTCCAGCTTCGTGTGCGGTTAGGCAAGACACGTTACAGCGCTATAAAGGGTGCAGTGTCAGCAGATGGAGACGGTAAACGTAGCTCTGGAGTTGATGACCTCGCTTGCAATGAACCACCATCCCAGGTGCTTGCTTTAACTTCGCGGTGTCATATGTGGTTGCATGTTCCATATGGAGTCTAGCATGTATTCGAAAGGCCGAAGTCGGTAAGATAAGGAAAGATATTTTTTTACATGAACCACCATCCCGTGAGCACCAGAAGACAAATAGCTAGTCAGGGCATTGGCCGAGCCAGTGACAAGCCCAGCAAAGATAGGCATCACCTGGAAGCCAACTAAAAAGCTGCGATGTTGGCGAAGCAGCCCGCCTCCCACCAGGCTCTCAGGTCCTAGATGATCATGCTCACCACTCCAGCCGGATGTCTAGCTTGTATTGCTTCCAATTTGGTTAAATTGCATCTGCTTAGCTTACACATTATACCTTTGAATATGACATGCCTTTCTGTTTTTGGTACATACTAGTACATTTGTGTATTAACCATGTTCTTACATCAAACTAATGTTCTTGTGTATCCCTCATCAATCACTTATGACGAGGCAGGCAAGCAAGGGGACTACTCCTCATTTAAAGAATGCAGCGTCAACCTCCCGACATGATTCTCAAGAAACATAAATGCTAGATGAAGATAGTGAACGTAGCTCTGTAGTTGATTACAGCATTTCCCCTACACTAGCATCGCAGGTGCTTGCTCTAACTTGGCAGCGTGATATGTGGTTGCATGTTGCATATGGTGTCTAGATTGTAATTCTTCCAATCTGGTTAAACTGCATGTTCTAGTCTGCTTAGCTTATACATTATACATGTTAATGTGACATGCCTTCCTGTATTTAGTACATAGTACATCTGTCTATTAAGCATGTCCTTACATAAAACTATTGTTTTTTTGTATCCCGCATCAATCAACATGACGAGACACCTTTAGTATATGCAGTGTGATATTAGTTGCATCTTTCATATGATTTATAGCATGTGCTACTTCTAATTTGTTGAAATTCCATTTATGATGGGACGCTTTTAACTTGGCAGAGTCATATTGGTTGCATCTTTCATGTGGTGTCTAGCTTGCATTGCTTCTTATTTGCTGGAATGGTTTCTGCTTAGTTTACACAAATAGTTGTGAACATGCCATGCCGTCCTGTTTTTCATACATATTCCATCCTGGGATCATGTGTTTGCCTTACATCAAAGTAGTGATTGTCAGTATCATGCATGAATGAGTTCTGAAGAGAGAATTTTATTGCTTTTTCTTGTCGGTTTTACTTGACAATTCAAAATCAATAAAGCGGAAGGAAATTAGCAAGGCAGCGGATAAAGGTGCTCCTTTCGAACGGAGGGCCTCTACAGTTTCTACTCCTCCACACCCCCAAGATGATTTCCAATACAACACATGCATAGACACTCAACAAAGCTGTGTTTATGATGAGCACGTCTCCCCTAGTGCAGCATCACCGGTGCTCCCTCTAACTTGGCACTGTTATATGTGGTTACATGTTATGTGTGATGTCTAGCTTGTATTGCTTCTAATTTTGTTGAATTCCATCTGCTTACTTTACACATTATACTTGAATAAGACACGTGTTCCTGTTTCTAGAACATACAATATCTGTCTATCACACCATGTTCTTACATCAAATTACTACTGTTGTGTAACCTGCAACAATCACTTATCATAAGACACGTTTGACTTCGGAGTGTGATATAGGTTACATCTCACATTCTTTTCTAGCTTGTACTACTAATTTGTTGAAATGGCACTTATGACGAGACAGTTTTAACTTGGTAGAGTGATATTCGTTGCATCTTTCATATGGTGTCTAGCTTTCATTGCTTCTATTTTGTTGAAATGCCTTCTCCTTAGTTTACACATCATAAGCTGTGAATATGCAATGCTGTGAATATGCAATGCTGTGAATATGCAATGGCACTAATGACGAGAGACCTCTAACATGGTAGTGTGATGTTGTTTGCATCTTGCATATGATTTATTTCTTGTACTGCTTCACATTTGTTTAAACGTCATTTATGATGAGACACTGTTAACTTGGCAGAGCGATATTTGTAGCATCTTTCATATGGTGTCTACCTTCCATTGCATTGCTTCTAATTTGGTGAAATGTCTTCTTCTTAGTTTACACATCATAGTTCTGGTTATCTCTTCCGTCTGTTTTTCATACATATTACATCCTCCTATCATGTGGTTGTCTAACATCAAAGTTCAGTTCGTCTGCATCACGCATCAATTTGTTCTGAAGAACTAAATTGTTATTCGTTATTCTTGTCGGCTTGACTTAACATGGCACAGAGAAAGAGGAAGAAACACAGAATGGCAGGGAATGAGAAGCGGATGAATCCTGCAGATTCTGCTGGTACTGATGGTGCAATAGAAGGTCAAAGTCCAGCGGAAAATTCTACAAACACGGCATCCCATGCTACACGAGTTGCAAAAAAAGCCAAACAGAAACAAATAGCTGCCACCAAACAAGCAGAGACAGCCCTAGTTCTTGCAACACCTACCACAGTACTACCAGCTGCACGACTTATGCGTGCGTCAAATGAGCTAGCAGCACGTTCCCAAGCTCCCTTGCCACCTGACACTACTTCCCAAGCACTCTTGACACAAGACGAGTTGGCAATATCAGATGAACCTTGTGAGCTTCAACAGCAAGAAGGTAGTTGCTGGAGTCAAGTTACAGTTGCATGCTTCTTTATATGTAGTCTCACAGTTTGATGTACACTAACACTTCCTATGTTCGTTGTTGGACTAGCACCTAGGCGCAAGAGGAAACAAACATCAGGGATAATGCTCGATAGGTTAACTAAATCTAGAGGAGGAAGAATGGAGATCCGTTTTGAGGCAGGTTTAAAAAGGCCACGTGATGCTATAGAGTCAGCCAAGTTAGTATCAGAGGCAGCGGTTGCCGTTAGGTGTCATGTACGTATCCTCCCAACATGGATTCAGTACAGGAATGACAAAGACGAACCCCAGTTCAACACCTTCCTCGACCATTTATCTGTAAGTATGGTTATGTATGGAAACTAGTAATATCGTCTTGCTCTGTCCCATACTTTCTAGGTTGCTGATAATGAGACTCCCATAATTTTCAACAGACGAGGTTCAAGTTGGATAGCCAAGATGATGCAACCAGACAAGCTTGCACCCATGTTTTCAAGTCTGCTCTGCGACAGTACCGGTATAACTTGAGGAAAACTCACTTTGAAGGCAAGGCTAACAGTGAACTTTCCCAAACATCTCCAGTGGAAAATATATCGGATGAAGACTGGAGGGGCCTTGTTAAACACTGGTCTGATCCGAAGTATCAGGTACATTATATATATGTGATCAGATCACATGTTGAAGTCCTATTTACGCATGTGCCACACAAATCTATCTTCTTGTAGGTGAACTGTTCAAAGAACAAGGCCAACCGTACGAAAGTGAAATTCCAACAGACGACAGGATCTCGTAGCTATATCGCACACTGCGAGGCTCTTGTAATTAGCTTTTGTTTCACTCTTTTCGCTGTACCATATTATCATATCTATATTGACTTGTTCGAAATGCGGAGGAAAGCCCGCAAGGACCAAAAAGTACCTGAACCAAATGATGTGGAAATCTTCAAGGACTGTCACACCAGCAAGAAGAAGGGCATGACTACACCAGTCAAAGCCGCTGTTGTAAGTCCTTAATCCTCATGCCTTTTAACTACTACTTACTCTGACTTGTGCCTTGAACTGCATGGTTTGCAGCCAATGTCTATTACTCTTTTCAATTTTATACACAATTGTCTTAGCGTATCATTGCACCTTACAAGGTTTAAAAGAGAGGAGTGATGTTCCTTTGATCTTGACCCGTAATCTAGTTCCGTGCTGGACTTGCCCACACAACGTTACAATTGCTTGTTTGTCTGTTCTCAGTTGTTTTGTGATATGAATGATGTCATACTATGCTTACCGTATTATAAACTTCGTCTCTTTATCCTTAGCCCTCAATACAATGTGAAGAAATACACAATACATTAGCGATGGTACATGGTCATATGTTTGGAACCTGGTTTTATTATGTACTTTGCAATAAAATACAACTAATATTTTACATGGGTTCACCAAAATAAGTTCTATATATAGACCAAAGCTATTTTGTTTGGTTTTGCTGCCTCCTTAATATCTTCTGTTCTGGTACTACTAATGTAAAACCTCAACTTTTCAGCAAGCTATGGAAAAAATGGTGGAACCGCCACCTTCTGAAGGTGGCGAGGCAACTATAACCGCAATGTCAGCTCTTGCTGCAGTGGGTCAGTACCTGTCCACTAACAGTGCCAAAAGCACGTTCCTGCGTAATACTGGGTTGGTTGTTAAGGCAATATCATCCAAACTGCCTCATGATCAAGGTATGCAAGCTCAAAGCAATGTTGTATCTGCGCTCCAGACACAAGTCCATTCCCTAACAGAGACCCTTTGTGAAACAAGGAGAAACATTGCTCAATGTCGTCAAGATATGCATGGTTTTGAAACCAGACTATCAGACATTTGCTATGTTGTTCAGGAGCCTAGGGGAAATGAAGGCGAGGGTTATGGTGCTTCATTGGACAATACAGCATGAAAACGTAACAGTCAGGTCAAATGAACTGAGCTTCTGAACTTCTGGTGGTGCATTTATCTGCTAGACTGTTAAGTTTTATGCCAACCTTCCTTTTGTTATATAGTTGTAATTTGTTTTGGTGCGATACAAAATTTATTCTTAACGTGCAGCCACCGGCTGAAGAAAACAGCGAGCCATTTTTGTATAGTGTAGGGTGTTCCCTATATTTGCACTGGTGGCGATCTTTGATGCCGAGTGGATGTAATCTGTGCAATCGCCTTAATAGCCTAGCGTTAGTTTCGGCCTTATTTATTTCCTAGTCTTGTTTTTCCCTGGTTTGCTAGTGGCCGCAACTACCATGGGCCATATACGGGCCGTAGGATCCATGGGTCTCCTACGGGCCGTCGATAAATGGGCATGTAATCGGTGGGCCTCGGGCCGTCGGATAAATGGGTCTACATGGGCCGTAATCGGGCGTAATTGGTATCGGCCCAGCACGGTAACAGACCATTAACAGGCCGTAGGACAGCAAAGGCTTAATTCTGTCACAAGCATAACGGGTCGTTAATGGGCCAGAATATAGGACGGGCTGGAAACGGCGCAATGGGTTAACGGGACAGAAACGGGCCGACTCTTGCCATGGGCCGAATTTGGCCCATTAGGGTAACAGGCCAGTAACGGGCCGACTCTTGCCATGGGCCGAATTTGGCCCATTAGGGGAACAGGCCAGTAACGGGCCGACTCTTGCCATGGGCCGAATTTGGCCCATTAGGGGAACAGGCCAGTAACGGGCCGGAAGTAATCGAGGGCCGAAAAGGAGCCCAAGAACGTATGGGCCGTCAATAGGCCGAAAGCTAACACGGGCTGGAAACGGCCCATGTAAATCACGGGCCGTTAACGAGTATAAAGAAAATTACTGTTCATTATGGGCTAGAGTCACCGTGGGCCTGTAAAGGGCCGAAAGATACGAAGGCCTCATATGGGCCGAAAGACGTCGTGGGCCATACATGGGCCGAAAGTGAAATTGGCTGGTGTTATATTCGATGGCCCACATGACGTTGTTGGGCCGATTTCCTTTAGGGCCTAACGGGTCGTGAGTTAACGGGCCGTAAAATGGGCTATTTGCGAAGAGACCGTTAACAGGCTTTTCATGGGCCAGCCCGTTAACTTTTGACCAAGTCAAACGGGTCGGCTTTGTAAACTAAATGGGCCAGTGGTGGGCCGTGGCACGTGTCGACATATCATAGGCTCCTATCTGACCCACTGACGAGCTGACACGTGTTTCGTCCGGCCAATAAGAATTTTACACGTGGAAATTTCCCATTGGTCAGGGCTGTTAACGGGTTATCGGATCCAAAACCCGACCCGATAGCTTAACGGTGTTCCGTTACGGTGGATGCCACGTGTCGGTCACCCTTGACGAAAGCACTTCTGTGACGCGCGGTTTATCGTCATGGAAGTGGACACTTCCGTGATGATAATTTTGGTAATGTCATGGAACACTTCTACGACAGCACAGGTATGACTATCTTGATTCTGTCATAAAATCGTCATGGATGTACATGCATGACAAAAAACGCGACCTACTGTGACAAACACGTATCATCACGGAAGTGTTTTTTTTTGTAGTGCAAGAAGGATTTCTGGCGTCGTTGCCGGGGAGGTCTACGCAAAAGTCAACATACCAAGTACCCATCACAAACCCTTATCTCCCGCATTACATTATTTGCCATTTGCCTCTCGTTTTCCTCTCCCCCACTTCACCCTTGCCGTTTTATTCGCCCTCTCTTTTTCGTTCGCCTCCCTTCCGTTTGCTTGTCGTTATGGCTAGTCCCTTATCTACTCCATTGTCCCCTGAGTTTGAAGTCTTTCACTTCAAACAAAGACAAGGAGAAAACTTAAAAGATGCTTGGTTGAGAATAATGGAGTCTTATCGTAATTGTACCTTCGAAGTGAACCTGAAAATTTTGCTTCGCAATTTTTATGTTGGATTAAATATGTCTCATAGACAACTCTTGGATTGCGTTGCCAAAGGCAATTTTATTGAAATTGATCCCCATATTACGCATGAAGTTATAGAAGGTATAGTGGGAACACTACCTCAACAAAAGGGGCCTCATCCTACCCAGGAAGAGACACAAGTTTTTGAAAAAAATTGCGAAGTAACTAAGATTTTACAGAAGTCTCTTGAACCTCTTAAGAACGTTAGTGGAAATATGCACCGCATGAATATGTTGATTACTCTTTGCAATAAGCGGTTGGACTCTTTAGATCTAAAAATTTCAGAATATGAAGGGAAACATAAAGAACCTCCCGGATTCGAGCTTGATTCCGCTAAAAAGTTTAAAACCAAAGATGGCAATACCTAGATCTATCCTTACTTTTATGCCTAGCTAGGGGCGTTAAACGATAGCGCTTGTTGGGAGGCAACCCAATTTTATTTTTAGTTTTTTGCTTTTTGCTTCTGTTTAGGAATAAATATTTGATCTAGCCTCTGGTTAGATGTGTTTTTATGTTTTAATTAGTGTTTGTGCCAAGTTAAACCTATAGGATCTTCTTGGATGATAGTTATTTGATCTTGCAGAAATTTCCAGAAACTTTCTGTTCACGAAAATAATTGTTAAAAATCACCAGAACGTGATAAAATATTGATTCCAATTGCTGCTGATCAACAAACAAATTGTGTAGGTCTTCCTATTTTGGCTGATTTTTTGGAGTTCCATAAGTTTGCGTTAGTTATAGATTACTACAAACTGTTCTGTTTTTGACAGATTCTGTTTTTCGTGTGTTGTTTGCTTATTTTGATGAATCTATGGCTAGTAAAAGAGTTTATAAACCATAGAGAAGTTGGAATACAGTAGGTTTAACACCAATATAAATAAAGAATGAGTTCATTACAGTACCTTAAAGTGTTATTTTGTTTTCTTTCGCTAACGGAGCTCACGAGATTTTCTGCTGAGTTTTGTGTTGTGAAGTTTTCAAGTTTTGGGTGAAAGATTTGATGGATTATGGAATAAGGAGTGGCAAGAGCCTAAGCTTGGGGATGCCCATGGCACCCCCAAGATAATCTGAGGACACCAAAAATCCAAAGCTTGGGGATGCCCCGGAAGGCATCCCCTCTTTCGTCTACTTCCATCGGTAACTTTACTTGGAGCTATATTTTTATTCACCACATGATATGTGTTTTGCTTGGAGCGTCTTGTATGATTTGAGTCTTTGCTTTTTAGTTTACCACAATCATCCTTGCTGTACACACCTTTTTAGAGAGACACACATGATTCGGAAATTATTAGAATACTCTATGTGCTTCACTTATATCTTTTGAGTTATATAATTTTGCTCTAGTACTTCACTTATATCTTTTAGAGCACGGTGGTGGATTTGTTTTATAGAAACTATTAATCTCTCATGTTTCACTTAGATTATTTTTTAGAGTCTTAAATAGCATGGCAATTTGCTTAAATAATCCTAATATGCTAGGTATTCAAAAATAGTAAAAACTTTCTTATGAGTGCGCTGAATACTAAGAGAAGTTTGATGCTTGATGATTGTTTTGAGACATGGAGGTAGTGATATTAAAGTTGTGCTAGTTGAGTAATTGTGAATTTGAGAAATACTTGTGTTGAAGTTTGCAAGTCCCGTAGCATGCACGTATGGTAAACGTTATGTAACAAATTTGAAACATGAGGTGTTCTTGATTGTCCTCCTTATGAGTGGCGGTCGGGGACGAGCGATGGTCTTTTCCTACCAATCTATCCCCCTAGGAGCATGCGCGTAGTGCTTGGTTTTTGATGACTTGTAGATTTTTGCAATAAGTATGTGAGTTCTTTATGACTAATGTTGAGTCCATGGATTATACGCACTCTCACCTTTCCATCATTGCTAGCCTCTTCGGTACCGTGCATTGCCCTTTCTCACATTGAGAGTTGGTGCAAACTTCGCCGGTGCATCCAAACCCCGTGATATGATACGCTCTTTCACACATAAACCTCCTTATATCTTCCTCAAAACAGCCACCATACCTACCTATTATGGCATTTCCTTAGCCATTCCGAGATATATTGCCATGCAACTTTCCACCATTCCGTTTATCATGACACGTTCATCATTGTCATATTGCTTAGCATGATCATGTAGTTGACATAGTATTTGTGGCAAAGCCACCGTTCATAATTCTTTCATACATGTCACTCTTGGTTCATTGCATATCCCGGTACACCGCCGGAGGCATTTATATAGAGTCATATTTTGTTCTAGTATCGAGTTGTAATCATTGAGTTGTAAATAAATAGAAGTGTGATGATCATCATTTTCTAGAGCATTGTCCCAAGTGAGGAATTAAAAAAAAAAAGAGAAAGGCCATCAAAAATAAAAAGAGAAGGCCCACAAAAAAATGAGAGAAAAAGAGAGAAGGGACAATGTTACTATCCTTTACCACACTTGTGCTTCAAAGTAGCACCATAATCTTCATGATAGAGAGTCTCTTGTTTTGTCACTTTCATATACTAGTGGGAATTTTTCATTATAGAACTTGGCTTGTATATTCCAACAATGGGCCTCCTCAAGTGCCCTAGGTCTTCGTGAGCAAGCAAGTTCCATGCACACCCACTTAGTTTCTTTTGTTGAGCTTTCATATATTTATAGCTCTAGTGCATCCGTTGCATGGCAATCCCTACTCCTTGCATTAACATCAATCGATGGGCATCTCCATAGCTCATTGATTAGCCTCGTTGATGTGAGACTTTCTCCTTTTTTGTCTTCTCCACATAACCCCCATCATCATATTCTATTCCACCCATAGTGCTATGTCCATGGCTCGCGCTCATGTATTGCGTGAAGGTTGAAAAAGTTTGAGATTACTAAAGAATGAAACAATTGCTTGGCTTGTCATCGGGGTTGTGCATGATGAGAGCATTCTTGTGTGACGGAGATGGAGCATGACTAAACTATATGATTTTGTAGGGATGAACTTTCTTTGGCCATGTTATTTTGAGAGGACATAATTGCTTAGTTAGTATGCTTGAAGTACTATTATTTTTATGTCAATATGAACTTTTATCTTGAATCTTTCGGATCTGAATATTCATACCACAATTAAGAAGAATTACATTGAAATTATTCCAAGTAGCACTCCGCATCAAAAATTCTGTTTTTATCATTTACCTACTCGAGGACGAGCAGGAATTAAGCTTGGGGATGCTTGATACGTCTCCAACGTATCTATAATTTTTTATTGCTCCATGCTATATTATCTTCTGTTTGGACATTATTGGGCTTTATTATTCACTTTTATATTATTTTTGGGACTAACCTATTAACCAGAGGCCCAGCCCAGAACTGTTGTTTTTTTGCCTATTTCAGAGTTTCGCAGAAAAAGAATATCAAACGGAGTCCAAACGGAGTGAAACCTTCGGGAACGTGATTTTTGGAACGAACATGATCCAGGAGACTTGGACCCTACGTAAGAGAAGCTTCCAGGAAGCCACGAGGTAGGGGGCGCGCCTACCCCCCCCCCCCCAGGCGCGCCATCCACCCTCGTGGGCCCCACGTTGGACCACCGATGTACTGCTTCCTCCTATATATACCTACGTACCCCCAAACGATCAGATACGGAGCCAAAAACCTAATTCCACCGCCGCAACCTTCTGTACCCACGAGATCCCATCTTGGGGCCTGTTCCGGAGCTCCGCCGGAGGGGGCATCGATCACGGAGGGCTTCTACATCAACACCATAGCCTCTTCGATGAAGTCTGAGTAGTTTACCTCAGACCTTCGGGTCCATAGTTATTAGCTAGATGGCTTCCTCTCTCTTTTTGGATCTCAATACAATGTTCTCCCCCTCTCTCGTGGACATCTATTCGATGTAATCTTCTTTTGCGGCGTGTTTGTTGAGACGATGAATTGTGGGTTTATGATCAAGTTTATCTATGAACAATATTTGAATCTTCTCTGAATTCTTTTATGTATGATTGGTTATCTTTGCAAGTCTCTTCGAATTATCAGTTTGGTTTGTCCTACTATATTGGTTTTTCTTGCAATGGGAGAAGTGCTTAGCTTTGGGTTCAATCTTGCGGTGTCCTTTCCCAGTGACAGTAGGGGCAGCAAGGCACGTATTGTATTGTTGCCATCGAGGATAACAAGATGGGTTTTTTATCATATTGCATGAATTTATCCCTCTACATCATGTCATCTTGCTTAAGGCGTTACTCTGTTCTTATGAACTTAATACTCTAGATGCATGCTGGATAGCGGTCAATGTGTGGAGTAATAGTAGTAGATGCAGGCAGGAGTCGGTCTACTTGTCTTGGACGTGATGCCTATATACATGATCATACCTAGATATTCTCATAACTATGCTCAATTCTGTCAATTGCTCAACAGTAATTTGTTCACCCACCGTAAAATACTTATGCTCTTGAGAGAAGCCACTAGTGAAACCTATGGCCCCCAGGTCTATCTTCATCATATTAATCTTCCAACACTTAGTTATTTCTGTTGCTTTTTACTTTGCTTTTATTTTACTTTGCATCTTTATCATAAAAATACCAAAAATATTATCCTATCATATCTATCAGATCTCACTCTCGTAAGTGACCGTGTAGGGATTGACAACCCCTTATCGCGTTGGTTGTGAGGATTTATTTGTTTTGTGTAGGTGCGTGGGACTCGCGCGTAGCCTCCTACTGGATTGATACCTTGGTTCTCAAAAACTGAGGGAAATACTTACGCTACTTTGTTGCATCACCCTTTCCTCTTCAAGGGAAAACCAACGCAGTGCTCAAGAGGTAGCAGCGACAGGTGCCCTCACCTGGACGAAGATCGGCGCTTCAACATTAAGCTCGAGGAGACCTTCGACGTTGAAACGGTACGCAACGACGACAAGTGTTTTTTTCGTAATTAAGCACGACTTCAACTATTTCAACGTCTAATTTTCATCTTTTACAATTCGACTAGTTTATCCCATGCCATGCAAGATGCTATGTCTTGGAGAGGATTTTGTACTTTCTTTGAGAATTACAATACCTATTATCGAACTCCTCCAAATTATGGTGAATATGTGCCACTAGTGCATGTGTTGAACCACGATAACTTCTATGGAGATACCCTGGTAAGATTTTTTACTATTACGACATCCGTGCATCTTTTGCATACTTCTAAAACTAGTACATCATTGCTAACTACGAAGTTATTACTATGTTTTTCAACAGAAAATCCTGATGGATTGTGTGCCTCATCTGATGTATCAGAATGGTCGCCTTGAAGTTCTGAAAATGCAGCCAGGTCATCCTATGGATCTCACCTATGCATATCGGATTTCTGAAACCGGTGAACACATGGTAATCAAAGAATGGAAAAAATGTTTGGACATTCGTAAGGAGGTTCTTGGAAGCAACATTAAGCGAAAGGCAAGAATTGAAGACAGGATAATCTCCATTCTCCATAATGGAGAGCCAGAGGCTATCTTGTTTTTTGCTATTTTACCTTAGAGAATATAGTAGGTCCTAAGAGAATGTAGTAGGTCCTATGAGGTACAATATGTTTATTATGTGGTACAATGTGTTAGAGTTGATGATGAGGAGTAGTTGTGATTATGACTAGTGACCAACTTGCTATGTGATGTCTCATCGATGAAAACGATGATCATGAGGAGGTGTTATATGACAATGATGTATTATGATGATAAGTTGTTAATGATATGATGATGATGATGATGATATTTATTATATCATTGCGTGAAAGAACCGCGGATTAGTTTCAAGTGGATGTCCATCCACTTGAAACTAGTCCACGGTTCTTTCACCCAGTGATGTAATAACTCATTATGATGTAAAAACAATCTCTAAATTGTTGTTGTATGAAACCTTGTATAGAGGTGTATGAATACAACATGAAATAAAAAAGAAATAAAATACGGAATAATAGTAGTAGCGCGGGCTGGGAGAAGCGCTACTAGTAATTACCAGTAGCGCCGCGTGGAGAAAGTGCTACTACTAAGTCGGTGTAGCAGTAGCGTGGGTTGACCAACGCTACTGCTAACCTTTAGCTGTAGCGCCGTACCAGTAGCGCTCCTGCCCGCGCTACTGATAGGCCTAAAACCCGCGCTGCTGCTAGGCTTTTCCCTAGTAGTGTGAGGCTGATGGTGATTCTGAAACTAATGTCAATCCAGAAGGTGAAGAGGATCACCAGTCGGGTAATGAAGATGACCCTCAGAACAATGATGCTCCTCCACCACCTCCTCCTGTGGGCAGGCCACGTCGTGAGAGAAGGAAAGCCATATTAGATGATTATATCACATACATGATTGAGGATATGAATGATCTGGGAAAGATGGAGGATCCAACCTCTTATAAGGAAGCCATTAAAAGCGAAAATTCGTCCAAGTGGTTGGTTGCCATGGAAGACAAGTTGAAGTCTATGGGCTCAAACGACGTTTGGGACTTAGTAGAAGTTCCCGATGGAGCTAAGAAAGTAGGCTGCAAGTGGGTCTACAAAACCAAGTATGATTCCAAAGGGAATGTCGAACGGTTCAAGGAAAGGCTAGTGGCAAAAGGGTATACACAGAGAGAAGGCATTGATTATAAGCAAACCTTCTCTCCTGTGTCAACCAAGGATTCTTTTAGAATCATAATGGCATTAGTAGCTCATTATGACCTAGAACTACACCAAATGGATGTTAAAACGGCATTTTTGAATGGTGACTTAAAAGAAAACGTTTACATGGCTCAGCCAGAAGGCTTTGTTGTGGAAGGGAAGGAACATTTAGCATGTCGTCTAAAGAAATCAATTTATGGCTTGAAGCAAGCTTCAAGAGAGTGGTACCTCAAGTTTGATAAAATTATCAAAACTTTTGGTTTCACTAAAAGTGTTGTGGACAACTGCATATACGTTAAGTTTAAAGGCAGTAGGTTCACATTTTTAGTCCTATACGTTGATGACATATTGTTGGCATGTAGCGATAAGGATACGCTGCATGAGACCAAGAATTTTCTTTCATCCAGTTTTGATATGAAAGATCTTGGTGAAGCCTCGTATGTCCTCGGCATCGAGATTCATCGAGATAGGTCCAAAGGAACGTTAGGACTATCTCAAAAGGCATACTTTGAGAGAGTACTGAAAAAATTCAATATGCATAAGTGCTCACCCTCACCTGCTCCTATAGTTAAGGGCGATAAGTTTGGGACATTTCAATGTCTGAGGAACCAATATGAAACTGATCAGATGAAGTCGGTTCCTTATGCTTCAGCTGTCGGAAGCATCATGTATGCTCAAGTGTGTACACGCCCAGATTTATGTTTTGTAACCGGGGTGCTTGGCAGATACCAATCAAATTCAGGACCGGACCACTGGAAGGCCGCAAAGAAAGTCTTGCGTTACACGCAAGGAACTAAGGATTTCATGCTTACATATAAAAGAAATGATAACCTATAAATTGTTGGTTATTCAGTCTCTGATTTTGCCGGGTGTGTGGATAGTAAGAGATCCACGTCAGGTCATATATTCACGCTCGCGGGAGGAGCTATATCGTGGAAAAGCTCCAAACAAACGTTAACTGTTGGATCTACGATGCAAGCAAAATTTGTAGCATGTTATGAGGCCACCGGGCAGGCTGTATGGCTAAAGAATTTTATTCCCAGACTTAAAGTGGTTGACAGCATATCTAAACCAATTTTATTGTACTGTGATAATGAACCACCAGTTTTCTATACGAGTAACAACAGGTCAAGTGGTGCTGCCAGACACATTGACATAAAGTATCCTGTTGTGAAAGATAGAGTCCAGGATCAAACAATTGATGTTAAACATATAAGAACGAAGCATATGCTTGCGGATCCGCTAACAAAAGGCTTACCACCCAGTATTTTTCGTGAGCATGTTGCTGGCATGGGACTACTGGAAGCCTTATGATTCTGGAATAAGAGGACCATTAAAATAAACCACTCCCCAATTAGCAAAATGTTTTCCATTTCGAAATAGGCGGGTGTGCTATAAGAGCATCTTCAACCGTTGGACCCCCAGGGGCGCCTAAAATCGCCGCCTGGGGGTGAGCCGGCGCAAAAAATTGGCCTGGGGACGAGTTGGACCCCAGCCGCCCGCCCCAGGGCCGCCCCAGGCACGTTCAAAAAAGGCAAATATATAGCAAATTTTGGCAAAGTTCGGCATATATTACATAATAGTCGCGGATTTTTATTACATACTATATCTAATCTAGAAAAGAAACTGGCTGAACGCGGAGTAGTCGCCGTCGTCGCCGCCATCCTCGCCGCCGTCGTCGGCGGCGGCCTTCTCCTCCTTGACACGGGCGTCCCTGCTGGACCCCTGCCCGGCGACGCCATGGCGGACTGGTGGTGGCGGCGGTGCGTCCTCGTCGTCGCTGTCGTCGATGACGACGAGTCCTCCTTCGTCGCGGCGCTGCGCGAAGCGCCGCAGGGCGGCGCACTGGCGCTCCCTCGCCATCTTCAGGGAGTCCGCGCGCGCCCATTCCAGGGCCGCGTCGTCGTCGAGCTCGACGCCGCCGTGCTCTGTCTTCATCGCAGGGAGGCCCGGCTCCGTCTTCACCGGCGCGAGCCCCGGCTCCGTCTTGGGCTTGACGAAGCGCGGAGGAGCCGACGAGGAGGCGCCCCGGCCGCCCTCGTCGATGACGATGCCGGCGCTGCGAGTGCGCCTGCCGAGCGGCGTCTCCACCGCGGGCTCGGCCTTGACGCCGAGCAGCGTCGGAGAGCCGGAGGAGTACGAAGAAGAGCGTGATAAGAAGGAAGAAGAGGAGGCGCCGAACCTCCTGGGCAACCATTGCCCGTCGCGTCGGCGGTGAGCCGTGGCCGTGGCGGCCGCCCCCATCGGGGGGGTATGCCAACGGCGGTTCGTTGCCGCCCTCGAGGTACGTCAGAACGCCCTCGAGGGTGCGGCCGGGGACACCCCACCACAGGTGGCATCCCTCGCTGTTCTTCAGGCCGGCCACCACCGGCGCACCGTTGGTGGACGCCATCCTCTGCTGCTGCCGGCGCTGGAAGTACGCCGTCCATGCCGCTTGGTTGTCGGCAGCGTACTGGGGGAGGGCGAGCTGGTCGTCGGTGAGGGAGGCGTGCACGACCTCTACCTCCTCGGCGAAGTAAGAGGGGCGCGCCACGGCGTCGGGCAACGGGGGAATGGGCACTCCCCCGTTGCTGAGCCTCCACCCCGTCGGCCCGGCGCGCATGTCCGGCGGCGCCGGGATGTTCTCCTGGAACAGGAGCCAAGACTCCTGTTCGCGGAGCGAGCGGCGGCCGAAGCCGTTGGTCGCCGCCTCATCTCCGGGGAAACGCTCGGCCATCGGGAGAGAGAGGGCTACACGGCGGCGCACGGGAGAGGGAGAGGGAGGGCTCGACGGCGGCGCACGGGAGAGGGAGAGGGAGGGCTCGGCGGCAGCTCTCGGGAGAGGTAGAGCTCGGCGGTTAGGGCTGGTGTGGCCAGAGGCGAGGGAGGCCACCGGCTTATATAGCCGCGCCGCGCCCGTGTGTACGCGTGCGAGGGAGGGGAGGCGTCGGCGCGCCGCCCCGTGACGCGCCGCCCGTGAGGAATCAATGGCAAGGCTGACCGGCGGCAGCCTTGCCATTGATTCCCCGTGGGAAACCGAGGCGTTGGGGGAAGCCGAGGCGCGGTGTCGCTGACGCGGTAGGCCCGCGGCTCTTTCGCGCCAAAACCGCTCGCCCCGGCGCCCCCGAGCGCCCCCCCCCCAGCGCGCCGGGTTCGGCCTGGGTCCGCCGGCGCTGATTTCGGCCCAGGCCGGCGAAAATCGGGCTCCTGGGGGCGCGACTGGGCCGATTTTTCGGCGCCGGCGCGAAAAAATCGCCTGGGGAGGCCTTTCTGGGGGCGCGGCTGGAGATGCTCTAAGTGTTGAAGTTCTATGGCGTTTCGAGTTGTTGTAACACCTTACTTTGGTACATCATTCCTATGTAGAATGGGCGAATGAAGTTAAGCCTAACGATCGAGGGGAAGAATGTTGGTTTTGATCTGACGGCCTAAACAAGCCAGTTAGATCTATTAGTCTAACAGAAAAAAAAAAGGATAACGATAAGTGAAGGGATCCACGTACCAACGTACGTGAGCCTCGATCAGAACTAACGCGCCCTGATCGGGGGCGCCCAAAAACCAACTCAGGTTTTGGGTCCCCCGTCGCCAGCGCCATATTAAAAGGATACGGGAGAGAGCTGGCCACCTGCGAGATCATTATTCACGTAAGGTTTACTCTCCTCTCGATATCCTCACCCCATCCGACCAGGGGGAGCGCTGCAGCGACGAGAAGACCTAAGCCAGCCGCCGCCGCTGTCCCCGGCTAGTCCCGGTGGCGTCCTGAAGGAATCAGGACGTCGAGGAGAACCTCTACTTCGACTACATCACCCCTGCATCACGCCTACACCGAGCAGGCGATCATGTCCACTCCCGTGACATGTAAAGGATCCCTATACCTTTCTATGTTCATGTTGTGAGGTGATCTAGATGCAATTTGATCTTTTAATGGCATCCCATAGATGCATAATTACTCCAACACTCCGTCGCATGATCAAATCCGAGGTCGTGGGGCATAGGCAGCGGCATATTCCCCAGTCCCGCCTACATGCATGACATGACGGGCTGTGCTCGCGCATTTGCCACTTGCATCCACAGGTCATTTCCTGTCGATCGGACCCTTTGCCTGTCCTTTCAGCTAATGGATGGGCACGATATGCGTAGATGGTGTCATGTGCTGATCATTCTCTCCCGCAGTTCAGTGGCCACACAATTTTCAAACAATCTCGCTAAGCAGCCCATGATATAATGCTGGCGCTAGCACCCCCGTGATGGTTAGACATGCTTTAGAAGACGAGTAATCGTGCGTTCAAGAACCTGTCATGATCGATGAGATTATTCATGCACATCGCGTCTGCAGTCCTGCGCCATCTCGGCGCATTGTTTTGTCTGTTCAGACACGCACGTCCCTCAGGATTATATGTTCTGCTTCCGATCCGATCGATACTCAACGATCTCTCTCGTCGCGCAAATCAAATCCCCACGTCGTCGCCTGCACAATTGGCCATTCTCTGAAAACGTGCATGCGCCATGTCAAGACCGAGCAGAGGTATCCTAATGAATCTCTCGTGATGATTACATTACATTTCTGTCTGTCACAGGGATAAACAAACTGTATGTGCCAACAGCAGCGATCGGCCGCTTGCTTTGGGTGTTTCAGTTCCAACCACAGCATAATTTGGGGGGAGATAATTTTCCTTGCCCCAATCCACCCGACGTCGATCGCCCGGTGCCGATGATCCATGCATGCGATGCCTTTATGTGTGTGAGTTTAATGGCCCCGAAAAAAAAGGTGTGATTTTAGTGTGAGCATAAGACTTTTTTTTAGGGGATGAGGATAATACATTTTCTTATTTCTATTTGCGACAAGCACAGGAACATTCCTATTTGTGCGTCAAATAGGAAATCGCGGCCCATACTCACTCCTTTATTCGCCGTCCCAATAAAGGTTGGCATCTTCTTCTTTCGCTTTTCTTTCGTTGATTTGTTTCTGGCTTTTCCGGTTTTTAACTTTTGCTTTGTTTTCTCTTTTTTATCTCTTGGGTAAACATGTGAATATTTTACACTAACATATATCTTGAACGTATGAACAACTCTTGTCTGGTAGATGAACTTTTTGGGTTGATGGAACATTTATAATATGAGCTGCAGATTCCATTTTAAATAATTTTTCTTTTTCTATATGTAAATATTTATTATTTATCAAAAAAATCTTCAGAAAAAGGTAAATTGTATCTACTGTAATTTTGCATTTTTCTTGGAAAAAATGGAAGCACCACTACCACCTGATCTGGATTTTTAATTTTTAGTTGCCGCCGCTTTCTCTTGGGATCATTATGAGCGTTGCATATTTAAAATCCATGCAGGTGGATTCGCGCCAAATTATTAGTAGCATCCCAGGCCAGTGCCAGGATGCATTGACGTGAACTGAAAGACTTAAATAAGGATCAATTCCTTGAATTCCAAAAAGAAAAAGGGATCAATTTCCTGGGTATGCATCATCGGAGCTACTATAGCCAAATAAATTAAAAGCCGCGGCAAAGAGCCGCATTCTGCGAGTAGCTAGCCACGAGCAATCCCAGAGTATAGTGGGCAACAGAATCAGTACCGGTGAGAGGAACCATCTCATAAACAATACTCTCTGCTCATGTCTCATGCTTAACCTCTAATATAGCCCATTGCCCCCCCCCCCCCCCCCCCCCCCAGTACGTGCTTTGATATTACAAGCATGATAGAGATGGCATCAACTTGCCTTGGATGCATCCAAGTTGCTGCCTCACTCCCCTATCAAGGGAACATAACCATTTCCTGGTTTCCAATTATTGCCACTAAACTAAAGACAAGCGCAGCAGTAGAGACACATGCGGTTGTGACAGCTCGCTGGGGCTACTCACTCACCACCCTAGCACGCCGCCTACTTGCGGCAATGAGAGAACCTTCTGCTAATTTAACTGTTTTTGCCACTAGCTCGCATAGGAGTATTAGATATGCATGGAGAATATGAGTAAATCGTGCCATGCAAAAGAACCTGTCCTATTTGTGATTTGTTTCCTCTCAACGGTTCCTATCTCTGATTTGACTATGAACATTGCGTCAGCAGTCCTGCACCATCTCGCATTGTTTTATGAGTTCAGATAAGCACGTTAAAGATTATATTCTGCTGCCGGTCGTTGCTCAACGATCGATCTCGCTCGCTCGCTCGTCATGCAGATTTCCATACTTATTTTATCGCCGGCGAGATCTAATGACAGAAGCGTAATCATCATCAGAGTTCAGAGTAGTTAACTGAGCAAGTGGATATATAGATAGGGCGGCCTCTCCTCGAGACCAGGAAAAGAAACGTTCTGAGTGCGATCTCGTTCGGTAGGTTTTCAAGAACGTTGATTCGTTGGCAGTGATCGATCGACGCATACCACGACGTGTGGATAGATCCTCGATGGATCGGCGTACGTTGACGGCCTCGATCGGGTGTTCCGGCCGGTTCCAACGACGGCCGACAGCAGAATTCTGTGGAGATCGCGGGGGCGCGCGCTCCCGCGACCCGACACGCGCCCCTGGCATGCGAGATCTCGATGCCGAGTTTTTATACGGCGCGGGGTGGATGGAACGAGTGGAGGAAGAGAAACGACGTCACCGCCGGCAGCGGCAACCCGACCGAACTTATGGGAATCTCGTGCTCTCGTCACGGATCTAATTTTCGATCCAGGGATCGATGACGACGACGCAGCCGGCAATCCGCAAGTGGCACGGATGCGCGCGTGCTGGCATGTGGGCGAGCGGGGCGAGGTCGAGGTGGTGGAGGAGGTGCGGATTCCGGCGTGCGTCGCGAGGTGTTGGCGGCGAGCCAGGGGAGATGCACGGGATGGCATTGGCCGGTACGATCTATCCACCGAGCTGCTGCATGCGCTGCGCGCGAGCTCGGCGGGTGGGTCGGGGAACCGCGTGTCTCGTCTCACGGGGACAGTGCGATCTTGCCACCAATGACCAATCAATCGGGACGGTGCCGGGCGGGGGGAGGCAGGCAGTTATGTGGAGAGGGAGTGGCGTGCTTTTTTTTTTTTAGAAATCTCGCCTGCTTTATTTATTCAAGAGCAATTGTCATAGGTACAAGGTTTGGGTCATGGGGGTGCCCAACCAAACATGTGTATCTATATCTATGTTACATGCAAACTTGGCGAGATTATGAGCTTCAAAATTAAAATTCCTAGGCTCGAAGACAAAGAGCAAGAAATAAAACTATTACAGTGGTTCATTATTTCATGTACCAACGCAGCATTGGGGCCTCCTGTTCCCCTGTTGATGTCATGCACCTCCTCTTCGCAGTCCAAGGCCACGCAAGCCTTCTGCTCTCCGAGGTCGTCCGCCAAAGCAAGGGCCTCGCGGCATGCATAAGTCTCCAAAGTTAAGGGATCAGTGATCCCATAGTAAACCACCGCCGATAACCCCAAATATTGTCCATCCTGGTCGCGGCATAGAGCTGCAACAGCTCCACCTCTCCGTGATCTCACCATAGCCCCATCAACGTTAATCTTCGCATTGTCACTCGGTGGAGGAAGCCACCGCTTCGGTCGTGGTGGTGCAACACTAGGAGTACCTTCATGCACTACTCCGACGTTAACTTGGCCCAACTCGTCAATGTAGTTATTGATAAAGGACGCCGTATGTTGAGGGCTTTGAAAAATCGATTCATAGATAGCCTTTCTCCTAGCATACCATAATAACCACAGCGTGATGACCATCCTTGTAAAGCTAGCATGGTCCATCTTCTCACTGAGTTCAAACAACCAAATTCTTGCGTTGGACTCCTCATTTTCAGACATGAGTGACACCAATGTTTCATCCGAAAGCGCCCAAACACAACGGGCCATCGTGCATGCAAGCAAAGCATGGCGCCATGAATCCTCACATCCACACAGCGGGCATACATCTCGATCTGACATGTTTCGCCTCTTCAGAACATCCGTTGTGGGTAGTGAATGATGTGCAAGCTAGCCTCCATAGGAAGATTCTCACCTTCGACGGGATTTTCAATTTCCATACAGAGGTCCAAGGTTTTTCATCTTTATCAGAGTGAGATGTTCCGCTCCCTCCGTTCAGCCACTCCTCCCTCTGCAACTTTGTCTTGAGCAAAAATTTGTAGGCTGAGCTAACACTGAACTTGCCTTTCTTGTCCGGGTACCAAGCCCAAAAATCCTCTATATTACTCGTGCATACCAGGATCTTCAAAATAGCATCAGCATCTATAGGCAGGAAAACTGTCCGGACTAGAGTCTCATTCCATGAGGCTGTTGCTGGGGAGAGCAACTCCGATACATGCCTTGGGGGATTGGCAACCAGCGACGTGATGGGCCGTGGTGTCATCTCCTTTGGTATCCAGTTATCGTTCCATATCTCCGTTGTTTGTCCATTACCAATCCTGCGAATGATTCCCTGCTTTACCAAATCCAGCCCCTCCAGGATAGCTCGCCATATCTGAGAAGGTCTAGACCCCAACTCAGCGTTAAGGATCGTCCTGTCAGGGTAGTATGCAGCCTTCAGAATCCTTGCGCTCAAACTCATCGGTTCTTGCAAGAGTCTCCAAGCCTAGCGCGCCAACAAAGATAGGTTGAATATCTCTAGATCTCTAAAGCCCAGCCCGCCTAGGTGTTTCGGACGTGTCATCACATCCCATGACACCCAAGCCGGCTTGCGTTCACCCTGCTTGCAGCCCCACCAAAATTTTCTGATGATGGATTTGATATGATCACACAAGCCTCTTGGGAGTTTGAAACATGACATAGAGAACACCGGGATAGCTTGGGCCACCGACTTAATTAGCACGTCCTTTCCACCGCAGACAAGCATTTGCTCATCCAACCCTTCACCTTGTCCCAAACTCTGTCACTCAAATATTTGAAAGTCCCCTTCTTAGAATGACCCACGTCCGTTGGCATGCCCAAGTATCTGTCGCTCAACGATTCATTGGGTACCTGCAAGTGGCCTTTGACAACGTCTCGAACTATCTATGGGCAGCCCTTGCTAAAGAAAATTGAAGATTTCTCTTTGTTTATCCTTTGACCAGATGCCATACAATACGTGTCCAACAGGTTTGACACTGCTTCAGCTCCATCAACACTTGCCCTGAAAAACAGCAAGCTATCATCCGCGAATAAAAGATGGTTTACCGTCGGTGCCGACGGTGCCACCTTAATGCCGCTGAGCTGAGATGATTGGTTCTGGGATCTTAAGAGGCACAAAAGGCCCTCTGCTGCTAACAAGAAAAGGTATGGAGTGGCGTGCTGGTTTGCCGGTGAGGCGAAAGAGTCGAGAGAGAAGTTTGTTTTGTGAGGCAAAGGTTGAGACGGGCTAACAACACCCGTCAAAAAAGTGATGGGCTAACATGCATCTCCCCTTTCGGCCTAGCCCAAAATACTAGTAGGCCGGACATAGTACTAAGAATACTCACTGCAAATCAGTCGGCCCATTTCTTTTCTATTTTCGCCTCTATATTTTCAGTAGATATCACCGGATTTTTTTGACCTTTTTTTCTTCTGATTTTTGCTAGGGTTTCAGATTGTGTCTTTTTTTCTCGTTCGTGAATATTCTTTAACATTGATGCACTTTTTTAAAGTTCCTGAATATTTTGTCAGAATTTTGAATATATTTTTAAAACATGAATATTTTTAAATATATGAAATTTTGTTGTAGAAAATGAAAAAAGGGAAATAATAATAATAATAATGATGATGATGATGATGATGATGATGATGATGATGATGATGATGATGATGATGATGATGACGATGATGATGATGATAATAAACCAAAAGCTAAAAATCTAGGAATAAAACATAATGGAAAACTATAAAAAAAAGTCGCATGTTCATTAGAATATTCTTAGTTTCTTAAATGAAGTTTATAGTTTGGTCTTTCTATATAATTTCCACAATGGCGTTGATTTATTCATTGGCATTTTATTAGGTAGAACCTCTTAAATGAAATATTTGAGAACAAACATTTATATTCAACATTGGAAAATCTATCCCCACGTCGTCGCTTGCATCCACCATTGCCAACAAATGTTATGTAAACGTGCATGCACTATGCCTAGATCTTAACGAGGAGAAGCATCCAAATGAATCTCTCTTGATGATTAGATTACGCTTTTCTCATTAGATCCTGCTAGGGGATAGTAAACAAACTATGTGCCAACGCAGCCATCGACTGCTCACTTTCGGTGTTTCAGTTTCAACCACAGTAGAATTTTTGTGATACCATTATGTATGTTTTTTTGGAGCAATGTTGTTATGTATGTGAGCAAAAGACTTCCTATTTTTTTCACAAAACTTCTTATAGGAAATTGCAGCCCATATTCACTTGATTATGAGTGGCCCAATAAAGGTTGACATTTTCTTCTTTTGCTTTTGCTTTTTCTTTTCTTTTTTTAGTTTTTATTTTGTTCTCTTTTTTCAAAACTTTAACATTTTTTGTTTTCTTTTTATCTTTTGTGTAAACACATGAATATTTTACACTAATATATATCTTGAGGGAAATATGCCCTAGAGGCAATGATAAAGTTATTATTTATTTTCTTATATCATGATAAATGTTTATTATTCATGCTAGAATTGTATTAACCGGAAACTTAGTACATGTGTGAATACATAGACAAAACAGAGTGTCCCTAGTATGCCTCTACTTGACTAGCTTGTTTATCAAAGATGGTTATGTTTCCTGACCATAGACATGTGTTGTCATTTGATGAACGGGATCACATCATTAGGAGAATGATGTGATGGACAAGACCCATTCGTTAGCTTAGCATTATGATCGTTACAGTTTCATTGCTACTGCTTTCTTCATGACTTATACATGTTCCTCTGACTATGAGATTATGCAACTCCCGAATATCGGAGGAACACTTAGTGTGCTATCAAACGTCACAACGTAACTGGGTGATTATAAAGATGCTCTACAGGTGTCTCCAATGGTGTTTGTTGGGTTGGCATAGATCGAGATTAGGATTTGTCACTCCGTGTTTCGGAGAGGTATCTCTGGGCCCTCTCGGTAATGCACATCACTATAAGCCTTGCAAGCAATGTGAGTAATGAGTTAGTCACGGGATGATGCATTACGGAACAAGTAAAGAGACTTGCCGGTAACGAGATTGAACTAGGTATTGAGATACCGACGATCGAATCTCGGACAAGTAACATACCGATGACAAAGGGAACAACGTATGTTGTTATGCGATTTGACCGATAAAGATCTTCGTAGAATATGTAGGAGCCAATATGAGCATCCAGGTTCCGCTATTGGTTATTGACCGGAGATGTGTCTCGGTCATGTCTACATAGTTCTCGAATCCGTAGGGTCCGCACGCTTAACGTTCGATGACGATCGGTATTATGAGTTTATGTGTTTTGATGCACCGAAGGTTGTTCGGAGTCCCGGATGAGATCACGGACATGACGAGAAGTCTTGAAATGGTCGAGACATAGAGGTTGATATATTGGAAGGTTATATTCGGACACCGGAAAGGTTCCGGGGGTCACCGGATAAATACCGGAGTACCGGGGAGTTACCGGAATACCCCGGGGGGGTCAATGGGCCTTCATGGGCCTTAGTGGAAATAGAGGGCGGCAAGGGAGCTGTGGGGCGCGCCCCCCTAGGCCCAAACCGAATTGGTTTAGGGCTTGGGGGCGGCCCCCTCTTTCCTTCTCCCCTCCTCCTCTTTCCTTCCCCTCCTAGTTGGACTAGGAAAGGGGGAACCTACTCCTAGTAGGAGTAGGATTCCCCCCTTGGGGCACACTCTATGAGGCCGCCGGCCCCCTTCCCTTGCTCCTTTATATACGGGGGAGGGGGCACCCCTAGAACACACAAGTTGATTGTTTAGCCGTGTGCGGTGCCCCCTCCACAGATTTCCACCTCGGTCATATCGTTGTAGTGCTTAGGCGAAGCCCTACGTCGGTAACTTCATCATCACCGTCATCACGCCGTCGTGCTGACGAAACTCTCCCTCGACCTCAGCTGGATCTAGAGTTCGTGGGACGTCACCGAGTTGAACGTGTGCAGATCGCGGAGGTGCCGTACCTTCGGTGCTAGGATCGGTCGGAACGTGAAGACTTATAACTACATCAACCGCGTTGTCATAACGCTTCCACTTTCGGTCTACGAGGGTACGTAGACAACACTCTCCCCTCTAGTTGCTATGCATCACCTAGATAGATCTTGCGTGTTTGTAGGAATTTTTTTGAAATTACTGCGTTCCCCAACATATCTTGCACATATGAACAACTCTTCTCTATGAGATGAACTCTTTATAAATACATGAAATTTTCATTTTTGGTTTGTGGCATGTTTTATACTCCCTCCATTCCAAAATATTTTTCACCAAGTTTGTGAAAAAAATCCGGAATGCCAAACATATATCTTTAGATTCATCATAAGATGTAGTTTCATAATTTATATACTTCATATCATACATATAAATAATTTTCTCTATAAACTTGTTCAAGGTTTGCAATGTTTGGCTTTTTCAAAAATCTATACGCACTATATTATAGAACGGAGATAGTAATATATTGGATAAATATTTCATTTTAAATACATATTCAATTGTATACACAATTTACCATTTACATACATAACTCATATTCCTTTGTCGAAAAATATAAACCCTCATCAGCTTAGGTTCAGCAAAACCGGGATTTGTCTGCTGTAATTTTGTCTTTTTATGAAGCAAAACTTGAAAAGATGAAACCAGCATTTTTTTGTGTTTAGTTCCCGCCGCTTTCTCTTGGGGTCATTATGAGCGTTCCATATTAAAACTCATGCAGGTGGATTCACGCCAAATTATTAGGAGCAGCTGAGTGCCACGATGCATTGATGTGAATTAATAGATGGAATAAGACTACCCACAATGAGAGTAACATAGATGGTAACATCACACATATTTAGGAAAAATAGATGATGTGGCAAGTAATTAATAAAGAAAGAGAGGCATGTGGTAATATAGCTAGTTACTCATAGTATGAGTCACATCACACATACCAAAACAAGTGAAAGAACAAGTGCTCCCTGGGTGATTTTGATAATTAATGTCAACTGCAGATATTGACAACTCAATACTAAATACTTTGCAAGGGAAACAGGAAGCCACCGGGTCTAGGGCTGTGATGGTGCTAGAGCATTTCTCGGAGGTGAGGGGAGCCCAGGAAGGTGGAGACAACGAAACGCAAGGGAATAGAGTGCAGGAGGTTGAACCCGTGAGCTACAAATCCGGCCACACGTGATCAATCAAACAGATGAGAATTGGTTGATGCACCATCCCTATATACTAAATGATTTTTAAGAAAAATTGCTGACATGGTGTTTGCAAGTTTTAAAAAATGCCTGTCACACTTTTTTAACAATGTAAAATAAAATTGTTAACATAAGTTGCAAACTTTTTGTACCATTCAAGAAATACGTAAAAATGAAATACATTGACCCATTTAAAAAATTGTTCATGACATTTTAAAAAGTTTATGAAATGTAAAGAAATGTTTTCATAATTTAGAAAAATGTTTTTTACCATCCAAAAAATTATTCTTGACCTTAGAAAAAAAGTCTTCATGGCTTTTGATTTTTTTTCCATACATTCCCTAGTTGTGCTCATGACATTTAAAAATAATGTTCATATATTGTAAAAGAAAATTTCACACAATTTATAAAAAAACAAATGTATTGTCCCATTTAGAAAAGTTCATGGTATTGGTAAAATATGTTGTAACACTTAATTAATGTTTCGCACATTTAGAAAATAAGGGTTCGTGGCATTTATGAAAAACGTTCAACGTGTATTACTGTTGAACTTGTTCTTAAGAAAGTTTAACGTGTATTAAAAAATGTTCAACCTGTACAAAAATGCTGACTGTATATGGAAAAAACTTGTATATCAAGATGTTCAATGTGTATTCAAATAAAATAACCAATCAGTAACGATCAGTGCTAAAAAATGTGGAATGTGTATCTAAAAACCTGTATATCAAAATGTTCAATGTGTATCGAAATAAAAGTACCGATCAGTGATAAATGTGTAATAAATGCGTATTTGAAAACCTTTATATAGAAAAGATCACCATGTACTAAAAATGTTCAATATGTATTTAACACAGGAGAGGCTCTAAAGCTGGCAGTACTAGTCTCTAGATTCGTCATGAACCCGTATCCTTGACCGGACCGCTAAGCTGAGCAATTCAGGCAAGACGAAGCTAGGTCTCGCATTAAGTGACAAAAAAGAAGGCGTAGACCCTCCCACTGGAGAGGCCCACTTTTGTCCCATTCTGTTCAAAGGACCAATAGACTCGAAGCGAGAGAGCCCCGTTATCCGCATTGCTTAATCCCTAAAAAAATCTGCATCGCTTGAAAAAAAAAATCGTAATCTGCAACTACCTTCGTGCACAAAATTTCTTTGTTTTTTATTTATATTTTGAAATAATATAAAAACATATTACCACCGTTCGGACATAACTGACGTGGTCAATTATTTCCCAACGGAGGGAGTATATTTCATACGTTAATTAACTTAACTTTTCAATACCATTGACCACTCATTGAAAAAAAATACTCAGTGTAAAAAACTTTGTTCTTGCAATATTTAAAATATATCACTGTCAGCCACAAAAAAGTTTTGCACGTTGAAAAAAAAGTCTGTCACATTTCTAGAAAATATTTATACAATAAAAAAATGTTAACGTAAGTTACATACTGTTTTGTACCATTCAAAAGTAACAAAAATAAATAAATTTACCAATTTTAATATACATTCTGGCATTCTTAAAAAGGTTTTGCAATGTACAAAAATGGTGTACCATCCAAAAAATTAATCGTGACATTAGAAAAACAATCTTCGAGGCATTTCAAAAAATGTTCATGCATTCCAAAAATATGCTTGTGACATTAAAAAAAATTAATGTTTACATACTGTAAAAGAAAATTTCACAAAATTTATCAAAAAACAAATGTATTGTGCCGTTCAGAAAAGTTCATGGCATTGAAAAAATATGTTCTAACACTTAACTAATGTTTTGCACATTTAGAAAATATGGGTTTGTGGCATTTTTGAAAAATGTTCCACATGTATTACTGTTGAACATGTTCTAAAGAAAGTTTAACATCTATTAACAAAATGTTCAACCTGTACTAAAAATTCTGACTTTGCATGTGAAAACCTGCATATGAAAATGTTCAATGTGTATTCAAATAAAAGAACCAATTAGTACTGATCAATACTAAAAAATGTTGAATGTGTATCTGAAAACCTGTATATGAAAATGTTCAATGTGTATTGAAATAAAAGTATGGTTCACTGATAAATGAGTAGTAAATGTGTATTTGAAAACCTGTATATAAAAATGCTCAACATGTACTAGCATTTTTCATCTGTATTTAACACAATAGAGGATCTAAAAACGGCCAGTACCGATCTCTAGATTCTTCCCAAAACCGTTATCCTTGACCGGACCGCTAAATTGAGCAATCCAGGCGAGACAAACCTAGATCTCGCACGAAGCGACAAACAAGAAGACACAGACCGGCCACTGGAGAGGCCCACTTTTGTCCCGTTCTGTTCAAAGGACCAATAGACTTGGAAGCGAGAGAATCCCGTGGTCCGCATTGCTTAATCCCTACAAAAATCTGCATCGCTTGAAAAATAAAACCGTAATCCACAACTACCTTGGTGCATACCATTTCTTTGTTTCTTATTTATATTTTGAAATATTATAAATACATATTACCACCATTCAAACATAACTGACGTGGTCAGTTATTTCTGAACGGAGGGGGTATGTTTGATAAGTTAATTTACTTAAATTTGCAATACCATTTACCATGAATCAAAAAAAATTAACACTGTTAAAAACTTTGCTCGTGCAATATTTAAAATACATCACTATCAGTCACAAAAAGGTTCGCACATTTAAAAAAAATGTCTGTTACATTTCTAGAAATAATTTATACAACAAAAAAGTTAAGGTAAGTTACAAACTGTTTCGTACCATTAAAAAAAATTACATTTACCAATTTTAAAATACATTTGTGACATTTTTAAAAAAATTATGCAATATATAGAAATGTTCGCATAATTAAAACAATGTTGTACCATCCAAAAATTTGCTCGTGGCATTAGAAAAAAAAACAGTCTTCATGGCATTTCAAAATATGTTCATGCGTTCCAAAAATATACTTGTGACATTAAAAAATAATGTTATATACTACTCCCTCCGTCCCGAAATAAGTGTCTCAGCTTTATACCAACTTTAGTACAAAATTGTATTAAGGTTAAGTAGTGTTACTATTCATCACGCAGGGTGCAGAATAAGTTATTCTTCACCCGAAGTAATCTTACGATCGCTTCCTAAATAAATTACGTTTAGAATATAAATAGTTACATGTATATTGATTCAATATGTAAAATTTGGTATAAAAAACAAAAATATAGGTTATAAGACCAAAAAAATCACATTTTATGTATGTTTTACACTATGTTTTTACATTCGTAATTTTACGTAACATAAAATATTTTTTACGGCGAGTACATATTTTCTTACGTTCTCTTTTTATGTATGAAATAATACAAAATTTACAAAACGTAAAAATATGGTGCACTGATGTCAAAATAGAGAAGGGTGAAGAATAACTATTCCTCACCCATGATGACGAATAGGGCGACCCTAAGGTTAAGACACTTATTTTGGGACGGAGGGAGTATAAATTAAATTTTCATGTAATTTATAATAAAATGCATTGTACCATTCAGAAAATGTTCATGGCATTGAAAAACCATGTTCTGACACTTAACTAATATTTTGCACATGTAGAAACTATGGGTTTATCGCATTCATGAAAAATGTTCGACGAGTATTACTGTTGAACATGTTCTGAAGAAAGTTTAACGTGTATTACGAAAATGTTCAGCATGTACTAAAAATTTTATATGTGTATCCGAAAACCTGTATATGAAAATGTTCAATCTGTATTTAAACAAAAGTACCGATCACTAGTAAGTTAACAAACTATGGAAAAATTTCATCAATTTTGAAAATAATTTCAACAAAAATTGAAAAAAGTTCACTGATTTAGGAAAAATGTTCACATTTTTTCTTAAAAAGTTCACGGACTTGAAATAATGTTCGTAATTTTTTAAAATTCATAAAATTTGGAGAAAAATCAGGAATTCGAAAAAAATTCATCAATTTTCGGAAAATGTTCACCAGTGTTTTTAAAAAATTATAAATTTGAAAAAATTATTTGATTTTGTAAAAAATTCACGAATTTAAGAAAAGGAAAGAAAAGCAAATAAATAAAAATGAAAGAAAAGAAAGTAGAAATAGGGAAAGGGAGATGTTAACACGCTGTGGCCGGGTGGTGGTGGAGTTTATCTAGTACAAGAGGTACCTGGTGGAGTCACCGCGCTCGCGTTTTTGCAGATTTTGCAGTTTTAACTAACAGAAAATAAAAATGCTAAAATTGGCCGGCCCAGTTCGGAGTGGGGGTGTGCGCCGTTTTGCGGCCCACTGGGGACGGGCCCGCTTTTGCCCCGTTCTGTTCAAAGGCCCAACAGACTCGGATGCGAGAGAACCCCGTAATCCGCCGCATTGCCTAAAAAACAAAAACAAAACCGTAATCCGCAACTACGTTGGCCCACCCCATTTCCGTTTTCCCTCCATCTCCAACAGCTAAACCCCATTTCCGCTTCGTCTTCTCCGCTCGTCACACTCCCCGCCACCGTCTCCTCCCCACCCCACCCCCACCCCACGGCCATGGCCGCCACCCCCACCCCCACCCCCACACCCCTCCTCCTCGCCCTCCCCTTCCTCTTCGCCGCCCTCGCCGCGGCCCAGTCCCGCCCCTTCGGAGGTAACTAACCGAGCCCCAACTAACTCTGGCCGGGGAACTGAAATCCCTGAGATCTCGCGGCGGGGTCGCTGATCCCGTGATTCGTGTACTGTGCGGTCCTTTTGCGCTCGCAGGTGCGCCGCCTGGGTACGAGCGGTACGTGGCGGACGCGACGGCGACGGGCGCGGAGGAGGAGTACGACTACATCGTGGTGGGGGGCGGCGCGGCGGGGTGCCCGCTCGCCGCCACCCTCGCGGGGCCCGGCGGGGGCCGCGTGCTGCTGCTCGAGCGCGGCGGCGCGCCCGCCGAGTTCCCGGCGCTCGCCACGGCCGGCGGCTTCGTCAGGACGCTCGCGCTCGCCGACCCCTCGCCCGACTCCGACGCGCCCGCGCAGGCCTTCAGCTCCGAGGACGGCGTCCCCAACGTGCGCGCGCGGGTGCTCGGCGGCGGCACCGCCATCAACGCCGGCTTCTACTCCCGCGCCCACCCCGGCTGGTTCCACGGCCACGGGGAGGTCTGCTCCTCCAAATCCTTGTTTTGTTTCAGGCTTTCAGCTAGCCAGAAGGATTGTCAGTTCGGTTATCTGGATCCATTCACACAGAACTGAGTAGTAATAAAGCCCAATCATGATACCCAAAACAAGAACATTCATCCCAGAAGGGTCATGACGATAACACCTGCGAATGTGACATTTCTTTGTTGATTATTGGAGATTCAGGGTGCCGAGGTGCCGGATTGGGACATGCGGCTGGTGAACTCATCATATGAGTGGGTGGAGCAGGAGCTGACATTCCAGCCGGAGGTGCACGGGTGGCAGGCGGCGGTGAGGGCCGCACTGCTGGAAGCTAACGTGACGCCGTGGAACGGCTTCACGGTGGAACATGTCACTGGCACAAAGATTGGCGCCACCACCTTTGATGCGTCAGGACGCCGCCACAGCGCCGCGGACCTCCTTGCTTTCGCCCGCCCTGGCCGTCTCCATGTCGCTGTCCGTGCCGCCGTTACCCGCGTCATAATTAACCCTATTGATCCTGGTGAGTCATGCATTGTTCTACTTCTTGCGTGTTTGTCCACATGGTTCTACTTTGGAAATATTGAATTTGGTTGCCATATTGGTGCATAACTACATTGCAATAAAATTATGTCTGGAATGCCAATCAATTTACTTGCCATAACTGCATTAGTAAGTGGTATCTTCAATAGTACCATCAGTTTGGTTACAGTTTGTTTGATCTTGTAGGTTTTACAAACTAAACAATTCGTTTTGGGACTTGTGTATCTTCTTGTAGTTAAGCGTCTTTTCTTGTTCAATGAATGCTTGAGTATCTGTTAACAAAACAACATTAGCAGTGTTCCGACTTAGTTCTGTTCACAATTAACAGCCCTCTCTTGTGTTCCTGTTATGGCAATTGTTCCCCCAAGGATATGTCAGATTGAATGACTTACGTGTTGAATGCCAAAACTTGGTTTTTTTCCTCTTAGCTCTGCCCCCTGAATATTTGTCTTCAAGTTACATAACTGCCTCCTGTTGTGTTCAGTTTCGTCAGAGCCATCCTACATTCCTACTCTTAGTGGTGCCGGCGCTTTTCGCCACAAAGTCTCGCTAAAATTATGCATATTGCACAACCTTGTCCCAGCACAGCAAGCACCAGTTCTTGAGCGTCTGCGGAGCTTCCTCCAAAGTACTCTGCATAGAGCACTAATTAACATTTTGAGGGTGTCTATTATTTCTTATTTTCAAAGTGTCCAGGTGACAGAAGAACTTACCATCTTAACGAGTTTGTTGTTTGAGCTATGGATCCAAAATGAGCAATATACCCAAAATCAGTGCCCACTGCCCACATGCCGACCTGATCACGCATTTCAGAAATATTTATGTAACTGATCACAGCTTACACTCTTTGTGTAACTGCCACTGCAAAATAAAACTTTTGTGGATATTTATTGATGTTCACTTACGCTTGCTTAAATTTTCCTAGGAAAAAAGAAGCTTAAGGGTGGAATATACTTGTACTGGATTAACTCTTTTCCATATTAGCTACAATAAGAATTATCCTGAACAGATGGTGTTTCATCTACGAGCACATAATTTTTAGCTCTAAACCAATGTGCAAGTATGGGTAAACTTTTTGCTTCTTTCTGTATGTATCCAGCCGCACGCCGTGGAAGGTCACGACCAGCAGTGGCAGCAGTTGGCGTCGTGTACCAGGACCGTCTTTTCCAGCTGCACCATGCCCTGCTGCGTCCAGGTGGGGAGGTCATACTTTCTGCAGGTACACTTGGAAGTCCCCAGTTGCTGCTTCTCAGTGGCGTTGGCCCTGCTAACGATCTTACGTCCCTCGGCATCCCTGTTTCTGTGGATGCCCCTGACGTCGGGAAGCATATGTTCGACAACCCTCGCAACGGCATCTCCATCATCCCGTCAGTCCCCATCGACCACTCCCTCATCCAGGTGGTCGGCATCCCTTCTGCCAACGGCACTGCCTCCTACCTTGAGGCTGCATCATACATCGTCCCCGTTTCTCCCATGCTGCGCCCCGCCGGCCCTTTCATCAGCCCGACTTCGCCGCTCTACGTAACCATGGCAACCATCATGGAGAAGGTTCCTGGCCCGTTATCCGAGGGCTCGCTCTGGCTATCATCACCCAATCCCGTGGAGACCCCCTCGGTGCGCTTCAACTACTTCAGCCGCCCCGAGGACCTGGCGCAGTGCGTCGTCGGCGTGCGCCGTGTGGCACAGGTGCTCCAGAGCAGGACTATGGACATATTCCGTTCGTCAGTTGGGTCGGCGAGCCAGGGCAGGAGAGGGCACGCTAGGAGGGACTTCAGGATCGTTGGGGCGACCCTGCCACTCGACTGGAGCACAAACAACACTTCTGTGGCTGATTTCTGCAGGCGAACCGTGGCTACGCTGTGGCATTACCATGGAGGGTGTGTGGTTGGACGGGTGGTTGACAAGGATTTCCGGGTCATGGGCACCCAGTCTCTTCGCGTGGTGGATGGGTCGACGTTCAGTGTGACTCCCGGGACGAATCCTCAGGCCACGGTGATGATGATGGGCAGGTATGAGTTGGGTTATATATATAGTTCTTCTGCTAGTATTCATTTTGAGCAATGTTATATACTACTAACTGGGATAGTAATCAACATGTTTTCATTGCTTTTATTGACATTTGACAGGTACATGGGGCTGAAGATGATCGCGGAGCGGCACAGCAGGAGGCAAGTGAACACATCATCGTACAACGAATTGGAGGAGTAAAACCCTCTTCCAGTGCTTGTGAACTGATCCAACACACCAAGCATTTCAGTGATATCCTATGGAGTGTTGGAGTGCACGGTATTTTAATGCTCCTGCATCCGGTGCATAACTGAGCACACTTTTTTGCTAGCGATATACAACGTGTATATATTGTACAGTGATAGCGTATGCACGAGGAAGGAGATAGCATTACATGTCTGGATATCACAATTTTTCATAGCGAATAGCATCTGCCGGTTACGATGCTCTACGGCGATTAGTTACTGACTATATACACGGGGATACAGCTATGCTGAGTGAGAGTCTATTGTCAGTGGATGTTACTTGTACTCTTATTTAACCTGAATAAAGCGTTTCCCTCACAGAGGACTGCCGAATTCTTGACTTTTCTACTCTGGACACAATCATACAATTTCCCTTTACAATGTTTTACGAAGATTGGTTTCTTTCTATACACGGGGATACAGCTACGCTGAAAGTCTATTTGCATGCTGATGGATGTTGCTTGTGCTTTTATCTAGTCTGAACAAAGCGTTTCCCTGACTGCCGAATTTCGTAAAGTTTTGGACTGACTTTGTTACCCTGGGCCTGGAGATACAATTTCATTTGCTAACCTGGAAGCCTGGAGCTGCTTGATCCAGGACGCCTTTGCGTAGAGAAAGCCCAAGCTTGTGAGTTCCTCCTCGATTACGTTTCTCCACCTTCAAGGCATGAAAAGTAAAGTCGGGTAGCTGCATCATATATTCTCTTACACCTTCAAGCCAAGCCCAGTTTGATACTTGCTACATAAGAGCATCTCCAGCCGTTGACCCCCCAGGGGGCGCCTAAAATCGCCGCTTGGGGGCAAGCCGACGCAAAAAAACGGCCTGGGGCGAGTTGCTCCCCAGCCGCCGGCCCCAGGGCCGCCCCTAAACGCGTCTAAATTTTTTCAAAAAAGAAAACGTTCGGCGAAGTTCGGCTAAACACGTCTAAATTTCGGTAAACTTTGGCATATATTAGACATGTTCGCGGCTTACATAGCAAATATATCTAAAAAAAGAACTTGCTGAACACGGAGTAGTCGCCGTCGTCGCTGCCGTCATCGTCGTCCTTCTCCTCCTTGAAGCGGCCGTCCCTGGTGCACCCTTGCCCGGCGTCGCCATGGCGGACTGGTGGCGGCGGCAGCGGCGCGTAGTCGCCGTCGCTATCGTCGAGGACGACGATTCCTCCTTCGTCGCGGCCTCGGCGGCGCTGCTCGAAGCGCCGCAGGGCGGCGCACTGGCGCTCCCTCTCCATCTTCAGGGAGTCCTGGCGCGCCCATTCCAGGGCCGCGTCGTCGTCGAGCTCCACGTCGCCGTGTTCCGTCTTCACGGCGGGGAGACCCGGCTCCGTTTTCACCGGCGCGAGACCCGGCTCCGTCTTTGGCTTGACGAAGCGCGGAGGAGCCGACGAGGAGGCGCGCCGCCGCCCTCGTTGATGACGATGCCGGCGCTGCGAGTGCGCGGGCCGAGCGGCGTCTCCGCCGCGGGCTCGGCCTTGACGCCGAGCAGCGCCGGAGAGCTGGAGGAGTGGGAAGAAGACCGTGAGGAGGAGTGCGAGGAGGAAGACGGGGAGGAGCCGAACCTCCTGGGCATCCATTGCCCGGCGCGTCGGCGGTGGGCCGGGGCGGCGGCCCTCGCCGGGGGAGGGTATGCCAGCTAGCGGCGGGTTGTTGCCGCCCTCAAGGTGCGTCAGCACGCCCTCGAGCGTGCGGCCGGGGACGCCCCACCACACGTGGCGCCCCTCGTTGTTCTTCATGCCGCCCACCACCGACGCCTCGTTGGTGGACGCCAGCCTCTGCTGCTGACGGCGCTCGAAGTACACCGTCCACGCCGCGTGGTTGTCGGCGGTGTATTGGGGGAGGGCGAGTTGCTCGTCGGTGAGGGAGGCGCGCACGAGCTCTACCTCGGCGGCGAAGTAGGGGGCGCACGCCACGGCGTCGGGCAACGGGGGAACGGGCACTCCCCCGTTGCTGAGCCTCCACCCCGTCGACCCGGCGCGCATGTCCGGCGGCGCCGGGATGTTGGCCTCTAACAGGATCCACGACTCCTGTTCGCGGAGCGAGCGGCGGCCGAAGTCGTTGGCCGCCGCCTCGTCGCGGGGGAAACGTTCGGCCATCGCCGGGGCTGTCGGAGTGCTCGGAGGGCTCGGAGGCGGCGCACGGGAGAGGGGGGGCTCGGCGGCGGCGCACGGGAGAGGGAGAGCTCGGCGGCTAGGGCTGGTGTGGCCAGAGGCGAGGGAGGCCACCGGCTTTATATAGCCGCACCCGTGTGTACGCGTGCGCGGGAGGGGAGGCGTTGCCGCGCCGCCCCGTGACGCGCCGCCTGTGAGGAATCAATGGCAAGGCTGACCGGCGGCGGCAGCGCGGCAGCCTTGGCATTGATTCCTGCGGCAACCGAGGCGATGAGGGCGACGAAGCGGCGGCCTCGCTGACTCGGCGGGCCCATGGCTGCTTTGTGCCAAAACAACTCGCCCCGGCGCCTCCAGCGCGCCGGGTTCGGCCTGGGTCCGCCGGCGCTGATTTCGCCCAGGGTCGGCGAAAATCGGGCTCCTGGAGACACGACTGAGCCGTTTTTTCGGCGCCAGCGCGAAAAAATCGTCTAGAGAGGCATTTCTAGGGGCGCGGCTGGAAATGCCCTAATATTGTTACCTTGACAGAGGAACGGGCATGGATGTTCGCTAAGGCGAAGATTCACCGTCACAAGAAATGAACAATACCATCCGACCAAGACGAGAGAAGTGACACTGATGAAAAATAACTTGTACACATTCACATGCTCCAGAATCCTTTAGTGTCTGCAACTAAGCTAGTCAACAAATCTTTGTTAGGATATTTGTTGGACCCATACATTGCAGAAAACTTCATCAAGATATTTAGAAGTACTAAAATCAATATAAACACACTACACTAAATCCAAGCATCGCAAAATAATCTGTAGATAAATATGATCTTGTCATATTTTTGTGTTTTTCTTAGGTTGGCATAATTCAATTCAACAAAAATTTCCAAACTTGAGGGGATCGCACTAGTGTATTGTTTAAACGACGGATGAATTTTATAGTTCTGAACCATGATTTAGACTATGACGAATATAATTTTGTCTTCAATCTTCTTAAACATAATAAAGAAATATCAATTAAACTTATATGTGAAGTTTATATTTAAATATAAGATCTAGTTAAAAAGTGACTTGCAAAAAGTAAAAGTTTTTAGTATAAATTGGCGGTGTTCTAAGTAAACCCTACAAAAAAAAGAACCCAACGATCAGGAAAATGAAACGAGGCCCCTCTTGCAGTCGGCGACGCAATTGCATCCCCTCAAGGAGTCGAGGCCCTCTTGCAGCCGGTGACAACAATGCATGATTCTCTAGAGTGATAGCGCTGTTGTATCATTAAGAGGGACAAGTCATCATGATCGCACAATTATTCTGTATTACTAGCTATGTTTCAGACTTCACCATGATCGAGTTGCTGTATGATCGAGATGGACATGCATTGTTGTCATGTTTCTTGTGTTTTTTTAAGTTGGTTCTTGTGTGATGTTGTTGTGTGCGTGTTGATCATGAAATTTCGAACTTGTTTTGTTCTTGTGTGATGTTATGTTGTTTTGGTATGGTTGGGTTCTTAGAGCATCTCCAGCCGTTGGCCCCCCCAGGACGCATAAAAATCGCCCCTGGGGGCGAGCCGGCGATTCGTTCGGCGCTGGGGGCGGTTTTGCGCCCAGTCATCGCCCCCAGTCGCCGATTTTGGCCCACTTTTGAAGCCCCATTTCGGCGAAAAAGGCCCATATGGGTGAGAATAGGCCCATATTCGGCGTGGTTCGCCGTGGCTCGGCGTTCAATTATCAACATAAATATTTTTTATCACATATTTCATCACAGAAAATTCAAATACTTCAACAAAATAGTTCAACAACAAATAGTTCAATACAAATTATATAGTTCAACAAATAAAAACTCGTATTTCATCACACGTCGCGCCCGGTGTCGCCCTTGAGCCTCCATAGGTGCTCTATCAGATCTTGCTGCAGTTGATGATGCACCTGTGGGTCTCGGATCTCCTGACGCATACTAAGGTAGACAGTCCAGGTTGCCGGTAGCTGGTGATCAACTTGGGCAAGAGGACCCTGCCTGTGGTATGGTTCAGTGTCAAACACTGGCTCTTCCTGCTCGCTCTCAATGATCATGTTGTGCAAGATGACACAACAGGTCATGATCTCCCACATTTGATCTTTCGACCAGGTCTGAGCGGGATACCGGACAACAGCAAATCGAGATAGGAGCACACCAAATGCCCGCTCGACATCCTTCCTGCAAGCCTCCTGAATCTTCACAAACCAGGCGTTCTTGCCTCCAGGCACAGGGTTTTTGATGGTCTTCACAAATGTCAACCATCTCGGATAGATGCCATCAGCTAGATAGTACCCCTTGTTGTAGTGCCGCCCATTGATCTCGAAGTTCACCGTAGGAGAATGACCTTCAACAAGCTTGGCAAAGACAGGAGAGCACTGCAGCACGTTGATGTCATTGTGAGTTCCTGGCATACCAAAGAAGGAGTGCCAAATCCAGAGGTCCTGTGTGGCCACCGCCTCAAGTACCACACTGCAACCGCCTTTGGCGCCTTTGTACATCCCCTGCCAAGCAAATGGGCAATTCTTCCATTTCCAATGCATGCAGTCGATGCTTCCAAGCATCTCAGGAAATCCTCTTGCTGCATTCTGTGCTAGGATCCGAGCAGTGTCTTCCGCATTGGGTGTTCTCAAGTATTGCGGTCCAAACACTGCCACCACTGCCCGACAGAACTTGTAGAAACACTCTATGCTGGTGGACTCGGCCATGCGCCCATAGTCGTCCTGTGAGTCACCGGGAGCTCCGTATGCAAGCATCCTCATCGCTGTGGTGCATTTCTGGATGGAGGTGAATCCAAGTTTGCCGATGCAATCCATCTTGCATTTGAAGTAGTTGTCGAACTCCCGGATGGAATTCACAATCCTGAGGAAAAGCTTTCTGCTCATCCGATAACGGCGCCGAAATGTTCTGTCGCCGTGAAGTGGAGCATCGGCGAAGTAGTCGGAGTAGAGCATGCAGTAGCCTTCGAGACGATGCCGGTTCTTTGCTTTCACCCGCCCCGGCGCCGAGCCACCTCGCCGCGGCTTTTCATTGCTCGCCAGCAGCTGGGCGAGGGCGGCGAGCACCATGAGATGCTCTTCTTCCTGGACGTCGGCCTCGGCTTCCTCCTCCAGCAGCGCGGCGAGCACTTCCTCGTCATCCGAGTCCATTGTCGAGGCAGGCAAATCGCCGAACACCTTGCGCGCGGTGGGCGTGCACCCGCCGCTAAACTGCCCCTCTGCGGCCGGAAACGGCGGCCGAAAACGTCCAGCTGGTGTCGGAGGGCTGCCGCAGCGAACCTCTGCTATTTTTCTGGCGGGGAATGGCTATCTACCGGTGAAGGGCGGCGGGGCGGCGCCGGGATATACCTAGTGGCGGCCGAGAGCGCGGGGGGTGGGAGGCGAGTCGGGGAAGAAAATCTTGACTTTTCACCTGACGGCGTGGGCCAGCCGCGCTTTTCCCTTGCGCCGGAGCCCCCAAGCGCCCCCCAGCGCGCCGGGTTCGGCCTGCGGCCGCCGGGCGGAAAAAAGGGCCGAACCGGCGCTTTTCGTCGTCCTGGAGGCGCGACTGGGCCTTTTTTTGGCGCCGGCGCTGAAAAAGTCGTCTGGGGGGTCTATTAGGGGCGCGGCTGAAGATGCTCTTAGGGTAGGACAGACACAAATGTGTTCGACGGTTCCGTCCATGTGAATCGGCATCGTGGCTGCCACCCAGTCGTTGTTGACCCACGCTCCACCATTGTGTAGTTGACCAAACACACCCATGCCTGCACTTTAGGCCATACTATCAAAGTTCGCGACAACTCCTTGTTGATATCGTACCTTCACCTCGTGGGAACTACCTTGCGAGCGCATTATTTGTGGTAGGCCTCGTTCACCTTCGCGATGAGAGAGATATCTTGTCTCCTCAAACGCCTATGTCTGCGGGGGTTCCCTTCCGCAGGCTTCTTCCCCATGGCTCCTCCAAAAGGTGATTTATCTTCACCTACGAAAAAATGACGAAATCCCATGAAATTTACGTGGTTATCGAGTTCATACAACACATATATCCCATATATTTTCTACAAACTCTAGCATTTAAATCGAACAGGAAATCAAAGTATTACCATTCTCATCTAAGTTCATAATGCAAGAGAAATAACCAAGGATTACAAAAAATAAACCATGCATCGCTAGAGAAACTTACTGTAGAGAAGATTCTACGACTCAGACAAACGAAAACGGCGAAGAAATGAAGGTTTGTGAGGATTTAGAGTGTGAGTATGAGAGAGGAGAGAGAGAATCGCGGGGCAATGGTTGGATTAGCCCTTACCTCCGTTGGTGGACTCTTAAGAGCCAAATTTCACGTGGCATGAGCACCGGTACAAGCGCTTGTGCTTGTCTCACACGCCGTATTGCATGTAAAATGCAAATTATAGTTTCTGGGGTACTTGGTATGAGGGTCGGTATGAGCACTTGTGCTCGTCCCGTGCCCCATCTTCTCTTGTGGAGTCAATGAAAGTTTCTGAGCCCCTTGGGTATGAGGACTGGTCAGAGCGCTTGCAGTCGTACGTCCAACCTAAAGAGGGTCTTAACTTCTAATACCAAAATGATCTATTACATACTAGGGTTCCTCCATATCCCTGAGAACTAGGGAAACTACTCGCGCATCAAGGGCGTGAATGAAACAAAATGAATTATTATGATCATGATGAGTTCACAAAGGTAATACTCCCTCCTTTCCGGTTTATAGGGTTTAATTTGAAAATCTCTTCAACCAAGGTGGATGATGAATGGTGGAATTAATTCCGTAGTTTGCAAAAGTACTTAATTAGTACTCTCGTTTTTCTCAAAAATTTGTGTAAACCGATGCATTAATTACACCACATGCATGCATGACCACTTAATGACCAAGAACTTCTACATGCATTGGTGAGTTTTTTCATCATCCTTGCATGCAGTGATTTAATACACCTTGAAATCTAAACATGTGATGGTACGTAGTAGAATTGGGACTGATAAAACGGAAAAACAAACTTCTTGAGATGAGCCCTATAAACCGGAAAGGAGGGAGTACACGATTGAATCCACTTCAACTACTGTACTACAAATGGATAGGAATGAGATGGTAATGTTGATGAGGATGATGGTGAAGCCCTCTTGATGCAGCGTTGCAGCAACGAAGTCCTTGGATCGATTACCCCTCCGGATGCCTTCCGAACGCTAGGGTTATGTGTTCTGGATGCACTTATGTAGGCTGTGTGCACCTGATCCTCGATTCGTCACAATGAGGGTGAAGTAGTCGACCGGGAGGCAGCAATGGTAGCTCATACGACCGCTCAATATGAGCGCACGCGCTCGTATGGTTGGCCGTCTTACGCCCTGGATGAGCCGCGCAGGTTCCAAATGCCTCCAATCTTTTTATATTTTTATGGTAGGTGATAATCACATTGATTGACTCAATTCCACCATAATTACATGGGATTTCTTTCATAATGCTCTCTTTGTTCCAAAAGACATATATTGGGGAAAACCGACAAAAAGTAGTGTGCGAACGTGGCAAAGTTCACAAATCCTAATGTGTAGACACAAAATAAAGGGTAAAAACTTCACATAATTTGGATCATCATGCAAGCCCGGCCCGAAACCCAGCCCAACCTGACTGATGATTAGGTTTACTCTGGGTACATCATTGGTTTAAAAGTATCACATAGGGCAGAAAAGTTTGTTAGGTGTGCTTGAGGGTCTTCATTTTCTTTTCCTCAAAAAGAGTGATTTTGTACTTGGCAAAGAAGTTCAGTATTTATAATGAAAAATGCAGCATAATTGGTAGGATAAATAATAGGAGATTTAGCGACCAATCTAGATGGTGCACCATACTACCTCAGAGTCCTTTTCATTTTTGGAGTTGATCTCTACAAATAAAGAGCTAATCTCAATAGTTTGAGACCTTTGTAATCTTTTCATGAATTCTTCACGTCTACCCAATGGGATTCTTTTCAATATAGCCTGGTAGATACATTTTCCCCGAGCTTGCTAGAGCGAGCATCTACAAGACTACAATAGTAATACCTGCAAATCAGTTACAGAACTAACACTCAGGCGCTTAGCGCCAGGAGTGTATGAAAATTGCTTGGTGACTTGCAAGACACACATAGTTGTATAGCATCCGTGTAAGTATCCCAAATAGTATCGACCCCAAACGAGGAGCAGAAAAGCGTGTTAATTTGCGCGTTTTTTACGCACACAAGTTGTCACTGGGCTTATGTGAATTAACTATTTTGGTGTCTATAGGGATTCGTATGGTATCGGAGAAGAAGTAATCAAGGGTTGTAACTCGTACCAAAGTAACGAGAGTACAAAATAAATAACATAAAACTAATTAAAACGCCGCAAATAAACTTTCGGTTTATGGAGTAGAATGTTCCTCGCCCATTATCTGAAGGTTCACTCTGGCTATCATCACTGAATCGTATGGAGAGCCGAATCATGCTACACCTATAAAGACTTACGTTAGGTTTTAGTAAATTGCTAGTTGGCAAATTGTGATTGAGAGAAGGGGGAGGAGGTGCCCACCCCCTAGTTACGTAGCCTTTCGTAACTTGTTCATAAGTGTAGGACCAAGGAAAGTTACGCAGCCTTTCGTAACTTGTTCATAGGTGTAGGATCTCCTTCAACAATTCTCTTTGCCCCCCAGAATTTCAAGGGGGGGTGGGCCCCTCCTCTCCTTACTCCGAATCAAAATTTGCCAACTAGGTAATTACGTAAAACTTAATGTAACTTCTTCGTATGTGTAGCATTGCTTGCACTTCAACTACTTCAGCCTCCCTGAGGACCTGACACAAGGCAAGTGAACACATCATCATCTAGTGAACCGGAGGAGTAATCCCTCTTCCGGTGCTTGTGAAACTGATACAACACCAATCAACATTTCGGTGATATCCTATGGAGTGTTGGAGCAAGGTTTTTTTTTCCGGAAACATAATAATTTCGTACCTCACTGAAATATGCGAAATTTCGGAATTTTTGCATATTTCAGAAATTATTTCGGATTTTGAGATTTCAAATTTCACTTAATTTTAATGAATTGTAACATAATTTGAATCTATTTTGAAATCAGTTTGAATCTATCTCGAAATTTCGGGGTTAAAAATATTTCGGACCCCACTGAAATTTGGTTGAAACTTCCAAAAGACGTATTACTGCTCCTGCATCCGGTGCATAACTGCTACACTTTTTTGCTAGCGATATACAACGTGTAATAGCATATGCACGAGGAAGGAGATAGCACGACTTGCCTAGACATGACAATTTTTCATAGCGAATAGAATCTGCGGGGTGATTACTTCTTTGTAAGTACTAGTACTACTGGTTACGATGCTTTACTGCTCCCTATATATACACTACTAATAAATGGATGTTGCTTGCGCTCTTATCTACTCTGAACAGAGCGTTTCCCTAACTGCCGAATTTCGTACCGTTTTGGACCGACTTTCTTACCCTGGACCTGGAGATACAACCTTTTTTTTAAGCTACCTGGAGATACAACCTGCTTTGCTGACCTCGAACTGCTTGGTGCAGAACGTCCTGCGTAGTCAGAGAAAGGCTCTCTTCAGGTCACGGTTGACACAAACACCCTGCCTTGGTGTACATCAGTACATGTAACCGTGTGAATCCAACACCTCTGCACCCTGTTTTGTTTAGTGTCATCTGATGAACTCTGATGAGGGAGCTGTTTCCATATCGCCATCTGGGCTTGGCCTCCTCTCCTCGGGGACCGGCCGGCTGGTGAGACACGCAGTCCCCGCGCTCTCTCGGCCACTCACCGTGCTCCCTTCCCCTGTTTCCACCCTCCTCGTCTTGCTTGCTTCGTGCGACGCGATCAGGCGAGCAGCAAGCTAGATATGCATAGCGCCGTATGGGCGCCGGATCCTGGCGTTGGCAGCTGGGAGCTAGCTTCATAACTTGCCTGCTTAACGTCGCCGCACTAATGACACTGAAGGTCCCAGAAGGCCAGAACTCTCTGAGCTAGCCTGACCGCCCCTCCCCACAGGCTGTGGCTTAGCTTGGCCACGAGTGTCTATTACGTACATGTTGGCAATGCTGCCTGCGTACTTTATTCGCGTATATATATTATGCATGGACTCCCCCTCCCATCCCCGTGCAACACGTGTACCTATACCTACCTAGTGCAAACTCGCCGGCGACGTTCCATGTCCAAGCAAGTTTCCACGCGAAACAATAATCGACATGCATGCCAGCAGCACGCACGCGCGCGCGCGCGCACTCGTCTCCCATGCGGCGCCCAGCGCCAGCGGTGGCCGAGCGAGCTACACGCGCACGTACGTACGTAGCGTGGCCCATGCACCTCCGGCCACAGGCGCAGGACCGCGGCCCACGTAGCGCCCTCGGTCGACCACGCGATGCGCGCGGCGTGCCCGATGGTCCGTCGACCAACCGCCGGCCGCCGCGGCATTAACGCGCGCTCGCGGATGATCGGTCCATCGGCGCATCGCTTTCAGAGCTAGCTACCTAGCTACTGTATCTTTAAAAATTTTGATTCCAGAGGTTGCAGATTGGATTGGTCCCTCGACCGCTCGATGCCTGATGCTTCGATCGACCCATCTTGCGCTTCAGGATGGCTGGAGTAAGTGGCACTTAATTAAGCTCCGCTTGCCAACCAATTTGTTCCCGCCGGAGCTCGCTAGCTGCTTCAGTTTCAGCTGTCAGAGAGGGGTGACCTATTCTGCTCAATCGCCATCGTGCCTAACTGCCTATACACAGGAATTGATGGATAACTAATTAATGTGTGTATATACAAGTACAGTTTTCACGCCAAAAGCATGGCTGGAAAATAACAAGACCAAAAGATTCCCCGCAAAAAAACATGACCAAAAGATTGCAAACAGTGTAGTACTCCTAATACTTGTCGCAAAAATGCATAAAAATGGATGTATTAACTTTTAAAATAGATTTGAAAGGAAATTCCCAATCGATAATTGTATGTACTTGGCTGACTATGTATGGTGTACATCCGTAACGGACCACCCGCAGAAGTAGGACTGTAGGAGTAAGCGAAGTGAAGTGTATATACACGCATGCATCTCTTCTCTGTACTAGTCGTCCCCCATGAATGGAGGGGCCCTTAATTAACTCTCAAATAAGAATAATATGTACATGGCTCAGATGCAGCCATGACCCATGATTGTGACTTCAGCCATGGCTACAGTAAACTTGTCTTCTCAATTTGTCCCTTAGAGCAACCTCCAACGGGCCGACCCAAACGGACGGCGATTTTGTCCGCTTTTTGTCCGTTTGGGTCGGTCGCTCTCCCGGCGTCCGCCCTCTTTTAGATTTGGATCGGCAGTGCGCCCAACGCGCCGATTCATTTCATGACCGCGCGCGCTTTAGATCATGCCAGCGGCCATGTCGTCGCCTTGGTTTTGGCGCTTCAGCGCACGGGAAAGGTTCGCACACTTGTTTTAGCGCGCCGCGGCCGGCGCTCGTTATAAGAAGGCGCTCCCTCCACACTCTGTCCGCCGCCCACTCGTCTCGCCCCCTCTCACTACTCTCGCCGCCTCTGCGCCACCATGTCGATGCGCGGCCTGGGCGCTTCGGATTTTCGCGGAGTCCACGAGCGCCGCTCCGGCGCCTTCTCCTCCAAGATCTGTTTTGGCGAGAAACGCCTCATCCTCGGCACCTTCGACATCGCAGAGGAGGCGGCCCGCGCGCACGACGCGGCGGCGTGGCGCCTCCTGAGGCCTCGTCGGGAGATGAATTTTCCTGACGTGTCGAGCCAACTGGCGCAGGATCTCGCGCCTCTCCCGCGGCTTTTCACCGACGAGGATCGTCGTGTCCACCGAAGGCGGCAGCGTCGCCTCGCCATCGCTGAGATGGACGTGGAAGCCATGGTGGTGTGGCGCGAATGCTTCCCACAGGACATCGTCGACGAGCGCCAGTTCTACAAGCAAAGGAGGACGGAGAGGGAGGCGAGGAGGACGGAGCGAGGCGCCTATCGGGAGGACAAGCGTGCGCGGAAGCAGGCTGCTCAACTGAAACTGAAGCTACGAGAAACGTCGGGGTGGGACTTCGAGGACGAGCAGCATGCTGACGCCTACATTCAGACGTCGGAGGAGGACATTACTGAGTCGGAGTCGGAAAGCGACGAGCAGTTGATCTTTTTTTTTATCTGTGTACACTAGAACTATCTATGTATCCTTTTTCTATCGGAAAAATGGCCGGCGGCGTCGGCGACGAAGCAGGCGGGCGAGGGTGTGCTGTTGGATGTGCCACCGACCAGCGGGCCCGGGGAGGAGAGAGGGCGAGCGCGCGCGTCCGCCTTGTGTCCGCGCCGACGCAAATCCGGCTCAAAAATGGGCCGGGAATGAGTCGGCAGGCGGACGAAAGCGGACGCGCGTCCGTTTGGATCGGCGCGTTGGGCCGACTTTTCTATCCGCGCCGAACCAAACGGACGGCGGCGGACGAAATGGGTCGTCACATTGGAGTTGCTCTTATTGTGAGTTTTCTTTTTTCCTTCAGTGCAACGGTGGTGTTCTGCTTCCTCTCGAAAAGTAAAAAGGCTGTCATCTTCGGGGATCGATGAATGAAGGCGCTGTCAGTTCAGCCATGGCAGACAGAGATCATCTGCAAAACCAAGGCTGCAGTTTTGAATTACCAACAGTTTAACAAAGCGAAAACAATTGCTCCTACCCATCTTCTCAATGGCCGGGGGTATATCCTCCTTTTCAAAAAAAAAAAAAGAAACTTCTCGATGGCCAGAAACCAGTCACCTCACCTTCTCTCTTCTTCTCTTCAAGAGTGATATGATGTTGTAATAACAATTGTACACCGACTGTAGCCACCATTCATGATACGAAAGGACACACTAATTGATAATAACAGTGTCTGGACGCACCACACAGACAAAATACACCTAACTTCCAGGCTCCATCAATTCTCAAGATACGCCAGATCGCCCAAGCCATGGAGAAATGTCAGCACTCTCTGAAGGTAATGAAAATAGTAGTACAAGATGGGGCGAGGTGCCAAATTCATTTCAGTCTCAAGTTCTGGTGGCTTAGCTAGCAGGACCCCTGAATCATGTAAGTTCGTCAGCTCCACAAATTACTTACCTGTACTTCCTACACGGCTACAGTAGACGTGTATGGAGGACTAGAGTGCTATTGATAATAATAATCCATGCGTCTGAATTTGTTTGGGTGCCGGAGATCGGGAAGGACGAACGAATGAATTCTCTGGTTGCTATCTGAAAGTGAGGTGCCCTGTGCAGAGGGCAAAGCTAGGCATAGGCAGTGATGGATGTGCATTGTGCAGCAGTAAATTTGAACAGTTGTAGCATGTGATCTGTTGTTGCCGTCTCCGCACGCTCTACTGCTGCGAGCCTTGTAGTTTGTTCTGGCTCGTGCTACTGTGCGTGTGTGCTCCTTGACGTACGCTGAATTAATGCTCGTCAACAGGTCCAGGGCACAGTTAATCTGCAAGTGGAGGAGAAGACCGCATTTGTTTTTCCTTGCAAAATCGATCGGTCGTTTTTGAACCATAAAACTGATTAAACTACGATGGGACTTGACGAGTGGTTTCTTTTCGTTTCAGAAGACTTGAGAAGTGGCTAGTCTCACCGAGCTGGGTATAGGTTCTGGTGGCAGTGTTAAATGAAACCACTCCCAAACTGTTTCTTAGGGCATCCCAAGGCCGACTCTCAAATCCGTCTGCAGCCCGGTCCAAACGTGTTGCCATCCAACGTGGACATGTATCGATCCGTCAACCGGTCCAAGCAGCAAGATGGACGGTTGTGCCGGAACGGCGGCGGAGGCCGATGCGGCTAGGCAACCAGTTCTGGGTGCAGGGGGTGCAGGCCGAGAGCAGCGCGGGCTGTGGGCGTCCACCGCTGTTGTGGCGTCGGTTGGTAGTGGTGGAGGCGCAGCAGCTGAGGGCTGGCGGGCGTGCTGGTTGGGCCCCAGTTGTTCCGGCGGCTTGACAGGACCGGGCGACGCGGGTTGGCATCACCGATGAGCATTCTTGGCTGATGGTGGTGGTCCATGGGGTCTCCTTAGCCCATGGACGGGTGTTCGTTGGTGGCCTCGTGTGGATTTGCGCTGACCGCCAAGGTTGGGTGTCACAGGGGGTGTCCGGTTGGGAGGTAGGCTGGAGGGATGGGCAGCGCCAATGTGGCCAGGCCACCCGTCGCCGGCATAGGGGTGTGCTGGCCATGGATGTGTCCGCTCGCCCTCCTCCCTCTTTCCTCGGTCGTGCGCGTACTGACGCAGCTCCGACGATGTTCAAGGTGGGGCGTATGTTGTTGTTCTGTCGGTTGGGGGCTACCTTTTGGCTGGTCTTGGGGTGTCTGGATGCAGTGCGGTGGCCCTGGCGGTGGGAGTCTCAGTGTTCGTTGGTGGAGCGTACGTCTCAGGTGCGGGCACGTACCAATGGCCACTAGTACGGCATGGTTGCTGGTGTTTGACGTAGCTTAGGTGCGGCGAAGGGGTGTGAGCGCTAGGGTGCATTACTTGCCCAGTTTTTGTATTGGCCGATGGCAGCGGCCGTCGCAGGCGTCGTTACCTTTCTAAAGGCCCCGTCATGGTTGTTCCCACTCCCTTTGTGATGCTTCGGGTGAAGACTTGATCTTCGGGATTGGACGGTGGCGGCTATCCATGGTCATGCCCTTCTTGAGGCACCATGTTGGACTCCATGCTCCGTCGTTGTCCGTTTCCCCTCTCCTCGGTGGTTAGCTCTTGGTGGAGGTCTCTACTGGCTCCAAGTGGTTCTTCTTGGCACATCTGTAGTTTGCTTGGTGGTCGTTGGGGTCGTTTGGCGGTGCCCGACACCTATCTATCTTGCCTTCGGTGTGTATCTGTGTGTGTGGGCGTGCGCGCGCGCGTGCATGCGTGCATGTGTGTGCGTGTGTGTCGGTTTGTTTGATGGTCGGCACTTTATGTATAAAATAGAGCGGGAGCCTTTTTCGGTAATAACGCAATCAACCATGTCTTTTACGATAACAAATTAAATGATGCAATTTATGCATCGCATGTTTTATTACTTTTTTATGGGAGGACCTGCATGGCTAGCTTTATTAATTTAAATAACGCTTACATCATCTGCTAAAAATTTAGCGACAAAAACAGGGGGTGATTCCAACCACACAGACGGTGGATCAACACATCCCTGTTGAGCTAACACATGAGCTACCATGTTCGATTCTCTGTTACAATGTGCAATAAGAACCTTCACGAATCATTCAACAAGCTTTGACATTCCTCATGAATTGGTTCTGCAATCACACTAACTGTAGCGACCCGACCTCAGACGGTCAAGTCTCTGTGCTTAAGTGTCATCACTGGATCGGTATGCTGACACACACAGTACTCGAGGATTTATAACAGAGGTAAATCACATGTATAAAGTAACGTAAATACTATTACCTCAATCCAAACAGCGGAAGTAACAACAAGGTTGTGGATTCCCATCAACACCAACGACAAAGTTGAGTGTAGAATTTGTAGCCCTAACGTATCACTTACTCGTCGTAAGAATCCTGCAACATGAGACGTTGCGGCCACAAAGGGTCAGTATATTGAATGTACTGGCAAATTCACGCCATAGGATAATGATGAATAATAACTATCACTACATGCATATATGGCTGGTGGAGGCTCTATGGCTATAATGTTTTTGCGAAAAGCCAATTTTTCCCTACTGCAAAGGAATATATTTTATTTAACTACAAAGTTTGTTGAAAACATTGAGAATGGTAAACCCCATCTCCATCCCAATTAAAAAGTAATTAAATAACCCAATCAATATTTATAATTAAAAGTGATGAGATCCACATGATAATCCAAGAACCAGATACTCAAGATGTCCATAACCGAGGACACGGCTAATCATGATTAGTTTGTACACTCTGCAGAGGTTTGCGCACTTTTCCCCACAAGACTCGATCTCCTCCGTTGGATTTTTCGCACTACAAGATGTTTGAGAAACGGATGACCGAGACACAGTCTTTCAGAAGCATTAACTCTTTCGATGGGTAGACCGTACCACCTACAACCCCTACATCTGCTACTCTACCACTGAAAGAGGTCACACAACATACTCAACTATGCCAGAGCCCATAATGGCTTGTGGCTGCACACGGAAGTTTCTAGCGTGAATAATCTCATGATCCCTTTGAGCCTGGGTGGCAGTCCATAGGAGAATCACACGGTACCCCTGGATTTCCAAAAAATACAGGCAATCACTAGATACCCCAGGTGCCTCAATTCACCCAGATGTGTATTAAAGTTGCCACCTTAAGTTAACCATTAATTAAGAATGCTCACATCTGTCATGAGTACACTCAAACCCAATCCACGTCTATGAGCATAGCATAGCAATATAAGCAACGTAGAAGTAACTCCCATAGGTTTGATAATAAACAGGTGAATAGGTGCTACCTCATTTACTTCCCAAACCCACAAATTAAATTAGATCCTAACCATGCAAGTGTTTGAGGATGAAACTAATGCATAAAACTGGGTATGTAAGGGATATGATCAAAGTGTGAACTTGCCTGTACTGTTGATGAAGATGATTCACACTCAAAACTCTTGATAGTTCTACTCGTCACACTCCGGTCAATCTATCGTAAGCAAGCAATAGTAACCACACACAAGCAATCACTCAAAAGATCGGAAAGAACGAAGAAGACAACTCGGAAAACATCAAAAACCAAGCAAATAACTCTTGCAACATAAAACAATTTCTAACAGTACCAAAATTATGTGAATTTGGCCTTATCAGAAAGTTTAGGTCAAGAGCTTTAATTTGCAAAAAAGAATCAACTCAAACGGAGTTATAAAACTCAAGTTACGATCAAACGAAGTTGAATTTAAATCTGGTCTAATTCAAATTTTAAAATTTCAAAAACATGTTTGAGTTGGATTATTTGATAGAGGATATCATAACGAAGAAGTGGACGTTGGTTTCGTTGGATTTGGACAAACGAGTAAAAAGTAGTAATCGTTTGAAAATCAGGGACTAATCTATAAAAAAATTAATCGCAGACGGGTCCCTGGCAGAAATAAAATAAAATGAAAAGGCTATTTAACGAACGTTCGGTACAGAACGCTAACGAACGAATCCGTTCGCAGCGAAGAGTTAAACAGTGAGCGTTTGCTAACTAACTAGACTAAATAAAAAAACCGATTTTAAAGAAAAACCGAATAAGAAAATAAACCGGATCGGGGTTATACTGGTTCGGCCGGCTCGGTGAGAAAAACCAACGGCGTCGAACGGCGACAGCGGCGAGCTCCGGCGAGGCGATGGCGCGGCAGCGGCGTTGGGGCGGCGACGGCACGGGGCGACGGTGGCAGCTACGCGGGGCGGCGCGGGCTAGGCGAGGCGCGGCAGCGGCGGCGGCGGATCTCGTCGGCGGCGCCGGCGGTTGGCGAGTGCGGCGGATCTCGTCGGCGGCGCCGGCGGTTGGCGAGTGCGGCGGCGAGATGCAGGGCGAGGGAAGAGGAGAGACGGGGCCCGGGGCTGCGGCCTTTATATAGGCGGGGAGGGGCGGCTCCGAGGCGTGGAGGAGGGGGCAGGAGAGGAGGAGTCCGGCGGGGAGACGGCTCCGGCGAGCCGTGGCGGTGGCAGACTCCCGCCTGGAGTCGGTCGCGCGGGGGTGACGGGGCGGCACGCTGGGCTGGGCTGGCCTGGCGGCTAGCGGGGCCGGCCAGTTCGGCGGAGAAGAGAATTTTTTTTAAAAACATCTATTTTTACAAAAATAAATAAATAAAACCAATAAAATAAAAATATGCTATAGGCATATAATATATCAAATTTTCAGAAAATTATTTTCTTCAACGTGGACATTTTTTTCAAGTCAAATAAAATCGAGAAAAATTCAAATAATTCAAAGAGTGCTACTGCCCTACTAAAATCCAATAAAAATCATTTAAAAAATACCAAAATGGTTTCAAATTTATTTATCTCCAATTTTCTGATGTAGGGAATCATTTTACCCTATTTTACATATATTTTTATTTTGGAGAAAACTAATTTGAATAAAAACCAAATAACTCCAAATTGGAAAATAATTTCAAAGGGACTTTGAATTTGATTCTTCGAAACTCCCAACTCATATTTCATATGTTTTGAAGAAGTCATTTTATCTTCTCTCATGAAAATCAGTGAGTTGCTTGAAGTTTGAGAATTTGAAATATTTCCAAATGAAATTCAAATATTTTCAGAACCCTTTTCATTTTATTTAAATGGAAGAAGTCATGTCATCTTCTCTCTAGGGTTTTGTATCTGAAAAGAATTTGAATTCACAGAGATCATAAAAGCAAAATGAAAGTTTGGGAAAGTCCTTTTATTCCCTCTCATTTAACTTTCAAAAAGTTTCGAATTTCACTCACTTTCAGTCAATCAATCAATCAATCTATCTATCAAATCTATCTATTTATTATAACATTCCAAAATTTAGAATTTTGGGATGTTACAAACCTACCACCCTTAAAATGAATCTCGTCCTCGAGATTCGGAGAGGCTAGCAAGAAATAGGTTTGGTTTGGGGTCTTCTCGAAATCCATCGATCATCACAGGGGGTCTGGGGTGCTACCACCATTAGAAACATTGTTACGGTTCCATCAAAACTCATATACTCCATCCTTATTCATGACAGTGTCGGTCTTCTCAGATTCTCGGGAAAATTTCCTTCTCTAGCTCTTCCGGTAGCGGCATAACCTTTTCCTCAATTCTTCTGTCCTTTCCTCTTGGTAAGGTTATTCCGAGACTGGGTCTTCTTAGCCGACGGGTCTGGCGCCAATACTAAACAACTATCAATATCTCATGGTGGTCAACCATTTATGGTTTCTCCTGCAGGAAATGGGTCTGGGTTGAACCTCACCGTATGTCCTACGGTTGGCAACAGCTGCCGTGTACAAGGGAAAATACTTATACCATTCTAAGGTTCAAACAAGGTTTAATATCGTCGTCTCTCTACTATAGGTAAGTCACTCAGATTTACCATCCCATATAGCAAGGCGAATAATAAGAGTAAGTCGGTATGGTGATCAATCCATCCTGCACCCAAATCATTACCTTGTATATGATTTAGTGAATCTCGCATTCTAACACTCGGTCATCCTCACAAGCATTGCAGAATTTCTCTTGTCGACGAACCAAATTCGGATAAATCCATTGATTCTGCAAGCCAAACAAACATCTATCGTACTTCACAACTCTCAGGTTTTGCGTAAACTCCTATAAAATCGTCTGTTGCTAAAATCGTAACTCTTCCATGGTTTTTCCTTCAGCAAGAATGTGCTTGCTTCTTGGCAGGTCCTGGGGCCTGTGGGTTATGGCCCATCTCATCACTTGTAAACCTTGAACTCATCATCGAGGCCAACTGATCATTATTCCAACATCCAGCTTCCTAGCATTCTTAAATCCATCCAATTGTACTGTTTCCCTTCCTTCTATTGTACCAACTCATACGTGATTACTCAAACTCCTCATGGGGTTACACTTGCTCCATATTACCGACATTCAACCTCCTTTATATCCAATAGTACTTCATCCCTTCATACTCTTGGGGATACCCCACATATCGAGACAAAACTCCTTATTTTGTCCAAAGTCCACTTCGTGGAATATCATAATCCTTTCCAAAGGTCAAGTGTCCTCACAAGGAACTACCACCCTTAAAATGCTCCAATTCTTCCATAGACCATATTTCTCATATCCTCGAAAATGGTCAAAAATCTTCCTTCATAGAATAACAACTCATAAAATCCAAATCAGTACCAACGATGCTAACTTTATTGATCCTCAAATTATTACAATCTCCTGCATTTCCCATTACATGCCTCAACTCAACACCTTAAAAGAATTGTTCCCACTGCTACTACTATATTTCTTACAGACTCAACTATTTATCATGAGTCTCCTTCTCCTTGGGGCATTCTCTGGCAAAGTGTCCTGCTTCATTACAATGAAAACATATTACTTCCGACAAGTCTCGTGGTTTCCTTGTGATTATATAGCCTCCTTGGGTCCTCGGCTTCCTTTTTGGGCAACTGCTGAGGTAGTGCCCTGACTCCTTGCACCTGTAACAGGTGATATGACTCAGGTCCTTCCTGGAATCCAATCTACTTCTCTTCCTGGACTTTTCTGTTCCAATCAGGGCTTCTATTTCCTGTGGATCATACTCTACTTCCTCTGTCGGGAATTCTACTAGATCCCCACTCATACAATTCTGGGAGATGTGTCCTTCTTCTCCACATGAATAGCAAGACTTAGTGCAGGGTTTAATCGGGTCTTCTTTAGGTGTGTCCTCCACCTCTTCCTTCATCCCAAATTCTTCTAAATTTTTCGTGAGAGCTCCTTTCATTGCTTCTTTCTTCTGCTGGATGGTTCTTTGTACCATGGGGTAAATGTGACACCGAGCAGGGTAGTGGGTAGTCCCTTCACACAAGAAACAAGTGGTCTGCCTAGTTGGGCATTCTTCAGCTGGGTGACTTCCTTCACAATTAGGGCATTCATCCTTGTGTTCTTTATGGTTGTGTCCTATTTCTCCACAAAGCTTGCATGCACAGGGTTTCTTCATATCCTTTTCAGAAGGCTTCAATTTCTGGGACACAAACCGAGACATTAGCAAAGTCAACTTAAATTCTTTCCAAGTGGTTACTCCTTGCCATCCATTGATGGTTTGGTACATCCTCCACCAAGTAGCAGCACCTCTTTCAAAACACTTAAGAGCATGCTGGGCCATATCCTTTCCGGTTATAGTGTTATTATCCATATGATCCTCCATGTTCTGAATCCATCGGTCTGTCTCCAATTGACTCATCGGTCCAGAAAATATGGTTTCATCTCCATTCATCCTCTATTGGGTCCAGGGGTTTGGGGTGGGGTAAGAGAGATAGAGAGGGATGCACACAATACAAACAAAAGTTTTGAAAAGGCAGATTTTATTTGTGGCTGTCGGGAAAAACATCAAACAAAAGACAGCTCACTAACGTCGCATCTATCGTAGGTATAACAGGGGTTGGTCTTCTAAAGGTCAATAAATCTTCAAAATCGCCAAACTTTTCAAGTCTTGTTCATGTCTACGATGGCTTCTTCTGATCGTGCTTGACCTTCTCAAGTTCTTTTGCCAGATCATCTCTGTTGTCGCAAAGTCTATCATGACGTCCTTTAATATTTCTGGAGTTGCGTTCCAGACTTCTGGTTTCATCAACCTCGACATGAACCATGATCCTACTGTCCTTCAGTTCCTGTCGAATCTTTGATGTCTCAAGGTTTTGCTCCTCTAGCTTGGCTACTTTCAGCTTCTGGGTCCTGAGTTCTTCACGAAACGCTTCCTTATCAAATACTGCTTCTTGTAGGTCCATCTTAACTTCTTGATGTAACACTCCAGATCCTGGTGATACATCGGCTAAGGTTAAAACTTCATCTTGCTGATAGGTGCTCCATCAGCCTTCTACCATCCAATCCTTCCATGCATATGCATGCTTAACTCAGCACGGTGACAATAGCATAAGCGGGCGATAACATCATGGGTAGCCGTGTTTCTGCTCTTGTCATTTCCATGAGCTATCTCTCCATAGTTGATATCTCCTGCCTTAGGGTTTTCCTTGACAGAACTTTGAGTTTTTAACTCTCCATGTTCCGGTCTTTCTCCGATACACCTTGATCTCGGGTATTGACATCTTCCATAGTCTGCCAAGTTCCATAAGGGTAGCCTTCCTAGGTCACGCCAATCTGGAAATCCTTTAGAGCCTTCAAATTCTCCTAGTCTTCGGAGTCTTCAACCGTTGTAGTTTCCATTATTCAGATGCACGGTAAAATCTCCTTCATTCCGTAGTGGTCGTGGTTGTCCGATATCTTGTACTTCTTGGAGTGGTCTCATCAGTCGAATCTTCGAGTGGTCAAAGGGGGAAAGGGATATGGTCTCACTAAAGGGAATATTTGAATAAGCTCAAAAGAGAAGAGAGGTAAAATATTCTTTTTGAAAAAGAAAGTTTTAGAGAAAATCCTTCATATGGGCTTGCCAGTTTCTATGGTCACGTCCTACAGTCAACATGTGCTTTGATACCATCTTGTAGCGACCCGACCTCAGACGGTCAAGTCTCTGTGCTTAAGTGTCATCCCTGGATCGGTATGCTGACACACACAGTACTCGAGGATTTATAACAGAGGTAAATCACATGTATAAAGTAACGTAAATACTACTACCTCAATCCAAACAGCGGAAGTAACAACAAGGTTGTGGATTCCCATCAACACCAACGGCAAAGTTGAGTGTAGAAATTGTAACCCTAACGTATCACTTACTCGTCGTAAGAATCCTGCAACATGAGACGTTGCAGCCACAAAGGGTCAGTACATTGAATGTACTGGCAAATTCACACCATAGGATAATGATGAATAATAACTATCACTACATGCATATATGGCTGGTGGAGGCTCTATGGCTATAATGTTTTTGCGAAAAGCCAATTTTTTCCTACTGCAAAGGAATATATTTTATTTAACTACAAAGTTTGTTGAAAACATTGAGAATGGTAAACCCCATCTCAATCCCAATTAAAAAGTAATTAAATAACCCAATCAATATTTATAATTAAGAGTGATGAGATCCACATGATAATCCAAGAACCAGATACTCAAGATGTCCGTAACCGGGGACACGGCTAATCATGATTAGTTTGTACACTCTGCAGAGGTTTGCGCACTTTTCCCCACAAGACTCGATCTCCTCCGTTGGATTTCTCGCACTACAAGATGTTTGAGAAACGGATGACCGAGACACAGTCTTTCAGAAGCATTAACTCTTTCGATGGGTAGACCGTACCACCTATAACCCCTACATCTGCTAGTCTACCACTGAAAGAGGTCACACAACATACTCAACTATGCCAGAGCCCATAATGGCTTGTGGCTGCACACGAAAGTTTCTAGCATGAATAATCTCATGATCCCTTTGAGCCTGGGTGGCAGTCCATAGGAGAATCACACAGTACCCCGGGATTTCCAAAAAATACAGGCAATCACTAGATACCCCAGGTGCCTCAATCCACCCAGATGTGTATTAAAGTTGCCACCTTAAGTTAACCATTAATTAAGAATGCTCACATCTGTCATGAGTACACTCAAACCCAATCCACGTCTACGAGCATAGCATAGCAATATAAGCAACGTAGAAGTAACTCCCATAGGTTTGATAATAAACAGGTGAATATGTGCTACCTCATCTACTTCCCAAACCCACAAATTAAATTAGATCCTAACCATGCAAGTGTTTGAGGATGAAACTAATGCATAAAACTGGGTATGTAAGGGATATGATCAAAGTGTGAACTTGCCTGTACTGTTGATGAAGATGATTCACACTCAAAACTCTTGATAGTTCTACTCGTCACACTCCGGTCAATCTATCGTAAGCAAGCAATAGTAACCACACATAAGCAATCACTCAAAAGATCGGAAAGAACGAAGAAGACAACTCGGAAAACATCAAAAACCAAGCAAATAACTCTTGCAACATAAAATAATTTCTAGCACTACCAAAATTATGTGAATTTGGCCTTATCAAAAAGTCTAGGTCAAGAGCTTTAATTTGCAAAAAAGAATCAACTCAAACGGAGTTATAAAACTCAAGTTACGATCAAACGAAGTTTGAATTCAAATCTGGTCTAATTAAACTTTCAAAATTTCAAAAACATGTTTGAGTTGGATTACTGGATAGAGGAGATCATAACGAAGAAGTGGGCGTTGGTTTCATTGGATTTGGACAAACGAGTAAAAAGTAGTAATCGTTTGAAAATCAGGGACTAATTTGTAAAAACTTTAATCGCAGATGGGTCCCTAGCAGAAATAAAATAAAACGAAAAGGCTATTTAACGAACATTCGGTACAGAACGCTAACGAACGAATCCATTCGCAGCAAAGAGTTAAACAGTGAGCGTTTGCTAACTAACTAGACTAAATAAAAAAACCGATTTTAAAGAAAAACCAAATACGAAAATAAACCGGATCGGGGTTATACCGGTTCGGCCGGCTCGTTGAGAAAAACCGACGGCGTCGAATGGCGACAACGGCGAGCTCCGGCGAGGCGATGGCGCGGCGGCGCGGCAGCGGGGTTGGGGTAGCGACGACAGCGGCGGGCGACGGCGCGGGGTGACGGCGGCAGCTACGCGGGGCGGCGCGGCTAGGCGAGGCGCGGCAGCGGCGGCGGATCTCGTCAGCGGCGGTGGCGGTTGGTGAGTGCGGCGGCGAGATGCGGGGCGAGGGGAGAGGAGAGACGGGGCCCGGGGCTGCGACCTTTATATAGGCGGGGAGGGGCGGCTGCGAGGCGTGGAGGGGGGGCAGGAGAGGAGGAGTCCGGCGGGGAGACGGCTCCGGCGAGCCGTGGCAGCGGCGGACTCCTGCCTGGAGTCGGTCGCGCGGGGCTGACGGAGCGGCGCGCTGGGCTGGGCTGGCCCAGTTCGGCGGAGAAGAGATTTTTTTTAAAACATCTATTTTTACAAAAATAAATAAATAAAACCAATGAAATAAAAATATTATATAGGCATATAATATATCAAAATTTTCAGAAACTTATTTTCTTCAACGGGAACATTTTTGTCAAGTCAAATAAAATCGAGAATAATTCAAATAATTCAAAGAGTGCTACTGCCCTACTAAAATCCAATAAAATCATTTAAAAAATACCAAAATGGTTTCACATTTATTTATCTCCAATTTTTTGATGTAGGGAATCATTTTACCCTATTTTCCATATATTTTTATTTTGGAGAAAAATAATTTGAATAAAAACCAAATAACTCCAAATTGGAAAATAATTTCAAAGGGACTTTGAATTTGATTCTTCGAAACTCCCAACTCATATTTCATATGTTTTGAAGAAGTCATTTTATCTTCTCTCATGAAAATCATTGAGTTGCTTCAAGTTTGAGAATTTGAAATATTTCCAAATGAAATTCAAATATTTTCAGAACCCTTTTCATTTTATTTAAATGGAAGAAGTCATGTCATCTTCTCTCTAGGGTTTTGTATCTGAAAAGAATTTGAATTCACGGAGTTCATAAAAGCAAAATGAAATTTGGGAAAGTCTTTGTATTCCCTCTCATTTAACTTTCAAAAAGTTTCGAATTTCACTCACTTTCAATCAATCAATCAAATCTATCTATTTATTATAACATTCCAAAATTTAGAATTTTGGGATGTTACACTAACACACCACATAAAGAAACTGCGTGAATAAACCATGTGTGACCATTTCCATAAGTTGCATCAAAGAACCATAAATCCTGCAATTGCGCATGATGCAGTAGGCATCAGATATGAATCCAATTGGGAAATTGTTCATGTTAAAATACCATCATGATCATGCATGAGCTTGGACACGAAGGCTCCCGCCACCATGGCCTAACCTTCTTCTGCTTGAGTTTTGTTCATAGTCTTAAATCAACCACTAAGGGTATATCTTGGGGTGATTTTCAACCTTCACAAACTTTTCCCTAGCTAATCCATTGGAAATCCGCGAGTGACTCCAACTGTCAAGGAACAAGAACAACTCCAAGAGTAACAAGTCAACAAAGAATCCACAAGGGATTCGGTCAGTGGAATCATGGATCAAGGTCTTGGGATTCTATTCTTCAAACTTAGATACTATTAATGTGATTAGGGACTTAGAATGTGCTAGACCTAATTTTCATGATAAAGCTGATATATGTGTTGGTGAGGATAATAGTCCTGTAAAAAAATTGCATTGGGAAAGAAAGGGAAGGGGCTTGGATGATGATTTTACTCTGGTGGTATCCAAATCTAGTTTGAAAACGCAGAAGAAGATGGAAAAGATGAGGAACAGGAAAGATAAACAAGTTCTTGTGAGGAGTGGTGGTATTCAAACCAGAGGTATCATAAAAAAGGGTCTGACAGCTGCAATCAATCATGCTTTGTATGGTGGAAATCTCACAGCCAGAGAAAGAGAAAGAAATACAAAATTTCAATGATAGGTCTCATTTGGAATTGTAGGGTTTATACTAAGAAAGGGTTGGCTACTTACTTACATGAAATTATAAGAGACCATGAGGTTGACTTTGTGGGGTTACAAGAGAAAATGAAGAGGAATTACTCTCCCAGTTTTTCAGAAAAATTGATCCTCTTGATCAAATTTCATGGCACTGGATTCCAGCTAGAGGCAAATCAGGAGCGGTCCTTGGGGGTGCTAAATCATGTAGATTTGACATTATTGGGACTTCTCAACGGGATTTTCATGTTAAGATACATCTGTTTGACACCAAGCTGCCGGCCGGTACAATGGGCTAGGGATTTGACATTCGGTAGTATGTACATGGTAAAACACGAAATTTATAGCTTCGAGGTCTACCGCAAATATTTACGAAAAGGGTCAGAACAGTGAAATCGGCCTTGGGCGGTCAGGCCCGTTAACCGCAGTGCATTAAACCCACGCACCGAGCACTGCTTGCACACCGCCACGATCGACCACGTCACCCCGCCACCGCACCCGTGCGCACATACTCTCGCCCATCGCCGCACTCCCTAGAGCAGCCACTCATTTCCCTCTCCACTCGCCGTGCGCGGCGCCTATAAAGCTTCCGTGACCCCCCTCGCTCTCTACGGCGTGCGTGCGATAGACACGAGACAAAACACTAGCTAGCAAGCTAGCTCGAGCTCTCAGGCAGAGATCGACCGTCGACTCGAGCGCGATGGACACGGCGGCGCAGGCGGGGAGGAGGGGTTCGTCGGAGGTGAGGGCGGAGGGGCTGATGCGGGGCGCGTGCGCGGCGCTGGCGACGGCGTCGGCGCTGCTCATGGGGCTGGACACGCAGACGGAGACGGTGCTGCTCATCAGGAAGAAGGCCACCGTCAAGGACGTCCACGCCCTCTGGTGAGCTAAGCTAGCTAGCACTCAGTACGTATGTACCGTACGACCATGGTAAGTGTACGTGTGACCGATCGAGCGCGTAACGTGTGTGCGTGCAGGGTGCTGACGGCGGCGGTCGGCGCGGCGGCGGGGTACCACCTGCTGCACCTGCTCCGGTGCCTCTACCTCGGCCGCTTCGCCCACAACCCCTGCCGCAACAGCAGGGCCTTGGCCTGGGCTTTCCTCCTCCTCGACAAGGTACTGCTCCCATCACTTTGCCCACACCTCCGGCCACCGTAGCACACACAGGTGCCCCTGAATGTTTCTTCCGCACAGTCTCCAGTCCGGTATCCATGACCAGCCAGTCCCTCTGCCACTTTCGGTTTCAGGAATATTTCAGACACAACCTGAATGACCGAAATTCATTGAATTTTAGTGGTTTCAGTTTGTGGCCAAAACATTCACTTGAGATTCTACAAAAAATATTGACAAACTCGAAAAATATTTGAACTCCTGAGTACTAATGAGACCACAGAAATATTTTGACCGAAAGCTAAATATTTTAGCACGTGCTGAAATCATTGAAAAGGAGTGAATTTCATCGACGGCTCACTGAAAGTGAAAACCATATCACTGTGCTCATTTCCACCCCCCACACACACTAGGGACTAGAGACCGTTCTGTGTCTGGCGCCTAATTAATCAACACAGGGAGTAACTACACAACAACATGCATGAATTCTGATGAGCACCGGTGGTTTAAACAAGATAGGCACTAACTGGGCAGCTCATTGATCGCCCGACGGCGACCGGACCAACAACCTTCAATTCCGCGACAGGAATAGGAAACAGTTTTCGGAGGCTATGCATAATTAACAGTTAGCACTGAGCTATCGTGTGATCGATCGGTCCCGTCGTGATAACAACGATTCTACTGCAAATGGTGACCAGCATCCTCCTTTCTCGCCGTCACCGTTGCCATCCACCAACGGCTCCTCACGGCAGGTCTCCCGGACTGGCAAATCAGACCAGGACAGTGCGGTGAACTGCTGCGTTGGTTGCAGCTGCACCGCTGTTTCTCATTCATGTTTCCTTCAATGCGTCGAGGGCCATCCCAAATCATTTTTGGTTCCCCATCGGAAAAGATCGGCGCATTCAAGCTCCAAGTGCATGGTGCCGCATATGCATGCCTATGTGCAACTGATTTACTAGCAAAATCAAGTTTCATGTGCCATCCATGTCGATAATCTTTTTCATTTATAAATAGAGTCAAAGTCTACAAGCTCTCTATTTTCTTTTATACTCCCTTCGTTCCTAAATATTTGTCTTTCTAAAGATTTCAACAAGTGACTACATACAAAGCAAAATGAGTGAATCTACACTCTAAAATATGTCTATATACATCCATATGTGGTAGTTTATTCGAAATCTCTAGAAAGACAAATATTTAGGAACGGAGAGAGTATAAAAAAAATACTCCGCGTGTTTATTGTCTCTTTCTAGAACACTGTTTGTGGATAAATCAGGCTAGTCCAGAACCACGCGCGTTTCAGATAAACTAACTATTTATTGTTTCTTTCTAGAACGCTGCTTGTAGATAGCATATTTGTTGTCGTGTCAAGATTGGAGCAACCAGCTAGACAACTTCAGTTATCAATAGTGTCGAACATTTTAGTTTATCCGTGTTTGTCTTTTTGATACTGTGTATACCTAGAATTGTCCTTTTTTGCGTCTCCCAATTTAAAACTAATTTGGATTTCTAAAATTTTATGGGGTTGTAGACAAATTTCTTAATGACACACTCAATTGTTTCCCGACAAATTCACAACTTTGTAGGATGCTACCGTGCATTCGTAACACGGCAACACTCAATGAACTTGTAGCACTAGAACTCTTCTGATTTTTCACGATTGGAGTAAATGCAAACACACAATTATTAGTACTAACTTTTGTGAAAAAAGCCCCGAAAACAACCTAGGCATACACAGTAGAACGCAAATAATAAATGAGGCAGACTGCATCCAGCCATCCACTCAATCCGCAGCACATAGTCATATGGGTGGGTGTGGGCTAGCTCACAAATTTAAGAGAGGTTTGCTCATTTGGTTTCTGAGATACGGCTTGCCACATTGACCATTTTTGGTACAAATGTAAGAGTCAGGTGTGGTTATTCCAGGATAGATTTCGGGGGGTTAACTGCTTAAGTTGCTACTATCTTTCAGCAGAAGAAAATTACTGCTACCGAGTTAACAGTGTCAAAGGCATTCATCGAGTTAATCCAATGGGATTATGATCTGAAAAACACGTAAATTAACTGTACGTGCCTGACGAAGTGCCTGATGGTCTGGGCGGTGCAGGGGTGCGCGTACGTGACGTTCGCGGCGACGGTGGCGGCGGCGCAGGCGTGCCTGATCGCGCTGGACGGCGCGCAGGCGCTGCAGTGGAACAAGGTCTGCAACATCTTCACCCGCTTCTGCCAGCAGGTCGCCGGGAGCCTCGTCTGCGGCGGGCTCGCCGCCGCCGGCACCGCCCTGCTCTCCGCGCTCTCCGCCCGCAACCTCTTCCGCCTCTACCCGTCGCTCTCCCGCCCGCGCCCGCACCCGCACCGCTCCTCCTCCACAAAGTAGGCGGCCCGGCCCATCAACCCCAGCAGTAACCACACCGCGGTGGGCTCCCGATGGATGATAGCTAGCTAGTGCTGTTGGGCCGCAACAGAGGCATTCGGCCCGGCTACGCCCAAGCGACTACTTCTTCTTGGGCTTCTCTTCTGTTTCGTTATGTTGCTACTAGTGTGAGAATACTGCTCTGAAAAAAAAAAACTAGTGTGAGAAGACGTGACCATGTGTACTGCAGTAGCGTATTTGCCGCAGAAAATACTTATCAGTGTGTTTGTATGTATGTATGTATGTATTCTCTGTGTATTATTCCTAGACCGTGTAACCTCCTCCAGCACCTTATGAGCCTTCGTGGGACCAGTATTACTCATATCAGTCGATCCCAAAATAAAGTCAAGCAATTATTCACTAATTATATGCTCGTTTAGAAGGTAGAACTATGATTTGGTTGGGTTCTGGACCCCCCAACAGCTGATTGTAATCATGTTGGTGATTGAGTAATATTACAAGTGTTCTACTCGGGAAAAAAAACGTGTAACCTCTTCTCTGTTGATACTATGAGCAGCAGCCATATGAATGAAGTGCCTTTTTATAGCGAAATTGTTGCCCTGCAAAAATGCATAGGCCCTGTTTCGAACACAGGAATATTCCAGTGGGAAAAAATCCCTGCAAAACTGTCTCATTCATGCAGTAAACATACTGATTCCAGTGAGATTCACTCTGTTCCTCTGGACTGATTTTTTCGAGAGTACGCAAATTGCGTGGCATAGCTTTATAGAAGAGAATTGCAAGTAGAAGACGACTACCACTCGCTCCGAACAACTCCACACCCGGCTAGCTAGTCCAAAGGACAGCCACCCACAACAACACAACAACAACACAGAAGAGCCAGTCCAAAGAACATCTGGACTGATTTTGATCAGGTATCATCCAACAGTCCCCACCGTGCTGTGTGAAAATTGAGTAGAATATATTGTTCGTCATGCAAGAAGATCAATTTTATCCGTTAAAGGAGAAATCCGGATGCGCAAGGGAAGTCCTAGTTCTATAAGACAGGGAGAAAAATTAACAAGAGCAGTGAGCACTCAGAAAGTCGGCCTCCACCAGAACAAATGAGTTTAATTCAACTTGTGGTATAAATCATAAGCAGTATACATTATATTATAATCAGCCTTTGTTGTCAAAAAGAGTTTGGTATCTATACATGACAGGATACACATCATCGAACGAGCGAACAAACAAATCATATAACTTAGCCATCTAACTGAAAGAATCGACGACCATGTGCCAGCCAGCCCTTCTATATGTAATAATAATATTATTGCCATTTCATTGAGAACATTACATGATTTTGGACAGAGGTGTGTGTGTGTGTGTGTGTGTAAGATGGGACTCAGCTTTTGGACTGTGTGCTTCCACTGCCTGGGAAGCCTGCAGCAAGCTTTGCTCTCAGGTCCTTCCTGAGGATCTTGCCGGCAGGACTCTTCGGAACCGAGTCTGCGAAGAAAACTTTGTGGATCCTCTTGTAGAAAACAACCTGTAATAACATTGTACAACTTATTAGGTTTTTGAACTCTCAGATCTGCGCTGAATTGGTGAAGATACATGAACCAATGCAAACATTTTATGCTCTCTTCAGTCTTGTAAAATAACATGCTGGATGGTCGGTATGCCTCACAGTTCACAAATCACATGTTGTAAATTATGCTCTCTTCAGAATTTTGTAAAAATGTACTGTTTGTGGCAACTTTGTCTGTTTCTCTATTTGTGTGGCATACTTCAATATATGGAAAGTGGACGGCTCGTCATTACCTCTTTTGCAACGAACTGCTTGATCTCACTCTCGCTGATCTCAGATCCTTCAATCCGCACAATGAATGCAACTGGAACTTCACCAGTAAGTTCATCTTGCATCCTGCAAAAATTGAAGACCAGCTAAATTTAATCACCTACTTTGACATGAACCAAATGGATCCTAAATCCCTTTGAACAGTTCATCGACTTACGATACAACAGCAGCATCTTTGATTTCAGCGTGTGTAATGAGAAGGGCTTCGAGTTCCGCAGGAGGTACTTGGAATCCCTTGTATTTGATTATCTCCTTGAGCCTGTCGACAATGAAGATCTCGTCGTCATCATCGACATAGCCAATGTCTCCAGTGTGCAGCCAACCGTCCTTGTCAATGGTGTTCTTTGTGGCCTCCGGATCATTTAGATAACCTGCAATCATAGGCTTGGTCATTTACATGAGTTGATATCTCTGAGCATCTTGGTGCATATTAAGATTATTATTATTTTCTCCCGCAAAAATAAATTGTACCAATGGCTAAGCATGTGCGGCTGGTGCAGTTGGTTGAATAAATTACAGACATAGTCCAAGTGCTAGAATTTTCTGTAAAAATGCTACTGAATGGAGTGAATATCAACTTCAGGGGTGAAACCTGGTAGACATGCTACATGGTGATAGTTCTTATCCATGGCAGTATTAGTAATTTTTGGGGGAATTTACATATTTTTGTGAAAAATTAAAATGCTGAGTAATTATTGAATGTCGTAGTCACTGAACACGCATCCATCTGTCTGCGAAAGCGACATACTGATCATATCCAAATTCTAGATGTATTCAGATAGTTTTCAAACAGAAGGAAGAATCCACACTCCATGTAATGAAGGGTTACATCAGTATGGGGATCATGAAGCAAAAAATTAGTTTTGCTGGGTTAAAGTTTGCAAACTCTCATGTATTAGTGAAGCGAGGAAATGCTTCTTCTGCCCTTACTAGTTTCGGAGCATGAAGGGGCATACATAGGAAATGGACAAAATTAGGAATCATCAACATTCCCATCCAGTTGCCATCATGTGTGGTTGTATGAAAATCATGGGCGGCTACAGCCCACCACAGGACAGCCTGTTGCCACAACGTATCCAATCATTCATAGTACAAGGTATCCATCCATACGCAGGAGCTAAACATCTCCACCTCACCACATGTGCTAGGTCAAACAACTTAGTTCTACTTGTAACTATTAAAAACGAGCTTTGTTTTCTTATGTTAATCATAGACCTAAGCTTGGCCATGTTCCCCCAAAAATATAAGCATAGACTTTCAAGCAAAGATAACTGGTCATGCATATGGGAGTTTGTTGTGGATTCTTCATGGAGTACTTGGGGAAAATGCCTTCACATGGCCAGCATGCTGCATCAATGAGTGCAAGCTATACAAAGTATGTATGGGCCATCTAGAAGATGATGCCAAGTTTGATTCTTTGTACTACTACTCATGCTGGGTTGCACTGCTGGAACCCTGTGTAACATGTAGCGCATCGCGACCTGCAACTTAATTTGGAACCTTCTAGTCTAGCTAAAACAAAAATGCTGGACAGGAGAACAGTTCGGTCCGATTGGCGGCACCTCAAAAAATATCCCATTTCTTCCTGAAAAACAAGATCTTATCTTTTCTAGTAGTCCAGTAAAACTGACTAGACGAAGTGGGGCCGTGTAGGCCCCATGATGGGCCAGGCTCAAAGGCTGGTAGCCAAAACGTAGCTAGCTCTCTGCTTCTCTTGAATGCAGAGCAAAGAACATGAACCGGTCATCCGAGGACTCGGTGAAAATGGTGGCTGACGCTCTGGACGACACATGCGGCAACATGCCAAGGCCAGGTTTTGGAGACGCCCGCGCATCTGCCGGCTTGGTTCCTTGTCGCCAATGCCCAAGCGGTGCAAGTACGTCTGAATCTGAGGGATGCGTATGGCCTCAGCCCTCAGCCTTCAGTTCAGCGCACTCCATTATTGACCTGTGAGGCGCCGGTGCGACGATAGCTAGCGCGGCGGTGGTAGTCTGGTAGAGCAGTCAGGATGCGCATGTTGCTGCTAAAGCCAAAGGAGTACCGCCGGCGTATCGACTGACGCACGCCGTCGCCGTCGATGGGCTAGCCGACGACGATTTGCCAACAGTTGCGGAGGACTAAAAGGAGACGTGTTGGGTCGGATCGAGCGGGCTCACCGGTCACCAGCTACGTACCTAACTGGAGACCGACCGACCGGTGCACCGAGCATCTGGCGAGCAGAAGGTGGAAGAAGCTCTGGTCCGTGCAGCTACTGATCACTCAGATTAGTCTAGTGAGCCGTCCGTTCGTTCGCTGGCTAGTGGCCAAACGTACGTACCAGACGGTGACAGAACACGAGCACACATGCGTGCAGGTGACTGAGCTGCCGGTGCTCGGAAAATGCAGCATGTTCGGTACCCATCCATCTGCCCGAAACTGCTGTCAGCAATGGGGGTGCAGTTGTCCTAGCTAGGCGTGGCCAATAATTCGGGCCCTGCAGCTGTCCGAACCGATCACCAACTACTGTAGTAGCACAGCACCTGCTCACGAGCTACCGATGCCGGCCTAGTCGCCGCCAACCACTCACCTAATCAACTGGCCATGGAACAGTGGGTCACGTAGGGAGGGAGATCGTCGTGCCATCCACATCGTTTGCCACTCCTGAGCGGTGACCAGACATGGCGGTAGTACTGTGCTGTTTTTGGCTGGACATTTTGTTCGAGAAATGAATAAACCTGTTTTACATTGGAAGTGTGCGCGCACGCATGTCACGTACCTTTCATGATCTGGTTGCCGCGGATGCAGATCTCCCCCGGCAGGTTGCGGCCGAGGGAGGCGCCGGTGTCGGGGTCCACGATCTTGAGCTCCGCGTTGCGCACCACCGTGCCGCACGACCCCGACTTGACCCCGAACGGCTCCTTGGCGAACGCCAGGCACATGGACAGCACCGGCCCAGCCTCCGTCATCCCGTACCCCTGCACACAGACGCATTGCAAAAAAGATTCAGACGGCCGGGATCGATCCGTGGTGAGAGCGACTTGCCCACCCAAAAAGTCTGATGAGAAGCAGTTTGTTGGCAGCCAACAAAACCCTGGCTTGCGGGGACGGCAACCCGCCCGCCGGGATGGGATCATGGCCTCATGGGGGTGGCGTGCGCTCGCTTCGGCTCGGACGACGCCGTCACGGAGCGTAAAGGTTGGGATGTCGCCATATCCCGCACCCAAAAGCACGACGCCGCCATGCCACCCACCCACCAGAACTGCGACCTTGGCTCGCGCGCCGGGCCACCACTAGCCAACCCATCCCAATCGCTCCCCCGATGCCCCAACAACCATCGATGATTCTTTTGAGGTTCACTCGCCCTCCCAAACACTCCATACAGTTATGTATGTATACTACTGTACCTAGGCTAGTGCAGTGACTGGCGTGCATGACACTATGACAGGGATAACTAAGCAAGCAATCATTGGACATGGATTCGAAGTGTGAGACCAGGGCCGATGCGCGACGAACCTGTCCGAGCACGGCGTTGGGGATCTTGGCCATGAAGGCGTCCTGGAGGTCCTTGCCCATGGGCGCGGCGCCGGACATGACCATGCGGATGGACGCGAGGTCGGCGGCGGTGACGCGGTCGCTCTTGGCGATCTCGACGACGATGGGCGGCACGAAGGGCGCCACGGTGACCGCGTGCGCGCGCACCAGGCTCACCAGCGCGCCGTGGTCGAACTTGCGCATGATCACGATCGCGCACCCGGCGCGCAGCCCCGCCAGCAGCACCGAGTTGAGCGAGTAGATGTGGAACAGCGGCAGCACGCACAGCAGCACGTCGTCTTCGCCGAAGTACAAGTTCGGGTTCTCCCCGTCCACCTGCACACACAAAATTCAGAAACAAAATGTTCAGAAAATTTGAATCATTTTTACATAAAAATTTTGAACTGAAAAATGTGATCGTGCGTGGGCGCGAATCTTGGCGCTGATTGGCGGGTCCTACGTGGGTCACGTCGCCCCGTCCAATCCGATCCGATCCGAGTAATAAATGGCGCGGCGTTATTTTAAGCAGGGGAGTAATTGGTCGGTCGCTTGGCTCCGGCGCCGACGGAGAAGCGCGTGATGGGAAAAGGAACTTCCCGAGCTGGAAAGCGTAAAGCGAGGCCACGAGAAACGTAAACGGGAAGCTCGCCTGGCCCCCAAGGATCCGGGCTCGGTCCAGCTAGTGGCAATGGAGCAATGGAGATGGAAGGGGAGTGAGAAAGTGAGCTGAGGCTGAGCTGACCTGCTGCGCGACGCTGGTGACGAGGCTGCGATGGGTGAGCATGACGCCCTTGGGGAGCCCCGTGGTGCCGGACGAGTAGGGGAGGGCCACCACGTCGTCGGGGTCGACCAGCTCGTCGGCGGCGAGCGGCTCCGCGGGCAGCAGCGCGTCGTCGAACGCGAGGCAGCCGCCGTCGCCGGAGGCCGGCCCGTCGACGGTGACCACGGGGATCCCGCGCTCGGCGGCGAAGGCGCGCACCTTGTCGACGGCGCAGGCCTCGGTGACGATCAGCCGCGCCCCGGCCGCGGAGGCCTGGCGGTGGATCTCGTGCGGCGTGCAGAACGGGTTGGCCGTGGTGGTGGCGGCGCCGAGCCGGGCCGCGCCGAGGAACACGAAGGCGAACTCGGGGCAGTTGCGGAGCAGGTTCATGACCACGTCGCCCTTCCCCACGCCCAGCCGGCGCAGCCCCGCCGCGCACCGCCGGGAGAGCTGCTCGACCTCCGCGTAGGTGTGCACGGCGCCCGTCTGCCCGTCGATGAGGCAGGGCCGGGCGGCCACCTCCGGCAACCGCTCGAAGCAGTAGTCCTGGAGCGTGAGGTGGGCCGGGATCTCGATGTCCGGGAGCCTGGACCGGAACACCGTCTCCGTCGCCACCGGCGCCTCCGGCGCGTCCGCCGCCACGGAGCCCATGGATCTCGCCGCCGGCGTGTCTCCGGGCGGGCGGAATTGGTGGCGTGGGGCGAGAAATGGGGGGCCGGGATCCCGTGGGCGTGCGTGCTCTGCTCCGGCTCCTGGGGAGGGAGGAATTTGGGAGCGGGGTTAAATATACCGGCGCGGCGGGGGAGAAGGTGGGTGGGGAGGATGACGCGCTGGGCCCGCCTGGCGGTGGGAGGGGGTGGCGTCTCCGGTGAGCGAACGGGTTGGTGAGGGGGCTTGACGCTGCAGGTGGGCGTTTCTGACCTGACTTCGCTTTGACTTTTTAACCTGAGCAGTAACGCTGCCGTTGTGAACGACGTACGGTAGCGTAAAGTCGTCGTCGGCGGTGGGCGGGCCGTCGGCCGTCGTGGCGTTTTGCGCCTGGGATGGCGTGGCGTCGCAGGGAGCACGTTGACATCACTTGTGAGTGTTCTCACCGAAGGGAAAGTCGTCAGCAAAGCACGACTATGTGGGATTTTGACATGGATAGTCTCTTGGTGGAGAGAAAGCGGGGGAGACAAAGAGCAAAGACATCAGTGGCGAACAAGTTTTGGGGTTGGAAGTAATTTTTGAAGGTTTTTTTGATACAGGACTAAGAAACAACAAGCATGATCCGAGTATTAGCGAAGAGCTTATTGACACTCATAATATCGGTGTGCTCATACTAATTCATCATGGCTTCCCACATTGCCCTCTGTAGGACCAACATTATGGTTGAGACTCTGGAGGTGCGGATCATGCTTGAGTTATGAGGGTTGTTTGTAGTGCATGTTTGGCCTATGGCAGTGGAGCATACTCGCTCGAGGCCATATTCACTTTCGAGAAGAGTGGCGTCACACGCACCATCGAAAAAAATTGGTGAGCCTTGCATCAATGGTAAGGAGGGTAGTGATGAAACACTAGTAGAAAAAGGGTCATCTGTCCCGGTTGGTAAGGGCCTTTTGTCCCGGTTTTTGAACCGGGACTAAAGGGTCGTTACTAATGCCCTAGCCCTTTAGTCCCGGTTCTTACACGAACCGGGACAGATGGGCCTCCACGTGGCCGGTGCGGTGAGCCCAGGCAGGAGGGTCTTTGGTCCCGGTTGGTGGCACTAACCGGGACCAATAGGCATCCACGCGTCAGCATTTCAGGGGCTGGGGTTTTTGTTTTTTTTTGGAGGGGGGGGGGGGGGGGGGGTTGGGGGTTTTGGGGGGTTAATTTAGGTGTTTCATATATTGTGTTAGCTAGCTAATTAATAGAGAGAAGTGTCCTCTCTTATCTCCGTGCTTGGTCGACGCTACGTACTATATACGTACAGAGAGGACTAGACACGCTAGCTAATAAGCAAATGAAGGAAACAGAAGATCGTCATGAACATATGCATACAGAGAGAAGTGATATCGACCACCTCTCCTTCTCCGAGAGATTGGTCGAACAACAAGTTCTCGTATATCTATCCGACACTACCGGCTACATATATACAATAATTATCTCTTACAATATAATCTCCTAATTATATATGAACACAGGGTCCACATAGTATTCTCCGTTTTCAGTGATCACGTGGTTAAGGAAGAATGCCGCCAATTCCTCTTGAATTGCTCGCATACGATCTGGTGCTAGGAGTTCATCCCGCATCCGAAAGATCTAATTTGAAGAAGGGGGTCAATACATATATATATATATATATATATATATATATATATATATATATATATATATATATATATATATATATATATATATATATGAATAAATGAAACTCAACACAAATGATGGTAATAAAATAAAATTGTGAATATTATTGCTTACGCACTTCATATTGTTCGTGAGAGTAGCCCCGCTCACAGGTCGTGTGGCGGATGGACACGCAAACATAGTATCCACAGAAATCATTACCTTGTTCCTGCCACAACCACTTTACAAGAAATAGAGGTCAATCAAACTGATAAGCAAGCATGCTAAATGGTATTGATGAAACTAGCGCTTGAATCACTAGGAGATGCGCGGAACATGCTACTATAGTACTTACTTTCAGGTGTCTAAATTGCAGGTTCTTCGGCAGTCCCGGAGCTTTTTTGGTGAATTTTCTCCAAACCCTGCCAGACAAAGAAAACAATTACTTGATATCAGGAAATGAACAAAGTTGCCGATATGGTGGATAATGATCGATTTAACTTACTTCTCGAGCATTTGAGTCATGTCCGCATAGTCCTGGGGATCTTTTCGTCTCGAGTCTAAGACGGTTACTAGTCCCTGCTCAAGCTTAATCTCTAGGAGAATATAGTGGAAGCTGCGCACGCATGCATAAGTCATCAATTACATTACTATAACCTGGACTAATAAGGGAAACCGAATATGCACAAGACAGTAACACTCACTTGAAGTTGTAAGGAAAGAGTATTATATCTTTGTTTTCATTTATTACCAACGATCGTAGCAAGTTGGCCTCAGTATTTTCGGCATGATATTTAACTTCAGTTGCATCTATGAGATTTGTGTTAATGAATCCAATATCACCGATTTGTCTTTTCTTCAATTCGGCGATCTTCAATCTGCATAATATAGTGAGGATAATTATAAATACATGCAATGAAAGAGCTGACCTATATAGAGAGACTTAATGACAGAAGTAGTACTACTTACAGACAGTAGCAAGTGACCGTTGATTTATCGAGGGCCTTTTGATTGAAAAACTGGAAGAACTCCTCAAATGGAACATTCAACAGTTCAATTCCAACTGAGGTCATGCTCCTCTTTAACTCTCAGCGTCAAAGTATTCCTCCCGCCAGACTCTCTGCAGGTTTTCATGTACCAATCATGTAATCTTCGCATCATCGTTGTTAGAGATTTTTCATCTTTGACGAGAGGCTTCCCGTAATGGTATTTGTGTTCGTCCACCTCCAAGAAATCATAATGTACATCGTCGGGCAGGTAATCTCCAAGATTGCTATAACCGGGCACCATCCTCGGATCATTAGCGACGATGTCGCTAGACACCTTGAGCGGGGGCACGATGGGTTCGCTTGTTCGCTGAGCTGGGCAATTTTTTTCCCAGCTCGTCGTTCTTTTAACCTTTGATCACTGACAGTACTTCCCGACCGCTCCGCTTCGACAAATGTCTTTGCAATAATGCGCTCATAGTTGCCTTTCGGCGGAGATTTGGTGGTTTTGTCAGGGCAGCCAGAGTGCGCTTCGCTTTCACCGTATCTACCTTCTCGTCCGGAGGTGGATGTTTCTTTGCTTTCACCCCTTCAAAGAAGTTCGTCACTTCGGCTCGCACAATCTTCGTGGTTTCCTCCTCGGTCCTCTCGTATGGTAACTTCTCTAGAGTCTTCAGAGAAGGACCGAATCTGTATTGCCTCCCGCCTCTGGCTGTACTGCTAGACGCCGGCAGAGCAGACGGAGCGGCTGCGGCTGTCTTCTTTCCTTGCTTACGAGCCGGAGGAGAAGGACTACGACGCGCCGGAGCAGCCGGAGCGGCGGCGGGTCTCTTCCGCCCTTGCTGACGAGGCGGAGAAGGAGGAGGCTGGCTGCTCGGGCGCGCCGGCGCAGGCGGAGAAGGAGGCGGAGTGCCGCCACGCGCCGGAGAAGGAGGCTGAGTGCCCTGATCACTCGCCGGAGAAGGAGGAGGCGGAGTGCCGCCATGCGCCGGAGAAGGAGGCTGAGTGCCCTGATCACTCGCCGGAGGAGGAGGCGGAGTGCCCTTACTCGCCGGAGGCGTCCAGTTCGGAAGGCTGATGAGCTCCTTCCGCCATAGGCATGGAGTCTTCAGAGCAGAACCCAGCCGAGTCTCCCCTTCACCGGTAGGGTGGTCAAGCTGGAGGTCCTCAAATCCCTCCGTTATTTCGTCCACAGTCACCCTAGCATATCCTTCTGGAATCGGACGACAGTGAAAAGTTGCGCCGAGTTCAGGAGGTTGAACAGAGCCGACAGCCGTGTGACGCCCCTGATTTGACCGTACACTAATCATGCACGCAAATGTGTACGATCAAGATCAGGGACTCATGGGAAGATATCACAACACAACTCTAAAACATAAATAAGTCATACAAGCATCATAATACAAGCCAGGGGCCTCGAGGGCTCGAATACAAGTGCTCGATCATAGACGAGTCAGCGGAAGCAACAATATCTGAGTACAGACATAAGTTAAACAAGTCTGCCTTAAGAAGGCTAGCACAAAAGTAGCAACGATCGAAAAGGCAAGGCCTCCTGCCTGGGACCTCCTAACTACTCTTCGAAGCCGAACTCCATGTAGAATCATCCTCGGGATCTCTAGCTCCTGGACTCCAGCATCTGGTTGCGACAACCAGGTATAGAAAGGGGAAAAGAGGGAGAAAAGCAACCGTGAGTACTCATCCAAAGTACTCGCAAGCAAGGAGCTACGCTACATATGCATGGGTATATGTGTAAAGGGCCATATCGGTGGACTGGACTGCAGAATGCCAGAATAAGAGGGGGATAGCTAATCCTGTCGAAGACTATGCTTCTGGCAGCCTCCATCTTGCAGCATGTAGAAGAGAGTAGATTGAAGTCCTCCAAGTAGCATCGCATAGCATAATCCTACCCGGCGATCCCCTCCTCGTCGCGCTGTTAGAGAGCGATCACCGGGTTGTATCTGGCACTTGGAAGGGTGTGTTTTATTAAGTATCCGGTTCTAGTTGTCATAAGGTCAAGGTACAACTCCGGGTCGTCCTTTTACCGAGGGACACGGCTATTCGAATAGATAAACTTCCCTGCAGGGGTGCACCACATAACCCAACACGCTCGATCCCATTTGGCCGGACACACTTTTCTGGGTCATGCCCGGCCGCGGAAGATCAACACGTCGCAGCCCCACCTAGGCTCAACAGAGAGGTCAACACGCCGGTCTAAATCCTATGCGCGCAGGGGTCTGGGCCCATCGCCCATTGCACACCTGCACGCTGCGTGCGCGGCCGGAAGCAGACCTAGCCTAGTAGGCGTTCCAGTCCAATCCGGCGCGCGCCGCTCCGTCGCTGACGTCAAGAAGAGCTTCGGCTGATACCACGACGTCGGGATACCCATAACTACTCCCGCGTAGATGGTTAGTGCGTATAGACCAAATGGCCAGACTCAGATCAAATACCCAGAACTCGTTAAGCGTGTTATTTATCCGCGAACGCCGACCAGGGCCAGGCCCACCTCTCTCCTAGGTGGTCTCAACCTGCCCTGTCGCTCCGCCTTAAAGTAACAGTCGGGGGCCGTCAGGAACCCAGGCCCACCTCTACCGGGATGGAGCCACCTGTCCTTTCAGCCCCCTCATCAGAATCACTTGCGGGTACTCAACGAGCCGACCCGACTTTAGTCACCACATGTGTCATGTATATAAAGTATATAGTATATACCCGTGATCACCTCCCGAAGTGATCACGGCCCAGTAGTATAGCATGGCAGACGGACAAGAGTGTAGGGCCACTGATGGAACACTAGCATCCTATACTAAGCATGTAGGATTGCAGGTAAAGGTAACAACAGTAGAAGCAAGGACAGGCTATGCATCAGGATAGGATTAACGGAAAACAGTAACATGCTACACTACTCTAATGCAAGCAGTATAGAGAAGAATAGGCGATATCTGGTGATCAAGGGGGGGGGGCTTGCCTGGTTGTTCTGGCAAGAAGGAGGGGTCGTCAACTCCGTAGTCGAACTGGGTAGCAGCAGCGTCGGTCTCGTAGTCTACCGGAGAAGGAGAGGGGGAAGAAACAGTAAATACGGAGCAAACAAAGCATCACAAAACATAAGGAGGCAAAACGCGGTGCTAGGTAAGCCCTAACGTGGTAGGAGGTGATACCGACGAAGGGGGGAAACATCCGGGAAAGTGTTCCTGGTGTTTCGCGTTTTCGGGCAGAGGTGCCGGAGGTGAAATGTTGCAGGTTCACTATGCTAGGGACGCGTGGCGGACGTACGGGCTGCGTATCCGGATTCGTCTCGTCGTTCTGAGCAACTTTCATGTTGAAAATAATTTAATCCGAGTTACGAATTAAAAGATATGATTTTCTAAAGATTTTAATAATTTTTGGAATTTAATTAATTATTTAATTTTAATTCGAAAATGGATTTATGACATCAGCATGATGTCATGCTGACATCAGCAGTCAACATTGACCGTTGACCTGGTCAACCTGACAGATGGGTCCCACCTGTCAGGGACTGTTTAGCTAATTAACAGTGGTTAATTAGATTAACTAGTTATTAGGTTAATTAAGTTTAACTTAATAGGATTAATTAAGTTAATTAATTATCTTAATTAATTAATTAATTATTTTTATTAATTTAATTTTTTTTAAATCATTTTTTTCAATTTTTTTAATAAAACGTTCCAGGGGGGCGTGGGGCCCCAAGGTCAGTGGCTCACGGGAGCCCTAGCGGGCATGTGGGTTACGGGCGCTGGCGCCCAGCCCGATTGGGCTTACCCCCAGATCGAAGGGGGGAAACCGCCGGCCACGGGCACGGCGAGGCCGGCCGCCTGAGGCGGCAGTGGCGAGGCCTGGCGAGGCGAGGCAGCGCGCGGGCGCGGTGGGGTGACCAGGGGAGGCGTATCGCGAGGGAGGCACGGCGAGCGGTCGGGCGGCTACGAGTGAGCCGTGACGACGAGGACAGGGGCGGGGCGACGATGAACGGGACGCAGGCGCGGGCGCGGTGACCGCTCGGAGCTCGTGGCCCCGGTCAGGAGCACGGGCGACGGGGACGGGGAGAGAGGGAGGATGGGGCTCACCCCCATTGTAGTCGAATGGGTCGGCGAGGCTCGACGAAGCCGACGAGGGAGAGGTGAGGAGGTGAGGCGACGGGGTCCGGCGCGTCGAGGCGGCGGGGCGTCCAGCTAGGCGACGCCATGGAGGAGGACGAAGGCGCGGCGGGGCGGCGATGCATCAGGGTCGGGCGACAGGGCGGCAGCGTCGGAGGGCGTGGAGGCGCGAGAGGAAGGGAGCCGCGAGGAGGAGGCCGGAGGGCGGCGCTCGGCGCCGGCGGGCGGCGACTGCCCTTGGGCGCGGGCGCTCCGAGAGGAGGGGAGCGAACAGGGGCGCCCCTCCTCCGTGCGTATGCGTGTGTGTGCGGTCTTCGTGGGTGACGGCGCGGGGAGGGAACGAGGGAGAGTGGGGGGCTCGTGGGGGGGAGTGGAGATCGTGGGGAGAGGGGTTAGGGTTTCGGGGGGGTTGACCAAATAGGCCAACGGGCGTGCGGGAGTGGGCCGGCCTGGTGGTCTGGTGGCTGGCCGGCTGGGCCGTTTGGCCCAGTTGGCCAGGGGGTTTCTCTCTCTCTTTTTATTTCCTTTCTGTTTCTTTACTTTTTTTTTTACTGTTTTCTTTTAATTTGCTTTTGTTAGTTTAGTTTCTTTAAAATACCAAGTTAGCACCTAAATTAGTATTATCAAAATAGGCCACTGCCAAACCTAGTTTGGACCCAAAATTATTTAGCTTAATATTTTTGTACTTTCAAAAGCAATTAAGTTATTATTTTAGCCACTGTTTTTAATTAGTTCAGGGCATTTAAACACTTTGTAAAAGGGTGGTTCCACCATCAAAACTAGTTAGGGATTATTGGCCACATGATGAACATTTTAGTTTTAATGTTTCAAAACTTTTGTTGTTGGCCCCTATTTCAAATTTGAATTTGGATCGGTTATGAAGTAATGTGAGATTAGCAACAATGATCGTGGTGACGTGGCATCATTAGCAGGGTTTTGCTGTAGCTTAAATATCCGGGCGTCACAATTCTCCTCCACTACAAGAAATCTCGTCCCGAGATTTAAGGGGTGTGTAAGGGGGGAAGATCTGGTTATGAAATTCTAACGAAACTTCTCGGACTTGGTTGCTCTTCTCGAAGAGGTCGATCCATTACGTGGATGTCTTCATTACTCTGCTTCAGGTCATCATGATGAAGTCGGCATCCTTTCTTCGGGAACTCCATCGCACTTACGAAGGAATGAAGGGTGGGTATTCCGGGAGAACGGACCTCCGTAAGGTTGACTATCTGGTCGATAACATTGGGGAAGGTGGCGGAAAGTAACTCTCGAATTGCAACTTAAGAAATTATCGAGAGCAAAGTAAGAAGGTACAAAAATAGAAGTTTCAAGCGCATAGGCAATCGTTCATTGCCTGAAACAAAGTGTTGAAGGGGTTTAGAGCAATGTGAATAAGCATTGCATCTAATACGAGTATAGATCACTAGGCAGGTGGCCCGTGAATTACATACAAAGTCAAGAGCGAGGAATAACTCTGACAACACGGTGTACATGAGAGTCAGGTTTCGATCCTGTGGAACTGTGGGTTATGGGCCCACCATGTGGGGTTTTTTTTATAGGAGCAGTGACATGTTGCACGGTCATGATAGCAAGGCATGTCAGAGAGTACCCTGTCAGTTATGTCGGCAACACGTTGGTACCAAGGGCGAGGGACGAAGAGAACCATTTTCCTGCTCGTTGAAACGAGGCGGACCATAAGGCAAAGTTCTCGTCCATCGGTGGCTACCGGGATGTCATCAACAATAGTAACAGGGTCTTGCTGACAGAATTGTACACCGAGGTGTTTACATAAGCAGGAGAATATTACTGCTTAGATCATATAGAACTCAAGAAGGGTTAAACAAAACAATGGAAAGGAAAATATCATCATCAGATTAAACAGAACAATGGAAAGGAAAATGTATTTAAACACATATTTCAAGGGTATATCCTTCCCAAGGACAAGCAGAGCATGATATCCAGGACACGATATAATGTAGAAAACTCTTTAGGTAAGGTGAGAGAAATTTCATGACATTACCCATACAACGGTGTTTGGATAATTGAGCGAGAAACATTTAGCATTGGGCTTCAAATGTTCTTGTTGAAAATTGGATTACCACAGACATGCTTCGGGATAGCATTGTCATGGTCTTCAAGCAAAAATCGGACTTTGGATACACAAAGGATCCATTAGGATAAACTTATTAAACAAGGCATTCAATTTCCTCATGGAAAAATGATTAACCCTGTTAAGAAGGAAACTATAACACTAGGTCCTCTGGTCAGGCGTGCTAGGCATGACATCACCTTACCGGGGCATATAGGGACCAATGTTATAACTCTTGAAAATATGTTCCAACCATCATATCTGACCGAGATTCAGATCAGATTGGTGTCAAAATACCTTAGACTCAGGATGCCTGAGAAGAAAGGTGCAACACAAACTGTCGAGGTGACATTGTATGATTCTCGGGAATTAAACCATGGAAGCGAGTTCCGAAACAAGAGTTCATCATTAAATCAAGGAGAGGGTTAGGAGGTGGCTGACGGACTCAGCGACAATTCATCGAGATTTCCAGAAGATGGATTTCCACAATTATGTGAACAAGGAGATAGCTTTTGTCAGTTCAAATGATATAATGAGGTATGTTCGAGGAAACATACACGATTAAACATTGGTTGACGGTGCACGTGAGATATGGGCTTAGGTAGCAAGATCAACGTTAGAGTGACGAATCAATAACCAACAGTCTAAGAATGAACTGTCGATCGTTAACTTCAAAGCAATAGGGTTGATAGAAGTACAGACCTCAAACAACATCGTTAGCATATTGGTATCCTGGTTAAAAGCAACACCGGGACCAAGGAGAATGGTGATGGTGAGAAGTATCATCATACCGAGAATTTCTAAGAGGTGGAGCAATCCCCAAAACATTCTCGACAGAAAAGACGGTAATACTTCAAGGCAGAACACAACACTAGCTGGAGAGCAAGTTGTATTCATAATGTGGACAAGTTCGCGATGAAAAGGAAGTCAAGGGTGTTGACGATGATAATAAAAATCATCGAGGGCAAGGAGGGTATTTCTCATCATGAACACAGTTGACATCTCGGAAGAAGTCAAAGTGTTGAAGGTGATCCGACACATTTGCCGGGAGGTTTCAAGAGGATGCAATCAAACAACAACGGCAACCAGCAAGGGAATGACGAAGTGGCAAGTTATAGGATCAATATATAAGATGCAAGCTCGGGACCAAAGTTGCCTTTCAAGTCAAGCAACATGATGTTGAAAGCTTGACGTAAGTCGTGCTCACACACTAAAGAATTCGTGCACCAGAGAAGGACGAGGTAGCACAGTCCAAGGTAGCAAGACCAGGATGCAGCCGATAGTCTTGGAATGACTGGATTGAGTTCAGAGTTTCCTAGTAAAAATACTAGGGGTATTTGATTTGTAGTGCGGAATAATTTCACTAATTGGTGTCCTCGGTTGATAACAACCCAGAACCCGTAGAGTGATTACGACAAGGAAAAACATTACTTCAACAAAGTTAGTAAGATGTGGTGCAATGGCAAGACATTTCCGAGATACCAGGGGGGTAATACTCGAAGGTAGGACATGATAGAGGTAGAACCGGGTCATTGACCTATGACAGTAGATACTTCAACATTGCCAAAAATAGACGAGGCACTGGAAATGGATTTCCCTCAGATATATCAGATCAGGACAGCATGGGCGAAACCGTAACTATAAGGAATCAATTTCAAGAATACCGAAAGAATCATACAGTTGGATAATCATTTTGCAAGAAGCTTCCGAGACGGTCTAAATCATTTTCATGGGCATGAACACAAAGTTCAAGGTCGACTCCCACTTCTTCAATGCATAACCTTTCATTCACTTCTCGCGTTTGATGAAGTTGCAGTGTTGAAAATTTTTATCTGGCAAAATACCAGAAGAGTATGACTCATGAAAACTTTCGAGTTCACACATATTATGAAAGGCATAGGTTCAACCCATCGGGGCATTTTAGGAACATATACCACAAACTTCGGAGTAAATATTACAAGCTCGAAAGAAGAGCATTGTTCAAAAGCAGATGATACAATTTACCAAAGGCATTATATACCCATGGAAAGGCTCACAAGGTTATTCAATAGGAAGGACACTGTCGGATAAAATCCAACAAAGGAACCGATGGTCCACAAGGGATCTGATGTGAGCATCGGTACTCAACCAGAGGATGAAGAATGCAAGGAGATCTGATTATAGAAACAACTGACTAACTCAAAGTTCAAATGCAAAAGAATTATGATTTCCAAATCAGGGGGTCAGAAGCAACGATGTGATCAAGGATGGATAAGTTGAGTAGGCTTAGGGGTACAATCGATGACGATTTGATTGGTCGAGATCCAGCTCATGTTAAAAATGATGTCTGAGCCGGAAGGATGAATTCTAGGATCTGATTGAGGATTGCGAGCATTCGCAACATATTGAATCAATGGACTCAAAAAGATAATGACAAAGGGTGCCAATAAGATTTCGAGACTTATGGGATTAATCATAATGCTAGTAAGCAAGAATTTCAAGAGCAATAGGCTCCTGAGGATTTTTGGAAGATCGAATGGTATTCTGAACACTTTGGTGATATACTTGAATTCAACTGGGGATGAGCGGATACTCGGTAAGTGCGAGAATTATCCGTAGGGGTATTCAGGTGACAAAGAACAGCAAGGCAGTAAGTTCAAGGATTCTCAGAACAACAGAGATAATTTCAGGGTATCTTGTAATAACAAGATCAACTGGGAAACATTGTATGAATGGCGAGTATACGCGGTTATCCATAGGAGTTTATCGATGAAAGGGAATTGCAAAAGCGATGAACACAAGTTCTCGGGTTATCAGCGGAGAGTATCTTCAGGGTCTTCACGTGCAGCCGACGATCATCAGTAATAAGGGGCTCTCCGGGTGAAAGTGATAACGAGATCCTAATGTTAGATTTAGCAAAATTCACTTAACCCGAATAGAAGAGAGATCAGAGTCCCAGAGTATAGGCAGGGAGTAAAAGATCCTAATACCACCCAATGGCGACGTGGGCCCGTAAGACACACAGCCATGTTAGTAAAAGTTTTGCAATGTCTAGACTCGACTTCGGCCAAGGAGTGTGGAAAGGGGGATTCCTACAGGCAGTCGGCTCTGATACCAACTTGTGACGCCCCCGATTTGACCGTACACTAATCATGCACGCAAATGTGTACGATCAAGATCAGGGACTCACGGGAAGATATCACAACACAACTCTAAAACATAAATAAGTCATGCAAGCATCATAATACAAGCCAGGGGCCTCGAGGGCTCGAATACAAGTGCTCGATCATAGACGAGTCAGCGGAAGCAACAATATCTGAGTACAGACATAAGTTAAACAAGTCTGCCTTAAGAAGGCTAGCACAAAAGTAGCAACGATCGAAAAGGCAAGGCCTCCTGCCTGGGACCTCCTAACTACTCCTCGAAGCCGAACTCCATGTAGAATCATCCTCGGGATCTCTAGCTCCTGGACTCCAGCATCTGGTTGCGACAACCAGGTATAGAAAGGGGAAAAGAGGGAGAAAAGCAACCGTGAGTACTCATCCAAAGTACTCGCAAGCAAGGAGCTACGCTACATATGCATGGGTATATGTGTAAAGGGCCATATCGGTGGACTGGACTGCAGAATGCCAGAATAAGAGGGGGATAGCTAATCCTGTCGAAGACTATGCTTCTGGCAGCCTCCATCTTGCAGCATGTAGAAGAGAGTAGATTGAAGTCCTCCAAGTAGCATCGCATAGCATAATCCTACCCGGCGATCCCCTCCTCGTCGCGCTGTTAGAGAGCGATCACCGGGTTGTATCTGGCACTTGGAAGGGTGTGTTTTATTAAGTATCCGGTTCTAGTTGTCATAAGGTCAAGGTACAACTCCGGGTCGTCCTTTTACCGAGGGACACGGCTATTCGAATAGATAAACTTCCCTGCAGGGGTGCACCACATAACCCAACACGCTCGATCCCATTTGGCCGGACACACTTTTCTGGGTCATGCCCGGCCGCGGAAGATCAACACGTCGCAGCCCCACCTAGGCTCAACAGAGAGGTCAACACGCCGGTCTAAATCCTATGCGCGCAGGGGTCTAGGCCCATCGCCCATTGCACACCTGCACGTTGCGTGCGCGGCCGGAAGCAGACCTAGCCTAGTAGGCGTTCCAGTCCAATCCGGCGCGCGCCGCTCCGTCGCTGACGTCAAGAAGAGCTTCGGCTGATACCACGACGTCGGGATACCCATAACTACTCCCGCGTAGATGGTTAGTGCATATAGACCAAATGGCCAGACTCAGATCAAATACCCAGAACTCGTTAAGCGTGTTATTTATCCGCGAACGCCGACCAGGGCCAGGCCCACCTCTCTCCTAGGTGGTCTCAACCTGCCCTGTCGCTCCGCCATAAAGTAACAGTCGGGGGCCGTCAGGAACCCAGGCCCACCTCTACCGGGATGGAGCCACCTGTCCTTTCAGCCCCCTCATCAGAATCACTTGCGGGTACTCAACGAGCCGACCCGACTTTAGTCACCACATGTGTCATGTATATAAAGTATATAGTATATACCCGTGATCACCTCCCGAAGTGATCACGGCCCAGTAGTATAGCATGGCAGACGGACAAGAGTGTAGGGCCACTGATGGAACACTAGCATCCTATACTAAGCATGTAGGATTGCAGGTAAAGGTAACAACAGTAGAAGCAAGGACAGGCTATGCATCAGGATAGGATTAACGGAAAACAGTAACATGCTACACTACTCTAATGCAAGCAGTATAGAGAAGAATAGGCGATATCTTGTGATCAAGGGGGGGGGCTTGCCTGGTTGTTCTGGCAAGAAGGAGGGGTCGTCAACTCCGTAGTCGAACTGGGTAGCAGCAGCGTCGGTCTCGTAGTCTACCGGAGAAGGAGAGGGGGAAGAAACAGTAAATACGGAGCAAACAAAGCATCACAAAACATAAGGAGGCAAAACGCGGTGCTAGGTATGCCTTAACGTGGTAGGAGGTGATACCGACGAAGGGGGGAAACATCCGGGAAAGTGTTCTCGGTGTTTCGCGTTTTCGGGCAGAGGTGCCGGAGGTGAAATGTTGAAGGTTCACTATGCTAGGGACGCGTGGCGGACGTACGAGCTGCGTATCCGGATTCGTCTCGTCGTTCTGAGCAACTTTCATGTTGAAAATAATTTAATCCGAGTTACGGATTAAAAGATATGATTTTCTAAGGATTTTAATAATTTCTGGAATTTAATTAATTATTTAATTTTAATTCGAAAATGGATTTATGACATCAGCATGATGTCATGCTGACATCAGCAGTCAACATTGACCGTTGACTTGGTCAACCTAACAGATGGGTCCCACCTGTCAGGGACTGTTTAGCTAATTAACAATGGTTAATTAGATTAACTAGTTATTAGGTTAATTAAGTTTAACTTAATAGGATTAATTAAGTTAATTAATTATCTTAATTAATTAATTATTTATTTATTTTTATTAATTTAATTTTTTTAAATCATTTTTTTCAATTTTTTTAATAAAACGTTCCAGGGGTGCGTGGGGCCCCAAGGTCAGTGGCTCACGGGAGCCCTAGCGGGCATGTGGGTTACGGGCGCTGGCGCCCAGCCCGATTGGGCTTACCCCCAGATCGAAGGGGGGAAACCGCCGGCCACGGGCACGGCGAGGCCGGCCGCCTGAGGCGGCAGTGGCGAGGCCTGGCGAGGCGAGGCAGCGCGCGGGCGCGGTGGGGTGACCAGGGGAGGCGTAACGCGAGGGAGGCACGACGAGCGGTCGGGCGGCTATGAGCGAGCCGTGACGACGAGGACAGGGGCGGGGCGACGATGCACGGGACGCAGGCGCGGGCGCGGTGACCGCTCGGAGCTCGCGACCCCGGTCAGGAGCACGGGCGACGGGGACGGGGAGAGAGGGAGGATGGGGCTCACCCCCATTGTAGTCGAACGGGTCGGCGAGGCTCGACGAAGCCGACGAGGGAGAGGTTAGGAGGCGAGGCGACGGGGTCCGACGCGTCGAGGCGGCGGGGCGTCCAGCGAGGCGACGCCATGGAGGAGGACGAAGGCGCGGCGGGGCGGCGATGCATCAGGGTCGGGCGACAGGGCGGCAGCGTCGGAGGGCGTGGAGGCGCGAGAGGAAGGGAGCCGCGAGGAGGAGGCCGGAGGGCGGCGCTCGGCGCCGGCGGGCGGCGACTGCCCTTGGGCGCGGGCGCTCCGAGAGGAGGGGATCGAACAGGGGCGCCCCTCCTCCGTGCGTATGCGTGTGTGTGTGCGGTCTTCGTGGGTGACGGCGCGGGGATGGAACGAGGGAGAGTGGGGGGCTCGTGGGGGGGGGGGAGTGGAGATCGTGGGGAGAGGGGTTACGGTTTCGGGGGGTTTGACCAAATAGGCCAACGGGCGTGCGGGAGTGGGCCGGCCTAGTGGTCTGGTGGCTGGCCGGCTGGGCCGTTTGGCCCAGTTGGCCAGGGGGTTTCTCTCTCTCTCTCTCTCTCTTTTTATTTCCTTTCTGGTTCTTTACTTTTTTTTACTGTTTTCTTTTAATTTGCTTTTGTTAGTTTAGTTTCTTTAAAATACCAAGTTAGCACCTAAATTAGTATTATCAAAATAGGCCACTGCCAAACCTAGTTTGGACCCAAAATTATTTAGCTTAATATTTTTGTACTTTCAAAAGCAATTAAGTTATTATTTTAGCCACTGTTTTTAATTAGTTCAGGGCATTTAAGCACTTTGTAAAAGGGTGGTTCCACCATCAAAACTAGTTAGGGGTTATTGGCCACATGATGAACATTTTAGTTTTAATGTTTCAAAACTTTTGTTGTTGGCCCCTATTTCAAATTTGAATTTGGATCGGTTATGAAGTAATGTGAGATTAGCAACAGTGATCGTGGTGACGTGGCATCATTAGCAGGGTTTTGCTGTAGCTTAAATATCCGGGCGTCACAAGCCGCCTTGACTTTGAAGTTCTGCCATTGCATCATAAGGTGGCAATGTTGAGACTCCGTGATAGCATCCACGGGGTAGGTAGCAGGAGCCGTCAAGACATGCTCCGGCTGAAGCAGCTCGGTGGAAGCCACGCTGCTTCTCCGCTGAGATGGCGGGGTAGCTTCGGGGGTAGTTTCGGCAGGTCGATTGCTGTGAGCTACGTCTCGTTCCTCTAGCGCTTGAACCCTTTCGTGCAGCTTTTGAATTTGGGTCTGCTCCACTTTTTTCCTCCTCTCCTGGCTTTTGTAACCGCGTGCATCCGGAAAACCAGCCTTCCACGGAACGGAGCCTGGCGTGCCTCATGTCCGTCCAGGGTGCTCAGGATTCCGGAGGGCCATTGTGAGCTCGTCGTTCTCTCTGTCTCGAACGAACGTCCCTTGCTGCGCTGCATCGATATAGTGCTGAAGCCCCTTGGCTGGTATTCTCAAAAGCTCGTCCGTCCAAACGCACTTCCCTGATACAGGGTCCAAGGTTCCGCCAGCCCCAAAGAACCAAGTCCGGCAACGGTCTGGCCAGTTCATTGTCTCTGGTTCGATCCCTTTATCAAGTAGATCATTCTCAGCCTTGGCCCACTTAGGCCGGGCTTTGAGGTAGCCACCTGACCCCGTGCGATGGTGAAGCTTCTTCTTCGCAGCGTTTTTCTTGTTTGTCGCTGACAACTTCTTACTCTTTTCCGATGTCTTGTGGGCCACAAATGCGGGCCAGTGATCTCTGATCTTCTCATATTTGCCGATGAATTCTGGTGTCTCTTCTTTGTCAACAAACGTTTTCAGCTCATTCTTCCACCTCCTGAATAGGTCTGCCATCTTCTTAAGAGCATGAGACTTGATTAATTGCTCTTTAACCGGCTTCTCCGGATCCTCCTCTGGCGGTAGGGTGAAATTTGCCTTCAGCTCAGTCCAAAGATCATCTTTCTGCATATCATTGACATAAGACACCTCAGGGTCTTCCTTCTTAGGCTTATACCATTGGTGGATGCTGATCGGGATCTTGTCCCTAACAAGAACCCCGCACTGAGCAGCAAATGCTTCCTTTGTCCGGATGGGTTCAATCGGTTGGCCATCGCGCGCGATTGCTGTGATCTCAAACCTTTCATCCGAGCGCAACTTTCTCTTCGGGCCTCGTCTCTTTACCGAAGTTGTGCTCGATCCGGAGGGCTAGAAAAAAGAAGAAAGACGAGAGTTAATTAATATGTGTACATACCAAAACAATGAATGCATCAATTAGCTAGTCAGCACATGCTTAACTAATATATTTACCTGGCCGGACTCTGTTCGGTCACCAGAGCCGTCACCACGGGCTCTTTCTTGCACCAGCATTGGGTCACCGGAGCCATCATAATCATGTCTTTCCTCCTCCACTCTTCGATCACCATAGCCTGCTTCTTCACCCTGTTCTTCCAGACCATCATTGTTGTTAAGATACGAAAAGACATCACCTCCGGCTAAGATTATGTCCCCCAACACCTCTTCTGCTTCCTCGTCTCGTCCGTGCTCCATTGTTTCTGCAAATATTACAACATGGCAATTATTACACAAACATGACAGCAGGTGGATATATTAGTGCAAACGTAGACCTAGCTTATTCCGGGTTTGGGGTGGCCTCGGCAACGCTTCAAGGGTAGGGGCGCGGCGGGAGGGGGTAGGAGACCGACATCGTTTTTTTCTAGGGTTTGGGTGTCCTCGAGAGTTTTGGTCGAGCGAGAGGGCCGGGGGGTGCTCCCGTGGTATAAGTTATCACGGTCGAAGTTATCCGGGAGGGGGTTATATCGACAACGACAAGATACATACATGGGAAAATAATGTTATCGGGGAGGGGGTAGGTCGAACCCCCCCCCCCCCCCCCCCCGCGCTCGTGTTGAAGTTATCGGGACACGGGGTATATCGACAACGACATATCTGTTAAAAAATAAGAAGACGAAGAAGAAATAAAAAGAGGAGAAGAAGATATTAATAGAGGAGAAGATTGAAGAAAAAAAGAAGAAAAAAAAGAGGAGAAGAAGAAAGGAATAGAGGAGAAGAAGAGAAAATAGAATATTCTATTTTCTCTTCTTCTCCTCTATTCCTTTCTTCTTCTCCTCTTCTTTTTCTTCTTTTTTCTTCTTCTTATTTTCCTTTTTCCTCTCCTTCTTTTTCTTCTTCTTCATTATCTTCCTAGCTAGATATATAATACTTTTCTAAAAATGTAACTTTTGCATATATAAAACTTTTTCTTCTTCTTCCTTCTTCCTTCTTTTCCTAAATATATAAAACTTTTCTAAAAATGAAACTAACCTAAAATGTACCCAAATGTACTAAAAATCTAAATTTTATATGCACAGAGAACATCCATACATATATACATTTTTATAAAAATGCAAAAAACAAATCATCATATATATGAACAAAAAATCCAAAAAAAAATATCATATATATGTAAAAAACAGAGAGGAAGGCCGGCGGCCGGACCGAACGTGGCGGCGGCGTGTGGTCAGGGCAGGCCGGGGCGTGGGGCGGCGTCGGGGCAGGGGCTCGGGCCGGGGCGGCGCGTCGGGGCAGGGGCGCGCGGGCCGGGGTGGCGCGTCGGGGCAGGGACACGGGCCGGGGCAGCGCGTCGGGGCAGGGCAACGGCGCGGGGCGATGGCGCCGAGGAGTGGGCGGTGATGAGGAGCGGGCGGCGGGGCGGCGACGGCGAGCACGGGCAGCCTGGCGGCGTCGGCGAGCACGGGCAGCAAGGGAGCGGGGCGGTGACGGCGAGCACGGGCAGCCTGGCAGCGTCGATGAGTTCGGCGTCGTCGCGGGGCAAATGTTCGATGAAACTGAAAAATTTACAAGTCCTGCTTATATACGGAGAGCATTGGTACCGGTTCATGGCAGCAACCGAGACCAATGCCCCTTTTAGTCCCGGTTGGTGCCACCAATCGGGACCAAAGGTCTCTTTTCAGCAGCCCAAAGGGCGGGAAGCGGCGGCCTTTGGTCCCGGTTGGTGGCACCAACCGGGACTAAAGGGGGGGCATTGGTGGCACTAACCGGTACCAATGCCCCCCGTTTAGTCCCGGTTGGTGCCACCAACCGGGACGAAAGGCCTTGTGCTGCTGCGCCCGCGTCGAAAGTTTAGTCCCACCTCGCTAGTTGAGAGGGGCGCGCTGTGGTTTATAAGCCCCACTGCCGCTCCCCTCTCGAGCTCCTCTCCATTGCAGACTTACGGGCCTAATTGTCACTGCTATGCCTGATGGGCCTACTGGGCCTTCTGCGGGCCTGAATCCTGGCCCATCGATGGGTTTCTAGTCGTATTCAGGCCGTGGTGGCCCAGTAGGTGGCATATTTTTATTTTTTTGCCTTTTTTGTTTCCTTTTTTGCTTTATTTATTTTTTTCTATTTCTACTTACAACAAAAAACTTATTTATTTTATTTTATTTTGTTTCTAATTACTTATTTATTTTACTTTATGATAATTCTTTTTGCTATTAAAGTTTCTAACAAAAAAAGTTCTTTACGAAAATTCTTTTTGCTTTCAATGATTTTGAACAGAAAATACTTCGATAATTTTAGTTGCATCAGTTTTATATAATTTTAGTTTCAATAATACTAGAGGTTTCTTATAATGTTTTGAACAGAAAATACTTTGATAATTTTAGTTTCATAAATTTTATTTATGTTATTAAAGTTTATTTTATTTTGTTTGTACTTATATATTTTATTAAAGTTTGTATTATTTTGTTTCTAATTACTTATTTATTTTATTTGTTATTTTTCATGCACCATTTTTCATGCATTTACTGATTATTTTGAGCTATAAGACCCTAAAATTGAAAAGCATTTCAAATGAACTCTGAAAAGGTTGAAAGTTGGCATGGTATCATCATTTCATCCACATAGCATGTGCAAGAAAGTTGAGAGGGTGACGGCAAAAACTGGATGCACTTCGTGTACAAAACGGACAATCTCTTTCGAAGTATCAGGATTTCATATGGAAACTCGTCTGTTACAAAGGGATTTTATTTTTTAAAACTTATTTGAACTCCTAACTTTTTGTGTGTTCAAAATGCACCATTCAAAGCCACATCATCAATTTTCAACCCTTTCTGACTTCATTTCTTATTTTTCATGCATTTATTGATTATTTTGAGCTATAAGACCCTGAAATTGAAAAGCATTTCAAATGAACTCTGAAAAGGTTGAAAGTTGGCATGGTATCATCATTTCATCCACATAGCATGTGCAAGAAAGTTGAGAGGGTTACGGCAAAAACTAGATGCACTTCGTGTACAAAACGGACAATGGTATCATACTCGTCTGTTACAAAGTTGGCATGGTATCATCATAACAGTTGCGGGAGAAAGTCTTCACTTTTTCTTCGCTTGTGTCATTTGCTTATTGCGCCGTAACCATGGATAATATTCATCGTTTATCAGGATGCTTGGGTCAGCCTTGACTTTGAAGGGAGGAATTTCATGAAACTTTTCATAATCTTCAGACATGTCTGTCTTGCCCTCCACTCCCACGATGTCCCTTTTTCCTGAAAGAACTATGTGGCGCTTTGGCTCATCGTATGATGTATTCGCTTCCTTATCTTTTCTTTTTCTCGGTTTGGTAGACATGTCCTTCACATAGATAACCTGTGCCACATCATTGGCTAGGACGAACGGTTCGTCAGTGTACCCAAGATTTTTCAGATCCACTGTTGTCATTCCGTACTGTGGGTCTACCTGTACCCCGCCTCCTGACAGATTGACCCATTTGCACTTAAACAAAGGGACCTTAAAATCATGTCCGTAGTCAAGTTCCCATATGTCCACTATGTAACCATAATATGTGTCCTTTCCCCTCTCGGTTGCTGCATCAAAGCGGACACCGCTGTTTTGGTTGGTGCTCTTTTGATCTTGGGCGATCGTGTAAAATGTATTCCCATTTATCTCGTATCCTTTGTAAGTCAATACAGTCAAAGATGGTCCCCTGGACAACGAGTACAGCTCATCACAAACAGTGTTGTCACCTCTGAGACGTGTTTCCAACCAACTGCTGAAAGACCTGATCTGTTCACATGTAATCCAGTCGTCGCACTGCTCCGGGTGTTTGGAGCGCAGACTATTCTTGTGTTCATCGACATATGGGGTCACCAAGGTAGAGTTCTGTAGAACTGTGTAGTGTGCTTGAGACCAAGAATGCCCGTCCCTGCATATTATTGAGTCCGCTCCTAGCGTGCCTTTTCCAGTCAGTCTCCCCTCATACCGCGATTTAGGGAGACCTATCTTCTTAAGGCCAGGAATGAAGTCAACACAAAACCCAATGACATCCTCTGTTTGATGGCCCATGGAGATGCTTCCTTCTGGCCTAGCGCGGTTACGGACATATTTCTTTAGGACTCCCATGAACCTCTCAAAGGGGAACATATTGTGTAGAAATACGGGCCCCGGAATGACAATCTCGTCGACTAGATGAACTAGGACGTGCGTCATGATATTGAAGAAGGATGGTGGGAACACCAGCTCAAAACTGACAAGACATTGCGCCACATCACTCCTTAGACTTGGTATGATTTCTGGATCGATCACCTTCTAAGAGATTGCATTGAGGAATGCACATAGCTTCACAATGGCTAATCGGACGTTTTCCGGTAGAAGCCCCCTCAATGCAACCGGAAGTAGTTGCGTCATAATCACGTGGCAGTCATGAGACTTTAGGTTCTGGAACTTTTTCTCTGGCATATTTATTATTCCCTTTATATTCGACGAGAAGCCAGTCGGGACCTTCATACTGAGCAGGCATTCAAAGAAGATTTCTTTCTCTTCTTTCGTAAGAGCGTAGCTGGCAGGACCTTCATACTGCTTTGGAGGCATGCCGTCTTTTTCGTGCAAATGTTGCAGGTCCTCCCGTGCCTCAGGTGTATCTTTTGTCTTCCCATACACGCCCAAGAAGCCTAGTAGGTTCACGCAAAGGTTCTTCGTCACGTGCATCACGTCGATTGAAGAGCGGACCTCTAGGTCTTTCCAGTAGGGTAGGTCCCAAAATATAGATTTCTTCTTCCACATGGGTGCGTCTCCCTCAGCATCATTCGGAACAGCTAGTCCGCCGGGACCCTTTCCAAATATTACGTGTAAATCATTGACCATAGCAAGTACATGATCACCGGTACGCATGGCGGGCTTCTTCCGGTGATCTGCCTCACCTTTGAAATGCTTGCCATTCTTTCGACATTGATGGCTGGTCGGAAGAAATCGATGATGGCCCAGGTACACATTCTTCCTGCATTTGTCCAGGTATATACTTTCAGTGTCATCTAAACAGTGCGTGCATGCGTGGTATCCCTTGTTTGTCTGTCCTGAAAGGTTACTGAGAGCGGGCCAATCGTAAGTACACCGCAACGCGTGCAGGTTAAATTCCTCCTGTTTGTGCTCATCCCACGTACGTACACCGTTTCCATTCCACAGCTGTAAAAGTTCTTCAACTAATGGCCTTAGGTACACATCAATGTCGTTGCCGGGTTGCTTAGGGCCTTGGATGAGAACTGGCATCATAATGAACTTTCGCTTCATGCACATCCAAGGAGGAAGGTTATACATACATAGACTCACGGGCCAGGTGCTGTGATTGCTGCTTTGCTCCCCGAAAGGATTAATGCCATCTGCGCTCAAACCAAACCATAGGTTCCTTGGGTCAGCTGCAAACTCAGCCCAGTACTTTCTCTCGATTTTTCTCCACTGCGACCCGTCAGCGGGTGCTCTCAACTTCCCGTCTTTCTTACGGTCCTCACTGTGCCATCGCATCAACTTGGCATGCTCTTCGTTTCTGAACAAACGTTTCAACCGTGGTATTATAGGAGCATACCACATCACCTTCGCAGGAACCCTCTTCCTGGGGGGCTCGCCGTCAACATCACCAGGGTCATCTGTTTGATCTTATACCGCAATGCACCCCATACCGGGCATGCGTTCAGATCCTTGTACGCACCGCGGTAGAGGATGCAGTCATTAGGGCATGCATGTATCTTCTGCACCTCCAATCCTAGAGGGCATACGACCTTCTTTGCTGTGTATGTACTGTCCGGCAATTCGTTATCCTTTGGAAGCTTTTTCTTCAATATTTTCAATAGCTTCTCAAATCCTTTGTCAGGCACAGCATTCTCTGCCTTTCACTGCAGCAATTCCAGTACGGTACCGAGCTTTGTGTTGCCATCTTCGCAATTGGGGTACAACCCTTTTTTGTGATCCTCTAACATGCGATCAAACTTCAGCTTCTCCTTTCGACTTTTGCATTGCGTCCTTGCATCGACAATGACCCGGCGGAGATCATCATCATCGGGCACTGGTTCTTCTTGATCTTCAGCAGCTTCCCCCGTTGTAGCATCATTGGGCACATCGGCTGGTTCCTCTTGATCTTCAGCAGCTTCCCCCGTTGCAGCATCACCATATTCAGGGGGCACATAGTTGTCATCGTCCTCTTCTTCTTCGCCGTCTTCCATCATAACCCCTATTTCTCCGTGCCTCGTCCAAACATTATAGTGTGGCAGGAAACCCTTGTAAAGCATGTGGGTGTGAAGGATTTTTCGGTCAGAGTAAGACTTCGTATTCCCACATTTAGGGCATGGACAACACATAAAACCATTCTGCTTGTTTGCCTCAGCCACTTCGAGAAAATCATGCACGCCCTTAATGTACTCGAAGGTGTGTCTGTCACCGTACATCCATTGCCGGTTCATCTGCATGCATTATATATAATTAAGTGTGTCAAAAACCATTACAGAACATCATGAATAGATAATTAAGTGACCAAATTAATAGAAGTTCATCATCACATTAAAACCAAAGTACATACATAGTTCTCATCTAACAACATATAGCTCTCCAAAGCATCTAATTAATTAAACCATACATTGAAACTATGTAAAACATTTCAATGCGAAAACAAATGCGATCATAATCGCAACCAAGGTAACAATTGATCCAACGGCATAATGATACCAAGCCTCGGTATGAATGGCATATTTTCTAATCTTTCTAATCTTCAAGCGCATTGCATCCATCTTGATCTTGTGATCATCGATGACATCCGCAACATGCAACTCCAATATCATCTTCTCCTCCTCAATTTTTTTTATTTTTTCCTTTAAGAAATTGTTTTCTTCTTCAACTAAATTTAACCTCTCGACAATAGGGTCGGTTGGAATTTCCGGTTCACATACCTCCTATATAAATAAAATCTATGTCACGTTGGTCGGCATAATTTTCATAAACAATAAATGAACCAATAGTTATAAAGATAATATATACCACATCCGAATCATAGACAGGACGAGGGCCGACGGGGGCGGATACTAAAACCATCGCACTATATAATAACAAGCAATAAAATAGTAAGAAAATTAGACAAGTATCTATCTAAAGTAAGAATTTTTTTCTTTCAGAAAGAAGATAAGAACAAGAGGCTCACCACGGTGGTGTCGGCGACGAGATCGGCGCGGGCGATCGACGGCGGTGAAGACGGGAATGGGACGTGACGGGCCGCTAAACCTAGACAAATCTCGAGGAAAATGGAGCTTTGAGGTCGAGCTTCGAGAGGAGAAAGCTTAACTAGTGTGGCTCGGGCATTTCATCGAACACCTCATGTGCATAGGAGGTGAGCTAGAGCACCACAAAGCCCTCCCCTCGCCGGCCAGAGAAAAACAGAGCACTGGAGTGCTCTGCTCGCGGGTGAGGGGTATATATAGGCACCTCATTGGTCCCGGTTCGTGGCATGAACCGGGACTAAAGGGCAGCCTGTGGTCCCGGTTCAAGCCACCAACCGGGACCAATGGTGGTGGGCCAGGAGCGAGGCCCATTGGTCCCGGTTCGTCCCACCAACCGGGACCAAAGGGGCCAGACGAACCAGGACCAATGCCCCCACGAGGCCCGGCAGGCCCCTGGCCTCACGAACCGGGACCAGTGCCCCCATTGGTCCCGGTTCTGGACTGAACCGGGACTAATGGGCTGACCCGGCCTGAACCAAAGCCCTCTTTTCTACTAGTGAAAAGGGTGTAGGATGATGCTATGGAGCCACATCATATGGCCAGGTGGAGTCTATCAATAAGTTTATTTGCACAACGAGGATGACTCTTTGCTCTAGATGGTGTCGGCCTCGCAGGTAAGGGTGCAGAGCATGGGTTGTTGGATGCCTCTAGGGAGTAGTAGACAAATAATAAATGGAAATTCATCGAGCATGTGACGGAGAGGATGGATTCATATCTACAAACGTACAAGAAGCCGCTCACGCTGAAGGTGATCGAGGCAAAAGAAACTAGATGAAGCCCCGCAAGTTGCTGCATGAACCTTGATGCAACAAATGCATAAATAGGTGCTAGAAACTAAAACTATTGCAAGGACAAATTTAATATTGCTCTCGGTTTATATTTAAAAACAATAAAACATATGAAGCATGTGATCAAATGTTGTATACAAAGATAAAACTATTGGATTGAAGTCAATGTGGTGCCTACATAACAAAAATGTGTAGTATGACCTACATACATTTTCTCCAAGTGTCACAGCTATGCACACACACAAAAATACTGAAACAAATTAACATGCATGACTGTTGAGGTGGCATGGTCGCACGGATAGATCGGTGCATGAATTGTAACTTATGACCACATAGATGAGTTGATGATGTGGCGCCGTTGCATGAAGAGGAAAAATAGGTAGTGGGTTGCAACTATTTCAAAATAAAGGATTGGGAAGCTGAACTCGTCTAAAAGAGGGCTACTTTGTCAGGCTAATACAAAATAAATTACGTATAACAGCCTCAAGAGCCAACTTTGGCTTATAGTTTTGGAGCATGTTTGTTGCAAAAGGAGTCGCAACCTCGATTTTCAAAAGCATTCATGCAAGAGGATGAAATATAATGTTTGGATTCCTATGATTGTGGACTAATTTGTTACTCCATCTGTCTCAAAATGTAACACCTTTTTTGACACTATCATAGTGTGAAGAAACCTCTTAGTCCTCCTTCGGTTTAGAGAAATCTTGTAGGAATTTCATAGGATAGGATTTCTATAGGAAAAATTCCTTTAGAGTCCTTTGTTTTGTAGGATTGAATCCTATTCCTATGAAGGAATTCTTCATATCCTCCACATTTCATAGGAAAATAAACATTAGACTTGACTCAATGGAAAAAAATCCTATGATGTGAATCAAAGGGCATCTCCTTTCCTATTCCTACTCATAGGATTTGAGATACATGTCATCTCATTTCCTATGACTTTCCTATTCCTACAATTTTTCTACCCTATGAACCATAGAAGGCCTTACATTTTTGGGACAGAGGGAGTATTACACATAGGGTAGAAGATGCGTTGAGGAAGTTTTCCATAAAGTGCCTCATGTTCCAAGGCCCTGGATTAGCAAGGTGATTCCTTGCCTTTGCAACATCGGCCAATGGTTTATAATATGTGAGAAACGTTATTTCATCCAGAGCCACAACTATTGAGGAAAGTAGTAATTCAAAAAATTTCCAACGATCACGCAAGATCTATCTAGGAGAAGCATAGCAACGAGCGGGGAGAGTGTGTCCACATACCCTCGTAGACCGAAAGCAGAAGCGTTTAGTAACGCGGTTGATGTAGTCGAACGTCTTCACGATCCAACCGATCCAAGTACCGAACGTACGGCACCTCCGTGTTCAGCACACGTTCAGCACGATGACGTCCCTCGAGCTCTTGATCCAGTAGAGGGTCGAGGGAGAGTTCCGTCAGCACGACGGCGTGGTGACGGTGTTGGTGATGTGATCCGCGCAGGGCTTCGCCTAAGCACTACAACAATATGACCGAGGTGGTAAACTGTGGAGGGGGGCACCGCACACGGCTAAGAAACAACTGTTGTGTCTTTGGGGTGCCCATCTCCCCACGTATATAAAGGAGGAGGAGGAGGAGGCCGGCCCAAGGGGGGGGGCGTGCCAAGAGGGGGGAGTCCTACTAGGACTCCGTTCCTAGTAGGATTCGCCCCCCCCCCCCCCCTCCTTCCATCTAACGGAGAGGGGAAAGGGGAAAGGAGGGAGAGGGAGAGGAAAGGGGGGCCGCACCCCCCACCCCTTGTCCAACTCAGATCAGGCTTGGGGCACGCGCTACCTCCTGTGATAGCCTCCCTCTCTCCACTATGGCCCAATAGGCCCATCAACTTTTCTGGGGGTTCCGGTAACCTCCTGGTACTCCAAAAAATTCCCGATCTTCTTCGGAACCATTTCGGTGTCCGTATATAACCTTCCAATATATCAGTCTTTACCTCTCGACCATTTCGAGACTCCTCGTCATGTCCGTGATCTCATCCAGGACTCCGAACAAACTTCGGTCACCAAAACACATAACTCATAATACAAATCGTCATCGAACGTTAAGCGTGCGGACCCTACGGGTTCGAGAACTATGTAGACATGACCGAGACACATCTCCGGTCAATAACCAATAGCGGAACCTGGATGCTCATATTGGCTCCAACATATTCTACGAAGATCTTTATCGCTCAAACCGCATAACAACATACGTTATTCCCTTTGTCATCGGTATGTTATTTGCCCGAGATTCGATCGTCGGTATCCCCATACCTAGTTCAATCTCGTTACCGGCAAGTCTCTTTACTCGTTCCGTAATGCATCACCCCGCAACTAACTGATTAATCACATTGCTTGCAAGGCTTATAGTGATGTGCATTACCGAGAGGGCCCCGAGATACCTCTCCGATACATGGAGTGACAAATCCTAATCTCGATCTATGCCAACTCAACAAACACCTTTGGAGATACCGGTAGAGCATCTTTATAATCACCCAGTTATGTTGTGACGTTTGATAGCACACAAGGTGTTCCTCTGGTATTCAGGAGTTGCATAATCTCATAGTCAGAGGAACATGACTAAGTCATGAAGAAAGCAATAGAAATAAAACTAAACGATCATAATGCTAAGCTAACGGATGGGTCTTGTCCATCACATCATTCTCTAATGATATGATCCTGTTCATCAAATGACAACACATGTCTATGGCTAGGAAAATTAACCAAATTTGATTAACGAGCTAGTCAAGTAGAGGCATACTAGGGACACTCTGTTTTGTCTATGTATTCACACATGTACTAAGTTTCCAGTTAATACAATCTAGCATGAATAATAAACATTTATCATGATATAAGAAAATATAAATAACAACTTTATTATTGCCTCTAGGGCATATTTCCTTCAGTCTCCCACTTGCACTAGAGTCAATAATCTAGATTACATAGTAATGATTCTTACACCCATGGAGTCTTGGTGCTGATCATGTTTTGCTCATGGAAGAGGGTTGGTCAACGGGTCTGCAACATTCAGTTCTGTATGTATTTTGCAAATCTCTATGTCTCCCTCCTTGACTTGATCGCGGATGGAATTGAAGCGTCTCTTGATGTGTTTGGTTCTCTTGTGAAATTTGGATTCCTTCGCCAAGGCAATTCCTCCAGTATTGTCACAAAAGATTTTCATTGGACCCGATGTACTAGGTATGACACCTAGATCGGATATGAACTCCTTCATCCAGACTCCTTCATTTGCTGCTTCCGAAGCAGCTATGTATTCCGCTTCACATGTAGATCCCGCCACGACACTTTTCTTAGAACTGCACCAACTGACAGCTCCACCGTTCAATGTAAATACGTATCCGGTTTGCGATTTCGAATCATCCGGATCAGTGTCAAAGCTTGCATCAATGTAACCCCTTACGATGAGCTCTTTGTCACCTCCATAAACGAGAAACATATCCTTAGTCCTTTTCAGGTATTTCAGGATGTTCTTGACCGTTGTCCAGTGATCCACTCCTGGATTACTTTGGTACCTCCCTGCTAAACTTATAGCAAGGGACACATCGGGTCTGGTACACAGCATTGCATACATGATAGAGCCTATGGCTGAAGCATAGGGAACATCTTTCATCTTCTCTCTATCTTCTGCAGTGGTCGGGCATTGAGTCTTACTCAATCTCACACCTTGTAGTACAGGCAAGAACCCTTTCTTTGCTTGATCCATTTTGAACTTCTTCAAAACTTTGTCAAGGTATGTGCTTTGTGAAAGTCCAATTAAGCGTCTTGATCTATCTCTATAGATCTTAATGCCTAATATATATGCAGCTTCACCGAGGTCTTTCATTGAAAAACTTTTATTCAAGTATCCCTTTATGCTATCCAGAAATTCTATATCATTTCCAATCAATAATATGTCATCCACATATAATATCAGAAATGCTCGAGCTCCCACTCACTTTCTTGTAAATACAGGCTTCTCCAAGAGTCTGTATAAAACCAAATGCTTTGATCACACTTATCAAAGCGTTTATTCCAACTCCGAGAGGCTTGCACCAGTCCATAAATGAATCGCTGGAGCTTGCACACTTTGTTAGCTCCCTTTGGATCGACAAAACCTTCCGGTTGCATCATATACAACTCTTCTTCCAGAAATCCATTCAGGAATGTAGTTTTGACATCCATTTGCCAAATTTCATAATCATAAAATGCGGCAATCGCTAACATGATTCGGACAGACTTAAGATTCGCTACGGGTGAGAAGGTCTCATCGTAGTCAATTCCTTGAACTTGTCGAAAACCTTTCGCAACAAGTCGAGCTTTATAGACAGTAACATTACCATCAGCGTCAGTCTTCTTCTTGAAGATCCATTTGTTTTCAATGTCTTGCCGACCATCGGGCAAGTCAACCAAAGTCCATACTTTGTTCTCATACATGGATCCCATCTCGGATTTCATGGCTTCAAGCCATTTTGCGGAATCTGGGCTCACCATCGCTTCTTCATAGTTCGTAGGTTCGTCATGGTCTAGTAACATGACCTCCAGAACAGGATTACCGTACCACTCTGGTGCGGATCTTGATCTAGTTGACCTACGAGGTTCAGTAATAACTTGATCTGAAGTTTCATGATCATTATCATTAACTTCCTCACTACTTGGTGTAGGTGTCGCAGAAACTGATTTCTGCGATGATCTACTTTCCAATAAGGGAGCAGGTACAGTTACCTCATCAAGTTCTACTTTCCTCCCACTCACATCTTTCGAGAGAAACTCCTTCTCTAGAAAGGATCCATTCCTAGCAACGAATATCTTGCCTTCGGATCTGTGATAGAAGGTATACCCAGCAGTCTCTTTTGGGTATCCTATGAAGACACATTTCTCCAATTTAGGTTCGAGCTTATCAGGTTGAAGTTTCTTCACATAAGCATCGCAACCCCAAACTTTAAGATACGACAACTTTGGTTTCTTGCCAAACCATAGTTCATAAGGCGTCGTCTCAACGGATTTTGATGGTGTCCTATTTAGAGTGAATGCAGCCGTCTCTAAAGCATAACCCCAAAATGATAGCGGTAAATCAGTAAGAGACATCATAGATCGCACCATATCTAATAAACTACGATTACGACATTCGGACACACCATTACGCTGTGGTGTTCCGCGTGGCGTGAGTTGCGAAACTATTCCGCATTGTTTCAAATGTAGGCCAAACTCGTAACTCAAATATTCTCCTCCACGATCAGATCGTAGGAATTTTATTTTCTTCTTACGATGATTTTCAACTTCACTCTGAAATTCTTTGAACTTTTCAAATGTTTCAGACTTATGTTTCATTAAGTAGATATACCCATATCTGCTCAAATCATCTGTGAAGGTGAGAAAATAACGATATCCGCCACGAGCCTCAATATTCATCGGACCACATACATTTGTATGTATGATTTCCAACAAATCTGTTGCTCTCTCCATAGTTCCGGAGAACGGTGTTTTGGTCATCTTGCCCATGAGGCACGGTTCGCAAGTACCAAGTGATTCAAAATCAAGTGATTCCAAAATTCCATCAGTATGGAGTTTCTTCATGCGCTTTACACCGATATGACCCAAACGGCGGTGCCACAAATAAGTTGCACTGTCATTATTAACTCTGCATCTTTTGGCTTCGACATTATGAATATGTGTATCACTACTATCGAGATTCATTAAAAATATACCACTCTTCAAGGGTGCATGACCATAAAAGATATTATTCATATAAATAGAACAACCATTATTCTCTGATTTAAATGAATAACCGTCTCGCATTAAACAAGATCCAGATATAATGTTCATGCTCAACGCTGGCACCAAATAACAATTATTTAGGTCTAAAACTAATCCCGAAGGTAGATGTAGAGGTAGCGTGCCGACGGCGATCACATCGACTTTGGAACCATTTCCCACGCGCATCGTCACCTCGTCCTTAGCCAATCTTCGCATAATCCGTAGCCCCTGTTTCGAGTTGCAAATATTAGTAACAGAACCAGTATCAAATACCCAGGTGCTACTGCGAGTATTAGTAAGGTACACATCAATAACATGTATATCACATATACCTTTGTTAACCTTGCCATCCTTCTTATCCGCCAAATACTTGGTGCAGTTCCGCTTCCAGTGACCAGTCTGCTTACAGTAGAATTACTCAGTTTCAGGCTTAGGTCCAGACTTGGATTTCTTCTCCTGAACAACAACTTGCTTGCTGTTCTTCTTGAAGTTCCCTTTCTTCTTCCCTTTGCCCTTTTTCTTGAAACTAGTGGTTTTACTGACCATCAACACTTGATGCTCCTTTTTTGATTTCTACCTCCGCTGCCTTTAGCATTGCGAAGAGCTCGGGAATTGTCTTATCCATCCCTTGCATGTTATAGTTCATCACGAAGCTCTTGTAGCTTGGTGGCAGTGATTGAAGAATTCTGTCAATGACGCAATCATCCGGAAGTTGAACTCCCAGTTGAATCAAGTGATTATTATACCCAGACATTCTGAGTATATGCTCACTGACAGAACTATTCTCTTCCATCTTGCAGCTATAGAACTTATTGGAGACTTCATATCTCTAATTCCGGGCATTTGCTTGAAATATTAACTTCAACTCCTGGAACATCTCATATGCTCCATGATGTTCAAAACGTCGTTGAAGACCCGGTTCTAAGGTGTAAAGCATGGCACACTGAACTATTGAGTAGTCATCAGCTTTGCTCTACCAGACGTTCATAACTTCTGGCGTCGCTCTTGCAGGAGGCCTGGCACCTAGCGGTGCTTCTAGGACGTAATTCTTCTGTGCAGCAATGAGGATAATCCTCAAGTTACGGACCCAGTCCGTGTAATTGCTACCATCATCTTTCAACTTAGCTTTCTCAAGGAACGCATTAAAATTCAACGGAACAACAACACGGGCCATTTATCTACAATTAACATAGACAAGCAAGATACTATCAGGTACTAAGTTCATGATAAATTTAAGTTCAATTAATCATATTACTTAAGAACTCCCACTTAGATAGACATCCCTCTAATCATCTAAGTGATTACGTGATCCAAAGCAACTAAACCATGTCGGATTAACACGTGAGATGGAGTAGTTTCAATGGTGAACATCACTATGTTGATCATATCTACTATATGATTCACGCTCGACCTTTCGGTCTTTGTGTTCTGAGGCCATATCTGTATATGCTAGGCTCGTCAAGTTTAACCTGAGTATTCCGCGTGTGCAACTGTTTTGCACCCGTTGTATTTGAACGTAGAGCCTATCACACCCGATTAACACGTGGTGTCTCAGCACGAAGAACTTTCGCAATGGTGCATACTCAGGGAGAACACTTTTATCTTGAAATTTTAGTGTTAGATCATCTTATAATGCTACCGTCAATCAAAGCAAGATAATATGCATAAAGGATTAACATCACATGCAATCAATATAAGTGATATGATATGGCCATCATCATCTTGTGCTTGTGATCTCCATCTCCGAAGCACCGTGCTTGTGATCTCCATCTCTGAAGCACCGTCATGATCACCATCGTCACCGGCGCGACACCTTGATCTCCATCGTAGTATCGTTGTCGTCTCGCCAACTAATTTCTTTTACGACTATCGCTACCGCTTAGTGATAAAGTAAAACTATTACATGGTGATTGCATCTCATACAATATAGCGACAACCATATGGCTCCTGCCAGTTGCCGATAACTCGGTTACAAAACATGATCATCTCATACAACAAATTATATCACATCATGTCTTGACCATATCACATCACAACATGCCCTGCAAAAACAAGTTAGACGTCCTCTACTTTGTTGTTGCAAGTTTTACGTGGCTGCTACGGGCTTAGCAAGAACCGTTCTTACCTACGCATCAAAACCACAATGATAGTTTGTCAAGTTGGTGCTGTTTTAACCTTCGCAAGGACCGGACGTAGCCACACTCGGTTCAACTAAAGTGAGAGAGACAGACACCCGCCAGTCACCTTTAAGCAACGAGTGCTCCGAACGGTGAAACCAGTCTCGCGTAAGCGTACGCGTAATGTCGGTCCGGGCCGCTTCATCTCACAATACCGCTGAACCAAAGTATGACATGCTGGTAAGCAGTATGACTTATATCGCCCACAACTCACTTGTGTTCTACTCGTGCATAGCATCAACGCATAAAACCAGGCTCGGATGCCACTGTTGGGGAACGTAGTAATTTCAAAAAAATTCCTACGCACACGCAAGATCATGGTGATGCATAGCAACGAGAGGGGAGAGTGTTGTCCACGTACCCTCGTAGACCGACAGCGGAAGCGTTATCACAACGCGGTTGATGTAGTCGTACGTCTTCACGATCCGACCGATCAAGTACCGAACGTACGGCACCTCCGAGTTCTACACACGTTTAGCTCGATGACGTCCCTCAAACTCCGATCCAGCCGAGTGTTGAGGGAGAGTTTCGTCAGCACGACGGCGTGGTGACGATGATGATGTTCCACCGACGCAGGGCTTCGCCTAAGCTCTGCAACGGTATTATCGAGGTGTAATATGGTGGAGGGGGGCACCGCACACGGCTAAAATATCGTATATCAAGTGTGTATAGAGGTGCCCCCTGCCCCCGTATATAAAGGAGCAAGGGGGAGGCCGGCTGCCCTAGGCGCGCCAAGGAGAGGGGGGAGTCCTCCTCCTAGTAGGAGTAGGACTCCCCTTTCCTAGTCCTACTAGGAAAAGAAGGGTGGAAGGAAAGAGAGGGAGAGGGAGAGGGAAAGGGGGCTGCGCCCCCCTCTCCTAGTCCAACTAGGACTCCTCCTGGGAGGGGGCGCACCACCTCCTGGCTGCTGCCCTCTCTCTCCCCTCAAGGCCCACTAAGGCCCAATACTTCCCCGGGGGGTTCTGGTAACCCTCCGGCACTCCGGTTTAATCCGAAACTTCTCCGGAACACTTTCGGTGTCCGAATATAGTCGTCCAATATATCAATCTTTATGTCTCGACCATTTCGAGACTCCTCGTCATGTCCGTGATCACATCCGGGACTCCGAACAACCTTCGGTACATCAAAACATATAAACTCATAATATAACTGTCATCGTAACTTTAAACGTGCGGACCCTTCGGGTTCTAGAACTATGTAGACATGACCGAGACACCTCTCCGGTCAATAACCAATAGCGGGACCTGGATGCCCATATTGGCTCCCACATATTCTACAGAGATCTTTATCGGTCAGACCGCATAACAACATACGTTGTTCCCTTTGTCATCAGTATGTTACTTGCCCGAGATTCGATCGTCGGTATCTCGATACCTAGTTCAATCTCGTTACTGGCAAGTCTCTTTACTCGTTCCGTAATACATCATCCCGCAACTAACTCATTAGTCACAATGCTTGCAAGGCTTATAGTGATGTGCATTACTGAGTGGGCCCAGAGATACCTCTCCGACAATCGGAGTGACAAATCCTAATCTCGAAATACGCCAACCCAACAAGTACCTCTGGAGACACCTGTAGAGCACCTTTATAATCACCCAGTTACGTTGTGACGTTTGGTAGCATACAAAGTGTTCCTCCGGTAAACGGGAGTTGCATAATCTCATAGTCATAGGAACATGTATAAGTCATGAAGAAAACAATAGCAACATACTAAACGATCGGGTGCTAAGGTAACGGAATGGGTCAAGTCAATCACGTCATTCTCCTAATGAGGTGATCCCGTTAATCAAATGACAACTCATGTCTATGGCTAGGAAACATAACCATCTTTGATTAACGAGCTAGTCAAGTAGAGGCATACTAGTGACACTCTGTTTGTCTATGTATTCACACATGTATTATGTTTCCGGTTAATACAATTCTAGCATGAATAATAAACATTTATCATGATATAAGGAAATATATAATACTTTGTTATTGCCTCTAGGGCATATTTCCTTCAACTAGGACTCCCTAGCTAGTCCTAGTAGGATTCCACCTCGCACATGGAATAGGAAAAAGGGAAGGGAGAAGGAGAAGGAAGGAAGAAAGGGGGCGCCCCCTTTCCCTAGTCCAATTCGGACCAGTCCATGGGGAAGGGGCGCGGCCACCCTTGAGGCCTTTCTCTCCTTTCCCGTATGGCCCATTAAGGCCCAATACGAATTCCCGTACCTCTCCGGTACTCCGAAAAATACCCGAATCACGCGGAACCTTTCCGATGTCCGAATATAGCCTTCCAATATATCGATCTTTACGTCTCGACCATTTCGAGACTCCTCGTCATGTCCCCGATCTCATCCGGGACTCCGAACAAACTTCAGTCATCCAATCACATAACTCATAATACAAATCGTTACAGAACGTTAAGCGTGCGGACCCTACGGGTTCGAGAACTATGTAGACATGACCGAGACTCATCTCCGGTCAATAACCAATAGCGGAACCTGGATGCTCATATTGGTTCCTACATATTCTACAAAGATCTTTATCGGTCAAACCGCATAACAACATACGTTGTTCCCTTTGTCATCGGTATGTTACTTGCCCGAGATTCGATCGTCGGTATCCTCATACCTAGTTCAATCTCGTTACCGGCAAGTCTCTTTTTTCGTTCTGTAATGCATCATCCCGCAACTAACTCATTAGTCACAATGCTTGCAAGGCTTATAGTGATGTGCATTACCGAGAGGGCCCAGAGAGACCTCTCCGATACACGGAGTGACAAATCCTAATCTTGATCTATGTCAACTCAACAAACACCATCGGAGACACCTGTAGAGCATCTTTATAATCACCCAGTTACGTTGTGACGTTTGATAGCACACAAGGTGTTCCTCTGGTATTCGGGAGTTGCATAATCTCATAGTCCGAGGAACATGTATAAGTCATGAAGAAAGCAGTAGCAATGAAACTGCAACGATCATAATGCTAAGCTAACGAATGGGTCTTGTCCATCACATCATTCTCCTAATGATGTGATCCCGTTCATCAAATGGCAACACATGTCTATGGTTAGGAAACATAATCATCTTTGATAAACGAGCTAGTCAAGTAGAGGCATACTAGGGACACTTTGTTTTGTCTATGTATTCACACATGTACTAAGTTTCTGGTTAATACAATTCTAGCATGAATAATAAACATTTATCATGAAATAAGGAAATAAATAATAACTTTATTATTGCCTCTAGGGCATATTTTCTTCAGTCTCCCACTTGCACTAGAGTCAATAATCTAGTTCACATCGCCATGTGATTTAACACCAATAGTTCACATCACCATGTGATTAACACCCATAGTTCACATTGCCATGTGACCAACAATCAAAGGGTTTACTAGAGTCAGTAATCTTAGTTCACATCTCCATGTGATTAACACCCAAAGAGTACTAAGGTGTGATCATGTTTTGCTTGTGAGAGAAGTTTAGTCAACGGGTCTGCCATATTCAGATCCGTGTGTATTTTGCAAATTTCTATGTCAACAATGCTTTGCACGGAGCTACTCTAGCTAATTTCTCCCACTTTCAATATGTATTCAGATTGATATTTAGAGTCATCTGGATCAGTGTCAAAACTTGCATCGACGTAACCCTTTATGACGAACCTTTTGTCACCTCCATAATCGAGAAACATATCCTTATTCCACTCAGGATAATTTTGACCGCTGTCCAGTGATCTACTCCTAGATCACTTTTGTACTCCCTTGCCAAACTCAGTGTAGGGTATACAATGGATCTGGTACACAGCATGGCATACTTTATAGAACCTATGGCTGAGACATAGGGAATGAATTTCATTCTCTTTCTATCTTCTGTCGTGGTCGGGCTTTGAGTCTTACTCAATGTCACACCTTGCAATACAGGCAAGAACTCCTTCTTTGACTGTTCCATTTTGAACTACTTCCAAAATTTGTCAAGGTATGTACTCATTGAAAAAACTTATCAAGCATCTTGATCTATCTCTATAAATCTTGATGCTCAATATGTAAGCAGCTTCATCGAGGTCTTTCTTTGAAAAACTTCTTTCCAACACTCCTTTTTGCTTTCCAGAAAATTCTACATCATTTCCGATCAACAATATGTCACTCACATATACTTATCAAAAAGGTTGTAGTGCTCCCACTCACTTTCTTGTAAATACAGGCTTCACCGCAAGTCTGTATAAAACCATATGCTTTGATCATACTATCAAAGCGTATATTCCAACTCTGAGAGGCTTGCACCAGTCCACAAATGGATCACTGGAGCTTGCACACTTTGTTAGCACTTTTAGGATCGAAAAAACCTTCTGGTTGCATCATATACAACTCTTCTTTAATAAATCCATTAAGGAAGACAATTTTGACATCTATTTGCCAGATTTCATAAAATGTGGCAATTGCTAACATGATTCAGACAGACTTTAAGCATCACTACGAGTGAGAAAATCTCATCGTAGTCAACACCTTGAACTTTGTCAAAAACCTTTTTCGACAAGTCTAGCTTTGTAGTGAAGGAAATATGCCCTAGAGGCGATAATAAAGTTGTTATTTATATTTCCTTATATCATGATAAATGTTTATTATTCATGCCAGAATTGTATTAACCGGAAACATAATACATGTGTGAATACATAGACAAACAAAGTGTCACTACTATGCCTCTACTTGACTAGCTTGTTGAATCAAACATGGTTATGTTTCCTAACCATAGACATGAGTTGTCATTTGATTAACGGGATCACATCATTAGCGAATGATGTGATTGACTTGACCCATTCCGTTAGCTTAGCATTTGATCGTTTAGTATATTGCTATTGCTTTCTTCATGACTTATACATGTTCCTATGACTATGAGATTATGCAACTCCCGAATACCGGAGGAACACTTTGTGTGCTACCAAACGTCACAATGTAACTGGGTGATTATAAAGGTGCTCTACAGGTGTCTCCGATGGTACTTGTTGAGTTGGCATAGATCAAGATTAGGATTTTTCACTCTGATTGTCGGAGAGGTATCTCTAGGCCCTCTCGGTAATGCACATCACTATAAGCCTTGCAAGCGATGCAACTAATGAGTTAGTTGCGGGATGATGTATTACGGAACGAGTAAAGAGACTTGCCGGTAACGAGATTGAACTAGGTATTGAGATACCGACGATTGAATCTCGGGCAAGTAACATACCGATGACAAAGGGAACAATGTATGTTGTTATGCGGTTTGACCGATAAAGATCTTCGTAGAATATGTGGGAGCCAATATGAGCATCCAGGTTCCGCTATTGGTTATTGACCGGAGACGTGTCTCGGTCATGTCTACATAGTTCTCGAACCCGTAGGCTCCGCACGCTTAACGTTCGGTGACGATCGGCATTATGAGTTTATGTGTTTTGATGTACCGAAGGTAGTTCGGAGTCCCGGATATGATCACGGACATGACGAGGAGTCTCGAAATGGCCGAGACATAAATATCGATATATTGGGAGCCTTTATTTGGACACCGGAATAGTTCCGGGTGAAATCGGGATTTTACCGGAGTACCGGGAGGTTACCGGAACCCCCCGGTAAGTATATGGGCCTTATTGGGCCATAGTGGAGAGAGAGAGAGGAGACCAGGGCAGGCCGCGCGCCCCCTCTCCCTCTGGTCCGAATTGGACTAGGAGGGGGGCGCCCCCCTTTCCTTCCTCCCTCTCTCCCCCTTCCTTCTCTCCTTGTCCAACTAGGGAAGGGGGGAATCCTACTCCCGGTGGGAGTAGGACTCCTCCAGGGCGTGCCATAGGAGGATCGGCCCTCCCCCCTCCTCCACTCCTTTATATACGGGGGAGGGGGCACCCCATGGACACACAAGTTGATCATTGAGCTTTTAGCCGTGTGCGGTGCCCCCCTCCACCATAATCCACCTCAGTCATATCGTAGCGGTGCTTAGGCAAATCCCTGCGTCGGTAGCTTCATCATCACCGTCATCACGCCGTCGTGCTGATGGAACTCTCCCTTGAAACTCTACTGGATCGTGGGTTCGTGGGACGTCACCGAGCTGAACATGTGCAGATCGCGGAGGTGCCGTACGTTCGGTACTAGGATCGGTCGATCGTGAAGACGTACGACTACATCAACCGTGTTGTCATAATGCTTCCGCTTACGGTCTACGAGGGTACATGGACGACACTCTCCCCTCTCGTTGCTATGCATCACCATGATCTTGAGTGTGCGTAGGAATTTTCTTGAAATTACTACGTTCCCCAACAGTGGCATCCAAGCCAGGTTTATGCGTAGATGTTATATGCACGAGTAGAACACAAGTGAGTTGTGGGCGATACAAGTCATACTGCTTACCAGCATGTCATACTTTGATTCGGTGGTATTGTTGGATGAAGCGGCCCGGACCGACATTACGCGTACGCTTACGCGAGACTGGTTCTACCGACGTGCTTCGCACATAGGTGGCTGGCGGGTGTCAGTTTCTCCAACTTTAGTTGAATCGAGTGTGGCTACGCCCGGTCCTTGTGAAGGTTAAAACAACACATACTTGATGAAATATCATTGTGGTTTTGATGCGTAGGTAAGAACGGTTCTTCCTTAGCCCGTAGCAGCCACGTAAAACTTGCAACAACAAAGTAGAGGACGTCTAACTTGTTTTTGCAGGGCATGTTGTGATGTGATATGGTCAAGACATGATGCTAAATTTTATTGTATGAGATGATCATGTTTTGTAACAGAGTTATCGGCAACTGGCAGGAGCCATATGGTTGTCGCTTTATTGTATGAAATGCAATTGCCATGTAATTGCTTTACTTCATCACTAAGCGGTAGCGATAGTCGTAGAAGCAATAGTTGGCGAGACGACAACGATGCTACGATGGAGATCAAGGTGTCGCGCCGATGACGATGGTGATCATGATGGTGCTTTGGAGATGGAGATCAAAGGCACAAGATGATGATGGCCATATCATATCACTTATATTGATTGCATGTGATGTTTATCTTTTATGCATCTTATTTTGCTTAGATTGATGGTAGCATTATAAGATGATCTCTCACTAAATTTCAAGGGATAAGTGTTCTCCCCGAGTATGCACCGTTGCGAAAGTTCGTCGTGCCGAGACATCACGTGATGATCGGGTGTGATAAGCTCTATGTTCACATACAACGGGTGCAAGCCAGTTTTGCACACGCAGAATACTCGGGTTAAACTTGACGAGCATAGCATATGCAGATATGGCCTCAGAACACTGAGACCGAAAGGTCGAGCGTGAATCATATAGTAGATATGATCAACATAGTGATGTTCACCATTGAAAACTACTCCATCTCACGTGATGATCGGACATGGTTTAGTTGATATGGATCACGTGATCACTTAGATGATTAGAGGGATGTCTATCTAAGTGGGAGTTCCTAAGTAATTTGATTTATTGAACTTTAATTTATCATGAACTTAGTACCTGATAGTATCTTGCTTGTCTATGTTAATTGTAGATAAATGGCCCGTGTTGTTGTTCCGTTGAATTTTAATGCGTTCCTTGAGAAAGCTAAGTTGAAAGATGATGGTAGCAATTACACGGACTGGGTCCGTAACTTGAGGATTATCCTCATTGCTGCACAGAAGAATTACGTCCTAGAAGCACCGCTAGGTGCCAGGCCTCCTGCAAGAGCGACGCCAGAAGTTATGAACGTCTGGTAGAGCAAAGCTGATGACTACTCAATAGTTCAGTGTGCCATGCTTTACACCTTAGAACCGGGTCTTCAACGACGTTTTGAACATCATGGAGCATATGAGATGTTCCAGGAGTTGAAGTTAATATTTCAAGCAAAGATGGTTATGTTTCCTAACCATAGACATGAGTTGTCATTTGATTAACGGGATCACATCATTAGTGAATGATGTGATTGACTTGACCCATTCCGTTAGCTTAGCATTTGATCGTTTAGTATATTGCTATTGCTTTCTTCATGACTTATACATGTTCCTATGACTATGAGATTATGCAACTCCCAAATACCGGAGGAACACTTTGTGTGCTACCAAACGTCACAATGTAACTGGGTGATTATAAAGGTGCTCTATAGGTGTCTCCGATGGTACTTGTTGAGTTGGCATAGATCAAGATTAGGATTTGTCACTCCGATTGTCGGAGAGGTATCTCTGGGCCCTCTCAGTAATGCACATCACTATAAGCCTTGCAAGCGATGCAACTAATGAGTTAGTTGCGGGATGATGTATTACGAAACGAGTAAAGAGACTTGCCGGTAACGAGATTGAACTAGGTCTTGAGATACCGACGATCGAATCTCAGGCAAGTAACATAGGTTCCACCATTCAATATAAATACGTATCCGGTTTGTGACTTAGAGTCATCCAGATCAGTGTTAAAGCTTACATCGACGTGACCATTTACGAAGAGCTCTTTATCACCTCCATAAACGAGAAACATATCCTTAGTCCTTTTCAGGTATTTCAGGATGTTCTTGACCGCTGTCCAGTGATCCACTCCTGGATTACTTTGGTACCTCCCTGCTAAACTTATAGCAAGGCACACATCAGGTCTGGTACACAGCATTGCATACATGATAGTGTTGGGGAACGTAGTAATTTCAAAAAATTCCTACGCACACGCAACATCATGGTGATGCATAGCAACGAGAGGGGAGAGTGTTGTCCACGTACCCTCGTAGACTATAAGCAGAAGCGTTATGGCAACGCGGTTGATGTAGTCGTACGTCTTCACGATCGACCAATCCTAACACCAAAAGTACGGCACCTCTGCGATCGGCACACGTTCGGCTCGGTGACGTCCCACGAACTCACGATCCAGCAGAGTGTCGAGGGAGAGCTTCGTCAGCACGACGGCGTGATGACGGTGATGATGAAGCTACCGGCGCAGGGCTTCGCCTAAGCACTGCAATGATATGACCGAGGTGGATTATGCTGGAGCGGGGCACCGCACACGGATAAGAGATCAATGATCAACTTGTGTGTCTACGGGGTGCCCCCCTCCCCCGTATATAAAGGAGTGGAGGAGGGGGAGGGCCGGCCCTCCTATGGCGCGCCTCATGGGGAGTCCTACTCCCACCGGGAGTAGGATTCCCTCCCTTCCACTACAAAAAAATACACTTCCATGATGATACGTGTTTGTCACAGTAGGTCACGTTTTCTGTCATGCATGTACATCCATGAAAATTTTATGACAGAATCAAGATAGTCATACCTGTGCTGTCGTAGAAGTGTTCCATGACATTACCAAAATTATCATCACGGAAGTGTCCACTTCCATGACGATAAATCGCGCGTCACAGAAGTGCTTTCGTCAAGGGTGACCGACACGTGGCATCCACCGTAACGGAACACCGTTAAGCTATCGGGTCCGGTTTTGGATCTGATAACCCGTTAACAGCCCCAACCAATGGGGATTTTCCACACGTAAAATCATCATTAGCTGGAGGGAACATGTGTCGGCTCGCCGTTGGGACAGATGTCATCCACTCATTGGACCCAAAGCGCCTATGATACGTCGACACGTGGCACGGCCCAACAGAGGCCCATTCCTGTGAAAAGGTCGGCCCGTTTGACTTGGTCAAAAGGTGGCGGGCCGGCCTACGGCAAGCCTGTTAACGGCCTGTTCGCGTATAGCCCATTTACAGCCCACTAACCCAGGGTCCGTTTACGGCCTATCCGAATTAGGCCCAGTAGCGTCATCGGGGCCGTCCAATATAATTCCAGCCCGTTTTAACTTCCGTCCCATGTATGGCCCATGACGTCTTTCGGCCCATATGAGGCCCTTAGTAACCCTCGGCCCATTAACGGTCCGTGGTAAAACTGGCCCGTAATGAACAGTGTATCACTTTATACCCATTAACGGCCCATTATTCCGTTGGGCCGTTTCCAGCCCATGTTATCTTTCGGCCTTTTCAGGGCCCATTTATTCTTGGGCTCATTTCCAGCATTCGTTTACTTTCGGCCCGTTACTGTCATTTTCTGCTTGTGGGCCAAATTCAGCCCATGGTTACAGTCGGCCCGTTTGTGGCCCGTTAATACGTTGGGCCGTTTTCATAGCGTCATCAAATACGGCCAATTAATGACGGCCCGTTATGGTCGGGCCATGAACGGATGATTTCAACTCTAGCCCATTTACGGCCATAATGTGGTCTGTTATTGGCCCATGTTTGGCCAACCGATCATACGGCCCGTAGAAGACCCATTGATGATACGGCTCGTAGAAGGCCCATTGTGTCTACGGCCCGTATAAGGCCCATTGTTTCTGCGCCCCATAGAAGGCCCATTGTTTCTATGGCCCTTAGAAGGCCCATTGTTTCTACGGCCCGTAGGAGGCCCATGTTAACTAAATATGTATCCCATGGTTAATGTGGCCTAGTTTTAAAAAATAGGTTATTGCGGCCACTAGCAAACCGCGGAAAAAGAACTGCACTGACTACAAGAAAACAAATAAACAAGACAATAAGGAAACAAATAGGCAAGCAACTTATGCTAGGCTATCACGGCTATTACACATATTACATCCACTGGGCATCAAAGTTCGCCACCAGTGCAAATATAGGGAACAAAGCAGCATATAAACGCCGCAGCAAAACAAGTCCAGAACTGAAACCACTTCAGAAGAGCTCAAGAAACAATATCCTAGGTACCCATAATGCTGGCAAGATGCTTAGCAAGCTTATTAACTTTCTCTTGTTTGGCGCTTAAATCCTCCAGCACTTGCTGTTGCACCAGAAAGTATGCATCTGAATTCTGCAGGGACTTCCTCAGTCCTTCGGCTTCCTATCGCATCACATCTGATCGATGTCTTTCAACTTGAAGTTGAGACTCAAAAAGCCGAACTGATTCGGGCAGTGAGTTGGAAGAGCTGGTGCCAGCAATAGTAGCCAGTAACTCGAACACTACATCAAGACAGGACTTTGGGGTTGTCTCAGTGTCTTCAATATAGTTTTTATCAGCTTTCTTGGAGACCAATAGGGATGTCTCACTATCTTGAACCTTATCTGCATTACTTCTTGTACCATTGCATAACGGGGTACTCTTCTCCAATATTTTATCCGCATTCTAAAAGAGAAACAAACAAACACATCACATGTTTATAATGTAGTATATGAAACTCATTTTGGTAAACCAGTTCAGTAGTAAGGTGGACAGGATAATAGCATGAAACAAACATATATCTATGTAGTATGGTCACTGTATGGTCTATATCATTCTAGTTTATGTTGCCAAATCAAGATAGATATAGTTCGAATCATATCTATTTAAGACAAAGCAGCTTAAACAGAATATAAGTGTGGGAAACTACACAACAATAATAACACTTTTAAAGTGCATGGCATGAGAATATAACTGTTTATTCAATTGAAACTGAAATCAACATAGAGCAAGTTACCACAGCAACCACGTTAAAGAAACAGGTTTAAAACATATCTGTTGCGCCATTGGAGTTTCAATTGCATCCTTCAAATTTGAAATTAGTTGGTATGAGTAAATACAGTGATGCAAGAGCAAAGTAGTATGAACCATAGCTACGGAACCTGACCTGAGAACAATTCTTCTTCTGCTTTAAGCGTTGACTTGGGGTTCGGAGTGGTGGCCCTCGTGCTTTGGGCACTGCAGTTGCCTTACTAACTGCTCGTGTTTGGGTGCTCTATGGTGGAGACGGTGCTGTGTCAACGGGAACTGGGTTACTATCTGCTGGGGTTGGGGTTAGAAGGGGTGTAGCTGGTTCTCTGTCCAACTCGGTAGGGGTACAATCTGCGTGAGCCTGGGTTATGTGTGGTGGGGTTGGTTCTTGGGCAAGTACAACCGTGGTTCTATCTCCATCGACAGGTAGCACGATCTTTTCTGAAGACCGTGTTTTTACTCCCACAGATACCGCCATCACCCCCTCCAATTGAAATGGCTGACAAACAAGAAAAGTAATTGAATGTACAGACATTGTAAGATAGACAGGTGCAATGGATAGTAGGGAAGAAAATAGGGCATGAAATAATTCACATTTATGTTGTCTAACCAAACAGAATAGCAGGACATAATTTCACATATATGATGGCTAATTAAACAGGATAGCATGACACAATTTCACATGTATGATGGCTAACTAAACAGGATAGAATGACATACTTCAAAATATGATGACTATGTAAACAGGATGACATGATATAACTATACGATGTGTCTATTAAAGTGGTTGGCATGCCATAAATCACAAACATGCCGTCGATGGAAACATGATGGCATGATATAATTCACGGATAGAATGACATAATTCAAAATATGATGACTATGTGAATAGGATGAGATGATATAACTATATTATGTCTTCAGAAAATGGATTGGCATGACATAATTCAGATACATGCTGTGAGCAGAGGGCAATCGCATATATGATGTGTCAACTAAGGAGATGACATTCAATATCGTGTATATGATGTAAAAACTAAGCATTGCAATACAACATATGCATGATATGAGTAATATAACCCTGCCAAGTTTGAGCATACACCTCAGGGGTATAATAGGACTGGTCATCTGCCTCTGAATCCTCCTCTAAAGAGCTATCTGTAACCAGCAAGATATCTGCTTCACCAGGTAGCATTGTCTGCTCTGAAGACCTTGTTTTCACTCCAGATTTCTCCATCACCAATTCAAATGGCTGATGCACAGGAAGAGCAGTTGAATATACAAACATTGTCGACAAAAGCAATGAGAAATACAAAAAAAGGACGACATGATATAATTCACATATATGACGCTTGGCTAAACAGCATGGCATTGCATAATTCACGTATATAATGCCTTGCAACAAGATAGCATTGCATAATTCACATATATAATGTCTTGCAACAAGATGGCATTGCATAATTCACATATATGGTAATTAGACACTAAACAGGTGGCATTCACACAAAGCATGTCTAAACTAAGCAAATGACATAGCAATGCAAGATACCATATGCACGATATGAGCAACATAACCCTGCCAAGTTAGAGCATGCACCTCGGGGGGGGGGGGGATAGGACTGGTCATCTGTCTCTGAATCCTCTTCTGAGGAGCTATCTGTAACCAGCAAGACATGCGCTTCGTCAGATAGCATTGTCTGCTCTGAAGACCTTGTTTCCACTCCAGATTTTTCCATGACCGTGTCGAATGGCTGATGCACGGGAAGAGTAATTGAATGTACTAGAATTGTTGAAAATTTAACACGTAATAAAAAATGATGTCATGACATAATTCACATATAAGATGACTGGCTAAACAGGGTGGCATTTCAAAATTCACATATATGATGCCTGGCTAAACAAGATGGCATTGCATGATTCACATATACGATAAAGAAACTAAACAGATGGCATTGACACAAAGCATGTCTAAACTAAGCAGATGACATCTCTGATGTATACAGTAAGCAATGCAAGGCACCATATGCATGATATTACCAACATCAGCATGCCAAGTTAGAGCGAAGACATCATGGGGTAAATAGGAGTGGTCTTCTGCTTCTGAATCCCCCTCAGAACAGTTATCTTCCTCTTGATTATGATCCGAAATGGGTGGATGGGGGCTGCCTTTGCGCCCACCATGGAGCGACGTCTGCATGAAATTTTATTGTCACGCAAGGCTCGTCTCTTTTGCTCTACATGTTCAGTTCCATTGTGTACAATAACTGACATGCATAGGAATAAAACATAGTGAGATTATGTAAGGGGTGCATGCACAAATCTAGAGTGATGGTAGAAAACTGTGGATAGACCCAAAACAAATGATAGCAGGCAGATAATAGCTTTAGTTAAAAAATACAGATAATGGCTCCTTTAATGTTTGTTTGCACCCAACATGAAACTCATAGTAGACACCCGAGATTAACCAGATAGTAGACAGATAGTACTGATTGCTGCCCCAATATGTACCCCACAACCATTTAAAAACTCATGTTTCAGCATAAGTTTGGACCTGAGTCGGAGTCTAATAGGTGAACACGACGATAAAGTAGCATGTCATCATATTAAGCAATGCATAACGTAAGCAGACACGGAAGAGTGCGACCTCTCTTGCGGACCTGTGTAGTCCTCAAGGTCATCTGCTTAGTTGATGATGGTAATGCAGTTGTCGTGGCTGCCAGCGGCGGGGAAGAAGATCTGAGGCATCAAAAGACAGTCTGGAGAGCGGATCCCTGCTGTGGTGAACCCTTCCGTCATTGGAGCAGCTGAGCTGGGGTGGAACACAGCACCGCAGGAGCAGGACAAACCACACAAGGTTTTCTTTGACACATATCTGTAACAGAAGTAATTGTGTAAGGGCTTGTTTGAATTTGAGGATTCTAACAATGCAGGGATAGGAAATAGATAGGAACAGGATAGGAATGCACGTGCAAAACAGAGAATTTAAAAACACAGGATTTCTGCCAATCTGGGTGTTTGGTTCACAAGAATTGGAAGATCACAGGATGCAAAGAAGCACGGTGAGATTAAGTCAAACCACAAGAAGTGTACAACCTCTTTGGTGAAGCCATGTCGATCTCAGCGTGATTGGGTTGGCCGGTGAGGATGCTCCGGCTGACTTGGCTGTCGGAGGAGGGGAAGAAGATCTTAGGCATCTGGAGATGGAGCCCGAGGTACTGCTCCGCTGTGATGGAGGGTTTCGTCGTTGGATCAGCTTCGGTGAGTTGTACGACGCGAGGCTGAAGCAGGACAAGAGAGACAACGTTAACCTGAGTGGAATTCTAATAGCATCTCCAATAGATGACGTAAAATACATAACCACAAAGTGCTAGATGTATACATCAGCCGCTCATCTCTGAACTTAACTGTCGAAACTGAATTTAACTATCGAAACTGAACTTAACTGTCGAAACTGAATTTTGCTGTCGAAACTGAATTTTATTGTCGAAACTGATCGCACTAGAGGTGAGGCTACACGTCAGTCGACTGACTTTTTCAACTCTGGCCAGTCAATTTTGCAGCCGTTGGATACAAAATCAAGGGCCTGCAGTTCATCTTCAACCTCCACTCCCCTGAGCCGCCAGCCACCACCGGCCAAACAGCCGCCCCCCGCCGCCCGCCGCCGGCGGTGCGCCGCCCCGCCCTCCCCGAAAACACTCCCCACCACCGGTCCGCCGCCGCCCCGGCCATTGATACGTCTCCAATGTACCTATAATTTTTGATAGTTCCATGCTATATTATATTCTGTTTTGGATGATTAATGGGCTTTATTGTACAATTTTATATTATTTTTGGGACTAACCTATTAACCGGAGGCCCAACCCAAATTGCTGTTTTTTGCCTATTTCAGTGTTTCGCACAAAAGGAATATCAAACGGAGTCCAAACGGAATGAAACCTTCGGGAACGTGATTTTCGGAACAAACGTGATCCAGAGGACTTGGAGTGGACGTCAAGCAATGAACAAGGAGGCCACGAGGCAGGGGGCGCGCCTACCCCCTGGGCGCGCCCTCCACCCCCGTGGGCCCCTCGTAGCTCCACCGACCTACGTCTTCCTCCTATATATACCTACGTACCCCCAAACCATCAGCAGAGGAGCCAAAACCCTATTTCCACCGCCGCAACCTTCTGTACCCGTGAGATCCCATCTTGGGGCCTTTTCCGGCGCTCCGTCGGAGGGGGCATTGATCATGGAGGGCTTCTACATCAACACCACAGCCTCTCCGATGATGTGTGAGTAGTTTACTTCAGACCTTCGGGTCCATAGTTATTAGCTAGATGGCTTCTTCTCTCTTTTTGGATCCCAATACAAAGTTCTCCTTGATTCTCTTGGAGATCTATTTGATGTAACTCTTCTTTTCCGGTGTGTTTGTCGAGATCCGATGAATTGTGGGTTTATGATCAAGATTATCTATGAACAATATTTGAATCTTCTCTGAATTCTTTTATGTATGATTGGTTATCTTTGCAAGTCTCTTCGAATTATCAGTTTGGTTTGGCCTACTAGATTGATCTTTCTTGCAATGGGAGAAGTGCTTAGCTTTGGGTTCAATCTTGCGGTGCTCGATCCCAGTGACAGCAGGGGAAACGACACGTATTGTATTGTTGCCATCGAGGATAAAAAGATGGGGTTTATATCATATTGCTTGAGTTTATCCCTCTACATCATGTCATCTTGCCTAATGCATTAATCTGTTCTTATGAACTTAATACTCTAGATGCATGCTGGATAGCGGTCGATGTGTGGAGTAATAGTAGTAGATGCAGGCAGGAGTCGGTCTACTTGTTGCGGACGTGATGCCTATATACATGATCATGCCTAGATATTCTCATAATTATGCACTTTTCTATCAATTGCTCGACAGTAATTTGTTCACCCTCCGTAATACTTATGTTATCTTGAGAGAAACCACTATTGAAACCTATGGCCCCCGAGTCTATTTTCCATCATATTAATCTCCCGTCAACTAGCTATTTCTTTTTCCGTTCATTTTGCTTTCTTTAATTGTACTCTTTTCCATAAAAATACTAAAAATATTATCTTATCATCTCTATCAGATCTCACTCTCATAAGTGACCGTGAAGGGATTGACAACCCCTTTATCGCGTTGGTTGCGAGGTTCTTATTTGTTTGTGTAGGTGCGTGGGACTCGAGCGTGGTCTCCTACTGGATTGATACCTTGGTTCTCAAAAAGTGAGGGAAATACTTACGCTACTTTACTGCATCAACATTTCCTCTTCAAGGGAAAACCAACGCAGTGCTCAAGAGGTAGCAAGAAGGATTTCTGGCGCCGTTGCCGGGGAGTCTACGCACAAGTCAAGACATACCAAGTACCCATCACAAACTCTTATCCCTCGCATTACCTTATTTTCCATTTGCCTCTCGTTTTCCTCTCCCCCACTTCACCCTTGCCGTTTTATTCGCCCTCTCTTTCCCTTCACCTCTTTTTTGCTTGCTTCTTGTTTGCTCGTGTGTTGGATTGCTTGATTATCACGGTGGCTCAAGACAATACTAAATTGTGTGACTTTACCAATACCAACAACAATGATTTTCTTAGCACTCCGATTGCTCCTCTTACCGATGCTGAATCTTGTGAAATTAATGCTGCTTTGTTGAATCTTGTCATGAAAGATCAATTCGCCGGCCTTCCTAGTGAAGATGCCGCTACCCATCTAAATAGCTTTGTTGATTTGTGTGACATGCAAAAGAAGAAAGATGTGGACAATGATATTGTTAAATTGAAGCTATTTCCATTTTTTTCTTAGAGATCGCGCTAAAACTTGGTTTTCGTCTTTGCCTAAAAATAGTATTGATTCTTGGAATAAGTGCAAAGATGCTTTTATCTCTAAGTATTTCCCTCCCGCTAAGATCATCTCTCTTAGAAACGATATTATGAATTTTAAGCAACTTGATCATGAACATGTTGCACAAGCTTGGGAGAGGATGAAATTAATGATACGTAATTGCCCTACTCATGGTTTGAATTTGTGGATGATTATACAAAAAATTTATGCCGGATTGAATTTTGCTTCTAGAAATCTTTTAGATTCGGCCGCGGGAGGCACTTATATGGAAATCACCTTAGGAGAAGCTACTAAACTCCTAGATAATATTATGTTTATGTATTCTCAATGGCATACCGAAAGATCTACTAGTAAAAAGGTGCATGCGATAGAAGAAATTAATGTTTTGAGTGGAAAGATGGATGAACTTATGAAATTGTTTGCTAATAAGAGTGTTTCGTCTGATCCTAATGATATGCCTTTGTCTACCTTGATTGAGAATAATAATGAACTATGGATGTGAATTTTGTTGGTAGGAATAATTTTGGTAACAACGCGTATAGAGGAAACTTTAATCCTAGGCCGTTCCCTAGTGATTCCTCTAATAATTATGATAATTCCTGCAACAATTCTTATGGAAATTTTAATAAGATGCCCTCTGAATTTGAGACTAGTGTTAAAGAATTTATGATTGCGCAAAAGAATTTCAATGCCTTGCTTGAAGAAAAATTGCCTAAGATTGATGAGTTGGCTAGGAACTTTGATAGAATTTCTCTTGATGGTGATTCTTTGAAGCTTAGACCTATTCCACCTAAGCATGATATCAATGAGTCTCTCAAAGCCATGAGAATTTCCATTGATGAGTGCAAATAAAGAACCGCTAGTATGCGTGCTAAGAAAGATTGCTTTGTAAAAAGCGTGTTCTTCTAATTTTTATGAGAATAAAGATGAAGATCTAAAAGTTATTGATGTGTCCCCTATTAAATCTTTGTTTTGCAATATGAATCTTGATAATGATGGGACTGGAGATGAGTCAACTTTAGTTAGAAGGCGTCCCAAATATTCGGAGTTTTTAGATCTTGATGCAAAATTTGGTAAAAGTGGGATTGAAGAGGTCAAAACTTTAGATATGAATGAACCCACTATCTTGGATTTCAAGGAATTTAATTATGATAATTGCTCTTTGATAGAGTGTATTTCCTTGTTGCAATCCGTGCTAAACTCTCCTCATGCTTATAGTCAAAATAAAGCTTTTACTAAACATATCATTGATGCTTTAATGCAATCTTATGAAGAAAAACTTGTGTTGGAAGTTTTCTATCCCTAGAAAACTTTATGATGAATGGGAACCTACTATTAAAATTATAATTAAAGATCATGAATGCTATGCTTTGTGTGATTTGTTAGGTTTCCGTGAATTTGAATATTGTTCTCTAAACTTGCACCTTGCAGATTCCACCATTAAGAAACCTATGGGAAGAATTAATGATGTTATTATTGTTGCAAATAGGAACTATGTGCCCGTAGATTTTATTTTTCTTGATATAGATTGCAATCCTTCATGTCCTATTATTCTTGGTAGACCTTTCCTTAGAACGATTGGTGCAATTATTGATATGAAGGAAGGAAATATTAGATTCCAATTTCTGTTAAGGAAAGGCATGGAACACTTTCCTAGAAATAAAATAAAATTACCTTATGAATCTACTATGAGAGCCACTTATGGATTGCCTACCAAAGATGGCAATACTTAGATCTATCCTCGCTTTTATGCCTAGCTAGGGGCGTTAAACGATAGCGCTTGTTGGGAGGCAACCCAATTTTATTTTATTTTTTTGCTTTTTGCTCCTGTTTAGGAATAAATTTTTGATCTAGCATCTGGTTAGATTTGTTTTTGTGTTTTAATTAGTGTTTGTGCCAAGTTAAACCTATAGGATCTTCTTGGATGATAGTTATTTGATCTTGCTGAAAATTCCAGAAACTTTCTGTTCACGAAAACAATTGTTAAAAATCACCAGAACGTGATAAAATACTGATTCTAATTTTAGAAGATCAATAAACAAATTGTTTAGGTCTTCCTATTTTGGTAGATTTTTTTGAGTTCCAGAAGTTTGCGTTAGTTACAGATTACTACAGACTGTTCTGTTTTTGACAGATTCTGTTTTTCGTGTGTTGTTTGCTTATTTTGATGAGTCTATGGTTAGTAAAATAGTTTATAAACCATAGATAAGTTGTAATACAGTATGTTTAACACCAATATAATTAAATAATGAGTTAATTACAGTACCTTGAAGTGGTGTTTTGTTTTCTTTCGCTAACGGAGCTCATGAGATTTTCTGTTAAGTTTTGTGTTGTGAAGTTTTCAAGTTTTGGGTAAGGATTTGATGGATTATGGAACAAGGAGTGGCAAGAGCCTAAGCTTGGGGATGCCAAAGGCACCCCAAGGTAAATCTAAGGACACCAAAAAGCCAAATCTTGGGGATGCCCCGGAAGGCATCCCCTCTTTCGTCTTCATCCATTGGTAACTTTACTTGGAGCTATATTTTTATTCACCACATGATATGTGTTTTGCTTGGAGCGTCTTGTATGATTTGAGTCTTTGATTTTTATTTTATCACAATCATCCTTTCTGTACACACCTTTTGAGAGAGAGATACATGATTCGGAATTTATTAGAATACTCTATGTGCTTCACTTATATCTTTTGAGCTATATAGTTTTTGCTCTAGTGCTTCACTTATATATTTTAGAGCACGGCGGTGGTTTTGTTTTATAGAAACTATTGTTCTCTCATGCTTCACTTATATCATTTTGAGAGTCCTACAAAACAGCATGGTAATTTTCTTAAACTGAGAAATTAGTCCTAATATGATAGGCATCCAAGATTAGTAAAAACTTTCTTATAAGTGCGTTGAATACTAAGAGAAGTTTGATGCTTGATGATTGTTTTGAGATACGGAGGTAGTGATATTAAAGTTGTGCTAGTTGAGTAGTTGTGAATTTGAGAAATACTTGTGTTGAAGTTTGCAAGTCCCGTAGAATGCACGTATGGTAAACGTTGTGTAACAAATTTGAAACATGAGGTGTTCTTTGATTGTCCTCCTTATGAGTGGCGGTCGGGGACGAGCGATGGTCTTTTCCTACCAATCTATCCCCCTAGGAGCATGCGCGTAGTGCTTGGTTTTTGATGACTTGTAGATTTTTGCAATAAGTATGTGAGTTCTTTATGACTAATGTTGAGTCCATGGATTATACACACTCTCACCCTTCCATCATTGCTAGCCTCTTCGGTACCGTGCATTGCCTTTTCTCACCTTGAGAGTTGGTGCAAACTTTGCCGGTGCATCCAAACCCCGTGATACGATACGCTCTATCACACATAAACCTCCTTATATCTTCCTCAAAACAGCCACCATACCTACCTATTATGGCATTTCCATAGCCATTCCGAGATATATTGCCATGCAACTTTCCACTGTTCCGTTTATCATGACACGTTTCATCATTGTCGCATTGCCTTGCATGATCATGTAGTTGACATCGTATTTGTGGCAAAGCCACCATGCATATTATTTCATACATGTCACTCTTGATTCATTGCCCATCCCGGTACACCGCTGGAGGCATTCATATAGAGTCATACTTTGTTCTAGTATCGAGTTGTAATCATTGAGTTGTAAATAAATAGAAGTGTGATGATCATCATTCATAGAGCATTGTCCAAAAAAAAAGAGAAAGGCCAAATAAAAAAAGGAAGGCCCAAAAAAAGGGAAAAAGGAGAAAATAAAAAAGGGACAATGCTACTATCATGTTTTCCACACTTGTGCTTCAAAGTAGCACCATGATTTTTATGATAGAGAGTCTCTTGTTTTGTCACTTTCATATACTAGTGGGAATTTTTCATTATAGAACTTGGCTTGTATATTCCAACAATGGGCTTCCTCAAATGCCCTAGGTCTTCGTGACCAAGCAAGTTGGACGCACACCCACTTAGTTTCTTTTGTTGAGCTTTCATACATTCATAGCTCTAGTGCATCCGTTGCATGGCAATCCCTACTCCTTGCATTGGCATCAATCGACGGGCATATCCCTAGCTCGTTGATTAGCCGTGTCAATGTGAGACTTTTTTTTTCTTCTCCACATAACCCCCATCATCATATTCTATTCCACTCATAGTGCTATATCCATGGCTCACACTCATATATTGCGTGAAAGTTGAAAAAAGTTTGAGATTACTAAAGTATGAAACAATTGCTTGGCTTGTCATCGGGTTATGCATGATGAGAGCATTCTTGTGTGATGAAAATGGAGCATGACCAAACTATATGATTTTGTAGGGATGAACTTTCTTTGGCCATGTTATTTTGAGAAGACATAATTGCTTAGTTACTATGCTTGAAGTATTATTACTTTTATGTCAATATTAAACTTTTATCTTGAACCTTTCGGATCTGAATATTCATACCACAAATAAGAGAATTACATTGAAAATTATGTTAAGTAGCATTCCACATCAAAAATTCTGTTTTTATCATTTACCTACTCGAGGACGAGCAGGTGGGGATGCTTGATACGTCTCCAACGTATCTATAATTTTTGATTGTTCCATGCTATATTATATTCTGTTTTAGATGATTAATGGGCTTTATTATAGACTTTTATATTATTTTTTGGACTAACCTATTAACTGGAGGCCTAGCCCAAATTGTTGTTTTTTTTGCCTATTTCAGTGCGTAGAAAAGGAATATCAAACGGAGTCCAAACGGAATGAAACCTTCGGGAACGTGATTTTCGGAACAAACGTGATCCAGAGGACTTGGAGTGGACGTCAAGCAATCAACGAGGAGGCCACGAGGCAGGGGGCGCGCCTACCCCCCTGGGCGTGCCCTCTACCCTCGTGGGCCCCTCGTAGCTCCACCGACCTACTTCTTCCTACTATATATACCTACGTACCCCCAAACCATCAGCAGATGAGCCAAAACCCTATTTCCACCGCCGCAACCTTCTGTACCCGTGAGATCCCATCTTGGGGCCTTTTCCGGCGCTCCGCCGGAGGGGGCATTGATCACGGAGGGCTTCTACATCAACACCATAGCCTCTCCGATGATGTGTGAGTAGTTTACTTCAGACCTTCGGGTCCATAGTTATTAGCTAGATGGCTTCTTCTCTCTTTTTGGATCTCAATACAAAGTTCTCCTCGATTCTTTTGGAGATCTATTTGATGTAACTCTTCTTTTGCGGTGTGTTTGTCAAGATCCGATGAATTGTGGGTTTATGATCAAGATTATCTATCAACAATATTTGAATCTTCTCTGAATTCTTTTATGTATGATTGGTTATCTTTGCAAGTCTCTTCGAATTATCAGTTTGGTTTGGCCTACTAGATTGATCTTTCTTGCAATGGGAGAAGTGCTTAGCTTTGGGTTCAATCTTGCGGTGCTCGATCCCAGTGACAGCAGGGGAAACGACACGTATTGTATTGTTGCCATCGAGGATAAAAAGACGGGGTTTATATCATATTGCATGAGTTTATCCCTCTACATCATGTCATCTTGCTTAAGGCGTTACTCTGTTCGTATGAACTTAATACTCTAGATGCATGCTGGATAGCGGTCGATGTGTGGAGTAATAGTAGTAGATGCAGGCAGGAGTCGGTCTACTTGTCATGGACGTGATGCCTATATACATGATCATACCTAGATATTCTCATAACTATGCTCAATTCTATCAATTGCTCGACAGTAATTCGTTTACCCACCGTAATACTTATGCTATCTTGAGAGAAGCCACTAGTGAAACCTATGCCCCCGGGTCTATTTTCCATCATACTAATCTCCCGTCAACTAGCTATTTCTTTTGCCGTTTATTTTGCTTTCTTTACTTTTACTCTTTACCATAAAAATACTAAAAATATTATCTTATCATCTCTATCAGATCTCACTCTCATAAGTGACGGTGAAGGGATTGACAACCCCTTTATCGCGTTGGTTGCGAGGTTCTTATTTGTTTGTGTAGGTGCGTGGGACTCGAGCGTTGTCTCCTAATGGATTGATACCTTGGTTCTCAAAAACTGAGGGAAATACTTACGCTACTTTACTGCATCACCCTTTCCTCTTCAAGGGAAAACCAACGCAGTGCTCAAGAGGTAGTAGCCATCCCTCTAAGCCCCCCCTGTGCCGAGCTTTTTCTCCGGCGATCCCCACGCCACCGCCCCACCACCGCCCCCACCCTGAACCCTAAGATAGATGGTGGGGTACCTCTCCGGTGAGCCCAACCCCCCGCTGCAGCTGGGTCTTCCTTAACTCCGGCGAGCCCCCCCCCCCACCCCCTGAAAATCGACTGACCCAAAAGTCGATTCAGTCGACTGAAGTGTAGCTAAATCGGAGCAGCATCGCAAGCAAGAGCAAGAGCGAGAGCAGCAGCGCGAGCAAGAGCAGACCAGGTAGGGGACCGAGAGCAAGAGCAGAGCAGCAGCGTGAGCGAGAGCTAAAGCAGCAGCAGCTCCTACTGATGTGGACGTCGCTGCCGAGGGAGCGACGCTGTGGAGGAAGTGGCCGGCGACGCCGACGTGGATGGTGCCGTGCCGTGTCGGCTCGGGACCGAGCGCCGGCTGCACCGTGAGATCGAATCAAGAAGAAAATGCGGCGATTAGTGTACAACCTCTTTGGTGGCGCCGATTAGGCCGCAGCTTCATCCGAGGAAAAAAAAACGGTGATGATGATGCTCTTCCGGTGGTGCAGGTGAAGACGACGGTGTGGGAATGGAGGTGGCGCGAAAGACGAGGGGAACATCGGGGCAGCTCCTTGGAGGTGGAGGACTGGGTGGCTGAACCGGTGGGACGACCAGATCGACGACAGATCCTCATCCGGTATGGTGGATGAGGGACGTCGAGGTGTTGCTGTGGACGACATCGTCGGGGAAGAGGCTCCGGCTGGGTGGCGAACGGAGGAGGGTGTGGGGCTTCGCGGGTTTTCCCGGCCTCGGTGTACGAATGGGTGGGCGGATGGGATGGGAGTGGGGAACCATGGCTTAGGGACGCGCTTGTCCGAAATGTGGGGTAAGTTACGAAAGTACCCCCACCGATTTGAGGCGGTTCTTTCGGTTTAGCGGTATCACGGGTATTTCGCGTGTCGGGATTTCACAGGAGGTGAGAGTTTTCGCGCGCGTTGTAATTTTGGAATAGCAAGGCGCGGGTTGAGATGGAGGGAGTTGTCGGAGCACAACGAGACAAAGATTTATCTTAAATATTTTGGGGTAACAAGGCGCGGGTTGAAGAGGCGGGAGTTTCGCAGCACGATAGACAGAGACGCTAGCTTGAAATTTCGGCATAACAAGGCGCGGCTTGAAATTTCGAGAGAACAACGTGTACCCAAAAGAAAAAAAGACAATTTAGACTAGTATGATATACTACGTACAATGTGTTTAACACGCACAACACACACACAAACACCATTTAGACTAGTAAGGTACACGTGCATTGCACGCATGAGATTTGGCAACCAAATTATGAATAAATACCACATTATAGCATGTAAGCTTTGAGTCATATATGCATGATGTAGATGTTCGTTTATTTCTTATAGTTCATTTCATTCAAAATCATCTAGTTTTTATAAGAAAGCTAATCTATTTTAAGATTCATGGAATTGTATGTTGTAAGGCATAAAGTAAAAACAAATCATGTAGAAAAACATTTGGGCAATTCTGATACGGAAGATTCTAGAACAAAGTGTTGGGGAACATAGTAAATTTCAAAAAAAAATCCTACGCACACACAGGATCATGGTGATGCATAGCAACGAGAGGGGAGAGTGTAGTCCACATACCCTCGTAGGCCGAAAGCAGAAGCGTTAGCACAACGCGGTTGATGTAGTCGTGCGTCTTCACGATCCGACCGATCCAAGTACCGAACGTACGGCACCTCTGAGTTCAGCACACGTTCAGCTCGATGACGTCCCGCGAACTCCGATCCAGCAGAGCTTCACGGGAGAGTTTCGTCAGCACGACGGCGTGATGATGGTGATGATGTTGCTACCGAGGCAGGGCTTCGCCTAAGCACCGCTACAATATGATCAAGGTGGAATATGGTGGAGGGGGGCACCGCACACGGCTAAGAGATCAAGAGATCAATTGTTGTGTCTAGAGGTGCCCCCCTGCCCCCGTATATAAAGGACCGAGGAGGAGGCCGGCGGTCAGGAGGAGGGCGCGCCAGGGAGGAGTCCTACTCCCACCGGGAGTAGGACTCCCTCTTTTCCTAGTTGGAGTAGGAGGGGGAAAGGAAGGGAAGGAGAGAGAGGAAGGAAAGGGGGCGCCGCCCCCCCCCCCTCCTTGTCCAATTCAGACTAGAGGGGGAGGGGGGCGCGGCCAGCCCTAGCCGCCCCTCCTATTTTCCACTAAGGCCCATCTTGGCCCATTAAACTCCCCGGGGGGTTCCGGTAACCCCCCGATACTCCGGTATATGTCCGAAACTCCCCGAAACCATTCCGGTGTCCGAACATAGTCGTCAAATATATCAATCTTTATGTCTCGACCATTTCGAGAGTCCTCGTCATGTCCGTGATCACATCCGGGACTCCGAACTACCTTCGGTACATCAAAACACAAAAACTCATAATACAATCGTCACCGAAACTTTAGGCGTGCGGATCCTACGGGTTCGAGAACTATGTAGACATGACCGAGACATGTCTCCGGTCAATAACCAATAGCGGAACCTGGATGCTCATATGGCTCCTACATATTCTACGAAGATCTTTATCGGTCAAACCGCATAACAACATACGTTGTTCCCTTTGCCATCGGTATGTTACTTGCCCGAGATTCGATCGTCGGTATCTCAATACCTAGTTCAATCTCGTCACGGGCAAGTCTCTTTACTCATTCCGTAATGCATCATCCCGCAACTAACTCATTAGTCACATTGCTTGCAAGGCTTATAGTGATGTGCATTACCGAGAGGGCCCAGAGATGCCTCTCCGACAATCGGAGTGACAAATCCTAATCTCGAAATACGCCAACTCAACAAGTACCTTCGGAGACACCTGTAGATCACCTTTATAATCACCCAGTTACGTTGTGATGTTTGGTAGCACACAAAGTGTTCCTCCGGTAAACGGGAGTTGCATAATCTCATAGTCATAGGAACATGTATAAGTCATGAAGAAAGCAATAGCAACATACTAAACGATCAAGTGCTAAGCTAACGGAATGGGTCAAGTCAATCACATCATTCTCCTAATGATGTGATCCCGTTAATCAAATGACAACTCATGTCTATGGCTAGGAAACATAACCATCTTTGATTAACGAGCTAGTCAAGTAGAGGCATACTAGTGACACTCTGTTTGTCTGTGTATTCACACATGTATCATGTTTCCGGTTAATACAATTCTAGCATGAATAATAAACATTTATCATGATATAAGGAAATAAATAATAACTTTATTATTGCCTCTAGGGCATATTTCCTTCACGAAGAAGAAGTGCTTGTGTTTTGAGGTTTGTGCATTATGCTTAAGTTCAACCATAGAGTCTTTTAGATTGTACATGTGGAAAAATCTGGTGGAATCTAGATGATATCCAACGGCCAGTAGTGCTCAAATTTGCCAGCTCTGCACCATCAGATTGGCCTCATCCAACGACCATCTTTCAAAGTTAAAGTTATCGTTATCTGCACACTATATAAAAAATATAAAATATAATATATATATATAGGGGTATAGATATAGATATGTGATGCGAAAGCCACCCATCATCTCCAATTAGAATAGTGTGCCCATGCACTGATGCAATGTGGCCTAACGATGTCTGCCATCAGTATCTCAAATTCAAACCAGTCTGACCTTGTTCAATGTGTATACATTACAACATGCTCGTTTCCAAACCACACCGCACAGATCTCCATTATATTCATGCATGCATGGGTTTCAAACATCATGATCTCTTATTCAAATATTTGAATTCAACTTTACATTGATTATGACCTCACCTAGTCTTTTACACCCACACATTGGTCTTCTCTTTATAATTGTACCACTAACTTTCTCTCGTGCATGCATGCACACACACTACCAGTCGGCATTATCCATCGCACACATGCAATCTTTTTCTTCAGGTCGGTCTCGCATGAAGGCACACACACACACATCCCCATCTCCATCATATCGGGCATTCTTTATCTCTCACGTGCATGCGCAACGATCGATGTTCCTCTATGTGTGTGTGTATATAGCTAGGTCTTTCATAGTTTTCCACATAAGCCGATCAATCTATATATCTAGTGAGGTCTCACCCTCTTTCCCATGTCCACATCGATCAATCTATACCTCTCTATATAGGATTACATATATAGCTAATACACCCACATTAATTATATATCCAACGCCCCCCTCTCATCATCCATGCCTTCCGCTTCATCTCTCAGACGCGCGCACAATGGCGAAGACAGGGGGCAGCAAGGGCCCTGCCCCCCCCCCCTAACATCACTATATATCGAGGCTAATATGAATGTGATCATTAGACAATTGCTGGTAAAAATGGTTTAAGTTGCTGAATTGGCCCTCCTCATAAAGGATTAGCAATGCTTGGCCCCCTAGCTCATGGGACATTTTTCATGGCTCCGCCACTGCGTGCAACAACGCACGTTCTCGCCCCCTCTCTCTAAATATTGATCTCGCTGTTGTACACTCCTTCATAGTCTCCCACCACTCGGCCCCTCGCACCATCTTCTAGCCCCCCACCGGATTTTGCCACATGTACAATCTAGGAGACTCCATGGTTGAATTTAAGCATAATGCACAAATCTCAAAACAACAGTGGTTCTCCTTTGTTCTAGAATCTTCTGTATCATAACTGCCCAAACTTTTTTTCTAGTTGAATTGCCCTTATTTGTTTTTACTTTATGCTTTACAACGCACAATTCCATGAATCATAAAATAGATTAAGGGCTTCTTTGATTCAAAGGATTCTCGAAGGAATTTTGGAGGATTCTAATCCTTAGGAATTTTTCCTATCTTGGTTGTTTGATTCGTAGGATTGTAAACCATAGGAATTTTTCCATATGATTCATTTGCACTAGATTTCATAGGAAACATCCCATCCACTCAAACCTCTTTGAAAGAATTCTGCGTTTTTTCTATGCACAATCAAACACTCGTACCATCCTGTAGGAATGAAGACGACATTCCACTCTAATCCCATGTTCTTCCTATTCCCGCGTTTTGGAAATCCTACGAATCAAAGAGGCCCTAGGTTTTTTATAAAAACTAATTGATTTTGAATGAGATGAATTATAAGAATTAAACAAAGGTCTACATCAGGCATATATGACTCAGAGCTCTACAGTGTGGTATTTATTCATAATTTGGTTGCAAAATCTGATGCGTGCAATGCACGTGTACCTTACTAGTACTTCGAGTATGTGCAAAACACAATGGCACGCTACACAATGTCTCTCTTACAGTTCATGAAGCCACATGGCACATGTGGAGGCGTTGTCGCGACATCCTTGTGTGGATTGATCACAGTGACGTGCTGCTGGTTCCAAAAGAATGTACTCGTCCTCCCTGAGCTGCACTGGCGGTACATGCACGAAGCGAAGATGTGCACGCACGCCACGCACGCACTCATTCCCTCGCACGCACACGCGGGTACACGGGCGGACGCAATTTTGTACCAAGATCCACCCCATGTGATAATTTGACGCGTGTAAAGTCCTTCACTTCATTGATGGTCAATTAATACAACACATGCAAATTCAGTGGACGTGAGGGCGGAAGAAAGACATTACTACTCCACTGCGCGCATGCGAGTAGTTAAGTCATGGGTTGCTAGTAGTACTTCCATTGGTCTCCTTAGTATTTTGTGCCAATTTTTGACAGTAACATAATATTTACACATCTGAGCAGTGTAGTCTACTTGAAATTTATGTCCCACTAAACTCATCGGGAGCCGTTTCGGGCCTCGAAACCAAAAACCATCAATTAATCTTTACCTTGTTCCCATCACATTCGAAAGTACTAGTGCTACAATTAAGTGCAAGCCTGCTCACACCTACCAGTACGTACCAAACCTGAACGTGTTCCCACTATGCAGGTTTTAGTACTAGTGCTAGTACTTAGGTTATAAAAAGGGGAACTACCTAACCGAAAATTACTCTACCTTCCTCCTCATAAGTCCTCCTTCTTCGTCCGCCCTTGCCATGGCCGGTGTGCAGAGCTCTAGATCGAGAACTACTCGTAACAAGGGAGCGGCAACCAAGGCTACAGAAAAAAAAAGAGGGCTCGCCACGCAGAGACCTCGAAAGATCTCTCACGGGCAGGCGATGGCTCCCAGGAGCTCCCTAGACGCGGAGGCGAACATGCCGAGCTGGCTGATACGTCTCCAACGTATCTATAATTTATGAAGTATTCATGCTATTATATTATCCATCTTAGATGTTTTATATGCATTTATATGTTATTTTATATGATTTTTGGGACTAACCTATTAACCTAGAGCCCAGTGCCAGTTTCTGTTTTTTTCCTTGTTCTTGAGTTTTATAGAAAAGGAATACCAAACGGAGTCCAATTGACGTGCAAATTTTTGTTGATTTTTTATGGACCAAAAGAAACCCCTGGAGCAAAAGAGTTGGTCCAGAAGAGTCCCGGGCTGTCCACGAGGGTGGGGGGCGCGCCCACCCCCCGGGCATGGGCCCCTGCCTCGTGGACGACTCGAAGACCCCCTGACGTGAGACCTACGCCAAAAATTCCTATAAATACAGAAACCTCCAGAAAATAACCTAGATCAGAAGTTCCGCCGCCGCAAGCCTCTGTAGCCACGAGAAATCAATCTAGGCCCTCTCTGGCACCCTGCCGGAGGGGGCCATCATCACCGGAGACCATGGAGGAGGATCCTGGAGGGGCCATCATCGCCATGAAGGCCAAGGACCAGAGGGAGAACCTCTCCCCATCTAGGGGGGAGGCCATGGAGGAGGAAGCACAATGGGGATAAGCTCTCCTCCTCTCTCTCGGTGGCGCCGGAGTGCCATCGGGAGGGGAATCATCGTCGTGGTGATCGTCTTCATCAACGTCACCATCATCATCACCATCCTCATCTCTTTTACACGGTCCACTCTCCCGCACCCCGCTGTAATCCCTACTTGAACACGGTGCTTTATGCCACATATTATGATCCAATGATGTGTTGCCATCTTATGATGTTTTGAGTAGATATCCTTTGTCTTTTGGGTTGATTGATGATCTAGATTGGTACGAGTTGTATGTTTTATTTTGATGCTGTCCTATGGTGCCCTCCGTGTCGCGCAAGCGTGAGGGATTCCCGCTGTAGGGTGTTGCAATACGTTCATGATTCGCTTATAGTGGGTTGGTGAGTGACAGAAACACAAACCCGAGTAAGGGGGTTGTTGCGTATGGGAATAAAGAGGACTTGATGCTTTAATGCTATGGTTGGGTTTTACCTTAATGATCTTTAGTAGTTGCGGATGCTTGCTAGAGTTCCAATCATAAGTGCATATGATCCAAGTAGAGAAAGTATGTTAGCTTATGCCTCTCCCTCATATGAAATTGCAATGATGACTACCGGTCTTGTTAACGATTACCTAGGACAATTCCGCACACCGACCCATCATTATTCCACACTCGCTATTTATAATATTTAGTAGTATATTCTAACTTTATGATGACAGCACCTACATTTTAGCTCTCCGATACCATGCAAAGTTATCCTCTTCATACCCACAACGTAGTTTTATTTCTCGTTTCTAGTTGGAAGCAAACGTTCGGTGTACGTAGAGTCGTATCAGTGGCAGATAGGGCTTCAGAGAATATTGATCTTACCTTTAGCTCCTTGTGGGTTCGACACTCCATACTTATCACTTCCACCTTTGGAAATTGCTACGATGATTCCCTGCACTTGGGGATTATCACTGGCGGCGCTGGAGTCGTTATCCCTTGACGGCATGCCCGATCAGATCAATAAGCACCTCAATAAGCAGAAGGAGTTCATCCACGGCTTGGTGGAGCTGTTGAAGGAGAGCCTCGACGACATGCCCGCTGAGCTCAATGAGCAGGGGGAGTTGACCGTCGGCTTGGTGATGCTGCTGAAGAAGAGCATTGCCTCGGAGAAGAAGGCGACCGGCAAAATCCTGCAACTTCAGGAGGACAAGGCGAAGCTCTGCCACGAACTCGACCTGCTGAAGGAGGAGAACGCCGGCTGGAAGAAGCTGCATGAGAATAGTAGTTCCTCAATGAAGATGTTGCAGGCCCTCGTCATGGAACAGAAGGAGGAGTTGGCGAAGCTCCGCATCGAGCACCCGGCTGCTGTCAAGGTACGTAATGCGGCCGTGGAACAGATGATGAAGGCTCGCGTCGAGAAATCCCGCGTCATGGACACAATGATGAAGATGGCGGAGGAGACGCGCAAGGAGATGGAGGTCGTGGAGGCGATGAAGAAGCAGTTACGACTCCGCGGCCAGCAACCCTTCATGTAGTGAGGGCAGCGCCCCAGACTTGTGTGTGCGTCTTCCTTCTTTTTTGGGGGTGCTAATCCTCCTTTTTCTTTTGCTCCTGTGTTTCTTATTTTGCTTCGGGTGTTTCGCCGCACGTGTCACCTTCTCTGCGAGGCATGAATAGAACAATGCTAAAAATGAGATGACTAGCAAATTAGATCATTCTTTATCGCCAATAGAACAATGCCTCTTGCTAGTAATATATAATAAGAGTAGAGAGTAGAGGATATGGCACTGGGCTGCCGTGTTTCGTGCTCCTCCGTCGTACTCCAGTGGAAAACTTGAGTATACCGCACAGTTCTTTGCTCCTCCTCAGGTCATCGGCACATTTATACGAGCAGTCAAATCACAAGGCCCCGCCTTCCAGCAGTAATGAGCCGTCAAATCACAAAGGCCCTCGCCTCTCGTGAAAAGGACCAAGCTAGACTGCCCCGCCCTCTAGCCTTTTTAAAAATGTATACATGTGTACAGTAGTACTATCGATGGATTGCACCATGGAGCAAAACTAACAAGATGTAATTAAAGAAAAAATGTGGTACATATAGAGAGTGCTCGTCGCCAAATTATGCATATACTATATGACACTACCCACTATGAAGGTACTAGTAACATAGACTAGTAACTAGTCTATGCTACTCTCCACTATGACCAGCCAAAGTCGAGGCGCGGATACCAACGAGGGCCTAGTTGTGTCTATACTTGGACAACTCACCCGACTGCATGCGCACCAGGCAGACGAAGCTCGTGTCGTGTTGGTGCCGTGTGCGGCCCGCACATTAACCAAAACCTTGCGCCTCCATCTTAGCCTCCACGTTTTAAACTTCTCAATATCAAGGCCAAGGAGCAACGTGAAACGTATGATAGAGCCAATCGGATGGTTGAGAACACTACAATTCGTAGCTACAGATGCGTGTGTGAGAGAGGACGAGTGCGTGCGTGCACCTCTTCTCAGAGTACAACTGTATGTGGGTGGCATCGACCTAGGGAGCAGTGATGGTGCGTGCGAGAAGTCCCGAGAGATAGGTGTAATGCGTCTGAAAAAAAAGACTAGTCTATAGCTCGCCACGAGGCTATTCCTGTCGAACACCAAGCGTAAGATATGCATCCGACGGTGCCAGTTTTTGCACGTACATAGTAGTAGAAAAAGAACTAGTACCATGGCATATGCTACACCACGGCCGAGAAAACGTGCCGACGTTACGCCATCCGGGAATAGTGCCGCACTTCGAAACTAGAACCGTCAATAAATTTTGAGCACGTCTCGTCACATTCCAAATTACTACTACTACCACGCTATATTTAATTGCAAACCTGTTCACACCGATCACAACCAAAACGGTTTCCCACTTAGGAGCGTATTAGTAGTACTCGCTTATAAATACTACTATGCTAAGATGACTGCACATTCCTCCTCAACTCCTCATCCACAAAAAACAATCAAGTCAATCAAGCCATAGCCAGCGTGAGTTCTGGGTCGAGAGATTTCCACCAGGGAGAGGTGAGCATGGAAGAGGAAGCACGAGAGATGTCCCACCTCGCCGCGAAAGCAGCCGACATGTCCAGCCGCGCAGCAGTAGCAGCACAGAGGTCCCGCCGCGCCGCCGAAGCAGCATGGAGGTCCCGCCGCGCCGTCGATGTGGCAGACTGGTCTGGCCATGCTGCGGAAGCAGCAGAGACGTCCCGCTGCGCCGCCAAAGCAGCAGGGAGGTCCCGCCGCGCCGCGGCGACCTGGGAAAATTTCTCGCGGGCAGGCGAGGACTCTTACAGGCGCATGCATGCGATAGTCCATAGCCAGATGGATTAGATCTCCGGCTGGGCGAGGATGCAGGACGAGGCTACCGGCGTCATCAGGCAACTAGGGGAGGGCAATGTGAAGCTCCGGGGCGAGCGCGGCCTGCTGAGGGCGAAGATCGTCGGAAGGGCGAAGCAGGAGGAGGAGACCGCTGCCTTGTTGCAGAGGACGGGCGTCATCATCAAGAAACTTATGGACGAGAATGCTATGCTCCGCATCGAGCGCAACAGGCTGGTGGAGGAATCCATGGATGCTGCCAAGCAGCGTATTAAGGACATGAAACTGATGAAAGAGATCATCGCCCGCCGCGAGAACTAGTCTCCGCGACCTGCAGCGCATAAAGAAAGTAGAGATCAGCGAGCCAGATCGTTGTATGCGTCTTCCTTCTTCTTTTGCCCTTGTATATTTCGGGCGTAGCCGCATGTGGCTTTTTTAATTATCTTCCTAATTATGTAAGACAATTATTATCCACTCTCGTCGTCCTTATATATATTCATCAGTCTTGCTATAAGTCGCAGTAGATGCTATATAGGTCCGTCGGATCTTACATCAAGATCCGTGCAAAATTTTCTTTTCAGATTTTCTTTTTTCTCTCTTAAATCTCAGTCGAGTGAGACATTGCCACGCCATTAAACAGAGACTCGGACGCCATTAATGGAGACCTTGGGAGAGAGGTGGACGGCAGATGGAGGTCAAAGGTCTCTCCTCCCGATAAGCACATGCAGGGGTCTGATCGCACGCCTCCCGTACTCAAATAGCTACCCTGCATGGCGCCTCCTAGCTAGTAATAAAAAAAGGGCCGCGTGGCGGCACGTAAATGGTAAATAGAATGCCCATGGTTTCAATAATACTTGTGTTTCCGATTGTAACGTGACAGCACTTGTTCCAAAATGACTTTGTTGATTGTTAATCTGTGCACCATCGCAAATCGGACAGCAAAATTACCACAGCATGTTGGTGCCATGTCATGACACCAAGCCAAGTTTCATGATTTTCATGCGTGTTTTGGATTTACAGGAATTAAAAAACCAAGTTTCTCAATGTTTCCAGCCGAGCCATGACGCCCAGATGTTTGAATTTCATTCCCATCTCTGGCATGGGACCTAGAAACTTACCCAAGGACACACATGTGATTTTCAACCAGCTTTGGTGCACTGGAGCATGTGCTTGTATTTAAAATTTGAATTATGCACACAAAGGTGACACGTTCCCTCTCAGAACCACGAGCCTTCTTGAGAGAAGCTCCGGTTTGCAAGAAACCTATACCAAAACTTGTTCCTATTCTGCAATTTTTTTACCACAGCATGGTAGTACCATGACATGACACCATGCCAAGTTTCATGATTTTCAGGCGTGTTTTGGATTTACAAGAATTTTAAAACCAAGCTTCTCAATGTTCTCGGCCGAACCACGATGCCTAGATGTTTGAATTTCATTTCCATTTCTTGCATGTGACCTAGAAATTCACCCGAGGACACACATGTGATTTTTCAGTCAACTTTGGTGCACGGGAGCATGTGCTTGTTGTTCAAATTTGAATTATGCACATTAAATGACCAGAAACTCAATTAATGTATAAAAAGGCCAAACGAACCCGGAATAATTCCAAAATTTAACAGGGCACTCATATAGTGCTATGTTGCCTCTGTAAAGAAAATCTGGGGGGAGGCAGCGTATATTGTTTTGCACACAAAGGTATAAAGAAATAAAGAAATAAAGAAATTAGCATACCTATTTAATTCTTGGGTTATTATTATTTATGCCACTAGTTGTGTATCACTACTCAGTTTTGCCATTAGAAGTTACAACTACTCAAAAAATGCCATCGATTCGTGAGATGCCTGCTCAAAAATGCAATTAGATATCTAAAAAATGCCATTGTTAAGTTAGATGTTGGCTCAGAAATGCCATTAGACATTGTTATTTTCACGTCAAACCCGTTGACCATGTTACATGACAAAAATAAGCCGATTCTCACAATGATAAGTTAATGGTGTCCAGCACAACACACCCCTCAAATAAAACTAAGCACCCTGGAATTCTTTGACAAAACTAAGCACCCTGAAATTCTTTGACAACTAAACTGCTGGCTATATGATGTTGGCCATATATATTGTACGTATATAATGTCAAGAAATGAGTGGTAGTACTATACCAACTAAAAGATGAAATGTACGAAATATAACGAGAAGAAACATAACATAGTTCTACTGGGGGCTCAGCACAACACACCCCTCAAATAAAACTAAGCACACCAGAAATTAAACTAAGCAACTAATCCGGTAGACACTGCATTAGAACCACCATGAGCAACGACACTGCCACCTTACTCGGAGTCCTCGTCTACGTCCTCGACTTCGTCCTTGTCCCTCTACCTCTTGGGCGATACTTCTTTGCTTGAACCGCACACTTGGCTCTTGCTCTTCATCCAACCCTTGTAGATATTGAAACAAAGGTAGCCATCCATTACAGCGTAGTAGATGTGGTCTATATCTAGTACAGTCCACTACCATGCACGATGAAACGTGTGCGGAGGTTTCTTCAGTTCACCATACGAAGGATGAACCATGGCTCCTACCAGGGTCAGCATTGAAGGCTGATCAAGGGAGGGCACCAGCCCTTCCTTCTGGAGGTCGAAGGGGTCACCTACAACGAGGCCTATCCGACCCAGGATTTCCTTGTCGTTCCTAAAGTCTACAGTAATGAATTTGACTCGGCCGCCCTTGAGGAACTTCTTAAATTCCTCGCACTCAACGTCGACATGGCATATGTGGTAGACCAAGCATAAGCCATGCACGCAAACCTGGATCACGGCAGGCTTCTTCTTCTCTACCTCCTTTAGTTTCTTCTTGCTTCCCAGGACTGTGGTGTACTCAACATCTAGCCCAGCGACCCACTCATCATTTGAGTTTTCGAACATGCGCTTGAAGCGAGCAAGGCATTCTTTCACCGTTGCGGAAGAACGGGTGTAGATGACATCGAACTCATCGCCGGTGATGGTTCTAACCTTGTACTCACCGCCGATCATGGAGATTTGGGACGCCATGGATTTGGGAGGAGGGTTAGGATTAGTGGAACTGCCGTAATGTGAAAGGACGGGACGACTAGGAGCGGTTTATCGATTGTAAAAATGTCGAGTGGGGGGCGTGTGCGAATGGCAGGGTAATGGCTTGCCTGGTGGATAAATGGATTCATGCACAGTACTATGGGGGGCCAATTAGATGTCATGTCTACTCGACGCCCAATTAAATGGCATTCGATGTCATGTCAAGCATCGGGAAAATTACAGGTGATACGAAGCTTTCCATTCTCCCATGATACGGGCTTCCGAGAGCCCTTGGATCTGAGATCGAACGGTTGCATGGCGTGATTCTAGACCTATGGGTGAATATCCTATCCTAGAGGGTTATTCTGCAAATTTCCAGCAACTAAGCATGCGACCATTCGATCTCAGATCCAAGGGCTGCCAGCAGCCCGTATCATGGTCGCACCTACCACGACCGTCGCCTCGCTCACGCGGTCGCGCCCTTGGAGATTTAACACGGTGCGTTAGGCTATCTGATGTTGGCATGTCATACATAGTCATCACTTAGTCACTCATACAACAAGGTTAGCTATAAGGTTGGCTATAAGAGTATTTTTTGTTTACTTCTCTCTATCTCTTTCTTCGTAGTATTTATTGCATTTGCCAAGGAGTGACCTCTTCCAATGAAATGGTGCTTAGATGAGGCGCTATGGGCATTAAATGGCTTAGCAACTCAAGTCCCCAATGCATAGGTGCTTAGTTTTTTGTTGCTAAGTTTGCTTCATCTAGGTACACGCGCTTAGCACCGTTTCTTCCTGGGGTCACCAAACTAGTCTGTCTCTTCTTAATTAACTTGCCACATTAGACTTTATGCCTATGTGGCAGGCTTAGAACCTATAGGATCAAGTACAATGGTGGGCTATAAGTCCGCTTTACATGGTATTTTTGCATATGTGGGGGAAAGAGGCAAGGAAAAAGTGGAGGAGTGGGCTCTCAAGCAAGAGCCAGCCTCTACATGGTGGAGCATCGAGAGAGGCACCTGTATGGAGGTGGTCAGGAATCGGGAGACTCAAGCCGGTCGTAGCGGCGCAGTTAAAATGATAATGGCAAGTCAAATCACCAGGCCCCATCTGTCCAGCAGTAACTCACTGTCAAATCACACAGCCCTACGTTTGCAGCAGCCTACTCCCTCATCTTCTCGCGTCTCTGTTGAACCGATTAGGCGGAACTGCCCCACCTACCGCGCGGGAAAAGCCCCGCCCTCGAATTTTAAATAGTACAGTATACTAATTTTGTATCCATGGATTGCGTCATGGAGCAAAGCCTCAAGAAAACGGCGGTACACATGTACGGAGTATACAGCACGCCCGTCGCGTTCGCGTCGCACCCTAGACGGTCGGTCAGTCTGGCACGCCGCTCTCCGAATGGAACGCGCGTCATATTGTGTTTGCACACACATGTGGGACCGCAATTGACAACCGACCATAGGTGCACTCCCCGGCCCCGCAAGTCGGGTGAGTTAATAGAAGTACATACGTTGGTACCTGGACGATCCCTGCAAGACACGGAAGATTAGTTCGTCCATGCATGTGACCAGACTCCAGCAGACACGCCTGGATTGGCTATCGTCTACATATCGTGCAGGCTGTGTTGTACAGGGTTGTAGTTCTGGTGAGAAATCTAAAAAAAAGGTTTCTGGTCATCTCGCAAAATTAGGTGTCATGTGCTTCGGATCACTGCGAGGGTTAAACAGCGACAACTGAGTTGGGCTAGTCATTGGGGGCACATGCACGAAGACTACTCGGCTGCCATCTAGGTCAAGCTGGCTATGTTAATTAGGACATCTATCGACGGACCCCTTTTCTACGAGTTTATCTTTAATTTGAGCTTTGATCCTCGTCTAGTTTGTCCGTCGGGATTCATCTTGTCTCCTTTGGGCAGTGAGGTTATGATTTCTTGTCATGTGGCATTTTTTCGTGTTATATGTTATAATCCGGTGCTTCAGATCAAAATGACGACAACTGCGCCTCCGGGGCACGTGCATGAAGACTTCTCGACAGTCATTGCCGAGGTCAAGCCGGCGCCGGCCGCTAGACAAAACAAAACTAGTACTCCACTATATAGGCAGGAGCCTCCGCGCTTGCTTGCTAGTGTTGCTCTCTTCACACTGTCTCGTCCTCTCCAGATCTAAACACGACAGCGGTGGCCACACACACACACTCTCTCTCTACTCACCGCTGGTCACAGATCCAGCCAGATCCTCTCCGTCGGGGAAGGTGAGAAGGTGCAACGTTCACGCGGTCGTCCTCGGTGATGGCTCTTACCCACTGTCGGCGCGTCCCGATCAGCGTGCCTTGCCATTCTCTCCCAAGCATCGCTGGCGAGGGAGGGCCTCCCACCCCTTCTTCCTCACTGCCGTAGTGTGGGCAGATCCGGCCTCCCGCCGCCCACCTAGCGACATCCCGGCGACCCTCAGGTATAACTTCCTTCGAAGCCGGCCTTGCTCTACTTCCCGAGCTCCTGATGTCCCTGCATTTGTATCTTTTACTATTTCTCAGGCCCTCTCGTGTAGATAGGATCGATTGGCTGTTCGAAAACCACCTAATTTTTTATTGTTAAGAGGTAAAACTAGTTCATGCACCCGAATCTAGTAATACTTGGTTCAAACAAGGAAGAAAGGGGGTGGGGTGGGGGAATATTTGTTACCTGAATCTAGGACTTGGTCGAAAGAGGAAATAATGGGGGCGAAAAGTAGCAGAGACTGGCTATCCAACTGGTCTCTAGGTCTAATAGGGAAATAAAGGGAACGCAGTACAAACTCAATATAAACCTGATCTATTGGTTGAAAAAGGAAAGAAAGTGGGGACTGGGGGACAAGTCAACAGAGTAAGTCCAGCACTAGATTTGCTAGCCTCACACAGTATAAGGTGGCTACATACCGAACAAAAATGGGACCAACCCAGATATCCTCTTCTGGTGTTTGTTGCCCCGAGCCGCTCTTATGTAATGCCACTGGTAAAATGTAGCAGTCGCACTGTTAAAAGTAAGGACACGTTAAACCAATGTTGTTTTCAATGTAATGCCTCCAGTAATATGAATCAATGGCACTTTTTTCATGTCCTGCTAAATTTCCCATTAAGATAAGTTGCTTCTTTTCGTTAGAGATGCAACTGTCCTGGTCCGCCTACTCTCCAGGAGCTTCATGACCAACCTTGATGTTGCTCAATTTTATTGCAACTAATGAAGAAGAAGCTCTATGGGTTTGTTTTCTGATGGAAATGGAACCGGGGCTGGAGCCCTTTTCTTAAAAAAGAAGAAGAAGAAGCTGCTAGCTCATGGGACATTGCTTCATTTTAGGTGAACTGCACCAAAAGGTCCCATGAATTGAATCATCCATGTTGGTGACTGGTGTCATCCCTTCTACGATGGCGTTGACTGCAGATATGCATGGTTCCCATCACGAGGTATGTTCCTTTTTGGTCTGACCGTTTGCCAAAGATCCTGCATGTTGATCCTGCTCTTGTGCTACTGTTTTGGCACTGCCATGATAAAGCAGTAATGTTATCATTTTGCACCTTAATCTAGTGGCACTATTAATTTGAGGCAATGTTTTGGCACCGCTAGTGTCACTGTTATTTTTATATATCGAAAGAGGGGGTTCCCTCCGATTTCATTAAAGAAACCCAACCATAGAGAACCATTATCCGACAACATCTCAGTGTAAACGGGCAGTTATGCAACTACTACTAGAACGGACTGAGTACTAGCAGGAGAAAAGTTCACCACATAAGCTAGGCAGGTACGGGGACGCAACACTAGCTCGACCAAGTTTGGATTACAACCCAAATGCTACCACAGAAACATCAGGGGGGAAGATAGGGACTGAAAGAGCCAGCTTCAGCATCCCAGTCTAAGCACCCCCGGCCTTCATCCTTGCGACGCACGGTACACCTTGTTTGCCACCTGCTCAACCCTAGTGTCACTGATAAAATGAAGTAATAATACAGTTAAAATAGAGCGAGTGTCCTCTCTATCATTTCATTTCCAATGTAGATAAAGAAAGTGCTTCTCTTTGTTAATGTATGTTTCATCAACTAGTCCCATTGTTAATGTTTAAGCGTTTCTGCAAACTGGGGTACTTAATTTTAGTTGACCTGCACAAAAATAGAGATTTGAATGTCTCAAGGCCCCTCCTTGTACTACCGTTGTACACTGATGTTCATCACTGGCAGAAGGTGTATCGGGGAGACTTGGGACGATTTCCAGTATGAGGCGTGGCGTACCGTATGAGGCATCGCATGGCCCATCTCGCCCTCGCAGCATGGCATACTATGATACTATCGCAATATTTTCTTCTATTTATTTTGCGTGTTTCATCAACTAGTGCCACTATAATGTAATCACGCTTTTTCATTATTTGTGCAAACAGGGTTATTCAGCTGCATTTTGGTGTAACTGCACAAATGTACGGATGGAACCGGCATTTATGCAGAGTGCGAGGTGTGCCAAGTAAAAATTACCGACACCAACCATGCTCCATGCACGCATTGGCATCCACCACCACCAGTGGGATGTGTGGCGCTCTCTGTGGACGGATCTTTCTCGGCAGCAAATCCTCTAACCAAATACTAGTAGCTTATATTGGCAGTTTTCTAGGGAGTACTCTTTTCTGAAAGAAGCACCAATCTATTTTTCTTTATTTGTACACAGTGTCACAACTTTGACCCAAAGGTCCAGAGCTATTTAAGGGTGATTGGCGTAGTGCTCGGAGACTGATTGTAACCATGATTTTCATTAGCTGTCACACTGATTGTAAGCATGAGCAGGTGGAAGATTAGGTTAGTGCGAAGCTTACCTTAAACCCTACCATCCTCGAAATCTCCCACTCATTGTCAAACCAAGTAAGGATCTCCTTCAACCTGGCTAACTTTACCTGGTCGCCGTCGGCGATCTGCCTGATTCGGTGCTAGCTTTGGAAGATGGGAGGGGAGATAGTGGTCTTGCAATAGAGAAGAGGGAGAGGCGAGACGGTGGTTTTGGAATGGAAATGATGGAGAGGAGAGGAGGTGGTTTTGCAATGGAGAAGAGGGAGAGGCAACACGGTGGTTTTGGAATGGAGATGATGGAGAGGAGAGGAGGTGGTTTTGCAATGGAGAAGAGGGAGAGGAGCGTGCGGCAGCGATTTAGGATTGGACGAGAGGGCCGGCGCGCTGTGACTGGATCAAAATCAAAATCAATTTACCCTGCAATTAAGAAAGCGAGCCCACATTAACTAGTCACCCTTTTATTCTGGGTCATAATTGACCATGATTTTCGCAAATAAAATATATGTTATACGTTGCAAAAATAATATAATTTGAAAGTACATTCAGATACGAACCAAACGATACAATTTTTGGTGACATGCACTCACATTTTGCTTGTCAAATACAGTACGTGGTCAAACTTTGACCCAAAATACGCAAAACAAAAAAATACTTCCAAGACGAGCGCCGCTCTTCCGCTCTTCTCCTCTTAAACCACCGCCGCTCCTCTCCTGTTCCAATCTAAATCCAGCGCCGCTCCTCTCCTCTTCCATTTCAAAACCACCGCCCCTCCTCTCCTGTTCCAATCCAAAACCAGCGTCGCTCCTCTCCCGTTCTAAACCAAAACCAGCGCTGCTCCTCTCCTCTTCCATTCAAAAACCACCGCCGGCGAGTGAAGGTATTGTGGAGAAGTAGATCGATGGAGCAGTACAACCGATACATGAGGATCGCAGACGGCGACCCTGTGAAGCTAGCTAGGATGCTGGAGATATAGTCTTGGTTTGACAACAAGGACCAACTAGCGGCGACGGCGACATCCATGGCCAAATATCTGCAACAGAGCGAAAAGGCGGCGATACTCCTAGAGGGAGTCGCGCGGGAGTACATAGAGCTGCTCCTCTGGGCCATGGAGCAAACAGATTCGCTAAATCCGATCGTGAGGGAGCAGTGGTGGGAGTATCGATCCCAGATGGAGCATCCACCAGAGATTGAAGGATCGACCATCTATAGGGTGTCGTTTGTGAGGGTGTCGTGCCAGAGCGAGCCGGTGGAGTCTTCGTCGACCGAACCCAACTGCAAGAGGAGAAAAACAGTTGGCCCGACGACGCTTCCCCGCCATCCTCTCCCTCGCCGTTCACATCGTCTCACGGGGTGGCTGTCTGCCGCCGAGGAATAGGAGGGATTGCCCCCCCCCCAGACCAATAGTCGGGCAGGTTGTGAATTGTCAAAAGGAGCTTAGGGTTGTTAGTATTTGCAGGTTGTGAATTGTGTTTTGTGTTGTGTATTTTGAGAGTAGTTTCAGATATGAATGTCTTTTGAATTTCAGATTTGCAGTATTGAGCATATGAAGTATTTTATGAATTCTAGAGATCTATTTTTAGCACTTAAAAAAATGTAGTTTCATAGGAGTATAAAAGTGCAGACAATATGATTCTCAGAGAAGAAACTGCAAGTTTCAGTTTCAGATAAGAAACTCCAAGTTCAGTTTCAGATAAGAAACTACAACTTTCAGAGGCAGAGCATTTATATTAACACGGCCTTTTCTAACAGTGTTAACATCATGCTGGAAGTTTTATTCATGGTCGAAACTGAAACTACCAGCCAGTTAACATCATGCTGATCAACATTCATGCATAGCACATCTTCATATGATGCACAGTCAAAAAGATATGCTATTTTCAAGATGCCCACACAATGTCGAGTGTGCGAAAAACAGAGAAAACGAGGGACGAAGTTTTGGCAAGTGTTGGACGTGGTGTGCATAGATGACAATTGGGACCCACATGTCAATAAAGGCAGAGGCAAAATTTTGGAGATATTTTCTCTGCACAGGTGGAATCGAACCCGGGCGGAATAGCTATCGGGTAGTGTCACTCGGCCACTAGGCTAGTTCAGTTGTTTTGTTACTAATAAGGCACTTCCTCCGATGGTCGGATCTCCTCCTGCGCCTTTGTGCGCTCGCCGCGACGCCACTGTCTGTCGTTGTGAACATGCTGAACAAACAAGAGGAATCTGGAGAGGACTGTACGTGGAGAGGCGGACAGTCGGGACCCACCAGGTCTATGGTCGTACGCAAGCAAGTGCCTCATCGAAAAAATACTTCCTCCTAATGCTATATTGACGTTGGGGCCCATGGGTTTGTCAACATAGTTACATTTTTAGGTGCTTCAACGTAGTTACTATAGGAGATAAATTCACAACAAAGCCGGGGAGCTGGCAGGTATCATTTATTATCACTGGGGCAGCAAGTATCAGCTGGGTTTTGGGCTGCCCCGTCTAGTCTTTCTTTTTTAACATGCGCAGCCCACGACCTCGGATGGGAGGTCCATAGGCCTGTTTGTATTTTCTTGAGGGCCATCTTGTATCGACCGGCCTATGGACCTCCCATCCGAGGTTTTATTTTTCCTGAAACATCGGCAGCCCAATTTATGTTTTTTTAAGAAAACGCAGAGGTATGTTCTATTTTTCTATATAAGAATAGGACCGCCTGGTCCAACTTATGTTTCCCTTCTAACTATATTATATATATTTAAATTATTTTATATGTTATTATATATTATTGTTATTGTCATCATATATTTAACAGATACTTACATATGTAAGAAAATAATATCCCACATCTTATTAACTTATAAAAATAATTTCTTAACAATAAAATCCTGGATTTTTTTTGGCAACGAAAATCCTGGTGATTGTGTACAAAAGCTTGGTAAGATTTAAGGACCAATGTAATAATAAATCACTTATTATTTAAATATATATATAACAAAATGCTCAGCCCCTATTTATTTTTTGATAACATTGCTGCGCCCACTCCAACATTATAATTAGAATAAGCCCAGCAAAATCATGTATTTCGAGAAAGTGCAAATGGCCTGTAATTTTTTAGGAAAAACATAAATGGGCCGTATGGACGCTACATTATTTGTTCACCCAGCCCAGCTAATGGACTGTAATTCAAAAAAAAGATCAAATGTACTGTAAATTCTACCCCGCAAAAAAAAGACTCTAAATTCTGAAAAAATGGGTTGAATACGTGCCACATTTTTGGAGTCTGAAATGTGGGCCAATAGGTCAAAGCCAATGCAAGTCGTTGTCAACTTAGTCAACAAATGATTCTGACATCGTTAGCCATTGGATTTACATCCAACGACCGGCATCCATCTTCAATCTCTCGTCTTCTTCCTCCAGCGCCGCCGGGACCACCTGCTCCTGCCTCCTGCTGCTAGCAGCTCTGCTTAGCACGCTTCGCTGTGAAGCGCTACTCCACCGTTGGCCAGGCCATCCCTCCACCCCTCCACACCTCCTGTTTTTCTCCACCGACTGCTGAACCACACCACACCAGAACCAGTTAACCCTTGTACACCTCTCCGTTTGCGACTCTACTCCCGTGTCTTCCCATCTCCGGCTCGTTGCTGTCCGGGGCCTCGCCGTCGTCCACCACCTTGGATGCGCTCGGCGCGGAGTGGTCAACGTGGTCAACGAACGACACCATCGGAAGTAGACTGTGCGTGGAGAGGCTGACAGCTGGCTCCACGGCCGCACGCAAGGAAATGCCTCCTTATTACGTGCAAAATAATGATTCCTCCACCTGACAGCTGGGACCCACCGGAAGGGCCTCTGTATTTCACGAAAAATGTTCCCACCGCTGACAGGTCGGACCCACCAGCTATATCTTCGCACGCAAGGAAGTGCCTCCTTATTAAGCACAAAAAAATGAATACCCCCCTGCTAGCTGGGACCCACAATAGTGGGAGGCTGACTTGTGGGCCAACTAAGTTGACGGGGGCGGAGGGCTTTGTCAACTTAGTCAATATGAACGATTCTAGCTCCAGTGACCGTACGATGTCCATCCAACGGCCGTAGTGCTTCTTCAACCTCTGGTCTTCTTGCTCCAGCCGCCCAAAGTATTGTCGGTCGTGCCTCGTGCTCCTGCCTCCCGTGGCCGGCTGCGATGCCGCGGAGGCCTCACCGCCCCCTACTACTCCCACCGCTGGCCAGGCCATCCCTCTACTCACCCACACCCCCTGTTATTCTACGGCGACGGCAGCCTCACACTGCAGCGAACCAGTGAACCCTCATACTCCTCTACTCGTGGGCATCCACCGCCACGTCTTCCCCGGCTCCGCGTCGTCCCCTTCCTAGGCCTCGCCGTCGTCCACCGCCCTGGTGCTCTCGGCACGGCATGTTCAACGTGGTCAAGGAATGGCTTCCATCGGACGTGGACTGTACGTGGAGAGGCTGACAGCTGGGTCCACGGCCGCAGCAAGGAAGTGCCTCCTTATTACGCGGAAAATAATGATTCCTCCACCTGACAGCAGGGACCCACCGGACAGGCAACCGTATTTCGCGAAAAAAACGTTTCCCCCCTGACTGCTGGGACCTACCAGCGACATCTTCGCACGCAAGGAAGTGCGTCCGGGCAAAAAAACGATTCGCCCCCCTGACTGCTGGGACCCACCAGCTACATCTTCGCACGCAAGGGAGTGCCTGAGAGTCGGGACCCACCAGGTCAATGTTGGAAATATGCCCTAGAGGCAATAATAAATAGGTTATTATTATATTTCCTTGTTCATGATAATCGTTTATTATCCATGCTAGAATTGTATTGATAGGAAACTCAGATACATGTGTGGATACATAGACAACACCATGTCCCTGGTAAGCCTCTAGTTGACTAGCTCGTTGATCAATAGATGGTTACGGTTTCCTGACCATGGACATTGGATGTCGTTGATAACGGGATCACATCATTAGGAGAATGATGTGATGGACAAGACCCAATCCTAAGCCTAGCACAAGATCGTGTAGTTCGTTTGCTCAGAGCTTTTCTAATGTCAAGTATCACTTCCTTAGACCATGAGATTGTGCAACTCCCGGATACCGTAGGAATGCTTTGGGTGTGCCAAACGTCACAACGTAACTGGGTGGCTATAAAGGTGCACTACGGGTATCTCCGAAAGTGTCTGTTGGGTTGGCACGAATCGAGACTGGGATTTGTCACTCCGTGTAAACGGAGAGGTATCTCTGGGCCCACTCGGTAGGACATCATCATTATGTGCACAATGTGACCAAGGAGTTGATCACGGGATGATGTGAGTTACGGAACGAGTAAAGAGACTTGCCGGTAACGAGATTGAACAAGGTATAGGGATACCGACGATCGAATCTCGGGCAAGTAACATACCGATGGACAAAGGGAATTGAATACGGGATTGATTGAATCCCCGACATCGTGGTTCATCCGATGAGATCATCGTGGAACATGTGGGAGCCAACATGGGTATCCAGATCCCGCTGTTGGTTATTGACCGGAGAACGTCTCGGTCATGTCTGCATGGTTCCCGAACCCGTAGGGTCTACACACTTAAGGTTCGATGACGCTAGGGTTATAGGGAAAGCATGTACGTGGTTACCGAATGTTGTTCGGAGTCCCGGATGAGATCCCGGACGTCACGAGGAGTTCCGGAATGGTCCGGAGGTAAAGATTTATATATGGAAAGTTGTTGTTCGGGTTCCGGGAAAAGTTCGGGTTTTTTCGGTATTGTACCGGGAAGCTTCCAGAAGATTCCGGAGGATTCCGGAGGATTCCGGAGGGGTCCGGAGGTCCGGAAAATGTTCCACCACGTCCAATACAGTAGCATGGGCTGTAAGGGGGCGCCCTAGCCTTAATGGGCCAGGGGAACCAGCCCCCCAAGGCCCATGCGCATGGGAGAGGGGAAACCCTAAGGGGGAGGGCCTCCACTTGACTTGGGAGGCACTCCTCCCCCCTTTGGCCGCCCCCCAAGCCCCATCTAGGGCTAGCCGCACCCCTTGAGGGGGGAAACCCTAGATGGGGGCGCAGCCCTCCCCCTCCCCTATATATATTGAGGTTTTGGGCTGCCATAGACATGAGAACGTCTCCTTTTGGTGCAGCCCTACCCCTCTCCCTCCTCCTCCTCTCCCGCGGTGCTTGGCGAAGCCCTGCGGGATTGCCACGCTCCTCCACCACCACCATGCCGTCGTGTTGCTGCTGGATGGAGTCTTTCCCAACCTCTCCCTCTCTCCTTGCTGGATCAAGGCGTGGGAGACGTCACCGGGCTGCACGTGTGTTGAACGCGGAGGCACCGTACTTTCGGTGCTTAGATCGGAATCAACCGCGATCTGAATCGCTACGAGTACGACTCCCTCATCCGCGTTCTTGCAACGCTTCCGCATCGCGATCTACAAGGGTATGTAGATTCACTCCCCTTCCCCTTGTTGCTAGATTACTCCATAGATTGATCTTGGTGATGCGTAGAAAATTTTGAATTTCTGCTACGTTCCCCAACAGTGGCATCATGAGCCAGGTCTATGCGTAGTTTCTATGCACGAGTAGAACACAAAGTAGTTGTGGGCGTTGATGTTGCCAATTCTTCTTGCCGCTACTAGTCTTATCTTGTTTCGGCGGCATTGTGGGATGAAGCGGCCCGGACCGACCTTACACGTACGCTTACGTGAGACAGGTTCCACCGACTGACATGCACTAGATGCATAAGGTGGCTAGCGGGTGTCTGTCTCTCCTACTTTAGTCGGAACGGATTCGATGAAAAGGGTCCTTATGAAGGGTAAATAGAAATTGGCAAATCACGTTGTGGTCATACGTAGGTAAGAAACGTTCTTGCTAGAAACCTACAAACCACGTAAAAAAAAAAAAACTTGCAACAACAATTAGAGGACGTCTAACTTGTTTTTGCAGCAAGTGCTATGTGATGTGATATGGCCAGAAGATGTGATGAATGATATATGTGATGTATGAGATTGATCATATTCTTGTAATAGGAATCACGACTTGCATGTCGATGAGTATGACAACCGGCAGGAGCCATAGGAGTTGTCTTTATTTTTTGTATGACCTGCGTGTCATTGAATAACGCCATGTAAGTTACTTTACTTTATTGCTAAGCGCGTTAGCCATAGAAGTAGAAGTAACCGTTGGCGTGACAACTTCAAGAAGACACAATGATGGAGATCATGATGATGGAGATCATGGTGTCATGCCGGTGACAAAGATGATCATGGTGCCCCGAAGATGGAGATCAAAGGAGCATAATGATATTGGCCATATCATGTCACTATTTGATTGCATGTGATGTTTATCATGTTTTTGCATCTTATTTGCTTAGAACGACGGTAGCAAGTAGGATGATCCCTTATAATAATTTCAAGAAAGTGTTCACCCTAACTGTGCACCGTTGCGAAGGTTCGTCGTTTCGAAGCACCACGTGATGATCGGGTGTGATAGATTCTTACGTTCGAATACAACGGGTGTTGACGAGCCTAGCATGTACAGACATGGCCTCGGCACACACGCAATACACTTAGGTTGACTTGACGAGCCTAGCATGTACAGACATGGCCTCGGAACACGGAGGACCGAAAGGTCGAGCATGAGTCGTATAGAAGATACGATCAACATGGAGATGTTCACCGATCTTGACTAGTCCGTCTCACGTGATGATCGGACACGGCCTAGTTGAACTCGGATCATGTTTCACTTAGATGACTAGAGGGATGTCTATCTGAGTGGGAGTTCATAATCAGATGAACTTCATTATCATGAACATAGTCAAAAAGGTATTTGCAAATTATGTCATAGCTTGCGCTTTAAGTTCTACTGGTTTAGATATGTTCCTAGAGAAAAATTTAGTTGAAAGTTGGTAGTAGCAATTATGCGGACTGGGTCCGTAAACTGAGGATTGTCCTCATTGCTGCACAGAAGGCTTATGTCCTTAATGCACCGCTCGGTGTGCTGAACCTCAGCGTCGTCTGTAGATGTTGCGGAACATCTGACATACACGTTTTGATAACTACGTGATAGTTCAGTGCATAATGCTAACGGTTTAGAATTGTGGCACCAAAGACGTTTTGAAACGTCGCAGAACATATGAGATGTTCCGAAGACTGAAATTGGGATTTCAGACTAGTGCCCACGTCAAGAGGTATGAGACCTCTGACAAGTTTCTTAAGCCTGAAGACTAAGGGAGAAAAGCTCAATCGTTGAGCATGTGCTCAGATTGTCTGAGTGCCACAATCGCTTGAATCGAGTGGGAGTTTATCTTCCAGATGAGATAGTGATGGTTCTCCATAGTCACTGCCACCAAGCTATTAGAGCTTCGTGATGAACTATAACATATCAAGGATAGATGATGATCCTTGAGCAACTCGCGATGTTTGACACCGCGAAAGTAGAAATCAAGAAGGAGCATCAATTGTTGATGGTTAATAAAACCACTAGTTTAAGAAGGGCAAGGGAAAAAGGGATACTTCATGAAACAACAAGTCGTTTGCTGCTCTAGTGAAGAATCCCAAGGTTGAACCCAAACCCGAGACTAAGTGCTTCTGTAATAAGAGGAACGGTCACTGAAGCAGTACTACCCTAGATACTTGGTAGATGAGAAGGCAGGCAAGGTCGACAGAAGTATATTGGATATACGTTAGATGAATATGTACTTTACTAGTACTCCTAGTAGCACCAGGGTATTAGATACTGGTTCGGTTGCTAAGTGTTAGTAACTCGAAATAAAAGCTGCGGGATAAATGGAGACTAGCTAAAGGTGAGATGACGATATGTGTTGGAAGTGGTTCCAAGGTTGATGTGATCAAGCATCGCATGCTCCCTCTACCATCGAGATTTGGTGTTTGCGTTGAGCATGATTGGATTATGTTTATCGCAATACGGTTATTCATTTAAGGAGAATAATGGTTACTCTGTTTATTTGAATAATACCTTCAATGGTCTTGCACCTAAAATGAATCTCGATCGTAGTGATACACATGTTCATGCCAAAAAGGATATATGATAGTAATGATAGTACCACATACTTGTGGCACTGCCACTTGAGTCATATTGGTATAGAACGCATGAGGAAGCTCCATGTGGATGGATCTTTGGACTCACTCATTTTTGAAAAGATTGAGACATGCGAACCATGTCTATTGGTATATATGCATGAAGAAACTCCATGCAGATGGATCATTTAGACTCACTTGATTATGAATCACTTGAGACATGCAAATCATACCACATGGGCAAGATGACTGAAAGTCCTCGTTTTCAGTAAGATGGAACAAGAGAGCAACTTATTGGAAGTAATACATTTTGATGTATGCAGTCCAATGAGTGCTGAGGCATGCAGTGGATATCGTTAAGTTCTAACTTCACAGATGATTTGAGTAGATGCTGAGTGTATTTACTTGATGGAACACAATTCTGAATTATTGAAAGGTTCAAGTAATTTCAGAGTGAAGTTGAAGATCGTCGTGACAAGAGGATAAAATGTCTGTGATATGATCATAGAGATGAGTATCTGAGTTACGAGTTTGGCACACAATTAAGACAATGTGGAAAGTGTTTCACAATTAATACCGCCTGGAACACCATAGTGTGATGGTGTGTCCGAACATCACAACTGCACCCTATTGGATATGGTGCACACCATGATGTTTCTTATCAAATTACCACTATCGTTTATGGGTTAGGCATTAGAGACAACCACATTCACTTTAAAAGGGCACCACGCAATTTCGTTGAGACGACACCGTTTATAGAAACCTAAGTTGTCGTTTCTTAAAAGTTTGGGGCTGCGATGCTTATGTGAAAAAGTTTCAAGCTGATAAGCTCGAACCCAAAGCGGATAAATACATCTTCATAGAAAACCCAAAACAGTTGGGTGTACCTCCTATTTCAGATCTGGAAGCAAAAGTAATTGTTTCTAGAAATGAGTCCTTTCTTGAGGAAAAGTTTCTCTCAAAAGAATTGAGTGGGAGGATGGTGGAGACTTGATAAGGTTATTGAACCGTCACTTCAACTAGTGTGTAGCAGGGCACAGGAAGTTGTTCCTGTGGCACCTACACCAATTGAAGTGGAAGCTTATGATGGTGATCATGAAACTTCGGATCAAGTCACTACCAAACCTCGTAGGACGACGAGGATGCGTAATACTTCAGAGTAGTACGTGATCCTGTCTTGGAAGTCATGTTGTTGGACAACGATGAACCTATGAGCTATGGAGAAGCGATGGTGGGCCCATATTCCGACAAATGGTTAGAAGCCATGAAATCCGAGATAAATGGAACTTTGAGAAGAAGACGGACGTGGACGGTAATGTTACCGTCTATGAAGCTCGACTTGTGGCAAAGAGTATTTCCACAAGTTCAAGGAGTTGACTACGATGAGATTTGCTCATCCGCAGCGATGCTTGGGTCCGTCGGAATCATGTAGGCATTAGCTGCATTTATGAAATCTGGCAGATGGATGTCAAAACAAGTTTCCTTACCAGTTTTCGTAAGGAAAGGTTGTATGTGATACAATCAGAAAGGTTTTGTCGATCCTAAGGATGCTAAAAGGTATGCTAGCTCCAGCGATCCTTCTAAGGACTGGAGTAAGCATCTCGGAGTTGGAATGTACGCTTTGATGAGATGATCAAAGATTTTGGATTTATACAAAGTTTATGAGAAATTTGTATTTCCAATAAAGTGAGTGGGAGCGCTACAACATTTCTGATAAGTATATGTGAATGACATATTGTTGATCCGAAATGATGTAAAATTTCTGGAAAGCATAAAGGGTTGTTTGAAAGGAGTTTTTCAAAGGAAGACCTGGATAAAAGCTACTTACATATTGGGCATCAAGATCTATAGAGATAGATCAAGACGCCCGATGATACTTTCAAAGAACGCACACCTTGACATGATTTTGAAAGAGTTCAAAATAGATCAGCAAAGAAGGAGTTCTTGGCTGTGTTACAAGGTGTGAGTATTGCGTAAGACTCAAGACCTGACCACAGCAGAAGAGAGAGAAAGGACGAAGGTCGTCCCCTATGCTTTAGACGTAGGCTCTACAGTATGCTATGCTGTGTACCACACATGAAGTGTGCCTTGCCATGAGTTGGTCAAGGGGTACAATAGTGATCCGGGAATGGATCACATGACAGCGGTCGAACATATCCTTAGTACCTAGTGGACTAAGGAATTTTCTCGATTATGGAGGTGGAAAGGAGTTCGTCGTAAAGGGTTACGTCGATGCGAACTTTGACACTAATCCGGATGACTCTGAGTAGTAAACCGGATTCGTATAGTAGAGCAATTATTTGAAATGGCTCCAAATAGCGCGTGGTAGCATCCACAAAGATGACATAGATATTCGTAAAGCACACACGGATCTGAAAGGTTCAGACCCGTTGACTAATAACCTCTCTCACAAGCATAACATGATCAAACCAGAACTCATTGAGTGTTAATCACATAGAGATGTGAGCTAGATTGTTGACTCTAGTAAACTCTTGGGTGTTGGTCCCATGGTGATGTGACCTGTCAGTGTTAATCACATGGTGATGTGAACTAGATTATTGACTCTAGTGCAAGTGGGAGACTGTTGGAAATATGCCCTAGAGGCAATAATAAATAGGTTATTATTATATTTCCTTGTTCATGATAATCGTTTATTATCCATGCTAGAATTGTATTGATAGGAAACTCAGATACATGTGTGGATACATAGACAACACCATGTCCCTGGTAAGCCTCTAGTTGACTAGCTCGTTGATCAATAGATGGTTACGGTTTCCTGACCATGGACATTGGATGTCGTTGATAACGGGATCACATCATTAGGAGAATGATGTGATGGACAAGACCCAATCCTAAGCCTAGCACAAGATCGTGTAGTTCGTTTGCTCAGAGCTTTTCTAATGTCAAGTATCACTTCCTTAGACCATGAGATTGTGCAACTCCCGGATACCGTAGGAATGCTTTGGGTGTGCCAAACGTCACAACGTAACTGGGTGGCTATAAAGGTGCACTACGGGTATCTCCGAAAGTGTCTGTTGGGTTGGCACGAATCGAGACTGGGATTTGTCACTCCGTGTAAACGGAGAGGTATCTCTGGGCCCACTCGGTAGGACATCATCATTATGTGCACAATGTGACCAAGGAGTTGATCACGGGATGATGTGAGTTACGGAACGAGTAAAGAGACTTGCCGGTAACGAGATTGAACAAGGTATAGGGATACCGACGATCGAATCTCGGGCAAGTAACATACCGATGGACAAAGGGAATTGAATACGGGATTGATTGAATCCCCGACATCGTGGTTCATCCGATAAGATCATCGTGGAACATGTGGGAGCCAACATGGGTATCCAGATCCCGCTGTTGGTTATTGACCGGAGAACGTCTCGGTCATGTCTGCATGGTTCCCGAACCCGTAGGGTCTACACACTTAAGGTTCGATGACGCTAGGGTTATAGGGAAAGCATGTACGTGGTTACCGAATGTTGTTCGGAGTCCCGGATGAGATCCCGGACGTCACGAGGAGTTCCGGAATGGTCCGGAGGTAAAGATTTATATATGGAAAGTTGTTGTTCGGGTTCCGGGAAAAGTTCGGGTTTTTTCGGTATTGTACCGGGAAGCTTCCAGAAGATTCCGGAGGATTCCGGAGGGGTCCGGAGGTCCGGAAAATGTTCCACCACGTCCAATACAGTAGCATGGGCTGTAAGGGGGCGCCCTAGCCTTAATGGGCCAGGGGAACCAGCCCCCCAAGGCCCATGCGCATGGGAGAGGGGAAACCCTAAGGGGGAGGGCCTCCACTTGACTTGGGAGGCACTCCTCCCCCCTTTGGCCGCCCCCCAAGCCCCATCTAGGGCTAGCCGCACCCCTTGAGGGGGGAAACCCTAGATGGGGGCGCAGCCCTCCCCCTCCCCTATATATATTGAGGTTTTGGGCTGCCATAGACATGAGAACGTCTCCTTTTGGTGCAGCCCTACCCCTCTCCCTCCTCCTCCTCTCCCGCGGTGCTTGGCGAAGCCCTGCGGGATTGCCACGCTCCTCCACCACCACCATGCCGTCGTGTTGCTGCTGGATGGAGTCTTTCCCAACCTCTCCCTCTCTCCTTGCTGGATCAAGGCGTGGGAGACGTCACCGGGCTGCACGTGTGTTGAACGCGGAGGCACCGTACTTTCGGTGCTTAGATCGGAATCAACCGCGATCTGAATCGCTACGAGTACGACTCCCTCATCCGCGTTCTTGCAACGCTTCCGCATCGCGATCTACAAGGGTATGTAGATTCACTCCCCTTCCCCTTGTTGCTAGATTACTCCATAGATTGATCTTGGTGATGCGTAGAAAATTTTGAATTTCTGCTACGTTCCCCAACAGTCAAAGCGTACGTAGCGTTGTCATTCTGGTCGCGAATGTGTACGTACATACTGGTCGATGTAGAGGCACGCACGTGTCGTAGTAGAGGCGCGCACGTAGCATGTACACGTACGTACAGCGGCCAGGGTGCAAGAAAGTAAATACGGCCACGTACGTACATACGGGCGGGGTCTCGAACGCCTACTCACGCGTACGTACGGCCAGGGCTCGTGTACATGGCTGGGTCGGAACGGAGAAACTGCGTCGTTGTCGTGTTCATGGGGAGGCAACGGAATGCGTCGTGTTCATCGGGAGGCAACGGAACGCGTGGGAGGCAACCGGCTTGGACGGAACAGCCGATGGAAATGAGGCCTGGCGTACCGCAGAACGGAGGAAACGGCCTTGTGTTCGACCGGCCGCGTTCGAAACGGGATCCTGTTCATCGGGAGGGGTCTGGCGTACCGCAAAACGGAGGAAACGGACCTCCTACGGTCGAAACGGGGGTCCTGTTGATCGGGAGGGGTGTGGCGCACCGCAAAACGGAGGAAACAGACTTGTGTTGGAACGCTACGGTCGAAACGGGGGTCCTGTTCATCGGGAGGGGTGTGGCGTACCGCAAAATGGGACTCCACGGGATACTATTCATCTCCACCATCGATCCCCTCCAGCCTCCACGAGCTACTGTTCATCCACCGTCGACCTCCTCCAGCCTCCACCTGCGACTGTTCATCCACGGGCTCCTGTCCATCCAGCCTCACCCGCACGCTCCTCCACCGGCTACTGTTCAACCAGCCCTCTCCATGGGCTACTGTTCAACCACCCCTCCACGGGCTACTGTTCATCCAGCCCTCCACCGTCTACTGTTCATCCAGCCCTCCACGGGGTGGTCCTGTTCATCCAGCCCTCCACGGGGTCCTGTTCATCCAGCCCCAACCGGCTCGATCAATCGGGGTCCTGTTCATCTAGAGGCAACACCACGGGGTCCTGTTCATCCACCCCCACCGGGAACTGTTCATCCAAACCCCCAGCAACGCTCACTGTTCATCTAGAGGCAGCATCGATCGGCTTCAGTTAGCAGCAGTAGCGAAGGAATCGCTCGATCGGGTTCAGTTAACAGCCATCGATCGATCGCTTGGGTTCAGTAACGCGTAGCCTGCAGTGCAATCGCTCGGGTTCAGTTAGAGCCCAACGCCTCGCTCGGGTTCAGTTAAAGCCAAACGCCTCGCACCCACGCGCGTGCGTGTATGAGAGAAACGCGTATCTCTCGGCCCCGACCACCCACCGTAACCGGGAACACCCCGATATTTTCCTCGCCCTCGCTTCTACCACGGTTTTTTCCATCATGGACGGCGCAGAGAATGTCATGCAGCTGCGTCTCCGGCCCGCCCAGGACGAAAAGCCCATTTTCTGTCATGATTTTTTGTCATAGAAGTAGGACCCCACCACATCTATGATGATACCGTATTTTGTCACAATTATTGTCATAGAAGCGTCATAATTATGATAGAAAAAAAATTCGTTCGGCCCAAAATGTCACGGATGTGTCTTTTTTTTGTAGTGTTCCCTAGTTGTACTAGGAGTGGAAGGAAGGGGGAGAGAGGGGGAAGGAAAGGGCCCCCCCCACCCAATTCGGATTAGGCTTGGGGGGACGGCCCCTCCTAGGCCTCCCTCTCTTCTCTCCCACTATGGCCCAATAAGGCCCATATACCTCCCGGGGGGTTCCGGTAACCTCCCGGTGCTCCGGTATATGCCCGAACTCACCCGGAACTATTCCGATGTCCAAATATAGGCTTCCAATATATCGATCTTTATGTCTCAACCATTTTGAGACTCCTCGTAATGTCCGTGATCATATCCGGGACTCCGAACTACCTTCGGTACATCAAAACACATAAACTCATAATACCGATCGTCACCTAACGTTAAGCGTGCGGATGATACGTCTCCAACGTATCTATAATTTTTGATTGTTCCATGCTATTATATTATCTATTTTGGATGTTTAATGGGCTTTATTATACACTTTTATATTATTTTTGGGACTAACCTACTAACCCAAGGCCCAGTGCAATTTGCTGTTTTTTGGCTTATTTCAGTGTTTCGCAGAAAAGGAATATCGAACGGAATAAAACCTTCAGGAGAGTGATTTTTGGAACAAACGTGATCTAGAGGACTTGGAGTGGACGTCAAGAAAGAAGCGAGGAGGCCACGAGGCAGGGAGGCGCGCCTGTCCCCCTGGGCGCGCCCCCACCCTCGTGGGCCCCTCGCAGCTCCACCGACCTACTTCTTCCTCCTATATACCCATATACCCCAAAAACATCCAGGAGCACCACGAAACCCTATTTCCACCGCCGCAACCTCCTATACCCATGAGATCCCATCTTGGGGATTTTTCCGGCGTTCTGCCAGAGGGGGAATCGATCACGGAGGGCTTCTACATCAACAGCATAGCCTCACTGATGATGTGTGAGTAGTTTACCTCAGACCTTCGGGTCCATAGTTATTAGCTAGATGGCTTCTTCTCTCTCTTTGGATCTCAATACAAAGTTCTCCTTGATTCTCTTGGAGATCTATTCGATGTAATTCTTTTTGCGGTGTGTTTGTCGAGATCCGATGAATTGTGGGTTTGTGATCAAGATTATCTATGTACAATATTTGAATCTTCTCTGAATTCTTTTATGTATGATTGGTTATCTTTGCAAGTCTCTTCGAATTATCAGTTTGGTTTGGCCTACTAGATTGATCTTTCTTGCAATGGGAGAAGTGCTTAGCTTTGGGTTCAATCTTGCGTTGCTCGATCCCAGTGACAGAAAGGGAAACGACACGTATTGTATTGTTGCCATCGAGGATAAAAAGATGGGGTTTATATCATATTGCTTGAGTTTATCCCTCTACATCATGTCATCTTGCCTAATGTGTTACTCTGTTCTTATGAACTTAATACTCTAGATGCATGCTGGATAGCGGTCGATGTGTGGAGTAATAGTAGTAGATGCAGAATCGTTTCGGCCTACTTGTCACAGACGTGATGCCTATATACATGATCATGCCTAGATATTCTCATAACTATGCACTATTCTATCAATTGCTCGACAGTAATTTGTTCACCCACCGTAATACTTATGATATCTTGAGAGAAGCCACTAGTGAAACCTATAGCCCCCGGGTCTATTTTCCATCATATTAATCTCCCGTCAACTAGCTATTTCTGTCGCCGTTTATTTTGCAATCTTTACTTTCAGTTTATATCATAAAAATACCAAAAATATTATCTTATCATCTCTATCAGATCTCACTTTTGCAAGTGGTCGTGAAGGATTGACAACCCATTTACCGTGTTGGTTGCAAGGTTCTTATTTGTTTGTGTAGGTACGAGGGACTTGCGTGTGGCCTCCTACTGGATTGATACCATGGTTCTCAAAAACTGAGGGAAATACTTACGCTACTTTGCTACATCACCCTTTCCTCTTCAAGGGAAAACCAACGCATGCTCAAGAGGTAACAGCAGACCCTACGGGTTCGAGAACTATGCAGACATGACCGAGACACGTCTCCGGTCAATAACCAATAGCGGAACCTGGATGCTCATATTGGCTCCCACATATTCTACGAATATCTTTATCGGTCAAACCGCATAACAACATACGTTGTTCCCTTTGTCATCGGCATGTTACTTGCCCGAGATTTCATCGTCGATATCTCAATACCTAGTTCAATCTCGTTACCGGCAAGTCTCTTTACTCATTCCGTAATGCATCATCCCACAACTAACTCATTAGTCACATTGCTTGCAAGGCTTATAGTGATGTGCATTACCGAGAGGGCCTAGAGATACCTCTCCGACAATCGGAGTGACAAATCCTAATCTCGATCTATGCCAACTCAACAAACACCTTCGGAGACACCTGTAGAGCATCTTTATAATCACCCAGATACGTTGTGACGTTTGATAGCACACAAGGTGTTCCTCCGGTATTAGGGAGTTGCGTAATCTCATAGTCATAGGAACATGTATAAGTCATGAAGAAAGCAATAGCAACATACTAAACGATAAAGTGCTAAGCTAACAGAATGGGTCAAGTCAATCACATCATTTTCTAATGATGTGATCCCGTTAATCAAATGACAACTCATGTCTATGGCTAGGAAACTTAACCATCTTTCATTCAACGAGCTAGTCAAGTAGAGGCATACTAGTGACACTCTGTTTGTCTAAGTATTCACACATGTACTAAGTTTCCGGTTAATACAATTCTAGCATGAATAATAAACATGTATCATGATATAAGGAAATATAAATAACAAATTTATTATTGCCTCTAGGGCATATTTCCTTCAGATAGAACCTATGGCTGAGCCATAGGGAATGACTTTCATTTTCTCTCTATCTTCTGCAGTGGTTGGGCATTGAGTCTGACTCAACTTCACACCTTGTAACACAAGCAAGAACCCTTTCTTTGACTGATCCATTTTGAACTTCTTCAAAACTTTATCAAGGTATGTGCTTTGTGAAAGTCCAATTAAGCGTCTTGATCTATCTCTATAGATCTTGATGCCCAATATATAAGCAGCTTCACCGAGGTCTTTCATTGAAAAATTCTTATTCAAGTATCTTTTATGCTATCCAGAAATTCTATATTATTTCAGATCAACAATATGTCATCCACATATAATATCAGAAATGCTACAGAGCTCCCACTAACTTTCTTGTAAATACAGGCTTCTCCAAAAGTCTGTATAAAACCATATGCTTTGATCACACTATCAAAGCATATATTCCAACTCTGAGATGCTTGCACCAGTCCATAAATGGATCGCTGGAGCTTGCACACTTTGTTAGCACCTTTAGGATCGACAAAACCTTCTGGTTGCATCATATACAACTCTTCTTTAAGATATCCATTAAGGAACGCAGTTTTGACATCCATTTGCCAAATTTCATAATCATAAAATGCGGCAATTGCTAACATGATTCGGACAGACTTAAGCATCGCTACGGGTGAGAAGGTCTCATCATAGTCAACTCCTTGAACTTGTAAAAAACCTTTCGCAACAAGTCGAGCTTTGTAGACAGTAACATTGCCATCAGCGTCTGTCTTCTTCTTGAAGATCCATTTATTCTCAATGGCTTGCCGATCATCGGGCAAGTCAACCAAAGTCCACACTTTGTTCTCATACATGGATCCCATCTCAGATTTCATGGCCTCAAGCCATTTCGCGGAATCTGGGCTCATCATCGCTTCCTCATAGTTCGTAGGTTCGTCATGGTCAAGTAACATGACCTCCAGAACAGGATTACTGTACCACTCTGGTGCGGATCGTACTCTGGTTGACCTATGAGGTTCGGTAGTAACTTGATCAGAAGTTTCATGATCATCATCATTAGCTTCCTCACTGATTGGCGTAGGAATCACTGGAACTGATTTCTGTGATGAACTACTTTCCAATTCGGTAGAAGGTACAATTACCTCATCAAGTTCTACTTTCCTCCCACTCACTTCTTTCGAGAGAAATTCCTTCTCTAGAAAGGATCCATTCTTAGCAACGAATATCTTGCCTTCGGATCTGTGATAGAAGGTGTACCCAATAGTCTCCTTTGGGTATCCTATGAAGACACATTTCTCCGATTTGGGTTCGAGCTTATCAAGTTGAAGCTTTTTCACATAAGCATCGCAGCCCCAAACTTTAAGAAACTACAGCTTAGGTTTCTTGCCAAACCACAGTTCATATGGTGTCGTCTCAACGGATTTAGTGCCCTATTTAACATGAATGCAGTCGTCTCTAAAGCATAACCCCAAAATGATAGTGGTAAATCAGTAAGAGACATCATAGATCACACCATATCTAATAAAGTACGGTTACGACGTTCGGACACACCATTACGCTGTGGTGTTCCAGGTGGTGTGAGTTGCGAAACTATTCCACATTGTTTCAAATGAAGACCAAACTCATACCTCAAATATTCACCTCCATGATTAGATCGTAGAAACTTTATTTTCTTGTTACGATGATTTTCCACTTCACTTTGAAATTCTTTGAACTTTTCAAATGTTTCAGACTTATGTTTCATCAAGTAGATATACCCATATCTGCTCAAATCATCTGTGAAGGTCAGAAAATAACGATACCCGCCGCGAGCCTCAACACTCATCGGACCGCAAACATCAGTATGTATTATTTACAATAAGTTAGTTGCTCGCTCCTGTAAGTGCATCTAGTGCCCCTTAGTGATTTTGGTGTATTGAAGACTTATAGGTTAAGGGACTGATGCGTTTGTGAGTGCACACAGGTCTATAAGTCTATGAGGAGTTTGATATTTACAGAGAAAGTCGACCCCTAAAATGGAAGTTCTTCGACTGAAGACTTTGGATTTCTGAAGACTTTCTGAAGACTTTGAAAGTAAAGAAATTGGTGTGACCTTGAAGACTAGGTATCCATTCGAGGAACATGAAGCGTGAAGACTTTTTTTTCGTAGTTTCATTTTCTCTTTGTTGAGTCATAGGAAACACCGTACTGTTAAAGGGGGTCGAGGAAATACTAAGGAACAATTTCCAAGTGATGCTCAACTCAAAATCCTACACCTACCAATCCCTTCGAGTGAAGCCATTGGAAATCTCATACAGTTCAGTCATATTCTTCAGTGACAGAGGCGAAGTTCTTCTGGTCTCTGAGGAATTTGTTCTGACTGAGGAGTTAGGAATTCGCTAGTGCGGATTGCCTACACAGTGAGGAACATGATAGCCCTGAGGAATTTGATACTCAAAATCCAACCGTTGTTGTGCCTTGTGCCAGTTGTCCCAAAATATCTACCCACCTAACGGTCATATCATTGAAGGGCATTTATGTCTTATCATGTCGGGCTGCTCCCTAGGCTATAAATAGCCGCCCCCTACAACCACTAGCTGGTTGGCTGCTCCGAGAGAAACCGACGCTTGTCATTTGAGAGCATCCCATCCTCCGAGGACTTTGAGCGAAAATCATCAAGTGAGGAAAACCCAAACCCACACACCTACAAACCCAAAGTGATTGAGCATCACTGAAGAGATTGATCATGCGTGGATCCAACGCTTGTTACCTTTGAAGACTGTGCTTCTTCCAGACGGTTAGGCGTCATGGTCTAGAGCATCCAAGAGGAATTGTGGATCGCCGAGTGACCGAGTCTGTGAAGGTTTGGAAGTCACCCGAAGACTTACCACGAGTGATTGGGCGAGGTCTGTGTGACCTTAGCTCAAGGGGAATGTGGTGAGGACTAAGTGTCCTGGACTGTGTGTTCAGGACTGGGTGTCCGGGACTGTGTGTCCGAAGGTTTGAATACCTAGCCGCCCTAACCAGGCGTACAACTGTCACAGTAGTTTGAACTGGTCTACCAAATCATTGTCTTCACCAAGCCTACTGGTTCTATTTCCTCAACTCTTTCATTTCCTCATTACTGTGTTGTGTACTTGTTCATATCTGCTTGAAGACTTTGACTGAAGACTTTCTCAATTTCCTCAGTTCAATTTCTTCAGTCTATTTGTCTTCATCCTGTGTTATCTTGTGTTTACGCTTTCTGTACTATGTGCTTGTCTTCATTTCATCATGATGACCATGCTTGTGTTCTGTTATGTTTACTTTTGACTACTTATTCCGCTGCAAGTAGTTCTTCGCTAAGGAATTTCCTCACCCGCAAATTCCTCAGTGAAGAATTCATAAAAATCGCCTATTCACCCCCCCTCTAGTCGATATAACACACTTTCAGCTCCATTGTTCAAGTGAACGGAGTCTTAGTCATCTTGCCCATGAGGCACGGTTCGCAAGCATCAAGTGATTCCAAAAGCCCATCAGCATGGAGTTTCTTCATGCGCTTTACACCAATATGACCTAAACGACAGTGCCACAAATAAGTTGCACTATCATTATTAACTTTGCATCTTTTGGCTTCAATATTATGAATATGTGTATCACTACAATCGAGATTCAACAAAAATAGACCACTCATCAAGGGTGCATGACCATAAAAGATATTACTCATATAAATAGAACAACCATTATTCTCTGATTTAAATGAATAATCGTCTCGCATCAAACAAGATCCAGATATAATGTTCATGCTTAACGCTGGCACCAAATAACAATTATTCAGGTCTAAAACTAATCCCGAAGATAGATGTAGAGGTAGCGTGCCGACGGCGATCACATCGACTTTGGAACCATTTCCCACGCGCATCGTCACCTCGTCCTTAGCCAATCTTCATTTAATCCGTAGCCCCTGTTTCGAGTTGCAAATATGAGCAACAGAACCAGTATCAAATATCCAGGCTCTACTACGAGCATTAGTAAGGTACACATCAATAACATATATATCAAATATACCTTTCACTTTGCCATCCTTCTTATCCACCAAATACTTGGGGCAGTTCCGCTTCGAGTGACCAGTCCCTTTGCAATAGAAGCACTCAGTTTCAGGCTTAGGTCCAGACTTGGGCTTCTTCACTTGAGTAGCAACTTGCTTGCCGTTCTTCTTGAAGTTCCCCTTCTTCCCTTTGCCCTTTTTCTTGAAACAAGTGGTCTTGTTAACCATCAACACTTGATGCTCCTTCTTGATTTCTACCTCCGCAACCTTTAGCATCGTGAAGAGCTCAGGAATTGTCTTATCCATCCCTTGAATATTATAGTTCATCACGAAGTTTTTATAGCTTGGTGGCAGTGATTGAAGAACTCTGTCAATGACACTATCATCAGGAAGATTAACTCCCAGTTGAGTCAAGTGGTTGTGGTACCCAGACATTCTGAGTATATGTTCACTGACAGAACTATTCTCCTCCATCTTGCAGCTATAGAACTTATTGGAGACTTCATATCTCTCAATTCGGGAATTTGCTTGAAATATTAACTTCAACTCCTGGAACATCTCATATGCTCCATGACGTTCAAAACATCTTTGAAGTCTCGATTCTAAGCCGTAAAGCATGGCACACTGAACTATCGAGTAGTCATCAGCTTTGCTCTACCAGACGTCATAACGTCCGGAGTTGCTCCTGCAGCGGGTCTTGCACCTAGCGGTGCTTCCAGGACATAATTCTTCTGTGCAGCAATGAGGATAATCCTCAAGTTACGGACCAGTCCGTGTAGTTGCTACCATCATCTTTCAACTTAGCTTTCTCTAGGAACACATTAAAATTCAAAGGAACGGTAGCACGGGCCATTGATCTACAACAACATAGACATGCAAAAACTATCAGGTACTAAGTTCATGATAAATTAAAGTTCAATTAATCATATTACTTAAGAACTCCCACTTAGATAGACATCCCTCTAGTCATCTAAATGATCACGTGATCCATATAAACTAAACTATGTTCGATCATCATTTGAGATGAAGTAGTTTTCAATGGTGAACATCTCTATGCTGATCATATCTACTATATGATTCACGTTCAACCTTTCGATCTCAGTGTTCCGAGGCCATATCTGCATATGGTAGGCTCGTCAAGTTTAACCCGAGTATTCTGCACGTGCAAAACTGGCTTGCACCCATTGTATGTGAACGTAGAGCTTACCACACGCGATCATCACGTGGTGTCTTGGCATGACAAACTGTAGCAATGGTGCATACTCAGGGAGAACACTTATACCTTGAAATTTACTGAGGGATCATCTTATAATGCTACCGCCGTACTAAGCAAAATAAGATGCATAAAAGATAACATCACATGCAATCAAAATATGTGACATGATATGGCCATCATCATCATGTGCCTTTGATCTCCATCTCCAAAGCACCGCATGATCTCCGTCTTCACCAGTTTGACACCTTGATCTCCATTGTAGCATCGTTGTCGTCTTGCCAACTATTGCTTCTACGACTCGCTACCGCTTAGTGATAAAGTAAAGCAATTACATGGCGATTGCATTTCATACAATAAAGTGACAACCATATGGCTCCTGCCAGTTGACGATAACTCCGTTACAAAACATGATCATCTCATACAATAAAATTTAGCATCATGTCTTGACCATATCACATCACAACATGCCCTGCAAAAACAAGTTAGACGTCCTCTACTTTGTTGTTGCAAGTTTTACGTGGCTGCTACGGGCTGAGCAAGAATCGTTCTTACCTACGCATCAAAACCACAACGATTTTTCATCAAGTGTGCTATTTTAACCTTCAACAAGGATCGGCCGTAGTCAAACTCTATTCAACTAAAGTTGGAGAAACAAACACCTGCCAGCCACCTGTGTGCGAAGCACGTTGGTAGAACCAGTCTCATGAACGCGGTCATGTAATGTCGGTCCGGGCCGCTTCATCGAACAATACCACCGAATCAAAGTAAGACGTTGGTGGTAAGCAGTATGACTATTATCGCCCACAACTCATTGTGTTCTACTCGTGCTTATCATCTACGCATAAACCTGGCTTGGATGCCACTGTTGGGGAACATAGTAATTCAAAAAAATTCCTACGATCACGCAAGATCTATCTAGGAGAAGCATAGCAACGAGCGGGGAGAGTGTGTCCACGTACCCTCGTAGACCGAAAGCGGAAGCGTTTAGTAACGCGGTTGATGTAGTCGAACGTCTTCACGATCCAACCGATCCAAGTACCGAACGTACGGCACCTCCGTGTTCAGCACACGTTCAGCACTATGATGTCCCTCGAGCTCTTGATCCAGTAGAGGGTCGATGGAGAGTTTCGTCAACACGAGGCCGTGGTGACAGTGTTGGTGATATGATCCGCGCAGGGCTTCGCCTAAGCACTACGACAATATGACCGAGGTGGTAAACTGTGGAGGGGGGCACCGCACACGGCTAAGAAACAACGGTTGTGTCTTTGGGGTGCCCCCCTCCCCACGTATATAAAGGAGGGGGGAGGAGGAGGCCGGCCCAAGGGGGGCGCCAAGAGGGGGGAGTCCTACTAGGACTCCGTTCCTAGTAGGATTCGGCCCCCCTCCTTCCATCTAACGGAGAGGGGAAAGGGGAAAGGAGGGAGAGGGAGAAGGAGAAGGAAAGGGGGGCCGCGCCCCCCACCCCTTGTCCAATTCGGATTGGGCTTGGGGGGCGCGTGCCACCTCCTGTGGAAGCCTCCCTCTCTCCACTATGGCCCAATAGGCCCATTAACTTTCTCGGGGGGTTCCGGTAACCTCCTGGTACTCCGAAAAATCCCGATCTTCTTCGGAACCATTCCGGTGTTCGTATATAACCTTCCAATATATCAATCTTTACCTCTCGACCATTTCGAGACTCCTCGTCATGTCTGTGATCTCATCCGGGACTCCGAACAAACTTTGGTCACCAAAACACATAGCTCATAATACAAATCATCATCGAACGTTAAGCGTGCGGACCCTACGGGTTCGAGAACTGTGTAGACATGACCGAGACACATCTTCGGTCAATAACCAATAGCGGAACCTGGATGCTCATATTGGCTCCTACATATTCTACGAAGATCTTTATCGGTCAAACCCCATAACAACATACGTTATTCCCTTTTGTCATCGGTATGTTACTTGCCCGAGATTCGATCGTCGGTATCCTCATACCTAGTTCAATCTCGTTACCGGCAAGTCTCTTTACTCGTTCCGTAATGCATCATCCCGCAACTAACTCATTAGTCACATTGCTTGCGAGGCTTATAGTGATGTGCATTACCGAGAGGGCCTAGAGATACCTCTCCGATACATGGAGTGACAAATCCTAATCTCGATCTATGCCAACTCAACAAACACCTTCGGAGACACCTGTAGAGCATCTTTATAATCACCCAGATACGTTGTGACGTTTGATAGCACACAAGGTGTTCCTCCGGTATTCAGGAGTTGCATAATCTCATAGTCAGGAACATGTATAAGTCATGAAGAAAGCAATAGCAATAAAACTAAACGATCATAATGCTAAGCTAACGGATGGGTCTTGTCCATCACATCATTCTCTAATGATGTGATCCCGTTCATCAAATGACAACACATGTCTATGGCTAGGAAACTTAACCATCTTTGATTAACGAGCTAGTCAAGTAGAGGCATACTAGGGACACAGTGTTTTGTCTATGTATTCACACATGTACTAAGTTTCCGGTTAATACAATTCTAGCATGAATAATAAACATTTATCATGATATAAGGAAATATAAATAACAACTTTATTATTGCCTCTAGGGCATATTTCCTTCGACAACATATAATCCCATAGCTTTAGCTTGCAAAATAGAAGCCACATATATATCAATGTTAAAGGGTTGTAACTTGTAAGCTTCATCAACAAATGCTACAAGACCTACAATCTTGGAGAAGATCAGTATGAGCCTTCCATATATTTCAAAGTAGTTGTGCCTTGATAAGCATTGACTGCAAAAGAGTAGGTGTGCCTCACGTGGGTTCACCAATGTTGAACTAATGATGCTTAGTTGGGAGATCAATGATAGATTTCAAATTTTCTTGGAAGACCAGGCACTAGCTCATCTCTTGTTGCAAGAGTATTTCCAAGGATTGTTAAAGAATCAGACACTCTCAATGGTCTTGGACCTAGACGCTATTGTCCCCGCCTCCCGATGACTTACCTTGATAGGTAGTGGGTGTGTGGGTTTCAACCTTATTTTCGAAAATCTATGTGTGTGCGCACGCGCGTGCGCACGCCTTTGTATGGTTGTTGGTTCTAGTTTTCTTATTAACTGGGTCAACTCTCTTCTTCTCAATGGCATTGCACATACCTGCCATGTAATGAGGTTCATAATGTGTATTCCCTGTTATTTCTAGTTTATTCTTTTATTACATAATGATTGGATGGTGGTATTGATTCCAACAGTTTGGAGGACAACCGAATTAGATAATCAGTTTTAGGTTGGATTCCGCGAACAACTAGGATCTCCACAACCAAATATGGAAATACACACACCCGAATCACATGGAATCTTCTCATTGTATTTTCGTCACTTGGCCCCGACCAGACTATTTCAACCAGCCATGCCCATTTCTTCCATTTCTCGACCATGTCGCTTCCTCCTCAACCATCGCCGACATTGCCTCATCTGCCATGTTGTCCCGTCGCCTTATCTCTCTTGTTGTCGATGCTACTATTCCCTCTTCGAGGGCGCCTCTTCCATTGTTTGTCGCAAGGGACCTGTATCCTTGTTCACAGTCGCCTCTCCTTTGTCATCAACACATTACCTAAACCCAAAGCCCGGACCTAGTTACAAAAACACAAACAATAACATTTTCAAATTTTGAAATATTATTGTGAAGACATTTTGAGGATATGTAAAAGAATTATGGTGCTTATATTTCTACAAAAATCTTTACGTATTTCGGGCTTTCAAGCCAAAACTAGAGACAAACTCGGCCCAACCCTCAGACTTTGGGCTCAAAATGCCTTTTTTGTTTATTCTATCTTTTTTCTTTGAAATTTTAAAATTCATAAATTTCACAAAATGCTCAATATCTTCAAAATTATTCTGATTTTCAATTTTTTTGGTTTTTCAAAAGTTGTTCAGAACTTCAAAAAATCTTCTCATTTTTCAAAATTGATTGTGTCTTCAAAAGGTGTTCAAATTTTCCAAAAATATACACATTTTCAACAAAAAATTGGAATTTAAAAAATGACCATGTTTTCCAAATACTCTCGGTTTGAAAATTTGCTCACAAATTTCAAAAAAATTGTGCTTTCAAAAAAAAAGTGTAACACAAAATGTTCCTGTTAAAATATGTTTAATTTTTTGAATTTTTTTCTCAGTTACAAAAAATCGAAAATATGAAAAAGTTTTCATGTTTTTGAAAAATGTTCATATATTTTTTAAATTCATGTTTAAAAACATGTTTAAATCTTAGTTAATTTTTAGAAAAAAAACTGACCGATAAAACTATGCTACAATATTTCAGTTCACTGCAGTGTTTCCCCGCTTTGTTGGCAATGGCAGCAGACCTGCAGTATTCCGTGGTACAGAGTTCACGTACGTGAAGGAAGACGCGAAACGGCTTAATTGGCTGGCCCGGTTTGCTCGCTCCTGTGCGAATCGTATGCAATTTGACGCCTAATGCGTTCAGTAGGAGCTCCCCCTGCACACATGTTCTCTCTAAAATCCCCCCAAAAAAAAACATGTTCTCTCTAAAAAAAAGAGAAGGAAAATCTCGTCCTCCACCCCGCCGTCCCCCCGACCCCCCCCCCCCCCCACACACACACACACCACGCCGGCCTCCTCCTCCACCCCGCCGCCAGTCGGGCCCTCCTCCTTCCCCTACCACGCCGGCGGCCGGGCCCGCCTCCTCCACCTACCACGCCGGCGGCCGGGCCCGCCTCCTCCACCTACCACGCCGGCGGCTGGGCCCGCCTCCTTCTTCCTCCTACCACCGGCCAGGCCCTCCGTCCTCCTACCAAGCCCTAACCCTGCACACACCTAAATCCTAAACCCTATACCAAGCGCACTCCTCTACTTCCACTGCTACTTGGTGATGACTCCGTTGAGGCCAGTTTCTATAAACTGGTCGAATTCCCCGCAGCCGAGCAGTATGGGACTAAACGAACTTCAGTTGTAGTTCAGTTGCCCTTACCCGAGTGCCCGCCGCCCGCCGGTGCCTCCCCTCTCACGCCGCCCACGCGTCGCCGGCTTGCGGAGAACGGCAATTTCGCCGTTCGGCCGGTGATGTGCGCGTCGCCTCCGCCTCCGCCTCCGCCGCGTGCTGCCGCCGCGATGCACGGGCGCTCCGGCAGCTAGGGTTTTGACCGCGGTCGAGCGGATTTGGTCGGAGAAGCCAGTAGCCCTGCTGATGCGCAACGATTTGGGTCTTGTTGCTTCCTAGGGTGCGTATTGGGCCTTTGGTGTTTGGGTATTCGGCCACAAGCTGTAGCCGGACCCGTGCAGCTGGCCCAAATCCCTACATCGCAGATTTTGTTTTTTTTTGACTAAATTAGTCGCTGCCTCAAAAAAAAAACAACTAAATTAGTCGCCATTCACGTTGTTAAATCTTTGACGATCAGCCAGCAGAATTATCAGAAAATTCATGTGGGCGTGTACATGTATCATGTATGTTGCACGTCCGCCTAAAAAAAGATATGTTGCACGTACATGAGCTACCTTTTTTTAGTCGGAACGTATGGTTGAGTTGTTGCGTTTGCACAATGTTAGTAATCACATTTCCTCTAGAACATGTACCGGCAAAATACACACATTATCATTTTCTAAAGGATAACATTATGTCATGCCTCGTCATCTTTGCTAGGAGATTGTTTAGAGATGGTCAAGGTATTTTATTGTTAAATTGTACCTCCAAGCTAAGTAATGGTGAGAAAATGGTGCAAACGAAGGCTTGCAAACAAATTTTTTTTTGGGAAATTGAAACAATCTACATACCCATAGACCAGAGATAAATGGGTGTATTTGAGAATGGAATTTTATTCCACGAATGAAGGACAACGGCCACGATGACTTCATTGATTCAGATGCGAAGACTGGATCCATTCAAGTAGGTCGTGGCTTAAGATTTTTTGTAAGCTCACTCATTGTTCTCATGTTTGGGTAAAATACATTAATATTTTCATAAATGAATGCCCGTTCGAGATATAATTAAATTTTATTTACATAAAATATTTCTATAATTTTGAACATTGTTTTTTTTAACGTGGACATTTTTCCTTGAAACACATGAATATTTATTTCCAGATACTAGATTATTTAAATATTCATGAACATTTTCTGTGTGGAATGAAAAATTAATTTGATACACGTTAATTTTTAAAATACGAGAATATCATCATTATTAAACTAATTATATATAATTAGTGAAATAAATACTCCCTCCATGCCAAAATATAAGACAATATTGCAGTTCAATTTGAACTAATTGAACTGCAAAAACGTCTTATATTCCGTACGTGCGAAAAGCTTCAGACGATGCCGGCCCGTGTACCAAGAGCCTCCAAGATGCCGGCCCGTTAGTTACCTAGTTCTGGGTTTGTAACCGACGTACGGGACCGGCCCAGCCCATCAATAAACCGCTAATCCCCTTTCCCATAGAACCCTAGCCTCGCTTGCGCTCCAACCCCCCACGGCAGCCTCTCCTCCTCCTCCTCGCCGTCGCCGTCGCCTTCGTCTCCGCCTCCAACCGACGGCCTCGCCACCAGCTCGTCTCCTCCAATGGCGGTATGATTTCGCGCTCTCAGTACCTTGTCGCCCCCATGGCCCACCTCTCCGCGCGCTGCGAGTTACCAGATAGATAGGCGGAGAACCCTAGGCTCCCGCGGTCGCGGCGCGGCGACCTGCGGCGGACTGTTGGCTAGTATTGGTTGTGTGAGGGGTCCAGTAGGTAGGGCGTCGATTCCTGCGAGCCACTGGAAGAGCGCGCGACGGGAGATCGAATTCGAACCGGGGTTCTCTCCCGCCCGAGGTCACAGCTAGTAACCCCTTCCGATCTGCTGTTATTCTGGTCTGAGTCAGCGATGCTGCATGGTGCGGTGGCTGCAAACGTGGCCTGAGCATTCTGCAGTGGAGATTGTGGATTATTATCAAAAGTTTGGGCGTTTTTGTTAGGTTTTAGCGAATCATTGCTGGGTCTTCGGCTAGATGAGTCGGAATTTTGGGTCTAGAAGGTAGCGACATCGTCAAGAGCAGTGAAATTGTTGCCAATCTTTTGTAATCTTTCTCCTGCAATGCTTCCACGGATTGGATTTGTCGTATCACTAGTTGCAAAATTCTGTATCTGCTACTCCAAAGCACTGCAATTAGGTTGGGGTAGTGCTATTACTAATCCTAAATGTAAAATGCTACGCTAAACTGTTCTTTTGGTTACAGCAAGAATTGTATGTGTCTGATACTTCTGTGCTGAATTCAGCCTTTGGCATGAGTATTGTCATGTTGGTATAAGCCTGGTGTTGTCTTAACTATAGCTGCAACTTGTGTTTGCTGATTCAGAACTAGTTTTCATGAGTAAATATGAATCGAGGATTATTTTCCCGGGGGATTGCTGAGTTGCTGTATTTGAATTGGTCTGAATCGTTGATTTGTTTTTTATGAACCTTCCTTGTTAAGGTTACTACTTACTGTTACTTGCTTCCTTGATTTGCATTGTGCTGATTTAATGCAGTACCCGCAAGAACATCCTTGCAGGGAATTCTCTTTGGTTTGGCTTCTGTGAGTTGTAGGGTTTACATGCCTGTAGTAAGATATTGTTGCAATTTCCATGTGTAGCAGCAAAATTGCCCTAACTGTATTGGACATCTTTTTACATATCTTCGTAAAAAATGATCCTATATGTGCTGTACTGCATTACTTTTTTCCTTTGATATAATTTGTTAATTACCCATGTTTCTTTACTCTGCTGCAGACTGTGCCAGTTAACCCCAAGCCGTTCTTACTAAACTTAACAGGGAAGACGGTCATCGTCAAGCTGAAATGGGGCATGGAGTATAAAGGTACTTTAATGGTGTTTCGTCACTTGTTAGTTACAATCATTATTATTAGTTTCCTTTACAGATGTCTCTCGTTCTTGTACATGCCTCAGTTGTGCTAATGCATAAATTGTTCCTTTTGTACCCAGGATATCTTGTTTCAGTGGACTCCTACATGAATCTGCAGGTAAAGTTCACATTGTCTGTGGCTACCTATTTTACATGATGGAGGACACTCCCAGTGTTTTGTCAATTTCACCACACTATTTTGTTACTCACACTTCAAACAAATTGCAGCTAAGTGGTACTGAGGAATACATTGATGGGCAATGCTCTGGGAATTTGGGAGACATACTGATAAGGTGATTCATTCATCAATCTTTGACCACAGCTATTGTGTATCAGTGGTATATATATATATATTTGAAATTGCACATTAAAACTCCCATTGTCTCATTTTCTGAAGTCTGTATCTTATATTTGATGAAAGATGTAAACTGGTAGCACTCCTATAGCTCGACAAGTCAGCATATTACTGTAGATGTGGCAGTGTCATATGGTTGCTGATTAGCTTTTAGTCTTATACATCACATATGCGAGTTAATGGCCGGATGCCATAACTACTCTGTTTTGCTGTTCGTTATGCAGATGCAACAATGTGATGTACCTCCGAGGTGTTCCAGAGGAGGACACGGACATTCCAGATGCGGCCTGAAGAGCACATGGACTGTTCCTGGTTGATGCTTGCTGTTCAATGCTGAAAAAGAACTTCCAAGTTCGTCTCCATTTGCGCCTACTTGACTGTATTACGTACAGGCGTTGAACTGATGTTAACTCTAGTTCTGCATCCTGAATGAATGAATGATTAACTTGCATGTTTGAAACGGCTGATTGCTTATTGCTGGTAGGTCCTGATCCTGCCGTTCGATATGTATGATTTGATGTCTGAATTGCAGTGATCGTATGTGTGCAATTTGAACTGTATTTGCTGAGTTCCTGAGCATGGATTCAAGTCACACACCCAGCATGAGGGGATATTTCTGCTCAATTTATGTCTTTTTCTACTAGATGTTCATGTTGAGTGCCAAATTCCACAAGAGCTCTGTGTGCTGTACACTTGCACGGTTCATAGGTTGATGCATGCTGTTTACTGCTAAAGAACAACTTGGCCGTTTGTCTCTGTCTGTGCTTGGTGACTATTACAGTCCAGAGGTCGAGTTCATGTTAACTCTAGCGGCATATCACCGTGTCCTGAATGAATGATGATCAACTTGGATGTTTTATGGGTTGATTGACGATTGCTGGTAGGTACTGATGTGGCTGTTGGATATGTTTTGATGTTTGAAATGTGACGGTTGTATTTGCGCAATTTGAACTATACATCTCGTGGAATTGCTGACCGTGGACTCAGACATATGTGTTGCAAGATCGAAGACAAATTGCAGTGACTAACGCATGAACATGGCTTGCGGGTTTAGTAAAGTCCAAACGGGGCTAGATCTGAACTGCATTGAACTAGCAAGCCAAGGATCAGACCACTGATTTTTCAACTCCACGGGGACTAAACTGTTCCTGCGTGATAAGTTCAGGCATGTCGCCTGTGATTAAGGCAATCTCATACTATACGTTCGGTCGGCCTAGGCTATCCTAGCCCTATGCATGAACTTTCCGAGGTAAAAAGAAAAACAAGCAAGGAATCGTGAGACGTGGATGGAAGAGATCGCGAGAGGATTATGCCATGTTGAATGTTGACACAGCCTTCTCTATTGATGATGAACAAGGAGCCATGGGTGCTGTCGGGTGGCAACTAGGCGGCCAACGCTAAAGGCGCATGCCTTGCTTGGTCAGGTGATGATGGAAGCAGAAGATCTCCTTCCCCTTGTTGAGCGTTCATGATCCTTGATGTCGAGATCCCTAATCTTCTAGGTTGTGGGTATGTTGTGGTGTCTTTGTGATGTTGTTGTGTGTCTGTGTGCTCTGCTTGAGCATTGTAATGTGTTCTTCATCATAATTGTAATGCAACGTCGTTACTTTTCGTCCAAATTTTTTTGTGCAATGTTGTTTGTGGACGTGAACCTCTACGACTGAGGCCCAGGTATTGCGGCTTCCTTTTATGCAAGGGTTTTGCTAATGTCAATTTTGATCAATCTGATTATATCGGGGTGGTGGCAACTAAGTAGAAAGATGGAGGCAGTCGCGGCGGCTATCAGAAATGCATCTTTTTATGTAGGGATTTTGCTAGTGTCAAATTTGATCATTATTCTAGGAAAGACAACAAGATCTCGCATATCCTAGCTTGTAATTTTGCCGGGACGGGTGCCAATCCCTTTTCCGACTCTGTTCTTTTGGTCAAGTTATTAATGGATTGCAACTTCGAACTCTCAAAAATTGGCCAGTGTTACTTTGATTGGGTCTGACCCGAGATGGCGTTGGCGGGTACAGCGTGTAAACTGGAGGTGGACATTCAATGGTGTTGAGAACTAGAGGCTGTAAATCCAGCCATTTTGAAGTGCAATAAGGTTGAAAAATTGGATAATCCCCTAGATTTTACACAGGCCGAAACCCACAGGGCAGGCATTTTGAATCATAACAAATCTCACAAAATTTTGTAGGAAATAATTAAAATCTAAGAAAAAAAATCCGAGTTCCGAATGAGTGCAAGCTAATGAAGACCAAAATTTATCGGGGCTTTTCGATCGATCTCATCTAATCTGCGACCTACAAGTGCGCCAGCACGCACGCCATCCCCAGCGCCACGCCGGCGCCGGACCACCAGCCCATCATCGCCTGCAGCGCGTAGCCCTGCGACGGCGCCGGCGCGGGCGCCGGGGTCTCCTCCATGGGCTCCTCAATGGGCATGGTCACGGGCGGGCACGGGAGCGACGACGGGGACGGCGACGCCGACGGGGACCTCACCGGCGCGGGGCTGGGCGCGACGGCCGACACGGAGCTCATCATCTTGGGCGGCGGCGGGGCGCGCGGTTTGGTGATGACCCCGGGCGGCACGACGAAGTTGCTGATCTGGAGGACGGAGATGTTGTAGGGCCTGGCGGTGACGGCCTTCTTGAAGGTGGCGTTGACGATCGCGCCGGGGGCCGCGGAGGCGAAGACGGCGCCGCCGTCGGGCGCGGGGGTGATGGTGAGGAAGCCGGACTTGTCGCCGTTGGCGGGGCCGAAGGTCTGGTAGAGCGTGGTGGCGACGACGGGCTTGGCGCCGCGGCCGCGGGGCAGGGCGGCCAGCTTGGCGGCGTCGTAGTAGTCGAGGACGACGTGGACGGAGAGGAGCTCGAGGAGGGCGGCGCGGGGCAGGCGCGCGCTGCGGCGGAGCAGCCAGTCGACGTCGGCGTTGACGGGGGCGAGCACGGTGACGGAGTTGCGGCTGTTGATTTCCTTGGCCACGCGCGTCTTGCTGATGAGGTAGTTGAACAGGGTGAGCTCCGGGAACTTGGCCAGGATCTCCGAGACGTTGAAGCCGCCGCCCCCGCCGCCCGGGGGCGCGTCGGCGGCGACGTCGTTGGCGCCGGCGCTGCCGGCCGCCGGCAGGAGGAGGACGAGGAGCACCAGCAAGGAGAGCTTCGGGGGCGCCATGGTGCGTGCGTGCGGCTACTGGATGTCGATGGCGATGGCGAGCTCGATCTCTGAGTGAGTGTGGGTGTGGAGTGTCAGTGTATATATAGGAGGGAGGGAGAGGAGATGGTCGTGGCGGGAGGAGAGTGATCGGTGGATCGATCGAGGAAGGAGAGGGTTTGGCAGTTGGAGGAGATCTCTGATCGACCGGTCTTCAATCTGACCACTTCTCGTGGCGCGCGCGGCCGTGCATGCATGCATGCACGACGCGTTCGTATCGCGCGCGTTGAATCTAGGGGCGGGCTGGGGTTGACCGTCCGATGCGCATCCGATGGCCGGGCCTTGTCCGCTTCAGATCCTGCCTGCCTTCTTGGGCCTCGCTGCCCGTTGCCAATGTGAACCTTGTACGTGGGCTATGCTATGAGATGGCTTCAACGCGTCCTTTCAAAAAAGAGATGGCTTCAACACGGTTGTTTTTGTCACGTACTACTCCCTCCGTTCCTAAATATTTGTCTTTCTAAACATTTCAAATGGACTACCATATACGGATATATGGAGACATATTTTAGAGTGTAGATTCACTCATTTTACTCTGTATATAGTCACTTGTTGAAATATCTAGAAAGACAAATATTTAGGAACGGAGGGAGTACTTCTGTAAACTAATATAAGACCTTCTTTTACGAAATAATACAAGACCTTTTAGATCGGAAATCCAATTTGGCTCCCGGGAGCAGGTGCTCCTGCGCGCAGGAAATGATTTTTGAAATGTGAAAAAATCATAACGATTTTTTTTTATGTATTTATAGTCACATCCAAATGCTACCTCCAAAGTTTTAGGCAAAAATATTAAGCATTTTGGCCTTTGCAAAAAACAAAAAACAAACAAAATTGAACACCAAATGTTTCCAAAAAATGTCACCCCAAATTTATTTTTCTCACCGACAAAACACTACTGCTCCGTTTTGCATGAAAATTGTCAAGCATGCTTGCGGCACTAACACGAACATCAACAAGAAAATTCAATTTTTTAAAAACATTTTACCATTTTTTGAGGTACTGTTCATCCAGGAGCAAATGCTCCTAGGAGCCAAAACGCCACCCCTCTTTTAGATCACTATTTTAGACGTGGGACACGGCTGTTCTGATCCCGAACTCATGTAAGGTAGGGTGAGCAATAAAATTAAAATAAATGATTTTTTTAAAAAAACTGACTTTTTTGTGCCAAACATTTTGATTGTTTGCAAAGTTTCATCACCAGAATGGATGATGTTCGTTAGAGGGATTTAAACGTGGGAAAACTTATACTCCAAAAAGCATCTTGGAGCATCGATTTTTTTGCCACGTTTCCCAATGTCATCCGGTGATGAAATTTTGCAATCAATCAAAACATTTATCAATGTTTGGCACAAACAATTAAGAATTTGACCCTTACCTGCCACTGCCAGCATGTAGATCTTCCGTAGTGGGGTATCATAGCAAGTATCTTGTGGTCTGTCTTTAGGGGGATTTAAATTTGCTTTTTTATAAGTAGTAGAGATATGATATAACTATGGGAAACACGTATTGCGGTGTCATGCACAGGTGGGGAAGGGGGACTAATGCCCCCCCTTCATAGTCAGGGAAGCGGGTCAAGCCTCCGTAATTTTAAATTAACTATTCATTCGTGGTTGATGGCAACAACAATGGTATCCAACGACCAGTCGATGAACTAACTGCATTGCAGAGATGTTCACTCTTACCTCTTGTCGTGGCACGAGCATGGACGGTGCATACCAACTGGAGTCTTCCACCGTGTTCGCTCGGGGCGGATCCGACGGTGGTGATTGGCTTGAGATCCTGCCTTCTTGGGCCTTGCTAACTAGTTGGTGTTGTGTTGCCAAAAAGAATGTTGACCGAAGTTTAAAAAAAAGCTCTCTACATGGGCCTTGGCCGATGGTAAGGGAAATGCATGTGAAGGTACTACTACCGGGTGTAGTTAGTCCCACTTTTGTTTCGTATGTTGTAGGTAGTATATATTATATCGGAGTGTATGTACGTGTAGTATGTATTAGTATATAAAAAATGTTTAGATAGTATATATACTACCTTTTTGGTAGTATGTACCATATTTTATGCATACACCATTTTACGTATAAATATGTACGTATTTCATAAATACAATAAAACTATGAGCTCACTTGCAATTTTTTCAAACAGCTAACTTTGGAGTATCTTAAATATAATATATGAACATATTAAAAATAATAAAGTAGTGTATATACTACCACATGGTATGAGACATGGGTGTAACTACACCCGGTATAAATATAGTAACGCTAAACTAAGCATGAGTGTAGAATAACTTATTCTACGCCCCCAGTAACGATACATACAAAATATAGTAACACACTACTAGGAAAAAGCCTAGTAGTAGCGCGGGTTAAAATCTAGTAGCAGCGCGGGTGCCTGCGCTACTACTACGGCGCTACAGCTAACTAGTAGTAGTAGCGCGGTGCATCCCGCGCTACTAGTACGTGTGTTAGTAGTAGCGCGGGTTCGACACGCGCTACGACTAACTATCTGTAGCGCGTGACTGTGACCCGCGCTACTACTATTAATTTCAAAAACCAAAAAAAAATCTCGACCCCGTGCGTGCTGTCAATGGTGTCAATGGTTCGATCCAGTGACGACAAGGGTCGCCGGAGGTGCGGACGGGCAGCAGAGACCAGATCCAGCGACGACTGTTGTAGAGGGACCGGATCTAGTGCAGAGGAGAGCAAGACGACGGTGTGAGGGTCCTCTTCACGGTCAAGGCAGAGAGCTCCTCGTTGGCCATGTCGACAACCTGCGCAGGCATGGGCATGGGAGGTGAGTAAAATCGGAGGGACATGGAGAGTGAAAAAGAGAAACAAGGAAGAAAGGAATGAGATGGAGGGCGCACCGGGACTCGTCGCGGGTGGTGAGGTGGTCCGACGTGATGGCATGTAGATGCGGGGAAGACTGGCGAGCTTCGGGATGCCGGCGGCGCGAGGCGGCCTCCCTCTGAGGAGGAGGCACGTGACGCGAGGAGGTGAACTCGTTGGGTGCCATGGAGGAGGAGGTGTGCAGCACCATGGGAGAGCGTATGGAGAGAGGGGGAGAGTGAGGGAGAGAGGAGGGATTCGGCCGAGGATATGGGGACTTTACTTACCTCGTACTTAGTAGTAGCAAGGGGTATAAAACCGCGCTACTGGCATGTCTCGGGGGGCACAATAGAGACCGCTTAGTAGTAGCGAGGGTTAAAAATCCGCGCTACTACTATCAACTTAGTAGTAGCGAGGGGTAAAAACCCGTGCTACTAGTAAGTAGCAGTAGCGAGAGTTCTAAACCCTCGCTACTAGTAAGCGTCTGCCTATAAGGTTTTCCGTAGTAGTGACACACTATGTAAAATATAGTAACTTTCGTAAAAATGTAGTAAATTACAAACTTGGATGATAAAAAATATTTTCTTAATTACTACTCCCTCCGTTCCACAATGTAGTGTGCCCGCGTTTCCCGAGATCGAAGTTTGACCATAAATTTAACCAACAAGACCGACTGCGGCGGGAGCAAAAATTATACCACTAAATTCGTATTTTCGATATGAATTCAGTGCTATAATTTTTGTTCCCACCGCAGTCGGTCTTGTTGGTTAAATTTATGGTCAAACGCAGATCTCGGGAAGCGCGGGCAAACTACATTGTGGAATGGAGGGAGTACATTTTATACATAGTTTTACTAAATTTGTATATAACGTTACTGGGGTTGTAGAATAAGCTATCACTAGTAGAAAAAGGCCCATTTGTCCAGGTTCCAGAGGGCCTTTAGTCCCGGTTTTGAAACCGGGACTAAAGCCCCCCCCCTAGTCCCGGTTCTTATACGAATCGGGACTAAAGGCCCTCCACGTGGCTGCTGTCAGGAGCTCCACCTTTAGTCCCGGTTGGTAACACCAACCAGGACTAAAGGAAATTTTACGATTTTTTTTGATTTTTTTGATTTTTTTCCTGATTTTCAAATTTCTGAATTATTTTTACAATTTAATCTCTAATCACCCCTCATCACTGCTTAATTTAACCTCTAATCTCTAATCACCCCTCGTCATTCCAAATCATCTAACTTCTCGGCCAGTCACCCATCCTCTCACTACTCCAGCCTGAGCACGCTTAACTTCCGGGTTCTATTCCCCCTCGTTTCCAAGTCTGCACTTGTTGTTTTTCTGACAATAGTAAGATGTCAATCCTATTAACCCTCAGGAGTTTAGCTTGAGCATGTAGTCACACGTTTCACTGTTTGAGTTTGAAACTATTATTTAAAAAACAATAATTATTTAGTAACACTAATATTTCTTGAATAAGTAGTTTGACCATAGTTTGACCAGATTTGACCAAAATTCAAAAAAACTGAAATAATTATTTAGTGACACTAATATTCTTGAATAATTATTTAGTACCACTAATACTTCTTGAATAAGTAGTTTGACCATAGTTTGACCAGATTTAACCAAAATTCAAAAAAACTGAAATTTGAGCATAACTTTTTTTCCTTTTAGAATTTGAGGATTCTAAAAAATTGCAAACAGGCCTACGGCGGTCAAAATTGGATGCGGATTTTTGTGTTGAACATTTTGATATATTATACTTTTTTTCCGACATCGTATGCAAAAATTATAGCCGTTTTATTTTTCATAACACTTTTTTTGCAAAACATGTCCAAATTTAAGTTTTTAAATTTTCCTAACTAGTAGATGTAGTAATATAACTACATTTCAAAGGATTTTATTTTTTGAAGTATTTATCATTTTCTTTTGTTTTTTTTCAAAACTGAAATGATGATACACGGGGGGGGGGGGGGGGGGGTACAATTTGAGACACGAACCCCTTTAGTCCCGGTTTGAGACACGAACCGGGACTAAAGGGCATCGCACCCTTTAGTCCTGGTTCGTGTCTCAAACTGGGACTAAAGGGCTCATTTAAACCGGGACTAATGCCTTTAGCCGCTCGAACCGGAACTAATGTGTATATTGAGCTGTGACCAAAGCTCTGTTTTCTACTAGTGTATTCTACACTCAGGCTTAGAATAGCGTTAGGCACCCAGGATGAAGAATAACTTATTCCTCACCTAGGCTTCCACCGAGCGATGTATTTCTCACAAACAGAAAATAAATTTCTAGCATGCTTGTTGTAAATTACGTCGCTTCCTGTTGTTAAATTACCTCATTTTTACTGTAAAATTACGACAACATCTTTTAGTGTCATATATTGCCGCATCACATTTTTTTCTTACATGCAGAACGTAACTTTATATCATGCATGTTGTAGAATTACCTTACTTTTCTGTACGGTGGAAGACAAAGTTTCTTCCCTAATAGTGTAATATTACCTCAAGTCTATTTTTTCCTTACGTCTTGAAGCTATGAAGGATGATTGGTTTGATGCCAACATTTGGCATTGCCAATACTTGACAAGCCAACAATCGGCAATATAAAAAGTTGCCAAAAATTGGCAACTTTTTGTGAGGTTGACAAGTAAAATTGGTAACCAACCAAGCACTAGCCAATATTTGGCATTTGCCAAATATTGGCATGTCAAATTCTGGCATCAAACCAATCATGCTCATGGTCGTGGAATTGGACTGGGGTGAGGAATAACCCAGGTGACGAATAGCGCGACACTGGAGATTCAGCTTATGCGATCGTCGCCCGCCCACCGTTTTCCTCAGCTAATCTACTTACTACTAGTAGTATAGCTGCTAACCTGTCAGTCAGATCGACACAGGACGTATTATCTCCGACGTACGTACCCACCCAGTCAACGGCCGGCACGCCTGCATGGGCTAGGGTTCCTAAATTATCTGGCTAGGGTTTTAAATATTAGCGGTGTTACAATTGAGAGTTGAAATACTATGACATCTGATTTCTAATTTCTGATAAGATTCATATTGTTTGAATTATTCCCTGAGAGTTGGATGCACATATTTTAAGTTTAACTCTGCAACCAGTACTCAATCAATATACATTGTTGTTTACTTTTTCCTTTTTTCTTATAAAGATAAATCATTTATCTTTATGCAATCGAGATATTTGTTTTTATAATTTGGATTTTTTTTCATGCTTTATTGTCCAACTTTGGTAATCAACTAGTATTTCACGTATATTGATTCATTTTTTCAAATGATTTAAAAATTGCTCACCACACCCTGCCGCAATGTCGTATAGTGCTTCATTATGTTGATCATTTTTAGTGTCGTGGTTTGAAGCCTTTTCACAAAAAATAGAATATTTAATGAAATATGTTACTTTTATATATAGCATTAGTTGATTTCCAAAAGTATGTGATGTACACCTCGACATGGGACAATTTCCTCCCCCCCTATATAGATAGGGGAGTGGGCCAAGCCTCTATAATTTTAAATTAACTATTCATTCATCGTTGATGGCAGCAACAATGGTATCCAACGACCAGCCGCTAAAGTAACCGCGGAGGTACGTGTTCACTCTGACCACTTGTCGTGGCGCGAGCATGGACGATGCATACCAACTTGAATCTAGGGGCGAGGTCGTCGAGGCAGATCCGATGGTGGTGATTGGCTTGAGATCCTACCTTCTTGGGCCTTGCTAAGTAGCAGGTGTTGTGTTGCCAAAAAATGCGGACCTTGTACATGGGTCCTTGGCCGATGATAAGGAAAATGTGAAGCCCAAATGGAAAAATTCCAGATCAGTGGAAATGTGTTTTTCCCCTAGAAAAAAGAGTGGAAATGTGTTTTTCCCAGTCTCGACGATATATATCTATTGAAACCAGAGACACCGGAGAGATATTGTTTTTCCTAGTGCAGCAAACAGATATAGGGTTGAAATTGACCGGGATTAATAAATACAGGTGTCGATTTCAGGGATTTGAAATTCAGGATTTGATTTCGACCATCCATACAACTTTAAGGTCTTAAACAGACTTCACTCGTTTCGATACAGCTTATGCGATCGTCGCCTGGCCCGCCCACCGTTTCTCCCTAATCTACGTGGCTGCTCAGCTGTCAGTCAGATCGACAGGACGTATTCATCGCTAACGTACGTACCCACCCGGCCAGTCAACGGCCGGCACGCCTGCATGGGCCTGAATTAATTAATATTCACATGCAGCCAATCATGCATGCATGCAACGCAGAGACCAGTGACCACCGCACCATCGATACATGACAAATCTATGCACCCAGGCCAGCTCTCCAAAACCATTGTTATTCCAAAGAAGATAATCAGGCACACGCACACCACATACTCATAATAAACATAAAACTGATTCGAATATTCGATCCAAAGTGGAACTGGTGTAGTAGTAATATGGATATGACAAAATAGCACTATGTCCAAGCCAGGGGCCAGGGCGACACATGCATATGCATATACGTCGCGTCCAGACGTGTACATGTCCTTAAAACACTAGTAGAAAATATGCCTTTAGTCCCGGTTTGTAAAGGCCATTAATCCCGGCTGTGCAACCGGGACTAAATATGTGCGACTAAAGGCTCTCTTTTTAGTCGCGCCTCTTACGAACCGCGACTAAAGGCCCGTCCACGTGGGCGCCAGGAGTCCGTCGGGGCGGAGGACCTTTAGTCCCGGTTCTCGTGGCTAACCGGGACTAAAGGCCTCCTCCGCAGGTTTAGGGTTTTAGCCCCCCTAAACCTGGTTTCTTTTTAATTTGTAGTGTTTTATTTCTTTTATATTTTATTTTGTGTTTTATTTTAATTTTGATGAAGTTTCAGTACACATATTCTACGCTACTATATACATGCATATGAAATTTCAAACAAGAAGAATTCAAGAGGAATATATAATATATATTCAATCTCGGGTGACCATATACAACTTCGAACAAGTTTCCATACACAATTAGGATGGATGACCATATACAACTTCGAACAAGTTTCAATCTCAGGTATGCATATAAATTTCTTCGTCCTCGGTATAGTGTTCTCCTTTAGGATTGATGACTTCCCTCATGAAAAATCCTGCTAATTCATCTTGAATTGGTCGGAAGCGAGCTTCTGAACTAAGCCTCCTCCGCAAGTTATCTGTCGCCTTCCGCACGCTATCCGATGCCTTCCGCTCAGAGGTGTGTCTCCGGATGTTCTCACAAACATAGTATCCACATAGATTGGTCCCCGGTGGCTGCTTATCCACATTAACTAACCTTCTAAAATCTAGCTCATGTTTGAATTCACCGACAATTTCTTCTGAGAACCGTCTCCAAACCCTACAGGGCAAAGAAAATTAAATGAACAAGGGAGTTATTAGTTACTTGATATTAGGAAATGAATGAAAGAGACCGATCGATATAGAGCTCAAATGATTGAAAATAATTACTTTTGCAGCATTTTTCTCATGTCGGCCCAACGCTTTGAATCCGAATCCATAGAGTCCATGATTAGAACTCTGGAGGTGTGAAGTTCAATATTTAGCAGAATCCAGTGGAACCTGCGGACACGTTACATGCACAGTCATGCATAACTCATCGATTAGACATACCATGCATGGACTAAACAAAAGAGAATTGGCACAAGAGAGAAACACTCACCCAAAATGGTAAGGAAATAGAATATGACTTTTGAGTTGATGCTTTCTAAGAAACTTGTACAAGTCTTTCTCCACGTCTTCGGGGTGATTTTGTAACACATGTCCATTAACGATATGTGGGTCAATGAACCCAACATCATGGATGTTTCTTATTTTGCATTCCCAAATCTTCAATCTGCATAATAGCATACGCAACAATATAGTTAGGACAATATATATATATATAGTGCAGGCAATGAAGAACGAGATGAGGTAGAAATAAATCACTTACAGAACGTAGCAACTCAGGATAGATTTGTCGAGCTCGCGCAGATTGAACAGCTGGAACAATTCACTCATATGAACTTGTACAGAGTACCGTTTGGTGTGATGCTCCTCTGTAACATCCGCATAAACATATTCTTTGTCGGCCCATGTTATGAAATGCTTGTACCAACGTAGCAAATTTCGCATTTGTGGTGGTAGACTCTTTTCCCGCGCAGGCTCGACGAGAGGCCCATTCCGCACATATTGTAATGCTATCTCACATACTGGCGCATCCTCAAGGCCTAAGAAGGCACGAAGAGTCAAACCCATCTCGGACGCTTGTTTCATGGCACTCGCTACAGTCAATCCAAGTGCTGCCGCAGCTGCTATGATCTCGGGGTCCTCTTCCGGACCGGCTTTCACTATGAGCGGGGGGATCGATTGTTTATTCTGCATCCCGAGCTGGTCAACTTGTTTCCCGCTTTTTTTACTTTCTTCTTTCTCCTCCTTCAATATTTTTGCTTGCCTACGAAGTTCATGTCCATAGTCGTCAGGCATATTCAGCTCGGCTTGGGACGGTGTCGTCAAAAAATCCTTAGCCCACTTCTTTTGCTTCTCAGTGAATACTTGCTTGGGCTCAGGCTCTTTTATCGCCTTCGTATCCGCCTTCCATTTCTCATAATGAGCAGACGCGGCCAATTTGGTTTCAGCTTCACTAAGTTCCCAAGGCCTTGGGAGGAGAGGCTTCAGTGATGGCTCCGGTACCCTTGTGGTCTTAGGTACATAAGGGTCCGGGTTAATAGTCCAGGAGCGGGTTTCCTTGCTGTCCGCCTGCTTCTGCTTCTTCGCCGGAGGTGGATTGGGGGGCGTCGTACCCGTCGGAGGAGGATTGGGGGGCGGCGGCTGCTTACCCGCCGGAGGTTGTGGATCGGGGGACGGCGTCGAATGGCGTGAAGGAGGTGTAGGTGAACCACCACGACCACCACCACCGCCACCACCACCACCACCACCATCGGAGGGGGGTGGACTTGTTAGCCTTGGCGCCTCGCCTGGAAACACTATGTACTTCTTTTTCCATAGAATGATCTGGCGCTTGACATCTCCAAGTCTTCTCTCCCCTTCGGGTGTAGCTTTGTCAATCTCCAGGTCCTCAAACTCTTGGACTATGTCTTCCACCGTGACACGAGCATAGCCATATGCAATGGGGTTGTTGTGGTGGAGTGCTCCAGGTGTACAGGGTAAAGCACTGCCGGTAGCTACCTTCGTGGAAACGTTCCCCACGGGATAATGCAGATCACATTCTTTCATCTCCTTTACATCATCCACGGGGTAGTGAGGCTCCGGTGCACGAATCTCGATCATCGGTGCATTAGCACCAGGCGGGGCATCCGTGGAAGCCACGCTGCTTCTCCGCTGCTGGCTTCCGCGATCCGCTTCATGATCTTCATGCGGCCCTGCAGCCGATTTTTCTTTTACTAGTTCATGCACGGTCTGCTTCAACTCATGGAGTTCCGATGCAAACTTCACCAAAAGATCTGCATCCCGGTCCGTCTTTCTCTTACGGCTTCTGTAACAGTACGGGTCATTGTCCTGGGAAAACCCTATTTTCCATGGAATTCTGCCTTTGCCTCGTACACGTCCTCCGTGTTCATCATTCCCGAGGGCTGTTGTCAGTGCGTCTTTCTCTCTGTTGAACTTGATCAAGCCCTCTTGAGCTTGGGTCATTGCGTCAATAAGGGCTTGGGTGGGAGCAAACTTTTTCTTCCGGTGAACACACACCCCTGTCTCCGGGTCTAGCGATCCCCCATGCCCGTACCACCAGCTTTTGGCCCTTGGGTCCCATCCCTCTGTACCTAGAGGGATTCCTCGCACCCTCAGGTCCTCCTCCATCTTCTGCCACTTAGGCTCCGAAAGGCGGTATCCTCCTGGCCCCATAATATGATGGAACTTTTTCTTACTCGCATTATCCATATTTTTTTTCGATATTTCCTTGAAATGCTTCGATTTCTTTTGCCTCACAAATTCTGGCCAATCATCTTTCAGTTTCTCATGTTGTCCATTGAAATCCGGAGTCTTGCCCTTGTTGACATAGTCACGGGTTAAATTTTTCTTGAAGTTCCGGAATGCTTCGGCCATCTTCTGAAGAGCGAACTCTTTAACTAGCCTCCTCCTCTCACGTCCACCCGAAACCTCGTTACCGAATTCATCGACTTTGTTGTCCTCCGGAGGTAGAATGAAATGTTCCATAAGCTTTCTCCAGCAATCCTTTTTCGTTCTCTTGTCGACAAAACTGAAACCAAGACGTGCCTTCTTTGGCTCCTTCCATTCCTGGACGGTGATCGGGACGTTGTCTCTAACAACGACTCCGCATTGGTTGATAAACTTTGAGGTGTGCTGTAGGGGCTTGCCGGTTTCACTGACAAAATCAATGGCATATGTTTCTCCTGTTTTCATCGCCTTGGATTTGCCACGCTTTGTCGTACTCGATCCGGCCGAGGGCTAAAAAAAGAAAGAGAGTCGCGCGCGTTAATACATATGTATTCACATTTCAGTAAGTTTGTATCACGAGAGGCTCAATGTATGTATATACCTCGCCGGAGGTGGTTGCTACTTGCAATTCGAGATCGTCGTTTGTTGACGGTTGACCTCCGTCGACAATGTCCGTTCCTTCACCTTCTTGATCATCGACAATGTTTGTTCCACCATCAAGGTTCAGAAAAGAAGAGACTACATCCTCTTCTTGCTCATATTCTGAGCCCGGCACATAAGGAATCTCGTTGTTTATGATGCCCATTAAATAACGTTCAGCCTCCGGATCCCTAAGCGGCTCGGCTCTATCGTCCGCCATATGTCACTCCTGCATGTAGTAAAAATTAATTAAGTATAAAGGAATTAAAAAATAAGATTAAGGGACATAGAGGAGGAGCAGCGACGGTTTTTGCTTTCATCGTCCGCCATTTTTGCTTTCATTTCAGCCATTTTTGGAAAACAACAAAAACAAATACTTTAGATGTCAAACTGCATGTATAAGGTTGAAAACATGTGCCAAATGTTTCACTGAACATTTTGAGGTATTAAACATAATTTTTGGATAATTATTTAATTAGTTATGCCATTTTCTTTTAACTTTTCTTTTATGACCAGAACAGAAAATTGATGTTTTTCCTTTTCTTTTAATTAGTTATGCCATTTTCTTTTTCCTTTTCTTTTAATTAGGGGCGGTGGCGGCGGCAACTCGCAGGGCAGTTGCGGCGGCGGTGGCAGCGCAGGGAAGGGGCGGCAGCATGCGGCGGCGCAGGGGGAAGGGGAGCGGAGCTCACTGGGGGGCGGCGGCGGCAGCGCGCAGGGGCAGGGGCAGCGATGGCGGCGGCGCGCAGGGCGGGGCAGGGGCGGCGGCGGCAGTGCAGGGCAAGGGTGGCGGCGTAGGGCAGGGGAAGTGGGGGCAGAGCTCACTGGGGGCGGCGGAGCTCACTGGGGGAGCGTGCAGGCTCGGGGAAGGGCGGCGCAGCAGTAGCCTGGCGGCGTCGGCGTCGATCGGCGTCGGGGCAGGGCGTCGGCGTCGAGAGGAGAATGGGAGGTGGGGAAAATTTACTAAGTGCTGTATATATAGACAGAGCCCTTTAGTCCCGGTTGGGGACACCAACCGCGACTAAAGGTACCCTTTAGTCGCGGTTGGTGTCCCCAACCGGGACTAAAGGTTCTTTCGCGCCGCTTTCGTTCCCGCGCGGAAAGAGCCTTTAGTCGCGGTTCGTGTCACGAACCGCGACTAAAGGTCCTTTTTCATATACTTTTCATTTTAAAATCTTAAAAATAGAAATAATATATCAAAAAATTCAAAAAAATAAAACTAATTCATTTTAAAATCTTAAAAATACAAATAATATATCAAAAAATTCAGAAAAATAAAACTAATTCATTTTAAAATCTTAAAAATAGAAATAATATATCAAAAAATTCAAAAAAATAAAACTAATTCATTTTAAAATCTTAAAAATAGAAATAATATATCAAAAAATTCAGAAAAATAAAACTAATTCATTTTAAAATCTTAAAAATAGAAATAATATATCAAAAAATTCAAAAAAATAAAACTAATTCATTTGAAAATCTTAAAAATATAAATAATATATCAAAAAATTCAGAAAAATAAAACTAATTCATTTTAAAATCTTAAAAATAGAAATAATATATCAAAAAATTCAAAAAAATAAAACTAATTCATTTGAAAATCTTAAAAATACAAATAATATATCAAAAAATGCAAAAAAATAAAACTAATTCATTTGAAAATCTTAAAAATACAAATAATATATCAAAAAATTCAAAAAAATAAAACTAATTCATTTTAAAATCTTAAAAATACAAATAATATATAAAAAATCCAGAAAAATAAAACTAATTCATTTTAAAAATTCAGACCGATTGTTTGGTTCTACATCCTCGATCCCTTGAAGGTTTGACAAAAGGTTTGATACATCATTCAGTTCATCGACCAAATACAAATCATCCGGATTCGCCATCGTACGTTTTAATTCACATGATCCATTCAACAAAGTTTGGTACAATAAATTATTACACATCAATTCTTCCCTTGTGTCCCTGCTTGCTTACGATTGTGCCGTATCCATGGAGCATCCTCATCATTTAACTTAATGCTTGGGTCAGTGTTCACTTTGAAGGGCGGAATTTCACCAAACATATTATAATCTTCTGACATGTCTGTCTTGTCCTCCACTCCCACGATGTTTCTTTTCCCTGAAAGAACAATGTGGCGCTTTGGATCATCGCATGATGTACTGATCGTTTTCTTATCTTTCCGTTTCCTCGGTTTGCTACTCATGTCCTTCAAATAAAAAACCTGAGCGAAATCTTTGGCAAGGACGAATGGTTCGTCAAGGTAACCAAGATTGTTGAAATCCACCATTGTCATTCCGTATTGCTCGTCCACCTTTACCCCACCTCCTGTTAGCTTGAACCATTTGCACCGGAACAAAGGGACCTTAAAGGAGGGTCCATAGTCAAGTTCCCATATCTCCTCTATGTAACCATAATATGTGACCTTTTGCCCATTCTCGGTTGCTGCATCAAAGCGGACACCACTGTTTTGGTTGGTGCTCTTTTTATCTTGGGCGATGGTGTAAAATGTATTCCCATTTATCTTGTACCCTTGGAAAGTCGTTATAGTCGAAGATGGTGTCTTGGCCAACATGTACAGCTGATCTCCAACATCATTGTCATTCATTAAATGTTTTCGCAACCAACTGCCGAAAGTCTCCATGTGGGCCTTTCTAATCCAAGATTCAGGCTTCCCCGGGTTGTCCGAGCGTAAAATATTCTTGTGTTGCTCGAAGTACGGAGCCACCAAGCTGGAATTTTGCAGAACTGTGTGGTGTGCTTCAGTCATAGAATGACCGTCCATACATATCGTTGATTTCCTTCCGATCGTGCCTTTTCCACTTAGTCTCCCCTCGTGCCGCGATTGAGGAATACCAATCGGCTTAAGGTCAGGAACATAGTCAATACAGAACTCAATTACCTCCTCATTTCCATAGCCCTTGACGATGCTTCCTTCTGGCCTAGCACGGTTACGAACATATTTCTTTAATACTCCCATGAACCTCTCAAAGGGGAACATATTGTGTAGAAATACAGGACCGAGAATGGAAATCTCTTCGACTAAGTGGAGCAGGAGGTGCGTCATAATATCGAAGAAGGATGGTGGGAACACCAACTCGAAACTGACAAGGCATTGGACCACATCGTTCTGTAACCGTGGTAGATCTTCTGGATTGATTACCTTCTGAGAGATTGCATTAAGGAATGCACATAGCTTCACAATGGCTACTCGAACATTTTCCGGTAGGAGCCCCCTCAAAGCAATCGTAAGCAATTGCGTCATAATCACGTGGCAGTCGTGAGACTTCAGGTTTAGGAACTTTTTGTCCGCCATGTTTATTATTCCCTTTATATTCGACGAGAAGCCAGACGGGACCTTCATACTGCTCAGGCGTTCAAAAAAAAATGACCTTCTCTTCTTTGGTAAGAGCGTAGCTGGCACGACCTTGAAACCATTCCGGATGCCGGTCATCTGGGTCTTTCAAAAGTTGCTGGTCCTGCCGTGCTTCCTTTGTATCATTTGTCTTCCCATACACGCCCAAGAAGCTTAGTAGGTTCACGCAAATATTCTTCGTAACATGCATCACGTCGATTGCAGAGCGGACATCTAGGACTTTCCAATATTCTAGCTCCCAAAATATAGATTTCTTCTTCCACATGGGTGCGTGCCCGTCAACTCCCCACGGAACTGATTGTCCGCCAGGACCCTTTCCAAAGATGACTTTCAAATCCTTGACCATATCAAATATCTCAGCACCAGTACGTTCCGCAGGCTTCGGCCGGTGATCTGCCTTGCCGTTGAAATGCTTGCCTTTCTTTCTTACGTTATGATTTCGGGAAAGAAATCGACGATGACCCAGGTACACGTTCTTCTTACAATTACCCAAACGTACACTTTCAGTCTCATGTAAGCAGTGCGTGCATGCATTGTATCCCTTATTTGTCTGTCCCAAAAGGTTACTGAGAGCAGGCCAATCGTTGATGGTTACAAAAAGCAACGCTCGTAGGTCAAATTCCTCTTCTTTGTGCTCATCCCAGACACGTACACCAGGTCTGCCCCACAACTGTAAAATTTCATCAACTAATGGCCTTAGGTACACATCGATGTCGTTTCCGGATTGCTTTGGACCTTGGATGAGCACTGGCATCATAATGAACTTCCGCTTCATGCACAACCAAGGAGGAAGGTTGTAGATGCATAGAGTCATGGGCCAGGTGCTATGGCTGGAGCTCTGCTCGCCAAAAGGATTCATGCCATCAGTACTTAGACCAAATCTTATGTTCCTTCCGTCAGCTGCAAAATCTTTGAACACTCTGTCGATCTTTCTCCATTGCGTTCCATCAGCGGGGTGTCTCAACTCCCCGTCGGACTTACGGTCCTCTTTGTGCCATCGCAACGACTTGGCATACTTTTTGTTCCTGAACAGACGTTTCAACCGTGGTATTATAGGAGCATACCACATCACCTTGGCGGGAACCCTCTTCCTGGGTTTCTCGCCCTCAACATCGTCACCAGGGTCATCGCCTCTGATCTTATAACGCAATGCAGTGCATACAGGCATTCATTCAAATTCTCGTATTCACCGCGGTAGAGGATGCAGTCGTTAATGCATGCATGTATCTTCAGAACCTCTAAACCTAGAGGGCAGACAACCTTCTTTGCTTCGTACGTACTGGCGGGCAACTCGTTATTCTTCGGAAACATATTCTTCAACATTTTCAGCAAATTTTCAAATGATGAGTCAGCTACACCTTCCTGTGCCTTCCATTTTAGCAAATCCAGTGTGCAGCCCAGCTTTTTCAGACTATTATCGCATCCTGGGTACAACGACTTTTTGTGATCCTCTAACATGCGATCCAAATTCTCCCTCTCCTTGTCAGTTTCGCAGCGTCTCCGTGCATCAGCAATGGTCCGACCAAGATCATCAGCGGGCTCATCATGTGCCTCTTCTTCACCTTCACCTAACCCTTCCCCACCTTCAGCATCATCCTCCATGAAAGTATCACCGAAATGATCATGATAGTTGTCATCGATATCATCCCCTTCTTCATCTTCTTCCATTCTAACCCCTCTTTCTCCATGCTTGGTCCAACAATTATAGCTTCGCATGAAACCGTGCCGAAGCAGGTGCATGTGAACGTCTCTTGAGGAGGAGTAACCCTTCTGATTCTTACAGACAGCACATGGACAGATAATAAAACCTCGCTGCTTGTTCGCATTTGCCACTACGAGGAAATCTTTCAAACCCGTAGTGAACTCGCCGGAGAGTCGGGGACCGTACATCCATTGCCGATTCATCTGCATTATTATTATATAAAGTATATAATTAACCATCATGCATTTGTTAAACTAACTAGCTAGAAATAATACAAATTAAACAATGAACTACACACATGCATATTTTATCAATGACACATGAAAGGTTCAAGTTGCTAACCGCGATCGCGGAGGAAAAATAAATGAGAAAGCTCAAGTGTGGCTCGGACACTTCATATCATGTTTGTTTCATGCTCTCGGGCATTTCATCGAACACCTTGTGTGCATAGGAGGAACCAAAAGCAAACCCACCACCCCCTTCTGAATTGTGGCTAAGTGAAGTGAGCTGAGTCCTATATATAGGGATGGGCCTTTAGTCCCGGTTGGCCTGGCCAACCGCAACTAAAGGCCTTCGGGCCAGCCTGAGGACCTTTAGTCCCGGTTGGCCCCCGTCCGCCAGCTGTCGACCGAGCGCGCTGGGCCCAGATAGTTGGTCGCGGGTCTCCTCCCGAACCGCGACTAAAGACCCCTTTGGTCGCGGTTCGATTATTTTAGGGACTAATGGGAGCGTATGGAAGCCTCTTTTTCTACCAGCGAAACCTCGCACGTGTACGCTGCACGTATATGCATGCCTCATCTCTCATGTCGACCAGGTCCAAAACCAGGCAGAGCAGGCCCCTGGGCAGCATGCATGTATGCATGGATGCACATGCACGCACGCACGGGCTTAACCAGCTGCCTGCCCATGGCGAGGCTAGCTATCCATTTTGTCTACACATTTCGCTTTTAAAAACTGGTGACACACAGCGAAAGGTCGAGAACGTGCATGCGATCGAGACAACATTATGGCGTCTGTGTATATCTTCTTCAGGATGGAGCTAGATTAGATAACATAGTTTATGCGTGGATAAGGGGGAAACCCTGGCGCTGATGATTTGATTAAGCCCAGATCGCCGGACGTGGCGCGGCGTGCTCCACCGGCTGCTCGATCGGTTGTTCCTCATCGGCGGCGCGACACATGCGCCAACGCATCGCTGCTACGTGAACGGCGACAGCGCCTCATGTCCGGAAACAGGAGGAAAATCGATCGGTCGATCTCCGGAGGAAGATTGTCACAAGGTCTTTTAATTAGATAGAAGAGATTATGTCACGGGTTATCACACACGTACGTACGTCCGGTGCATCACAGTTCACCAACTATATATGCTCTAGCCCTAAGTAAGCGTGTTTCATCCAGAGAAGAGATTATTTTAGACAATGAACTATGATGTTAAGTCCAACCAAAGGGCTTCTTTGGATCCTTTCCAAAAAAATAGAGAGGCTTCTTTGGATCGCAGGAATCAGATGTCATGTACTATGAATTCCTACATGATTTCTTTTTTTTTTTTGAAAAAACTTTCAATCTATTCATCTTCAATCATGGTAGTACAACGAACTCGAGTAATAATAAAAATTACATCCAGATCCGTAGACTACCTCGCGGCGACTACTAACACTGAAGCGAGCCGAAGGCGCGCCGCTGTCATCACCCCTCCCTCACCGGAGCCGGGCAAACCTTGTTATAGTAGACAGTCGGGAAGTCGTCGTGCTAAGGTCCCATAGAACCAACGCACCAGAACAGCAACCGCCGCGGATGAAGAGTGTAGACCAAAAAGATCCAACCTGAAGACACACGAACGAAGACGAACGACGAACAGATCCGAGCAAATCCACCAAAGATAGATCCGCCGGAGACACACCTCCACACGCCCACCGATGATGCTACACGCATCACTGGAACGGGGATTAGACGGGAAGACCTTTATTCCATCTTCAGAGAGCCGCCGCCGTCTCGCCTTCCTGAGCAGGACACAAACCCTAACAAAGCTTGAAAAAAGATATGAAAACGGAGCCCTCCCACCGGCAAGGGCCGAGATCCACTTCGCCTCCATGGCCCTAAGGCCACCGGAGACGGGGCGGACCGGCGCGGCGCCGGTGGAGGCAAAGAACCCTAGTTTTGGGGAGGCGGCGGCTGACCCGTGAAAATCTTCAACCGCAAAAAAGGTCGAATTCCTACATGATTTCAAGACACATAAATTTTATAAGGCGTGTCTTGGATGGTGCACGTGAAATGGACACGGGAATTTTAGAGGAATGGGAAGAGAGGGTAGAGAGAGATAAGAGTACAGGTGCAAAGGACTTCACAAAGGAAAAATAAAATGAGGTTTGACCTCATGTTTATATAGATTCCTATGGAATGAAGGGTATAGAGATGGGTTCCATAGGAATTTAATGAACCCATTCCTATGATACAAGGGGTTTTCATAGAAATATTCCTATGGATGAAACATTCAAATTTTGCTACGAAATTCCTTAAATCCAAAGAGGGCCTGACCCTTGACCCTTTATCAAAAAATTATAACTTTGGACCATGAAGTTGTCCCTATTAAACCCCGAACTCTGTGAGAACCAACCTGTGATTGGATGGTGGTGGTTGTGTCTCTCATTAAGATGGGACATTTTTTTCCACTAAGAGGCAACAAAAATCATGATGACTTCCTCAATTTTTGAAGATTCGCGACCCGATCTTTAGTAGACGTCGTGTGAGTGTGTGCATATGGCGGTGTGGCATATGTTTGCATCTACATTGTACTTGATGTTTAAAAATACCAACATTTCTAAAACCTTTTAAAAAATTAAGGATTGATTTCTTTAGTAAATGTTTAGTAAACCTTAGAGAGGTTTTCTCTAAGATGCATGTAATGCAACAAAAAGCACAACAATACAACTAAAACGCAAACTTTAGTGGAAACATGCAAAAACAAAATAGACGTTCAATGCAATTGAAATGATGTAATTGAAACGTGCAAAATGCAGTAGAGAAAACCATTACTCCAGTAAATAAGCAGAAGCCTAACTTTAAGCATAGCCTTGTAATTGTTCTAAATAATGGTTTTGCATGGATGCGAAGATATTCATTGATGTATATGTGATGAACCATAGAAGTGTATAACGCGCACAATTCCTTAAAAGAAAACACGACTATCTATGTGGTGTGCATAAATATCAAGAGCTAAATAATATCTCTATCACCTTTGATGTAAAATAAATTATCATATTTGGTTGATGTTTTTCACATTCCTGGACAATATTTCAAGTTCATATGTATTTTTAAACTTATCCAAGACTTCAAAGATGTGAGATGGGCCTAGATGACCGGGGTTAAGGAGGGGAGTTTCAAGTTATAAGGTTTCTCAGTAATTTTGAGAGAACTCGTGAGTGTGAAGGATGCCAAAAAGAGCCCAATTAAAAAAAATCCATCAAGCAATATGATAATATATTTTCCATTAAAAAAACAAAAGGTAAGTGAATTTCCTTTATAACTTTTGCACATGGAATATATAGTCATATATTTGATGAATTTTTGCGGTTATCACTTAGGGGGTGTTTGGTTCCAGGGACTTTTTTGTGTTGGGACTAAAAAAAGTCCCTAAAAGTCCCTAGCAAACCAAACAGGGGGGGGGGGGGCTTTTTTGGGACTAGAGAACCAAACACCACCTTAATAGCACTCCTTAGTTACATGCATGAATTTTTTTTAAGGTTAGTTTAGTTGAAGGGTCCAATATACATAACATAAAAATTAAGAAGGTATTATACATAATTCAAGGTTCAAATTATTGCACCATGCATGGCTTGAGAGTTCCCTTGTTGTGTTCCTAGAAGAAATTTAGTTGACGAATTACAATTTCCAAGAGTTGGTTTGTTGTTGTAGTGTTGACAACATTATTGACCTCCATCCTCATGATTCTGCTCCTGTGTTTAACACTGCCGCATTCGAGAGTCCACTAGTCGGCCGCCCATAAAACATATCAACTTGGCAAACCAGACAATTCGTGAGTCCAACCTGCCCGTTGCAATTTTCAGGTGAAAACAAACACATAGAAATGATTTAGATATATTTAAATAATTGCTTTAATGCAAAATTACACAAATCCTTCTTTATTCTAAAATTGAATCCTAATGCAGCATATATGAACACAACATCTTGGCAGTCGGGGCTTATAAACAATCATGTCCTCTGTTTAAAAGACACACCCTTGATGAAAGGATGTCTCTTTGTGGAAAGACATGCCCCTTGGTGAAAAGATGTATCTTCGTGAAAAGACATATTTTAAAACAATTGAAAAGAGCACAATAACGGTTAGATTAACACGTTATAAAACCCGGCTCGTGACTTCCCAAATGATGCAACTATTGAAATTCCCTTAACTGTGTACAAAAAACCAAACATGCCAAAATTGAGCATTTCTGTTTGTTTATATACTTTAATAATATTTGAACTTTGCTAGTAGTTATATATACTTACTAAAAGAAATGGAATTTTTGGACTATATAGTATCTTAAAGCTAAACTCACTAAAAACATCTAATAATACCGGCAGCAAAGCGCGGGCTTTACACCAGTGATATACTACGTAGTACATATCACTCCAAGAGCAGTAACTAAACCATGTGGTTCATGTGGTAAGCAATCCAAACTATTCAGAAAGTAGCACCAACTAAACCATGTGATACATGTGGTAAGCAATCCAAACTATTCAGAAAGTAGCAGTAGCTAAGCAAGTACTAGGCCGTAAACAAGATCATGGTAATTAATCTACGCGTGATAGACGCCATGGAGAAGGAGTGAATGTTTAGTAAACCTTAGAGTGGTTTTCTCTAAGATGCATGTAATGCAATAGAAAACACACATTACAACTGAAACACACACTTTAGTGGAAACATGCAAAGGAAAACAATATAGACGTTGACTGCAGTTAAAATGATGGAATTTAAAAGATGTTTCTAAAACTTATCAAGACTTCAAAAATGTGGATGGTCCTGGATAACCGGGTTAAGGAGGGAAGTTTCATGTTCTGAGGTTCTCAGTAATTTTGAAGGATTCATGATTGTGGAGAATATGCTATAAAGTACCCAAATAAAAAAATGACCGATCAAACAATATGATCATATACTTTCCAAAAAAAGACCAAAGGTAAATGAATTTCCTCTATCACTCTTGCACGTGGCATACGTAGTCATATATTTGATGAATTTTCACGGGTTGTCACTTAATAGCATTCCATACACTCATGCATGGATTTTTGAAGGTGTTTTGTTTAAGGGTCAAAAATACATAATTAAAATTTTTAAACGGTATACTACATAATTTTGGGTTCATATTGTTGCACCATGCATAGCTTGAGAGTCCCCTTGTCATGTTCGTAGAAGAAATTTAGTTGATGGATTCCAATTTCCAAGAGTTGGGCTGCTGGTGTAGCTTTGACAACATTGACTTACATTCTCATGATTTTGCCAGTATTTGTCTTGTTTAACACGGCCGCGGACGAGAGTCCACCAACCAACCACCCATAAAACATATCAACTTTGCAAACCTGGCAATTTGCGAGTCCAGCCTGCTTGTGCCAATTTTCAAGCGAGAATAAAGCAAAGAAAAGATTTAGATATACGTAATCTACCAAGTGAAATTGGTAATAATTGCTTTAAGTTAAAATCGCAACTTCTTTATTCTAAAATTGACTCCTAATGCATCATAGTATATGTTAAGCCGCAACACACTGCACATCCACTATGCCCATTGAGAAGAACCATCGCTAGATATATCGAGGATCAAAAAATTCATTATCACTAGTAGGAAAAGGGGTTTTTACCCCGGTTCATAAGGGCCTTTAGTCCCGGTTCAGGAACCGGGACTAAAGGGTCGTTACTAATGCCCTAGCCCTTTAGTCCCGGTTCTTACACGAACCGGGACTAAAGGCCGTCCACGTGGCCGGTGCGGGGAGCCCAGGCAGGAGGGCCTTTGGTCCTGGTTGGTGCCACCAACCGGGACCAATAGGCATCCACGCGTCAGCACCTGGCAGGAGCTGAGGTTTTTGTTTTTTTTTGAAAGGGGGGGTTTGGGGTTAATTTAGGTTGTTATTAGGTAGCTATTAGAGAGAAGTGTCCTCTCTTATATCTCCGTGCTTGGTTTACCAACGCTACGTACTGCTAGCCGAATTGTAAAAGATGAAAAGTACACGTTGAAATAGTTGAAGTCGTGCTTAATTACGAAAAAATAACACTTGTCGTCGTTGCGTACCGTTTCAACATCGAACGTCTCCTCCAGCTTAATACTGAAGCGCCGATCTTCGTCCAGGTGAGGCCTGTCGCACTGACCTCGGTCGTCGTGGCACCAGTCGCACTCCCCCGGGAGACTTTCGTCGTCCGAGTACGACATTTCCTATGTTCATATATAATTCAAATATTAAACATCTACAATTAAATATATGTACTAAAAAACCTAAGTTAGATCATTATTATTCATCACGGGTTGATTATCGGTTTGTCGAGTCTTTTCTTGAAAACTCTCAGCTCACGTGGTGTATACATTCGACCGTTGGTGATGGTCGCTCCTCCCTTTGTCCCCGTGTGCATTACACCAAAATGTCTAGCTAGCACACGGGAACAAAGGAGAAGCGACCCCCACGACAACAATCGGGATTCTTCGTCCTCTCATATATATATGGTGGAACTCTCCCTCACTGATTCCTCTCTGACATTTGCGACCGTCGGTGATGGTAGCTCCTCCTTTCGTTCTCGAGTGCATTACACCAAATTGTCTAGCACACGGGAACGAAGGAGAAGCTACCCCCACGACAACAGTCGGGATTCTTCGTCCTCTCATATATGGTGGAGACTCGACAGACTTACAGTCAACCCGAAATATCGTTTAATTATCTTTCTAAAAGAGGATTTGGCTGGTCTCACCTCGATGTCGGAGGGGGCGGTGACGGGGACGACGGCGGGGGAGGGGCCGGGGGGCTCCTAGATTTCTGCGAAAACAAAAACCCTATAAGCTATCAACTAATCATAGTGCTCTCCAATTTTAGCATTCAAAGTAGGATCGGAGTAGTTTTCCACTTTGAGCATTCAATAAGCAAAATCAAATCACAAAATAAAGTAGTATTCAAATTAGGATGCATTCAATTATAAGCAAAACTACATCATCTCCATGCGTCCGTACATCGCCGAATATTATCACTAATACACCTCGAATACTATCATACATATAGCATCGCTAGTACAGCTAGAACAGTAGCGCCCGACGGGTATCAGCGCAGGCGGTGGACACCCAAAGGGACAGAACCATCACAGGATCATAGCTCCAGTGAGATCCCTGAAGAACCTGCCAGGTATTGTCGAACCTGCCCTCCAACGCAACCATGTAGCGACGGACGTGCTGGTCCTCCTCGCTGACATGGTGACGTACCTCCTCCGCGGTGTCCGGAAGCCTCGGCACCGTCACTGGCCCACGCGAGCGCCACCAAACAAGGATCGGGTCAACGACGGGCTGGTTCCTCACCAACCTACGCCCACCGGAAGGTAGCACCTCCCAAAACCAGCCCGGCGGAGCCCAGTCCCGGGCATGTCCCCTCTGATCAAGCCGGCCTCCTCCGCCGAGTCGACGACGAGGATGCGGGATAGGCATCGTCGACGTCGATGCGGGAATAATTGCTTTAACTAAAAAAACAAACTAGTTCTATTAATTTCCTTACTATAAATAGAATAAAGTAGTACTTACTACAAATAAACTAGCTAGTTTAACTAGTTCTATTATTTTTCTAACTAGTTCTATTAAACACTTTCTAAGTAGTACTTACTAAAAGTTATCGGGGAGGGGGGTACATATATCGACAACGACATACCCGATAAAAAATAAGAAGAGGAAGAAGACGAAAAAAAAGAGGAGAAGAAGAAAGGAATAGAGGAGGAGATCGAAGAAAAAAAGAAAAAAAGAGGAGAAGAAGAAGGAATAGAGGAGAAGAAGAAAAAATAGAATAATATATTATTCTATTTCTTCTTCTCCTCTATTTCTTCTTCTTCTTCTACTCTTTTTCTTCTTCTTTTTCATCTTCTTATTTATTTCTCCTCTACTTCCTCTCCTCTTCTTCTTATTCTTCTTCTTCTCCTTCTTCCTCTTCTTATTTTCCTTTTGTCTCTCCTTCTTTTTCTTCTAAATATGAACATACATAAATGACTTTTAAATATGAAAAATCTAAACTACACATCTAAATTAATACATCTAAATTACAACAACTAAATTAACTACACATCTAACTACACATCCAAATTAATACAACTAAATTACAAATCTAAATTAAACTACGTACAGTACTATAGCTAGAGGGCGCGGCGGCAGCGGTGGCGGCCATTACAGGGAGGAGGAGGGGATCGGGGCGGCGCTCACAGGGTGGCGGAGGGCGACGGCGACCGCGGCGGGCCGGGGGTGGAGGGCGGCGACGGTGACGTATACGGGGCGACGGCTCGGCGGCACGCGGCGGAGGCCGACGGCGACGGCGGCCGGGGGGGGGCGGAGGACGACGGCGACGGGCGATGGCGTGGGCTCGGGGGCACGGGCGACGGCGACGACGACGGGGCAGCCTGGCGGCGTAGATCGAGCTCGCGGCGTCGTCGGGCAAAGTGCTACTTATATAGCAAAGGCTTTGGTCCCGGTTGGAAATCAGAAAATTTCCAAAGTGCTACTTATATAGCAAAGGCTTTGGTCCCGGTTGGTGGCTCCAACCGGAACCAATACCCACCCTTTGGTCCCGGTTGGTGCCACCAACCGGGACTAAAGGCCTCTTTTCACCAGCGCAAAGGGCGGGAAGCAGAGGGCTTTGGTCCCGGTTGGTGGCACCAACCGGGACCAAAGGGGAGCATTGGTTCCGGTTGGAGCCACCAACCGGGACTAATGTGCTGGTGCGGTGCGGTGGGAAGTTTAGTCCCACCTCGCTAGCTGAGAGAGCTCAGCACCTGTTTATAAGCTGCGCTGCAGCTCAGGTGCTGAACTCCAATCTAATATGCAGGCATTATACATGCCTACCTTTGTCATTGCCATGTTGGGCCTATTGGGCCTGCGGGCCTGCATCCTGGCCCATGTGCAGATGGGTTTTTAGTCGTATGCAGGCTGTGTGGCCCATTAGGCGGCATTTTTTTTATTTTTTCCAGTATTTTTTGTTTTTTGAATTATTTATTTTCTTTTGATTTTTGCTTTATTTTTTTATTCTTTTTGCTTTTAGCTCAGAATAATTATAAACTTTCTGTTAATCCATTAGTTTCCAAATTTGAATAGTTTAAATTTCATCCGGAAACTCGTGTGTTATAAAGGGATTTCATTTTTTAAACCTAATTTGAACTCCTGACTTTTTGTGTGTTCAAAATGCACCATTCAAAGCCACATCATCATTTTTCAATCCTTTCTGACTTCATTTGTTATTTTTCATGCATTTACTAATTATTTTGAACTATAAGACCCTAAAATTAAAAAGCATTTCAAATGAACTCTGAAAAGGTTGAAAGTTGGCATGATATCATCATTTCATCCACATAGCATGTGCAAGAAAGTTGAGAGGGTTACGGCAAAAACTGGATGCACTTCGTGTACAAAACGGACAATCTCTTTCAAAGTATCAGGATTTCATCCGGAAACTCGTGTGTTACAAAGGGATTTCATTTTTTAAACCTTATTTGAACTCCTGACTTTTTGTGTGTTCAAAATGCACCATTCAAAGCCACATCATCATTTTTCAATCCTTTCTGACTTCATTTGTTATTTTTCATGCATTTACTAATTATTTTGAGCTATAAGACCCTAAAATTGAAAAGCATTTCAAATGAACTCTGAAAAGGTTGAAAGTTGGCATGATATCATCATTTCATCCACATAGCATGTGCAAGAAAGTTGAGAGGGTTACGGCAAAAACTGGATGCACTTCGTGTACAAAACGGACAATCTCTTTCAAAGTATCAGGATTTCATCCGGAAACTCGTGTGTTACAAAGGGATTTCATTTTTTAAACCTTATTTGAACTCCTGACTTTTTGTGTGTTCAAAATGCACCATTCAAAGCCGCATCATCATTTTTCAATCCTTTCTGACTTCATTTGTTATTTCTCATGCATTTACTAATTATTTTGAGCTATAAGACCCTAAAATTGAAAAGCATTTCAAATGAACTCTGAAAAGGTTGAAAGTTGGCATGATATCATCATTTCATCCACATAGCATGTGCAAGAAAGTTGAGAGGGTTACGGCAAAAACTGGATGCACTTCGTGTACAAAACGGACAATCTCTTTCAAAGTATCAGGATTTCATCCGGAAACTCGTCTGTTACAAAGGGATTTCATTTTTTAAACCTTATTTGAACTCCTGACTTTTTGTGTGTTCAAAATGCACCATTCAAAGCCGCATCATCATTTTTCAATCCTTTCTGACTTCATTTGTTATTTTTCATGCATTTACTAATTATTTTGAGCTATAAGACCCTAAAATTGAAAAGCATTTCAAATGAACTCTGAAAAGGTTGAAAGTTGGCATGATATCATCATTTCATCCACATAGCATGTGCAAGAAAGTTGAGAGGGTTACGGCAAAAACTGGATGCACTTCGTGTACAAAACGGACAATCTCTTTCAAAGTATCAGGATTTCATCCGGAAACTCGTGTGTTACAAAGGGATTTCATTTTTTAAACCTTATTTGAACTCCTGACTTTTTGTGTGTTCAAAATGCACCATTCAAAGCCACATCATCATTTTTCAATCCTTTCTGACTTCATTTGTTATTTTTCATGCATTTACTAATTATTTTGAGCTATAAGACCCTAAAATTGAAAAGCATTTCAAATGAACTCTGAAAAGGTTGAAAGTTGGCATGATATCATCATTTCATCCAAATAGCATGTGCAAGAAAGTTGAGAGGGTTACGGCAAAAACTGGATGCACTTCGTGTACAAAACGGACAATCTCTTTCAAAGTATCAGGATTTCATCCGGAAACTCGTCTGTTACAAAGGGATTTCATTTTTTAAAACTTATTTGAACTCCTGACTTTTTGTGTGTTCAAAATGCACCATTCAAAGCCACATCATCATTTGTCAATCCTTTCTGACTTCATTTGTTATTTTTCATGCATTTACTAATTATTTTGAGCTATAAGACCCTAAAATTGAAAAGCATTTCAAATGAACTCTGAAAAGGTTTTCTTTTATACTTACAACAAAAAACTTATTTATTTTATTTCTAATTACTTATGTCTTTTACTTTAATTATTTTATTTTTATTTATTTTACTGCTGCTATTTTTATTTATTTTACTTGCTGCTATTTTTACTTAATTAATTAAGGTTTATTTATTGTAGTTACTATAGTTTATTTTATTTTATTTTATTTTATTAAGGTTTATTTAGTTTTATTTATTTTCTTAAGGTTTATTTATTTTATTAAGGTTTATTTATTTTATAAATATAAAAAATGAACATAGATGCACTTATAGAGAAAATTCAACCTAAATTCATACTAAATTTTTATGAAATTTACTATGAATTTAAGTCAAATTTTCTGTATAAGGGCTTCTATTTTCACTTTAATAGAAGCTCAACAAGGCATAGAGGGACGGACTTATAAACTGGTGTGAGCGCCCTTCGGTTGGCGAGGTGGGACTAAACACTGGCCGCAACTAGGACCAGCCCTTTAGTCCCGGTTTGTGGTATGAACCGGGACTAAAGAGTGGTGGGCCAGGAGCGTGGCCCATTGGTCCCGGTTTGTACCACCAACCGGGACCAAAGGGTCCATACGAACCGGGACCAATGCCCACGAGGCCCCGGCCGGCCCCCTGGGCTCACGAACCGGGACCAATGCTCACATTAGTCCCGATTCGTGACTGAACCAGGGCTAATGTGAAAACTGCCCTGTGACCTAAGCCCTGTTTTCTACTAGTGTATATATATCTTGGTAGTTGGGGCCTTTTAGCAAACTGGACAATTGCCCGTGCGTCGAAACGGGTGTAAATATTCCATAGTATGTTAGCCCATGATTATCTTCTATATTAGTGTGATTGTCTAAATGATTGTTTAAAATTATGCCCGTGATTTATCAACCTAAATGAATTGTAGGATTTTATCTGGTAAGCCAATAAAATACGAGAGTGGAGGGGGAATGTTATACGAAGGACGAGGTGAGCGACAGAACCTTACGATTCTTTTCAAGTAGGATAGGAGATATCACACTCCATCAGTCTTGTACACTAGCGGTAACTAAGCAATGAGACCGCATGTAACATCACAGTAAATTAATCCACGCGTGAGAAACGCCATGGAGAAGGACCGAGTGAAACACTCATCAGAGTGGAGAAAAGCAACGGCACCACCACCCACACCCTCCTCCAGCTATGCTCCACGGGTTTGGCGTAGAGAGCAAACAAAAAGGAGAGGGAGAAAAGAAAAGTTGCATGGCTAGCTAGCGCGCGCGGCTATGGCGGGGGGCTGCATGCGGGGGAACAGCGGCCGCCATTCCGGTCAAGGAGACCGCCCATACCACCCCATGGAACGCCTCCACGTTGTCGACCACCATTACCACCCCCCTCACGCCCCTTTGGATTCTCGCAAAGCGAGAGGCTACCATGCATTAAACTACTCCACAAATCACTCTCTCTAATTAATCTCTCCTTCCTTGGCCCGTGTGCAAGCTCTCTACTTGGACGAGTGGTTTCCTTGGACGCATTCACATCCTCTCTAGAGAGAGGGAGGGTGTGAACAGTGCACAGTTCAAACAAGCAAGCTCAAGCGACCGGCCGGAGCTTTGCACTGTTTAGACCTTCTCTATTTATACCGGACTTTGACTATTCCCTGCAGAGAGTCCCATTCCCCTCCTTGCACCGGTGCTACCCTTCTTCTAGCTTAGACTTCTATCAAGGCACGCGGCCGCCATGGATATGGACATGAGCTCCGCTACCCACCCCGCTCACCACTGGCTCTCCTTCTCCCTCTCCAACAACTACCACCACGGCCTCCTCGAGGCCCTCTCCAGCTCCTCCTCCGCCCACCAGATCGCCGGTAAGGAGGCCAACACCCCTATCACTATATCGATCATGCGTACTAGTGAGCAGGCTAGCTACACATGCGTCCTACCTTGTGAGTTGTGACTAACGGTGTATGTTTGTAGGAGATGAGGCGCCGGTGGATGAGGCGCCTAAGATGGAGGACTTCCTCGGCTGCGTCGGCAGCGCTGGGACGGGATCGACGGCTGTGGTGGACCACGGCGAGCTGGGCAGCATCGCCGCGGGTTTCTTACACCGGTATCCGGCGCACGACGGGATGACGGATCAGAACTCTGGCGCGGTGACCGTCGCGGCGGCGACGATGGAGGTTGCCGAGTCCGATCAGGCGAGGAGGCCCGCCGAGACATTTGGCCAGCGGACCTCCATCTACCGTGGCGTCACCAGGTAGGGATATATACTTGCTAATCACATGCATGCATCATCTTCTTCCTATCGAGAGGAAAGAAGAACACACTAGCTAGTTGGGTAGGATGTTTCTTACTTCTTAATTAGTACTACTAGCTAAACATCTATTGCATGCACCGGAGTGAACTGCTGGCACTTTTCTGATTCAATTAAGTTTCTTTTTGTTAACCGATCTCTTGGTGTTTGTGGAAGTAATGCATAATGTGCACTATGCAGGCACCGGTGGACGGGGAGGTACGAGGCGCACCTGTGGGACAACAGCTGCCGCCGGGAGGGCCAAAGCCGCAAAGGCCGCCAAGGTACACGCATCATGCATGCTTTGTCCAATAATCCTGCAAAAACACACATATAAATTATCATCACTAACATGTTTTCTCTTTGCTTTTCTCCCACAAATTTCTCAACTCGTTGGTGCATTGGTGATAAATGATCATCATCAGTCTATTTAGGTATGTCAATCGCAAGCCACATCCAATCATTTTACACATCTTCATCGATGCCATCTGGTTCATGATTTGGAAACACAAGCATTTGAGTCTTACATTAGAAATTTTGGGGGAAATGCAGGAGGCTATGACAAGGAGGAGAAGGCGGCGAGGGCCTATGACATGGCCGCCCTGAAGTACTGGGGCCCGACCACCACGACAAACTTCCCGGTGAGTGACCGACTCCGGCAAGAGATCGGCATTGATTGGCAACTCCATATACATCAGGCCGGATGCTGATCGCTGAGCCTCTTTGCTATCCAAAAGGTGTCCAACTACGAGAAGGAGCTGGAGGAGATGAAGTCGATGACGCGGCAGGAGTTCATCGCGTCGCTTCGCAGGTGAGCACTTGGCCGGCGACCACCCAGATTGCCAGATTCACAGGGCTTGCTGACTTGCGCGTCCTGTTCATCTTCTCCACGTACACACTTGCCGTACGCGTGCACGCACGCATGGCCAGTCCGCACAGCTTTTGCATATGATCTGCTTTACTTGGGCCGAGCTCTCACACATGCATGTTGACCTCAATGCGTGTTCCTCACACAGGAAGAGCAGCGGCTTCTCGCGAGGGGCATCCATCTACAGAGGAGTAACAAGGTAATTAACGATTGTTTCACCTGAATGAGCATTGCCAAAACAAAATGTGGTACTAGTCTGGACTTTGAATATATGAATTAGAAAGGACACGCAAATGTCTTCATCTTTTAGTCAAATGTTCGTAACGATCGAGATTTGTTTTGTATATTTGATGGCAGGCATCATCAGCACGGCCGGTGGCAGGCAAGGATCGGCAGGGTGGCCGGAAACAAGGACCTGTACCTGGGAACTTTCAGTGAGTCTTCTTGATCCCACATTGCCATTTTTTGCCGTTTCATGTGCCACCACCACAGGGCTCAGTGCATTACTAAATTAATTAAGTCACTGGTGATTAATTTACGATGTTTGGCAAAAACAAACAATGTGGTACAATTATCTGACCGTCTGTCCGCACAACAGGCACGCAGGAGGAGGCGGCGGAGGCATACGACATTGCGGCGATCAAGTTCCGCGGGCTCAACGCGGTGACCAACTTCGACATGAGCCGCTACGACGTCGAGAGCATCCTCAACAGCGACCTGCCCATCGGCGCCGGGGCGGCCGCCCGCGCCTCCAAGTTCCAGCCAGACGTCCTATCGCTGCCCGCACCGAACGTGGCATCCCCAGACATGCTGCCCCCGGCGGAGAAGGACTACTGGTCCCTCCTCGCCTTGCACTACCAGCAGCAGCAACAACAGCACCTGCAGCAGCAGCAGTTCCCCGCCTCGGCGTTCGACACCTACGGCTCCGGCGTGAACGTGGACTTCACGATGGGCATGAGCGGCACCAACAACCCCAGCGGCGGCGGCGCCACCGTGTGGGGCGCCACCGGCGCAACAGGGCACGGCGACGGCAGCAGGCAGAGCAACAGCTACGCCAGCAACATTCCTTATGCCTCCATGGTGTCCGGATCAGCGGCGTCAGCCGGCGGGGGGTACGAGGGCTCCACCGGCAACAATGGCACCTGGGTGACGACGAGCAACCCGGCCGCCAGCGCGACGGCTCCTCAGTACTACAACTATCTGTTTGGCATGGAGTAGTAGGTGATCCATCACTGACTGCCTAGCTAGTAGAGTAGCTAGCTGTAGCTGAAATTGGGTGATAGGCCTAGGAGGAGGATGGAGAGGGACTAACATGGAACTGATCAAAATTTTGGCTGCTGCTGCATGCATTTGCATGGGAACGATGTATGATGAATGCGATGCATTCTTCTGTTGCTATTCTTTTTTGCTTCCTGACAAGGTCCTGTAGGCTGTAGCGGAGAACACTCGTGTATCATCGGAATTTCTAATCCAGGTTATTCTTCTAGTTCTCTGGTGTGTCAGCTACAGTATGAGCATTCGAAAAGTACTGTATGTCTTCTTTACTTCTAGTTATTTGGTCAGTTGCGTTATGGGTTTTTGAGAAGTACTGTATGTCTAACTTCACGGAAACATATTGAACAAGTGTGGGGACATCAGGTGAATGAGGAGAAGAATTTTCGGAAAATGCGGTAGAGTACATACTCGGGGTTGTAAAATCTTGGGAACGACTAACACGCGAGCATTGGAATTTGGAAACTGTAGTGGCTACCTGCACAGAAACATTGGGGGTCAGTCTAAAATTACATGGAAGTTGGATTTATAAACAGAATGAACGGAAGACCAAGAAACATGTTTTTATAACCAAAAACAACAATGATGAGAAACAAGCTTGTCACTCAGTCGACAGCAATGATCCTCACAATGTGCTGCGTAGTTGGAATTAAGGAAAATAAGCATATTGCCATACCAAGAGGATAACTATCTCTCTGTAAAAGACCAAATGGAGACATCTGATAGTTAGAAATCGGAGGGGGAGGCCTCTCCTTGGATAAAAAAGAAAGAGAGGATAACTATTTTTTTAGAACAAAGGCTCAAGAAGAGGATAACTATCTTCTGCACCAGCAGAGACATCTGATCTTATCCTACGCACATGATAGCAACTAATCTTCTGCAGCCTCAAAGGACTCTTAGTCTTATCCGACTCAGGTGTATATTATGCCAAATTGCCAATACTATATTCTCATTTCTACTGGTTGCAATTGCACCAGCTGGTGACATTGTGGCAATACACCCGTACTGCCAAAACCCACACCGATGTGATGGAGTACCAAATTAACAGTCCAGCCACAACTACAGAAGAACCTCCAGAATTTGGTGGAAAATGTACTACTAAAAGAGACACCAGGTTTCACGTGCGCTTTTCCTTTCTGTCGATAACGCACAACGCGCGCAAAAACCGTACGTACCACCACTGCAGGAGATCAAGGCTCGTGATCTCGTTCCCTCTGTGAGCGCACAGTAATCAGTGGTGCATATGGAATAAAGCGAGGAGCTTCACATGGGATCAAGGACAATCAGGCTACCCCCTTCAAGATTCTTACAGGGGACAATGCACACATTTGTAGACTATGTAGCTCATGAGGGCCTAAAACTACTACTTAACTCGCTCCTTTTGATAATCTTGCTGGGGGCGGCTAACGCGCGAAGACGCTTAATCACCTCCTCTCTGACAGTTGACCAGTCAAAAAAATGAGGCAGCGGCGGTGAGAATCGAACTACGGCGTGTGAGAGCAGTCGCTTGATCCTCGATCTTTTGTTTCCCCTTTGCCCCCATTGGACCAAACAGTCTTCCTCACATCTATCCATGAACTGGAACCACGTCGCCGCGTGTGTGCATGGCTGATGGCTGTGGAGGTTCCTTTCCTGCTTTCCTATGCCCTGTCCCCCTCTTAGTCTCACAAATCCTAGCGTATCCCTCTTAATCTAGTACAGCTGCTCGAGCGCTTTCAGTGGACACCGAGACAACAAAGACAATCCATTGACTAGATGGCGCGCATACTTCAAGCAATGTATGGTTTCCGGTGGTAAAGTGAAGCCTAAGAAAGGGGAATTTAAGTGCTCTCCCTAAGCACCGGAGGTACTAGCAATTTCATAGTGAGTGAGGTGAACCAAAATGTAGCTAGCGTCGTGCATTCCAACTTGCAAGCAAGTTACAGTGTCAGCGTGCGGAATTATTTACGGGTCGGCGTAAATCCAAAGGCTCTGGGTAGTCTAGTCCACAACAGCCAGAGCTAGGCACTCGTTACAAGGGCACACTTGGAGAATTATATCAGCCATAGTGTGGACCAAGGTGCAGTAGTGTTAGGGTAGCTAGCTATTAGAATGTCAGAAAATCCAACAGTATTTTGAGCTAGATCTTCATGTAAGGCAGTCGAAAAACATGTGCTCTCCATGGAACTTCATTTTTCGCTAAAATATTTCAGAATCCTCACATGATGTTTGACACATACTACTCGCTCCTACACCAACCTTTTCTAACGGAAAATCACTACGGAAAGCAGGCATCGCGTCGTCCACAAAAGCGACGTTTGACCGACTACTGGCAGCAGGCGACAAGGCAACGTACGTCGAAACGGCTATTTGTAAAACATACTTTAGGGTGTCTTTTTCCCACGTAAACAGATTCACGCCCTGCAGATTCTCCCACAAGAGCGCTTTTACTCCATAAATCAAGGCATGCAGACCCCTTTCAGCTAAGAGAGAGAAAAGAAAGATGATTGGCAAAGTGGGTCATTAGTCAAATATGCAGCACTGTAAAAAGGTGTTTCGTTTGGCAGTACCGTGTGGAGCCTTTCCCTTGGTTTTAGAAAGAGCTTGTTTGGTTGCCGCTTTTGTCATGTCCCGCATTGCAAGTTATGTCGGGCCACGCATGTCATACAAGCTGTACCCCAACAAAGAACTGATGATCAAACCTGAGGAGATTGAAAAAACATATGGACTATGATATTAATTACCTCGGTATGCCAAAACAAATTGCTTATCTTTTCGTCTAGTAGCCTTCCATGGATCCTTTACAGGATTGAATGAATGCACACGAACAAACCAAATTCGGTATAAGTATGAAAGCTTTTTTTGAAACGGAACAGAAATTTATCGTGCATAATGAAATGGAACAGAAAAGTTTAAGCAACTGCATGTAAGATGGAGGACCAAGGACAATGGGCGGAAACAGAGCAATCTCTTGCAGCAGGAACAAGTAGAGAAGACAAAATCAGTGCATTTGTAAACCATCTGAAACCTTATAATGGGATCCATCGATATGTTTATTTTACCTTTCCGCGCTGGGACCAGCAGCTGATTGAAAGATACACAGTTTGTAAATGGGCCTTAATCATGGACCAGCGCGTGCCTTGTGATGACAAGGAATATAATAGTAGATTAAGCAGCCAATAATTAATCTATGCAGTCGGATTCGGTAGAAGAATCTAAGACAAGGCGTGATGCTGCTTGATATTTGTTATTAATTAACTGTGCAGTGTGCCATATGCCTACATAATGAAAATGGTCGCTGTAGAACCGAAAATTAGTTGGTCAAAGATGTTGCCAACTTGCTGTTGCAGAATAAACGAAGGATATTGTGGATCTGGAGTTAACAAAGAAAAGTGAATGTACAAGGCTACACTGCAATAGGTCATTCTTTTGCCAATTTAAACTATCCAAACTGACAAGGAACCAAAGCCGCTCCTATGCAATAATGGTTTCCCTATTTGCGAAGAACCTAGCCCTCCTACTTATTTTAGCAACATTATTGCAACAGTTGTGAGCAGCTAAGCAGAAAGATTCTGTGACAAAGGGATTGTACTGGGCACCAACAAGTGCTACAGAAAAAGAGCACCAAGTAAACCTAAAACATCCCTGTAAAAAAAACTAAAATGTCCTCCACAAATTTGAAAATAATTTTAGCAGAGTTTTTTTCTTAAACTGAAGGCTTTTCTTTCTATGCACGCAAAATAATAATATCAATATCATGTCAACCTAGTATAATGACCTGAATTTATTTTGACAGATTGTTGTGCCACTGTTCGACCATAGCTTGCTGACTCAGCAAATCGGCATGAGCAGAGTTGGTATAGGAAGTTTATATCATAACTCTATGAGATTTAGGTCACTTTCTAGATGAGATAAAAAGCGCCCAGTTTGCTCCATGACAAAACCTTTTGATAGGGAGTCAAGACCTCAGGTACCTCAATCATATACATATGCAACCTACTTCACTTGCGCAAACAGACGGCTCAATCACCTAACCTAAAACTCAGGAGCCTTTTCCAGTTTCTGATAGGCATATGTGTTTGACTCTATGATGTCTGCTTGAAAAGAATCTTCTGGTTCCAAACTTGGGAAATGCTTGTCTGCATCCATCAAAGTGTTTAACTAGTTACTAGAGGACCCATAAGGCAGACGCAGACATGATGATGTTCTAACAAAAAAACTCAGGAATAGCTTGTCGAGAAATTAATTAAGCTTCTTACATTAATTCCATTCCAAAGAAAGAGCAAACTAAATTTGAAGCTCCAGAACCATTAGCAATAGTCTGAAACATCAAACAGGGTAAATCTATTACTGGCTGAGGATTTTGAGAAAAAAAGTCGAACAACACTCAGAAAGTGATGGCTCACCGACAGTTTTAGGGGTCATGGGATGGAAGCGTGCGGGTTCCCTTCAGTAACTGCAATAGGGTAGAAGAATTAGGAGCATTAATAAACATCGCATTGATGTGCTGAAGTAAAAAAGAAACTGAATATGTATAATATCACCTGTTTCAAAAAACAGAAGTTGAAGGCTCACCTCTTTACAATTTGTGAAGTCATGGAATTGCCCTTATTCAAGTTACCCCTAAGTGTTAATACGGCAGCAGGCAGCTTTTTTGAAGCAAAATAATCAGTGTGGTTAAGCATAAGCATAACCTAAAAAAAAGTATGTATACATCTGAAGAAGTGTAGACTACAGCCATACCTGTAGCAAATATATATTGAGAACCTAATTAATACATTCATACATTGATATTTGAAAAAATACGAGATATCGATCAACTGAATCAACCATCACCAAGTCTGAGACATAAGCAGGAAATGAAACAACAAACAACATGTTATATGAAGCCTCTACTTATGTAACAAGCCCTTCTGATTAAAATATAATTTTCTCATCCACCAGGCACAACAATAATCACTGCACAAGTTCAACCAACTAACTGCTCGAATAATATTCTGCTGCTACTGTGATACCTAGGAAACAAAACACCACAGTAAACTTGACAGTTGATGAAAAGCTCTCAAATGCTCTCTTAAACGTCAAGTAATCTACTGACGGTAAAGCATGAGAAGAAGCAAGAATTGATAATATAATAATTGAAAGCATAAACTCTTTTTTATACAAAAAGAAATCTTATATTTTATTATTATCATTATACAGAGGCCTTGCACCCAGCTGAATTAACGAAACATGACAGAGTACAATGCTGAACTAAAAACACAACGAAAGCCAAAAAAAAGGCAAGAAAAGGTGCTGGAGTTTAGACTCAGATCCTAACAGTTTGCATAATCACATCAAGCTTGCAAAATCATCAAAATCCAGCAGCTAAGACAGCAAAAGCTAGCATCATATACTACCGGTGCAGGCACCAAAGCTACTTTTATCCCAACTGTTTTCCATCCTTTAGCTCTTCAGAAAACCTCCAAGGCCACCATCTTCATGAATCTAGAACTGCTCTGTTTTTTCGCCTTGTCAGGGACCATCCTGGACCTGGAGCAACTTTTGTTCCTGCAAATCATTTCAGCATTCAATCCACTGGCAAATAGAGTATATGGCAATTGTGGGACCAGAAGGCATCCTATTGTCAAAACAAGTGCCACTACAAGTTCTCCGCACTGTCCACATGATAGCAGCAATGCATATCAAGCGGAAGTTTTCACGATTGCAGGGAAAATTATCCATTTATTGTGCACATACACTACAGTTAATGGACGTTAAACTTACACAATCCTGCAGCTAGTACTCTACTTTGATAGGACAAGACACCATGAATTGTAATGAAACAGCATAAACCTCTATCTGAAGAGAAACTACGTAATAATATCCACACACTGAACCTGTTTGACCGAATCAAAGTATTGCACTGACAACAGGGCCAGGAAAATGATAATCACACAGTAGAGAAGTGCAAACAATTGGCACTGAAAATTAACTAACATCATGATGACATGGGCAATTACGATCTATATCATACCCCAGTTTGAAAGCCAAATTGAAATTTACCCATGTTTCCCAACTTCCAAGTGCCCAATCAGAGCAGCCATCTACACCAATCGTCAACTGAATTGATTCCTACAGAGATGAATTACATCGTATGTTAAGCTGAACAACCTAGGGACCCAGCTTGGCAACCCTGGAAAAACATCCGCCTGTAACATGTTTGTAGTGGTATTTTACTAGCCACCAGTGAAACAACTCAATGTACCACCGGAAATCCATATTCTCTTGTATATTGTTGTGTGGGAACTTGCTCTACATGAGCTACAAAAACACAAAGGATGACACAGTCCACCACACCCAGTGTCAGCCTAAGTGTACATACAAAGTACAAACACAAAGAACTTGCTGGACATATCCATCAAGTCCAGAATATTTTTTCATGTATATCAATATCTGGTAAACTATTTAAAGAGCCATAAGATAAAACTAACTATCTTAAGATCAAACAAATCAATTTGGGCTTGTTTGTCGGCATTCACATCAACACCTTTGGCACAAGGAGTGTGTGAAAAGAAAAGAAAAGTAGAAATAAAAGCTTTGAGCAAGATGTTGCATTGTCAGGGTGGTTAGAAGAACAAGGAGAACCCGAATTATGATTCGAGGGTCATCAATGCTTCAGTCCAACTGCACAAAATGGAAGTGAAGTCAAGAGTGAGAGTGGTTCATAGCATCCAGTAAGAATCATAGTGGGTGTATAATATACAGTTTTTATGTGGAAAAACAGAGTTTAAGTGCCAGAGATTTTGGATAAAAAAGAAGTGATGAAGCATAGGAGTTTTCCAATATAGCTATAGCCACTTCATAATTAAGCAACCAACAAAACATAATTGCTTGAGAAACCCTGAAAAAAGGTAAAAGAGAAATGCTTTGGCAAAAGCATATACTAGTGAGTTTAACTTTAAGGTCAAGATGGTGTATGTATGAAGCTACAACAAGAAAAGACAAAGGGCTCATCTTTGCCACGGTTCAGTACAACTCACACAAATGATCCCCTGCTTTGCTACAGTTCAGTACAACTGTAAATTAACAAACAAACACACACAGGATTGGAGTTAGCCAAGGCTGGAAATGAGTTTGTATAATGCTGTTTGGCGAGACTTGGTGAAGAAGCTACAAAAACACATAGGACGTACAGGCTCCACACGGGGGTCCGATTCCAGAATCAACCAGTGTGCAACCAAAATTGTTTTGCATAAACATAAAGCCCAGGATTGTTTTACATAGATATCATCGCATCAAGTCCGGTATTGTTGTCATCTCAAAAGTTGAGCAGCATATCTGACGAGCAGCCATCCTCTCCTAGCAGTCCATATCTACAGACCAAGAACGCACTAATTAACAATAGCCACCCATCACAAAATTCGATTCACATGTGACGGTTGCTCGGTCGAAATCCTCTTTTAAAAGTCAGTTGTGCAAAGTTCTACAGTATTAAACACAAGACGATGCACACAATGATTCGCCAATCTATCACTAAGCTCGTACCAGATGGACAGATTCCAACAAGATCTGGCACTTGTGCCTAGCAAAGCCCCAATCACCTTGAAATTCGCAAGCTCATCTTACCTCTCGTCCTAATAATTTTGACATGGACAAAATGAAATCGATTCCACTAGCATCCAAGCAGTGATCTTCAGAGCAAGAGCAGGGCATACCAAATCAATCATCCGTAGAGGAGGAGGCCGTGGCCCGCGACCTGTGGGGAAAGGAAGCGAGCGGCTCGGCCACCGTGACAGGGAAGCCGGGCAGAGACGGCGGCGGGCACCGGGAGCACCGGCAGGGAGGAGGGGAGCTCAGGGCGGACGGCGTCTCCTTTCTCGCGCACGGTGGCCGCCGGCGGCGAGGAACTTTACCCCTTCTTTCCTGCTTCATGGTGCGCCCACTCTACTTGGGTCGCGTATGGGCCTGCAGAACGGATCGGGCAAGCAGAACGGGCCATGCTTGCCGAGCGGCCCACCAGCAGTCTACTCTCGCTCCAAAAAAAAAAAACAGCAGCATTCTACTCCAAGCACACGTTTGCCGGGAGATGCTTTGCTCTGCTGCTCGGCAGAGGAGGACGCCGGCTCTGCCCCAAAACAAAGCTGGAGGGCACCGTATCCGATCCGGATCAAAAGACCCACTACTCAACTGGTTACGTGCCGTGGCAGTTCGTCTTCCTCCCTAAGTTCTCGGAGCATCATGGGGGACTCGCGCTCCGGCGACGCACTAGTAGAAAAAGGGCCTATTATCCCGGTCTGTGAGGGCCTTCTGTTTCGGTTTGTGAACCGGGACTAAAAAGTCGTTACTAATGCCCTTGGCTTTTAGTTCCGGTTCTTACATGAACCGGGACAGAAGGTCCTTCACGTGGCCGCTGCGGCCAGCCCAGGACGGGGGGCCTTTGGTCCTAGTTGGTGACACCAACCGGAACCAATAGGCATCCACGCGTCAGCATCTGGCTGGAGCTGAGGTTTTTTGTTTTTTTAAAGGGGCTGATTTAGGGGTTTTGGGGGTTAATTTAGATTGTTATTAGGTAGCTATTAGAGAGAAGTGTCCTCTCTTATATCTCCGTGCTTGGTTTACCAACGCTACGTACTGCTATGCCTAAACATGGCTTAGATTGAAGTGAAGGCAACATGTGGTGCATGTCGAAAGTAATACTAATCCTAACTTGATCAAGTTTGGATTGTACTACTTTCGACATGCACCACATGCATGTTGCCTTCACTTCAATCCAATCCATGTTCATTTCACCCGCTGATATATAATAACTCTTCATGCACGCATCATGCATCATCATATATAATAACAAGTCCTACTAATCATCATCATACAACTTCTACTCGTTATTAATAACAAGTCATACGATCATCATCCTCATAGTCATCGAACCAACCCTACTTAATTGTTTTTAGCACATGATCATCAGTATTAGGTAGGACCGAAATACCCTCTTTAAGGTAAAATAGCATAAAACAATATAGACCCTGACTCTCCATTATGGAGAATGGAGATCATCCTGTCTCCAATTCTTGCGCTTCGCTTCCTTTTGCTTCCAAGAACCTCCTTGCGACTTTCCATACATTTTTTCCATTCTTTGATTTGCATGTCTCCACTTCTTTTAGAAATCCGGTATGGACAGTTGAGATTCGTAGGATGACCTGGTTGTATGTTCAAAACATCAAGCCTACCATTCTGATACATCAAATGAGGCACACAATCCTCTGGGATTATCTGTTGAAAAACATAGTAATAACTTCATAGTTAGCAATGATGTACTAGTTTTAGAAGTATGCAAAATATGCACGGATGTCGTAATATTAAGAAATCTTACCAGGGTATCTCCATAGTAGTTACCGTAGTTCAACACGTACACTAGTGGCACGTATTGACCATAATGTGGAGGAGTTTTACAATAGATATTGTAATTCTCAAGATCAGCACAAAATCCGACCAGATGAGTTTTCTCCTTATAAGTTAACTCAGAGCCATCGGTGTAGTAGGTTTTGTCTACCATGTTCCGCACATTGTTTGAACAATCAAAATAAGCTGTCAATGAAAATAAGTTGTCAACTATTTTGAAATAAACAATATAAATTAGCTAATAACTGTTGGAAATATGCCCTAGAGGCAATAATAAATGGTTATTATTATATTTCTTTGTTCATGGTAATTGTCTATTGTTCATGCTATAATTGTGTTATCCGGAAATCGTAATGCATGTGTGAATACATAGACCACAACGTGTCCCTAGTAAGCCTCTAGTTGACTAGCTCGTTGATCAACAGATAGTCATGGTTTCCTGATTATGGACATTGGATGTCATTGATAACGGGATCACATCATTAGGAGAATGATGTGATGGACAAGACCCAATCCTAAGCATAGCTCAAAGATCGTGTAGTTCGTTTGCTAGAGCTTTTCCAATGTCAAGTATCTTCTCCTTAGACCATGAGATCGTGCAACTCCCGGATACCGTAGGAGTACTTCGGGTGTGCCAAACGTCACAACGTAACTGGGTGACTATAAAGGTACACTACGGGTATCTCCGAAAGTATCTGTTGGGTTGGCACGGATCGAGACTGGGATTTGTCACTCCGTATGACGGAGAGGTATCTCTGGGCCCACTCGGTAATGCATCATCATAATGAGCTCAATGTGACTAAGGCGTTAGTCATGGGATCATGCATTACGGTATGAGTAAAGAGACTTGCCGGTAACGAGATTGAACAAGGTATTGGGATACCGACGATCGAATCTCGGGCAACAACAATTAGAGGAAGTCTAACTTGTTTTTGCAGCATGTGCTATGTGATGTGATATGGCCAGAAGATGTGATGAATGATATTTGTGATGTATGAGATTGATCATATTCTTGTAATAGGAATCACGACTTGCATGTCGATGAGTATGACAACCGGCAGGAGCCATAGGAGTTGTCTTTAATTTTTGTATGACCTGCGTGTCATTGAATAACGCCATGTAAATTACTTTACTTTATTGCTAAACGCATTAGCCATGTAAGTAGAAGTAATCGTTGGCGTGACAACTTCATGAAGACACAATGATGGAGATCATGATGATGGAGATCATGGTGTCATGCCGGTGACGAAGATGATCATGGTGCCCCGAAGATGGAGATCAAAGGAGCAAAATGATATTGGCCATATCATGTCACTATTTGATTGCATGTGATGTTTATCATGTTTTGCATCTTATTTGCTTAGAACGACGGTAGTAAGTAAGATGATCCCTTATGATAATTTCAAGAAAGTGTTCACCCTAACTGTGCACCGTTGCGAAGGTTCGTTGTTTCGAAGCACCACGTGATGATCGGGTGTGATAGATTCTAACGTTCGCATACAACGGGTGTTAACGAGCCTAGCATGTACAGACATGGCCTCGGAACACACGCAATACACTTAGGTTGACTTGACGAGCCTAGCATGTACAGACATGGCCTCGGAACACGGAGGACCGAAAGGTCGAGCATGAGTCGTATAGAAGATACGATCAACATGGAGATGTTCACCGATCTTGACTAGTCCGTCTCACGTGATGATCGGACACGGCCTACTTAACTCGGATCATGTTTCACTTAGATGACTAGAGGGATGTCTATCTGAGTGGGAGTTCATTGAATAATTTGATTAGATGAACTTAATTATCATGAACTTAGTCTAAAATCTTTACAATAGGTCTTGTAGATCAAATGGCCCACGTTGTCCTCAACTTCAACGCGTTCCTAGAGAAAACCAAGCTGAAATATGATGGCAGCAACTATACGGACTGGGTCCGGAACCTAAGGATCATCCTCATAGCTGCCAAGAAAGATTATGTCCTAGAAGCACCGCTAGGTGAAGCACCAATCCCAGAGAACCAAGACGTTATGAACGCTTGGCAATCACGTGCTGATGATTACTCCCTCGTTCAGTGTGGCATGCTTTACAGCTTAGAACCGGGTCTCCAAAAGCGTTTTGAGAAACATGGAGCATATGAGATGTTCGAAGAGCTGAAAATGGTTTTCCAAGCTCATGCCCGGGTCGAGAGATATGAAGTCTCCGACAAGTTCTTCAGCTGTAAAATGGAGGAGAATTGTTCTGTTAGTGAGCACATACTCAGAATGTCTGGGTTGCACAACCGCTTGTCTCAGCTGGGAGTTAATCTCCCGGATGACGCGGTCATTGACAGAATCCTTCAGTCGCTTCCACCAAGCTACAAGAGCTTTGTGATGAACTTCAATATGCAGGGGATGGAAAAGACCATTCCCCAGGTATATTCAATGCTGAAATCAGCGGAGGTGGAAATCAAAAAGGAGCATCAAGTGTTGATGGTGAATAAAACCACTAAGTTCAAAAAGGGCAAGGGTAAGAAGAACTTCAAGAAGGACGGCAAGGGAGTTGCCGCGCCCGGTAAGCCAGTTACTGGGAAGAAGCCAAGGAATGGACCCAAGCCTGAGACTGAGTGCTTTTATTGCAAGGGAAGTGGTCACTGGAAGCCGAACTGCCCCAAATACTTAGCGGACAAGAAGGCCGGCAACACCAAAGGTATATGTGATATACATGTAATTGATGTGTACCTTACCAGTACTCGTAGTAGCTCCTGGGTATTTGATACCGGTGCGGTTGCTCATATTTGTAACTCAAAACAGGAACTGCGGAATAAACGGAGACTGGCAAAGGACGAGGTGACGATGCGCGTCGGGAATGGTTCCAAGGTCGATGTGATCACCGTCGGCACGCTACCTCTGCATCTACCTACGGGATTAGTTTTAAACCTCAATTAGTGCCAGCTTTGAGCATGAACATTGTATCTGGATCTCGTTTAATTCGAGATGGCTACTCATTTAAATCCGAGAATAATGGTTGTTCTATTTATTTGAGAGATATGTTTTATGGTCATGCCCCGCTGGTCAATGGTTTATTCTTGATGAATCTCGAACGTGATGTTACACATATTCATAGTGTGAATACCAAAAGATGTAAAGTTGATAACGATAGTCCCACATACTTGTGGCACTGCCGCCTTGGTCACATTGGTGTCAAGCGCATGAAGAAGCTCCATGCAGATGGACTTTTGGAGTCTCTTGATTACGAATCATTTGACACGTGTGAACCATGCCTCATGGGTAAGATGACCAAGAATCCGTTCTCCGGAACAATGGAGCGAGCAACCAACTTATTGGAAATCATACATACCGATGTGTGCAGTCCAATGAGTGTTGAGGCTCGCGGAGGATATCGTTATGTTCTCACTCTCACTGATGATTTAAGTAGATATGGGTATGTCTACATAATGAAACACAAGTCTGAAACCTTTGAAAAGTTCAAGGAATTTCAGAGTGAGGTTGAGAATCAACGTGACAGAAAAATAAAATTCTTACGATCAGATCGTGGTGGAGAATATTTAAGTCACGAATTTGGTGCGCACTTAAAGAAATGTGGAATCGTTTCACAACTCACGCCGCCTGGAACACCTCAGCGAAATGGTGTGTCCGAACGTCGTAATCGCACTCTATTGGATATGGTGCGATCTATGATGTCTCTTACCGATCTACCGCTCTCATTTTGGGGCTATGCTTTAGAGACTGCCGCATTCACTTTAAATAAGGCTCCGTCGAAATCCGTTGAGACGACACCGTATGAATTATGGTTTGGGAAGAAACCTAAGCTGTCGTTTCTAAAAGTTTGGGGATGCGATGCTTATGTCAAGAAACTTCAACCTGAAAAGCTCGAACCCAAGTCGGAAAAATGCGTCTTCATAGGATACCCCAAGGAAACTATTGGGTATACCTTCTACCTCAGATCCGAAGGCAAGATCTTTGTTGCCAAGAACGGGTCCTTTCTGGAGAAAGAGTTTCTCTCGAAAGAATTGAGTGGGAGGAAAGTGGAACTTGATGAGGTGATAGTCACCCCTTCCGTACCGGAAAGTAGCGCAGCGCGGGAAGATGTTCCTGTGGTGACTACACCGACTGGGGAGGAAGTTAATGATGATGATCATGAAGCTTCGGATCAAGTTACTACTGAACTTCGTAGGTCCACAAGGACACGTTCCGCGCCAGAGTGGTACGGCAACCCTGTCCTAGAAATCATGTTGTTAGACAACGGTGAACCTTCGAACTATGAAGAAGCGATGGCGGGCCCGGATTCCGACAAATGGCTAGAAGCCATGAAATCCGAGATAGGATCCATGTATGAAAACGAAGTATGGACTTTGACTGACTTGCCCGATGATCGGCGAGCCATAGAAAATAAATGGATCTTTAAGAAGAAGACAAACGTGGATGGTAATGTGACCATCTATAAGGCTCGACTTGTCGCTAAGGGTTATCGACAAGTTCAAGGGGTTGACTACGATGAGACTTTCTCACCCGTAGCGAAGCTGAAGTCCGTCCGAATCATGTTAGCAATTGCCGCATACTATGATTATGAGATATGGCAGATGGACGTCAAAACGGTATTCCTTAATGGCTTCCTTAAGGAAGAATTGTATATGATGTAGCCGGAAGGTTTTGTCGATCCTAAGAATGCTAACAAAGTATGCAAGCTCCAACGCTCAATCTATGGGCTGGTGCAAGCATCTCGGAGTTGGAACATTCGCTTTGATGAGATGATCAAAGCGTTTGGGTTTACACAGACTTATGGAGAAGCCTGTGTTTACAAGAAAGTGAGTGGGAGCTCTGTAGCATTTCTCATATTATATGTGGATGACATACTATTGATGGGAAATGATATAGAATTCTTGGAAAGTATAAAGGCCTATTTGAATAAGTGTTTTTCAATGAAGGACCTTGGAGAAGCTGCTTATATATTAGGCATCAAGATCTATAGAGATAGATCAAGACGCCTCATTGGTCTTTCACAGAGTACGTACCTTGAAAAGATATTGAAGAAGTTCAATATGGATCAGTCCAAGAAGGGGTTCTTGCCTGTATTGCAAGGTGTGCAATTGAGCACGGCTCAATGCCCGACCACGACAGAAGATAGAGAAAAGATGAGTGTCATCCCCTATGCCTCGGCCATAGGGTCTATTATGTATGCCATGCTGTGTACCAGACCTGATGTAAACCTTGCCGTAAGTTTGGTAGGAAGGTACCAAAGTAATCCCGGCATGGAACACTGGACAGCGATCAAGAATATCCTGAAGTACCTGAAGAGGACTAAGGATATGTTTCTCGTTTATGGAGGTGACGAAGAGCTCGTCGTAAAGGGTTACGTCGACGCTAGCTTCAACACAGATCTGGATGACTCGAAGTCACAAACCGGATACGTGTATATTTTGAATGGAGGAGCAGTAAGCTGGTGCAGTTGCAAGCAAAGCGTCGTGGCAGGATCTACATGTGAAGCGGAGTACATGGCAGCCTCGGAGGCAGCGCAGGAAGCAGTCTGGATGAAGGAGTTCATTACCGACCTAGGGGTGATTCCCAATGCGTCGGGCCCGATGACTCTCTTCTGTGACAATACTGGAGCTATTGCCCTTGCCAAGGAGCCCAGGTTTCACAGGAAGACCAGGCATATCAAGCGTCGCTTCAACTCCATTCGTGAAAGTGTTCAAAATGGAGACATAGATATTTGTAAAGTACATACGGACCTGAATGTAGCAGATCCGTTGACTAAACCTCTCCCTAGAGCAAAACATGATCAACACCAGGACGCAATGGGTGTTCGATTCATCACAATGTAAATAGATTATTGACTCTAGTGCAAGTGGGAGACTGTTGGAAATATGCCCTAGAGGCAATAATAAATGGTTATTATTATATTTCTTTGTTCATGGTAATTGTCTATTGTTCATGCTATAATTGTGTTATCCGGAAATCGTAATGCATGTGTGAATACATAGACCACAACGTGTCCCTAGTAAGCCTCTAGTTGACTAGCTCGTTGATCAACAGATAGTCATAGTTTCCTGACTATGGACATTGGATGTCATTGATAACGGGATCACATCATTAGGAGAATGATGTGATGGACAAGACCCAATCCTAAGCATAGCTCGAAGATCGTGTAGTTCGTTTGCTAGAGCTTTTCCAATGTCAAGTATCTTCTCCTTAGACCATGAGATCGTGCAACTCTCGGATACCGTAGGAGTACTTTGGGTGTGCCAAACGTCACAACGTAACTGGGTGACTATAAAGGTACACTACGGGTATCTCCGAAAGTATCTGTTGGGTTGGCACGGATCGAGACTGGGATTTGTCACTCCGTATGACGGAGAGGTATCTCTGGGCCCACTCGATAATGCATCATCATAATGAGCTCAATGTGACTAAGGCGTTAGTCACGGAATCATGCATTACGGTACGAGTAAAGAGACTTGCCAGTAACGAGATTGAACAAGGTATTGGGATACCGACGATCGAATCTCGGGCAAGTAACATACCGATTGACAAAGGGAATTGTATACGGGATTGATTGAATCCTCGACATCGTGGTTCATCCGATGAGATCATCGTGGAACATGTGGGAGACAACATGGGTATCCAGATCCCGCTGTTGGTTATTGACCGGAGAGGCGTCTCGGTCACGTCTGCATGTCTCCTGAACCCGTAGGGTCTACACACTTAAGGTTCAGTGACGCTAGGGTTGTAGAGATATGAGTATGCGGAAACCTGAAAGTTGTTCGGAGTCCCGGATGAGATCCCGGACATCACGAGGAGTTCCGGAATGGTCCGGAGGTGAAGAATTATATATAGGAAGTCAAGTTTCGGCCACCGGGAAAGTTTCAGGGTCACCGGTATTGTACCGGGACCACCGGAAGGGTCCCGGGGGTCCACCGGGTGGGGCCACCTATCCCGGAGGGCCCCATGGGCTGAAGTGGGAAGGGAACCAGCCCTTAGTGGGCTGGGGCGCCCCCCATGGGCCTCCCCCCTGCGCCTAGGGTTGGAAACCCTAGGGTGGGGGGGGGGGGGCGCCCCACTTGCCTTGGGGGGCAAGTCTCCCCCCTGGCCGCCGCCCCCCATGTAGATGGGTTCCTGGACGGCCCCCCCCTCCCAGGGGGCCTATATAAAGGGGGGAGGGAGGGCAGTAGTACTACAGCCTTGGGCGCCTCCCTCCTCCCCTGCAACACCTCTCCCTCTCGCAGAAGCTCGGCGAAGCCCTGCCGAGATCCTGCTACATCCACCACCACGCCGTCATGCTGCTGGATCTCCATCAACCTCTCCTTCCCCCTTGCTGGATCAAGAAGGAGGAGACATCGCTGCTCCGTACGTGTGTTGAACGCGGAGGTGCCGTCCGTTCGGCACTCGGTCATCGGTGATTTGGATCACGACGAGTACGACTCCATCAACCTCGTTCATTGGAACGCTTCCGCTCGCGATCTACAAGGGTATGTAGATGCACTCCTTTCCCCTCGTTTCTAGTATACTCCATAGATGGATCTTGGTGAGCGTACGAAAATTTTAAAATTCTGCTACGATCCCCAACAATAACTATGTTTGAGAAACTCACATAGCGGTAGAATTGGAAGCGTATCAACAAGGACCCAAATGTCCATATTGTCTTGCTCGATGTCAGGATCACCAAGATCCATGGTGACAAGCATACCCTCATCAAAACCATACATCTTGCAAAGTGCTTCCCAATTTTTGCAACCAAAATGGGTTACGCTCTCAGAATTATATAGCTTTACTTCAAAATCTATATCATGATGGGTCCTTAGGTGAATTTTCTTTGTTTCCATACTTTCATGGTCTTCAAAACCCATCCTCTCCAAGACGTAGCGTCTTGCATGGCATGGGATAAGCTAGCCGAATTGTAAAAGATGAAAAGTACACGTTGAAATAGTTGAAGTCGTGCTTAATTACAAAAAAATAACACTTGTCTTCGTTGCGTACCGTTTCAACATCGAACGTCTCCTCCAGCTTAATACTGAAGCGCCGATCTTCGTCCAGGTGAGGCCTGTCGCACTGACCTCGGTCGTCGTGGCACCAGTCGCACTCCCCCGGGAGACTTTCGTCGTCCGAGTACGACATTTCCTATGTTCATAATTCAAATATTAAACATCTACAATTAAATATATGTACTAAAAACCTAAGTTAGATCATTATTATTCATCACGGGTTGACTATCAGTTTGTCGAGTCTTTTCTTGAAAACTCTCAGCTCACGTGGTGTATACATTCGACCGTTGGTGATGGTCGCTCCTCCCTTTGTCCCCGTGTGCATTACACCAAAATGTCTAGCTAGCACACGGGAACAAAGGAGAAGCGGCCCCCACGACAACAGTCGGGATTCTTCGTCCTCTCATATATATATGGCGGAACTCTCCCTCACTGATTCCTCTCTGACATTTGCGACCGTCGGTGATGGTAGCTCCTCCTTTCGTTCTCGAGTGCATTACACCAAATTGTCTAGCACACGGGAACGAAGGAGAAGCTACCCCCACGACAACAGTCGGTATTCTTCGTCCTCTCATATATGGTGGAGACTCGACAGACTTACAGTCAACCTGAAATATCGTTTAATTATCTTTCTAAAAGAGGATTTGGCTGGTCTCACCTCGATGTCGGAGGGGGCGGTGACGGGGACGACGGCAGGGATGATGGAGGGGCCGGGGGCTCCTAGATTTCTGCGAAAACAAAAACCATATAAGCTATCAACTAATCATAGTGCTCTTCAATTTTAGCATTCAAAGTAGGAGTAGTTTTCCACTTTGAGCATTCAATAAGCAAAATCAAATCATAAAATAAAGTAGTATTCAAATTAGGATGCATTCAATTATAAGCAGAACTACATCATCTCCATGCGTCCGTACATCGTCGAATATTATCACTAATACACCTCGAATACTATCATACATATAGCATCGCTAGTACAGCTAGAACAATAGCGCCCGACGGGTATCGGCGCGGGCGGTGGACACCCAAAGGGACGGAACCATCACAGGATCATAGCTCCAGTGAGATCCCTGAAGAACCTGCCAGGTATTGTCGAACCTGCCCTCCAACGCAACCATGTAGCGACGGACGTGCTGGTCCTCCTCGCTGACACGGTGACGTACCACCTCCGCGGTGTCCGGAAGCCTCGGCACCGTCACTGGCCCACGCGACCGCCACCAAATAAGGATCGGGTCAACGACGGGCTGGCTCCTCACCAACCTACGCCCACCGGAAGGTAGCACCTCCCAAAACCAGCCCGGCGGTGCCCAGTCTCGGACATGGCCCCTCTGATCAAGCCGGCCTCCTCCGCCGAGTCGACGACGAGGATGCGGGATAGGCATCGTCGACGTCGATGCGGGAATAATTGCTTTAACTAAAAAAACAAACTAGTTCTATTAATTTCCTTGCTAAAAATAAACTACTTCTATAGTAAATAAACTAGTTTTGTTAAATCAACTAGTTCAACTACTAATTAAGCACTTACTATAAATAAAATAAAGTAGTTTTATTAATTAATCAACTAGTTCAACTACTAAGCACTTACTATAAATAAATAAAATAAAGTAGTTCTTACTAAAAATAAACTACTTCTATATATAGTAAAATTTAATAAAATAGTTTTATTAATTGATCAACTAGTTCAACTACTAAGCACTTACTATAAATATATAAAATAAAGTAGTTCTTACTAAAAATAAACTACTTCTATATATAGTAAAATTTAATAAAATAATTTTATTAAATCAACTAGTTCAACTACTAAGCACTAACCTAAAATCGATATCTACTAATAATTAACCTCAATAAAAAATTAATACATATATGAAAAAACGTATATAAACAAAAAAATTCTATGAACATTATATTCATACATACATAGCCACATCCATTCATCATATAGCTACCACATACATACATATATATATACATTATATATATGAAAAAATGCAATGAACAAAAAAATAATACAAATTATATGAAAAAAATAAACAGAGCCGTGGCGTGGCGGCGGCTCACATCGGGCGACGGCGTGGGTGGCGGAGGGCGACGGCGACCGCGGCGGGCCGGGGGCGGAGGGCGACGGCGACGGTGACATACGGGCGACACGGCTCGGGGGCGCGCGGCGGAGGGCGACGGCGACGGCGGCGGGGGGCGGAGGACGACGGCGACGGGCGACGGCGTGGGCACGGGCGACGGCGACGGCGGCGGGGCAGCCTGGCGGCGTAGATCGAGCTCGCGGCGTCGTCGGGCGGGGGGAAACTGGCGATGGAAATCTGAAAATTTCCTAAGTGCTGGCTTATATAGCAAAGGCTTTGGTCCCGGTTCGACGCACAAACCGGGACCAATGCCACCTTTAGTCCCGGTTGGTGGCACCAACCGAGACCAAAGATCTCTTTTCAGCAGCCCAAAGGGCGGGAAGCAGAGGGCTTTGGTCCAGGTTGGTGGCACCAACCGGGACTAAAGGGTGGGCATTGGTTCCGGTTGGTGCCACCAACCGGGACCAAAGGGGAGCATTGGTTCCGGTTGGAGCCACCAACCGGGACTAATGTGCTGGTGCGGTGCAGTGGGAAGTTTAGTCCCCACTAGTAGGAAAAGGGGCTTTTACCCCGGTTCATAAGGGCCTTTAGTCCCGGTTCAGGAACCGGGACTAAAGGGTCGTTACTAATGCCCTAGCCCTTTAGTCCCGGTTCTTACACGAACCGGGACTAAAGGCCGTCCACGTGGCCGGTGCGGGGAGCCCAGGCAGGAGGTCCTTTGGTCCCGGTTGGTGCCACCAACCGGGACGAATAGGCATCCACGCGTCAGCACCTGGCAGGAGCTGAGGTTTTTGTTTTTTTAAAGGGGGGGGGGTTTGGGGGTTTTGGGGGGTTAATTTAGGTTGTTATTAGGTAGCTATTAGAGAGAAGTGTCCTCTCTTATATCTCCGTGCTTGGTTTACCAACGCTACGTACTGCTATGCCTAAACATGGCTTAGATTGAAGTGAAGGCAACATGTGGTGCATGTCGAAAGTAATACTAATCCGGACTTGATCAAGTTTGGATTGTACTACTTTCGACACGCACCACATGCATGTTGCCTTCACTTCAATCCAATCCATGTTCATTTCACCCGCTGATATATAATAACTCTTCATGCACGCATCATGCATCATCATATATAATAACAAGTCCTACTAATCATCATCATACAACTTCTACTCGTTATTAATAACAAGTCATACGATCATCATCCTCACAGTCATCGAACCAACCCTACTTAATTGTTCTTAGCACATGATCATCAGTATTAGGTAGGACCGAAATACCCTCTTTAAGGTAAAATAGCATAAAACAATATAGACCCTGACTCTCCATTATGGAGAATGGAGATCATCCTGTCTCCAATTCTTGCGCCTCGCTTCCTTTTGCTTCCAAAAAGCTCCTTGCGACTGTCCAGACATTTTTTCCATTCTTTGATTTGCATGTCTCCACTTCTTTTAGAAATCCGGTATGGACAGTTGAGATTCGTAGGATGACCTGGTTGTATATTCAAAACATCAAGCCTACCATTCTGATACATCAAATGAGGCACACAATCCTCTGGGATTATCTGTTGAAAAACATAGTAATAACTTCATAGTTAGCAATGATAATGCACTAGTTTTAGAACTATGCAAAATATGCACGGATGTCGTAATAGTAAGAAATCTTACCAGGGTATCTCCATAGTAGTTACCGTAGTTCAACACGTGCACTAGTGGCACGTATGGAGGACCATAATGATGAGGAGTTTGATTGTAGATATTGTAATTCTCAATATCAGTACAAAATCCGACCAGATTTGTTTTCTCCTTATAAGTTAACTCAGAGCCATCGGTGTAGTAGGTTCTGTCTACCATGTTCCGCACATTGTTTGAACAATCAAAATAAGCTGTCAATGAAAATAAGCTGTCAACTATTTTGAAATGAACAATATAAATTAGCTAATAACTATGTTTGAGAAACTCACATAACGATAGAATTGGAGGCGTATCAACAAGGACCCAAATGTCCATATTGTCTTGCTCGATGTCAGGATCACCAAGATCCATGGTGACAAGCATACCCTCATCAAAACCATACATCTTGCAAAGTGCTTCCCAATTTTTGCAACCAAAATGGGTTACGCTCTCAGAATTATATAGCTTTACTTCAAAATCTATATCATGATGGGTCCTTAGGTGAATTTTCTTTGTTTCCATACTTTCATGGTCTTCAAAACCCATCCTCTCCAAGACGTAGCGTCTTGCATGGCATGGGATAAGCTAGCCGAATTGTAAAAGATGAAAAGTACACGTTGAAATAGTTGAAGTCGTGCTTAATTACAAAAAAATAACACTTGTCTTCGTTGCGTACCGTTTCAACATCGAACGTCTCCTCCAGCTTAATACTGAAGCGCCGATCTTCGTCCAGGTGAGGCCTGTCGCACTGACCTCGGTCGTCGTGGCACCAGTCGCACTCCCCCGGGAGACTTTCGTCGTCCGAGTACGACATTTCCTATGTTCATAATTCAAATATTAAACATCTACAATTAAATATATGTACTAAAAACCTAAGTTAGATCATTATTATTCATCACGGGTTGACTATCAGTTTGTCGAGTCTTTTCTTGAAAACTCTCAGCTCACGTGGTGTATACATTCGACCGTTGGTGATGGTCGCTCCTCCCTTTGTCCCCGTGTGCATTACACCAAAATGTCTAGCTAGCACACGGGAACAAAGGAGAAGCGGCCCCCACGACAACAGTCGGGATTCTTCGTCCTCTCATATATATATGGCGGAACTCTCCCTCACTGATTCCTCTCTGACATTTGCGACCGTCGGTGATGGTAGCTCCTCCTTTCGTTCTCGAGTGCATTACACCAAATTGTCTAGCACACGGGAACGAAGGAGAAGCTACCCCCACGACAACAGTCGGTATTCTTCGTCCTCTCATATATGGTGGAGACTCGACAGACTTACAGTCAACCTGAAATATCGTTTAATTATCTTTCTAAAAGAGGATTTGGCTGGTCTCACCTCGATGTCGGAGGGGGCGGTGACGGGGACGACGGCAGGGATGATGGAGGGGCCGGGGGCTCCTAGATTTCTGCGAAAACAAAAACCATATAAGCTATCAACTAATCATAGTGCTCTTCAATTTTAGCATTCAAAGTAGGAGTAGTTTTCCACTTTGAGCATTCAATAAGCAAAATCAAATCATAAAATAAAGTAGTATTCAAATTAGGATGCATTCAATTATAAGCAGAACTACATCATCTCCATGCGTCCGTACATCGTCGAATATTATCACTAATACACCTCGAATACTATCATACATATAGCATCGCTAGTACAGCTAGAACAATAGCGCCCGACGGGTATCGGCGCGGGCGGTGGACACCCAAAGGGACGGAACCATCACAGGATCATAGCTCCAGTGAGATCCCTGAAGAACCTGCCAGGTATTGTCGAACCTGCCCTCCAACGCAACCATGTAGCGACGGACGTGCTGGTCCTCCTCGCTGACACGGTGACGTACCACCTCCGCGGTGTCCGGAAGCCTCGGCACCGTCACTGGCCCACGCGACCGCCACCAAATAAGGATCGGGTCAACGACGGGCTGGCTCCTCACCAACCTACGCCCACCGGAAGGTAGCACCTCCCAAAACCAGCCCGGCGGAGCCCAGTCTCGGACATGGCCCCTCTGATCAAGCCGGCCTCCTCCGCCGAGTCGACGACGAGGATGCGGGATAGGCATCGTCGACGTCGATGCGGGAATAATTGCTTTAACTAAAAAAACAAACTAGTTCTATTAATTTCCTTGCTAAAAATAAACTACTTCTATAGTAAATAAACTAGTTTTGTTAAATCAACTAGTTCAACTACTAATTAAGCACTTACTATAAATAAAATAAAGTAGTTTTATTAATTAATCAACTAGTTCAACTACTAAGCACTTACTATAAATAAATAAAATAAAGTAGTTCTTACTAAAAATAAACTACTTCTATATATAGTAAAATTTAATAAAATAGTTTTATTAATTGATCAACTAGTTCAACTACTAAGCACTTACTATAAATATATAAAATAAAGTAGTTCTTACTAAAAATAAACTACTTCTATATATAGTAAAATTTAATAAAATAATTTTATTAAATCAACTAGTTCAACTACTAAGCACTAACCTAAAATCGATATCTACTAATAATTAACCTCAATAAAAAATTAATACATATATGAAAAAACGTATATAAACAAAAAAATTCTATGAACATTATATTCATACATACATAGCCACATCCATTCATCATATAGCTACCACATACATACATATATATATACATTATATATATGAAAAAATGCAATGAACAAAAAAATAATACAAATTATATGAAAAAAATAAACAGAGCCGTGGCGTGGCGGCGGCTCACATCGGGCGACGGCGTGGGTGGCGGAGGGCGACGGCGACCGCGGCGGGCCGGGGGCGGAGGGCGACGGCGACGGTGACATACGGGCGACACGGCTCGGGGGCGCGCGGCGGAGGGCGACGGCGACGGCGGCGGGGGGCGGAGGACGACGGCGACGGGCGACGGCGTGGGCACGGGCGACGGCGACGGCGGCGGGGCAGCCTGGCGGCGTAGATCGAGCTCGCGGCGTCGTCGGGCGGGGGGAAACTGGCGATGGAAATCTGAAAATTTCCTAAGTGCTGGCTTATATAGCAAAGGCTTTGGTCCCGGTTCGACGCACAAACCGGGACCAATGCCACCTTTAGTCCCGGTTGGTGGCACCAACCGAGACCAAAGATCTCTTTTCAGCAGCCCAAAGGGCGGGAAGCAGAGGGCTTTGGTCCCGGTTGGTGGCACCAACCGGGACTAAAGGGTGGGCATTGGTTCCGGTTGGTGCCACCAACCGGGACCAAAGGGGAGCATTGGTTCCGGTTGGAGCCACCAACCGGGACTAATGTGCTGGTGCGGTGCAGTGGGAAGTTTAGTCCCCACTAGTAGGAAAAGGGGCTTTTACCCCGGTTCATAAGGGCCTTTAGTCCCGGTTCAGGAACCGGGACTAAAGGGTCGTTACTAATGCCCTAGCCCTTTAGTCCCGGTTCTTACACGAACCGGGACTAAAGGCCGTCCACGTGGCCGGTGCGGGGAGCCCAGGCAGGAGGTCCTTTGGTCCCGGTTGGTGCCACCAACCGGGACGAATAGGCATCCACGCGTCAGCACCTGGCAGGAGCTGAGGTTTTTGTTTTTTTAAAGGGGGGGGGGTTTGGGGGTTTTGGGGGGTTAATTTAGGTTGTTATTAGGTAGCTATTAGAGAGAAGTGTCCTCTCTTATATCTCCGTGCTTGGTTTACCAACGCTACGTACTGCTATGCCTAAACATGGCTTAGATTGAAGTGAAGGCAACATGTGGTGCATGTCGAAAGTAATACTAATCCGGACTTGATCAAGTTTGGATTGTACTACTTTCGACACGCACCACATGCATGTTGCCTTCACTTCAATCCAATCCATGTTCATTTCACCCGCTGATATATAATAACTCTTCATGCACGCATCATGCATCATCATATATAATAACAAGTCCTACTAATCATCATCATACAACTTCTACTCGTTATTAATAACAAGTCATACGATCATCATCCTCACAGTCATCGAACCAACCCTACTTAATTGTTCTTAGCACATGATCATCAGTATTAGGTAGGACCGAAATACCCTCTTTAAGGTAAAATAGCATAAAACAATATAGACCCTGACTCTCCATTATGGAGAATGGAGATCATCCTGTCTCCAATTCTTGCGCCTCGCTTCCTTTTGCTTCCAAAAAGCTCCTTGCGACTGTCCAGACATTTTTTCCATTCTTTGATTTGCATGTCTCCACTTCTTTTAGAAATCCGGTATGGACAGTTGAGATTCGTAGGATGACCTGGTTGTATATTCAAAACATCAAGCCTACCATTCTGATACATCAAATGAGGCACACAATCCTCTGGGATTATCTGTTGAAAAACATAGTAATAACTTCATAGTTAGCAATGATAATGCACTAGTTTTAGAACTATGCAAAATATGCACGGATGTCGTAATAGTAAGAAATCTTACCAGGGTATCTCCATAGTAGTTACCGTAGTTCAACACGTGCACTAGTGGCACGTATGGAGGACCATAATGATGAGGAGTTTGATTGTAGATATTGTAATTCTCAATATCAGTACAAAATCCGACCAGATTTGTTTTCTCCTTATAAGTTAACTCAGAGCCATCGGTGTAGTAGGTTCTGTCTACCATGTTCCGCACATTGTTTGAACAATCAAAATAAGCTGTCAATGAAAATAAGCTGTCAACTATTTTGAAATGAACAATATAAATTAGCTAATAACTATGTTTGAGAAACTCACATAACGATAGAATTGGAGGCGTATCAACAAGGACCCAAATGTCCATATTGTCTTGCTCGATGTCAGGATCACCAAGATCCATGGTGACAAGCATACCCTCATCAAAACCATACATCTTGCAAAGTGCTTCCCAATTTTTGCAACCAAAATGGGTTACGCTCTCAGAATTATATAGCTTTACTTCAAAATCTATATCATGATGGGTCCTTAGGTGAATTTTCTTTGTTTCCATACTTTCATGGTCTTCAAAACCCATCCTCTCCAAGACGTAGCGTCTTGCATGGCATGGGATAAGCTAGCCGAATTGTAAAAGATGAAAAGTACACGTTGAAATAGTTGAAGTCGTGCTTAATTACAAAAAAATAACACTTGTCTTCGTTGCGTACCGTTTCAACATCGAACGTCTCCTCCAGCTTAATACTGAAGCGCCGATCTTCGTCCAGGTGAGGCCTGTCGCACTGACCTCGGTCGTCGTGGCACCAGTCGCACTCCCCCGGGAGACTTTCGTCGTCCGAGTACGACATTTCCTATGTTCATAATTCAAATATTAAACATCTACAATTAAATATATGTACTAAAAACCTAAGTTAGATCATTATTATTCATCACGGGTTGACTATCAGTTTGTCGAGTCTTTTCTTGAAAACTCTCAGCTCACGTGGTGTATACATTCGACCGTTGGTGATGGTCGCTCCTCCCTTTGTCCCCGTGTGCATTACACCAAAATGTCTAGCTAGCACACGGGAACAAAGGAGAAGCGGCCCCCACGACAACAGTCGGGATTCTTCGTCCTCTCATATATATATGGCGGAACTCTCCCTCACTGATTCCTCTCTGACATTTGCGACCGTCGGTGATGGTAGCTCCTCCTTTCGTTCTCGAGTGCATTACACCAAATTGTCTAGCACACGGGAACGAAGGAGAAGCTACCCCCACGACAACAGTCGGTATTCTTCGTCCTCTCATATATGGTGGAGACTCGACAGACTTACAGTCAACCTGAAATATCGTTTAATTATCTTTCTAAAAGAGGATTTGGCTGGTCTCACCTCGATGTCGGAGGGGGCGGTGACGGGGACGACGGCAGGGATGATGGAGGGGCCGGGGGCTCCTAGATTTCTGCGAAAACAAAAACCATATAAGCTATCAACTAATCATAGTGCTCTTCAATTTTAGCATTCAAAGTAGGAGTAGTTTTCCACTTTGAGCATTCAATAAGCAAAATCAAATCATAAAATAAAGTAGTATTCAAATTAGGATGCATTCAATTATAAGCAGAACTACATCATCTCCATGCGTCCGTACATCGTCGAATATTATCACTAATACACCTCGAATACTATCATACATATAGCATCGCTAGTACAGCTAGAACAATAGCGCCCGACGGGTATCGGCGCGGGCGGTGGACACCCAAAGGGACGGAACCATCACAGGATCATAGCTCCAGTGAGATCCCTGAAGAACCTGCCAGGTATTGTCGAACCTGCCCTCCAACGCAACCATGTAGCGACGGACGTGCTGGTCCTCCTCGCTGACACGGTGACGTACCACCTCCGCGGTGTCCGGAAGCCTCGGCACCGTCACTGGCCCACGCGACCGCCACCAAATAAGGATCGGGTCAACGACGGGCTGGCTCCTCACCAACCTACGCCCACCGGAAGGTAGCACCTCCCAAAACCAGCTCGGCGGAGCCCAGTCCCAGACATGGCCCCTCTGATCAAGCCGGCCTCCTCCGCCGAGTCGACGACGAGGATGCGGGATAGGCATCGTCGACGTCGATGCGGTAATAATTGCTTTAACTAAAAAACAAACTAGTTCTATTAATTTCCTTACTATAAATAGAATAAAGTAGTACTTACTAAAAATAAACTAGCTAGTTTAACTAGTTCTATTATTTTTCTAACTAATTCTATTAAACACTTTCTAGGTAGTACTTACTAAAAGTTATTGGGGAGGGGGGGTACATATATCGACAACGACATACCCGATAAAAAATAAGAAGAGGAAGAAGACGCAAAAAAAGAGGAGAAGAAGAAAGGAATAGAGGAGGAGATCGAAGAATAAAAAGAAAAAAAGAGGAGAAGAAGAAGAAATAGAGGAGAAGAAGAAGAAATATTTCTCCTCTACTTCCTCTCCTCTTCTTCTCTTCTTCTTCTCCTTCTTCCTCTTCTTATTTTCCTTTTTCTCTCCTTCTTTTTCTTCTAAATATGAACATACATAAATGACTTTGATCATACACAATTTCTATGAACAAAAAAAATCATAAAAATTCTATGAACAAAATTACAACAGAAAAAATCATAAAAATTCTATGAAAAATTGATATATTCTTTGCATATGAACATACAAACATTTGCATATTCAATAATAATATCACCAAAAAAATCTAAACTACACATCTAAATTAATACATCTAAATTACAACAACTAAATTATCTAACTACACATCCAAATTAATACAACTAAATTACAAATCTAACTACACATCCAAATTAATACTACACATACAAATCTAATTACAACAACTAAATTATAAAACTACACATCCAAATTAGTAGTACACATCCAAATTAATAGCTAGCTAGGGGGCGCGGCGGCAGCGGCGGTGGCCATTACAGGGAGGAGGAGGAGGGGATCGGGGCGGCGCTCACAGGGTGGCGGAGGGCGACGGCGACCGCGGCGGGCCAGGGGCGGAGGGCGGCGACGGTGAAGTATACGGGGCGACGGCTCGGGGCGCGCGGCGGAGGCCGACGGTGACGGCGGGGGGGGGGGGGGGGGGGGGAGGACGACGGCGACGGGCGATGGCGTGGGCTCGGGGGCACGGGCGACGGCGACGACGACGGGGCAGCCTGGCGGCGTAGATCGAGCTCGCGGCGTCGTCGGGCGGGGGGACACTGGCGATGGAAATCAGAAAATTTCCAAAGTGCTACTTATATAGCAAAGGCTTTGGTCCCGGTTGGTGGCTCCAACCGGAACCAATACCCACCCTTTGGTCCCGGTTGGTGGCACCAACCGGGACTAAAGGCCTTTTTTCACCAGCGCAAAGGGCGGGAAGCAGAGGGCTTTGGTCCCGGTTGGTGGCACCAACCGGGACCAAAGGGGAGCATTGGTTCCGGTTGGAGCCACCAACCGGGACTAATGTGCTGGCGCGGTGCGGTGGGAAGTTTAGTCCCACCTCGCTAGCTGAGAGAGCTCAGCACCTGTTTATAAGCTGCGCTGCAGCTCAGGTGCTGAGCTCCTCTCTAATATGCAGGCATTATACATGCCTACCTTTGTCATTGCCATGTTGGGCCTATTGGGCCTGCGAGCCTGCATCCTGGCCCATATGCAGATGGGTTTCTAGTCGTATGCAGGCTGTGTGGCCCATTAGGCGGCATTTTTTTATTTTTTCCAGTATTTTTTTGTTTTTTGAATTATTTATTTTCTTTTGATTTTTGCTTTATTTTTTTTATTCTTTTTGCTTTTAGCTCAGAATAATTATAAACTTTCTGTCAATCCATTAGTTTCCAAATTTGAATAGTTTAAATTTCATCCGGAAACTCGTGTGTTACAAAGGGATTTCATTTTTTAAACCTAATTGAACTCCTGACTTTTTGTGTGTTCAAAATGCACCATTCAAAGCCACATCATCATTTTTCAATCCTTTCTGACTTCATTTGTTATTTTTCATGCATGTACTAATTATTTTGAGCTATAAGACCCTAAAATTGAAAAGCAATTCAAATGAACTCTGAAAAGGTTGAAAGTTCGCATGATATCATCATTTCATCCACATAGCATGTGCAAGAAAGTTGAGAGGGTTACGGCATAAACTGGATGCACTTCGTGTACAAAACGGACAATCTCTTTCAAAGTATCAGGATTTCATCCGGAAACTCGTCTGTTACAAAGGGATTTCATTTTTTAAACCTTATTTGAACTCCTGACTTTTTGTGTGTTCAAAATGCACCATACAAAGCCACATCATCATTTTTCAATCCTTTCTGACTTCATTTGTTATTTTTCATGCATTTACTAATTATTTTGAGCTATAAGACCCTAAAATTGAAAAGCATTTCAAATGAACTCTGAAAAGGTTGAAAGTTGGCATGATATCATCATTTCATCCACATAGCATGTGCAAGCAAGTTGAGAGGGTTACGGCAAAAACTGGATGCACTTCGTGTACAAAACGGACAATCTCTTTCAAAGTATCAGGATTTCATCCGGAAACTCGTCTGTTACAAAGGGATTTCATTTTTTAAACCTTATTTGAACTCCTGACTTTTTGTGTGTTCAAAATGCACCATTCAAAGCCACATCATCATTTTTCAATCCTTCCTGACTTCATTTGTTATTTATCATGCATTTACTAATTATTTTGAGCTATAAGACCCTAAAATTGAAAAGCATTTCAAATGAGCTCTGAAAAGGTTGAAAGTTGGCATGATATCATCATTTCATCCACATAGCATGTGCAAGAAAGTTGAGAGGGTTACGGCAAAAATTGGATGCACTTCGTGTACAAAACGGACAATCTCTTTCAAAGTATCAGGATTTCATCCGGAAACTCGTCTGTTACAAAGGGATTTCATTTTTTAAAACTTATTTGAACTCCTGACTTTTTGTGTGTTCAAAATGCACCATTCAAAGCCACATCATCATTTTTCAATCCTTTCTGACTTCATTTGTTATTTTTCATGCATTTACTAATTATTTTGAGCTATAAGACCCTAAAATTGAAAAGCATTTCAAATGAGCTCTGAAAAGGTTGAAAGTTGGCATGATATCATCATTTCATCCACATAGCATGTGCAAGAAAGTTGAGAGGGTTACGGCATAAACTGGATGCACTTCGTGTACAAAACGGACAATCTCTTTCAAAGTATCAGGATTTCATCCGGAAACTCGTCTGTTACAAAGGGATTTCATTTTTTAAACCTTATTTGAACTCCTGACTTTTTGTGTGTTCAAAATGCACCATACAAAGCCACATCATCATTTTTCAATCCTTTCTGACTTCATTTGTTATTTTTCATGCATTTACTAATTATTTTGAGCTATAAGACCCTAAAATTGAAAAGCATTTCAAATGAACTCTGAAAAGGTTGAAAGTTGGCATGATATCATCATTTCATCCACATAGCATGTGCAAGCAAGTTGAGAGGGTTACGGCAAAAACTGGATGCACTTCGTGTACAAAACGGACAATCTCTTTCAAAGTATCAGGATTTCATCCGGAAACTCGTCTGTTACAAAGGGATTTCATTTTTTAAACCTTATTTGAACTCCTGACTTTTTGTGTGTTCAAAATGCACCATTCAAAGCCACATCATCATTTTTCAATCCTTCCTCACTTCATTTGTTATTTATCATGCATTTACTAATTATTTTGAGCTATAAGACCCTAAAATTGAAAAGCATTTCAAATGAGCTCTGAAAAGGTTGAAAGTTGGCATGATATCATCATTTCATCCACATAGCATGTGCAAGAAAGTTGAGAGGGTTACGGCAAAAATTGGATGCACTTCGTGTACAAAACGGACAATCTCTTTCAAAGTATCAGGATTTCATCCGGAAACTCGTCTGTTACAAAGGGATTTCATTTTTTAAACCTTATTTGAACTCCTGACTTTTTGTGTGTTCAAAATGCACCATTCAAAGCCACATCATCATTTTTCAATCCTTTCTGACTTCATTTGTTATTTTTCATGCATTTACTAATTATTTTGAGCTATAAGACCCTAAAATTGAAAAGCATTTCAAATGAACTCTGAAAAGGTTGAAAGTTGGCATGATATCATCATTTTATCCACATAGCATGTGCAAGAAAGTTGAGAGGGTTACGACATAAACTGGATGCACTTCGTGTACAAAACGGACAATCTCTTTCAAAGTATCAGGATTTCATCCGGAAACTCGTCTGTTACAAAGGGATTTCCTTTTTTAAACCTTATTTGAACTCCTGACTTTTTGTGTGTTCAAAATGCACCATTCAAAGCCACATCATCATTTTTCAATCCTTCCTGACTTCATTTGTTATTTATCATGCATTTACTAATTATTTTGAGCTATAAGACCCTAAAATTGAAAAGCATTTCAAATGAGCTCTAAAAAGGTTGAAAGTTGGCATGATATCATCATTTCATCCACATAGCATGTGCAAGAAAGTTGAGAGGGTTACGGCAAAAACTGGATGCACTTCGTGTACAAAACGGACAATCTCTTTCAAAGTATCAGGATTTCATCCGGAAACTCGTCTGTTACAAAGGGATTTCATTTTTTAAACCTTATTTGAACTCCTGACTTTTTGTGTGTTCAAAATGCACCATTCAAAGCCACATCATCATTTTTCAATCCTTCCTGACTTCATTTGTTATTTTTCATGCATTTACTAATTATTTTGAGCTATAAGACCCTAAAATTGAAAAGCATTTCAAATGAACTCTGAAAAGGTTGAAAGTTGGCATGATATCATCATTTCATCCACATAGCATGTGCAAGAAAGTTGAGAGGGTTACGGCATAAACTGGATGCACTTCGTGTACAAAACGGACAATCTCTTTCAAAGTATCAGGATTTCATCCGGAAACTCGTCTGTTACAAAGGGATTAGCTTTTTTAAACCTTATTTGAACTCATGACTTTTTGTGTGTTCAAAATGCACCATTCAAAGCCACATCATCAATTTTCAATCCTTTCTGACTTCATTTGTTATTTCTCATGCATTTACTAATTATTTTGAGCTATAAGACCCTAAAATTGAAAAGCATTTCAAATGAACTCTGAAAAGGTTGAAAGTTGGCATGATATCATCATTTCATCCACATAGCATGTGCAAGAAAGTTGAGAGGGTTACGGCAAAAACTGGATGCACTTCGTGTACAAAACGGACAATCTCTTTCAAAGTATCAGGATTTCATCCGGAAACTCGTCTGTTACAAAGGGATTTTGTTTTTTAAACCTTATTTGAACTCCTGACTTTTTGTGTGTTCAAAATGCACCATTCAAAGCCACATCATCAATTTTCTATCCTTTCTGACTTCATTTGTTATTTTTCATGCATTTACTAATTATTTTGAGCTATAAGACCCTAAAATTGAAAAGCATTTCAAATGAACTCTGAAAAGGTTGAAAGTTGGCATGATATCATCATTTCATCCACATAGCATGTGCAAGATAGTTGAGAGGGTTACGGCATAAACTGGATGCACTTCGTGTACAAAACGGACAATCTCTTTCAAAGTATCAGGATTTCATCCGGAAACTCGTCTGTTACAAAGGGATTTCCTTTTTTAAACCTTATTTGAACTCATGACTTTTTGTGTGTTCAAAACGCACCATTCAAAGCCACATCATCAATTTTCTATCCTTTCTGACTTCATTTGTTATTTTTCATGCATTTACTAATTATTTTGAGCTATAAGACCCTAAAATTGAAAAGCATTTCAAATGAACTCTGAAAAGGTTGAAAGTTGGCATGATATCATCATTTCATCCACATAGCATGTGCAAGAAAGTTGAGAGGGTTACGGCATAAACTGGATGCACTTCGTGTAACAAACGGACAATCTCTTTCAAAGTATCAGGATTTCATCCGGAAACTCGTCTGTTACAAAGGGATTTCCTTTTTTAAACCTTATTTGAACTCCTGACTTTTTGTGTGTTCAAAATGCACCATTCAAAGCCACATCATCATTTTTCAATCCTTCCTGACTTCATTTGTTATTTTTCATGCATTTACTAATTATTTTGAGCTATAAGACCCTAAAATTGAAAAGCATTTCAAATGAGCTCTGAAAAGGTTGAAAGTTGGCATGATATCATCATTTCATCCACATAGCATGTGCAAGAAAGTTGAGAGGGTTACGGCAAAAACTGGATGCACTTCGTGTACAAAACGGACAATCTCTTTCAAAGTATCAGGATTTCATCCGTAAACTCGTCTGTTACAAAGGGATTTCATTTTTTAAACCTTATTTGAACTCCTGACTTTTTGTGTGTTCAAAATGCACCATTCAAAGCCACATCATCAATTTTCTATCCTTTCTGACTTCATTTGTTATTTTCATGCATTTACTAATTATTTTGAGCTATAAGACCCTAAAATTGAAAAGCATTTCAAATGAGCTCTGAAAAGGTTGAAAGTTGGCATGATATCATCATTTCATCCACATAGCATGTGCAAGAAAGTTGAGAGGGTTACGGCATAAACTGGATGCACTTCGTGTACAAAACGGACAATCTCTTTCAAAGTATCAGGATTTCATCCGGAAACTCGTCTGTTACAAAGGGATTTCGTTTTTTAAACCTTATTTGAACTCCTGACTTTTTGTGTGTTCAAAATGCACCATTCAAAGCCACATCATCAATTTTCTATCCTTTCTGACTTCATTTGTTATTTTTCATGCATTTACTAATTATTTTGAGCTATAAGACCCTAAAATTGAAAAGCACTTCAAATGAACTCTGAAAAGGTTGAAAGTTGGCATGATATCATCATTTCATCCACATAGCATGTGCAAGAAAGTTGAGAGGGTTACGGCATAAACTGGATGCACTTCGTGTACAAAACGGACAATCTCTTTCAAAGTATCAGGATTTCATCCGGAAACTCGTCTGTTACAAAGGGATTTCCTTTTTTAAACCTTATTTGAACTCATGACTTTTTGTGTGTTCAAAATGCACCATTCAAAGCCACATCATCATTTTTCAATCCTTCCTGACTTCATTTGTTATTTATCATGCATTTACTAATTATTTTGAGCTATAAGACCCTAAAATTGAAAAGCATTTCAAATGAGCTCTGAAAAGGTTGAAAGTTGGCATGATATCATCATTTCATCCACATAGCATGTGCAAGAAAGTTGAGAGGGTTACGGCAAAAACTGGATGCACTTCGTGTACAAAACGGACAATCTCTTTCAAAGTATCAGGATTTCATCCGGAAACTCGTCTGTTACAAAGGGATTTCGTTTTTTAAACCTTATTTGAACTCCTGACTTTTTGTGTGTTCAAAATGCACCATTCAAAGCCACATCATCAATTTTCTATCCTTTCTGACTTCATTTGTTATTTTTCATGCATTTACTAATTATTTTGAGCTATAAGACCCTAAAATTGAAAAGCATTTCAAATGAACTCTGAAAAGGTTGAAAGTTGGCATGATATCATCATTTCATCCACATAGCATGTGCAAGAAAGTTGAGAGGGTTACGGCATAAACTGGATGCACTTCGTGTACAAAACGGACAATCTCTTTCAAAGTATCAGGATTTCATCCGGAAACTCGTCTGTTACAAAGGGATTTCGTTTTTTAAACCTTATTTGAACTCCTGACTTTTTGTGTGTTCAAGATGCACCATTCAAAGCCACATCATCAATTTTCTATCCTTTCTGACTTCATTTGTTATTTTTCATGCATTTACTAATTATTTTGAGCTATAAGACCCTAAAATTGAAAAGCATTTCAAATGAGCTCTGAAAAGGTTGAAAGTTGGCATGATATCATCATTTCATCCACATAGCATGTGCAAGAAAGTTGAGAGGGTTACGGCATAAACTGTATGCACTTCGTGTACAAAACGGACAATCTCTTTCAAAGTATCAGGATTTCATCCGGAAACTCGTCTGTTACAAAGGGATTTCCTTTTTTAAACCTTATTTGAACTCATGACTTTTTGTGTGTTCAAAATGCACCATTCAAAGCCACATCATCAATTTTCTATCCTTTCTGACTTCATTTGTTATTTTTCATGCATTTACTAATTATTTTGAGCTATAAGACCCTAAAATTGAAAAGCATTTCAAATGAACTCTGAAAAGGTTGAAAGTTGGCATGATATCATCATTTCATCCACATAGCATGTGCAAGATAGTTGAGAGGGTTACGGCATAAACTGGATGCACTTCGTGTACAAAACGGACAATCTCTTTCAAAGTATCAGGATTTCATCCGGAAACTCGTCTGTTACAAAGGGATTCGTTTTTTAAACCTTATTTGAACTCCTGACTTTTTGTGTGTTCAAAATGCACCATTCAATGCCACATCGTCATTTTTCAATCCTTTCTGACTTCATTTGTTATTTTTCATGCATTTACTAATTATTTTGAGCTATAAGACCCTAAAATTGAAAAGCATTTCAAATGAGCTCTGAAAAGGTTGAAAGTTGGCATGATATCATCATTTCATCCACATAGCATGTGCAAGAAAGTTGAGAGGGTTACGGCAAAAACTGGATGCACTTCGTGTACAAAACGGACAATCTCTTTCAAAGTATCAGGATTTCATCCGTAAACTCGTCTGTTACAAAGGGATTCCATTTTTTAAACCTTATTTGAACTCCTGACTTTTTGTGTGTTCAAAATGCACCATTCAAAGCCACATCATCATTTTTTAATCCTTCCTGACTTCATTTGTTATTTTTCATGCATTTACTAATTATTTTGAGCTATAAGACCCTAAAATTGAAAAGCATTTCAAATGAACTCTGAAAAGGTTGAAAGTTGGCATGATATCATCATTTCATCCACATAGCATGTGCAAGAAAGTTGAGAGGGTTACGGCAAAAACTGGATGCACTTCGTGTACAAAACGGACAATCTCTTTCAAAGTATCAGGATTTCATCCGTAAACTCGTCTGTTACAAAGGGATTCCATTTTTTAAACCTTATTTGAACTCCTGACTTTTTGTGTGTTCAAAATGCACCATTCAAAGCCACATCATCATTTTTTAATCCTTCCTGACTTCATTTGTTATTTTTCATGCATTTACTAATTATTTTGAGCTATAAGACCCTAAAATTGAAAAGCATTTCAAATGAACTCTGAAAAGGTTGAAAGTTGGCATGATATCATCATTTCATCCACATAGCATGTGCAAGATAGTTGAGAGGGTTACGGCATAAACTGGATGCACTTCGTGTACAAAACGGACAATCTCTTTCAAAGTATCAGGATTTCATCCGGAAACTCGTCTGTTACAAAGGGATTCGTTTTTTAAACCTTATTTGAACTCCTGACTTTTTGTGTGTTCAAAATGCACCATTCAATGCCACATCATCAATTTTCTATCCTTTCTGACTTCATTTGTTATTTTTCATGCATTTACTAATTATTTTGAGCTATAAGACCCTAAAATTGAAAAGCATTTCAAATGAGCTCTGAAAAGGTTGAAAGTTGGCATGATATCATCATTTCATCCACATAGCATGTGCAAGAAAGTTGAGAGGGTTACGGCAAAAACTGGATGCACTTCGTGTACAAAACGGACAATCTCTTTCAAAGTATCAGGATTTCATCCGGAAACTCGTCTGTTACAAAGGGATTCCATTTTTTAAACCTTATTTGAACTCCTGACTTTTTGTGTGTTCAAAATGCACCATTCAAAGCCACATCATCAATTTTCTATCCTTTCTGACTTCATTTGTTATTTTTCATGCATTTACTAATTATTTTGAGCTATAAGACCCTAAAATTGAAAAGCATTTCAAATGAGCTCTGAAAGGTTGAAAGTTGGCATGATATCATCATTTCATCCACATAGCATGTGCAAGAAAGTTGAGAGGGTTACGGCAAAAACTGGATGCACTTCGTGTACAAAACGGACAATCTCTTTCAAAGTATCAGGATTTCATCCGGAAACTCGTCTGTTACAAAGGGATTTCGTTTTTTAAACCTTATTTGAACTCCTGACTTTTTGTGTGTTCAAAATGCACCATTCAAAGCCACATCATCAATTTTCTATCCTTTCTGACTTCATTTGTTATTTTTCATGCATTTACTAATTATTTTGAGCTATAAGACCCTAAAATTGAAAAGCATTTCAAATGAACTCTGAAAAGGTTGAAAGTTGGCATGATATCATCATTTCATCCACATAGCATGTGCAAGAAAGTTGAGAGGGTTACGGCATAAACTGGATGCACTTCGTGTACAAAACGGACAATCTCTTTCAAAGTATCAGGATTTCATCCGGAAACTCGTCTGTTACAAAGGGATTTCGTTTTTTAAACCTTATTTGAACTCCTGACTTTTTGTGTGTTCAAAATGCACCATTCAAAGCCACATCATCAATTTTCTATCCTTTCTGACTTCATTTGTTATTTTTCATGCATTTACTAATTATTTTGAGCTATAAGACCCTAAAATTGAAAAGCATTTCAAATGAGCTCTGAAAAGGTTGAAAGTTGGCATGATATCATCATTTCATCCACATAGCATGTGCAAGAAAGTTGAGAGGGTTACGGCATAAACTGTATGCACTTCGTGTACAAAACGGACAATCTCTTTCAAAGTATCATGATTTCATCCGGAAACTCGTCTGTTACAAAGGGATTTCCTTTTTTAAACCTTATTTGAACTCATGACTTTTTGTGTGTTCAAAATGCACCATTCAAAGCCACATCATCAATTTTCTATCCTTTCTGACTTCATTTGTTATTTTTCATGCATTTACTAATTATTTTGAGCTATAAGACCCTAAAATTGAAAAGCATTTCAAATGAACTCTGAAAAGGTTGAAAGTTGGCATGATATCATCATTTCATCCACATAGCATGTGCAAGAAAGTTGAGAGGGTTACGGCAAAAACTGGATGCACTTCGTGTACAAAACGGACAATCTCTTTCAAAGTATCAGGATTTCATCCGTAAACTCGTCTGTTACAAAGGGATTCCATTTTTTAAACCTTATTTGAACTCCTGACTTTTTGTGTGTTCAAAATGCACCATTCAAAGCCACATCATCATTTTTTAATCCTTCCTGACTTCATTTGTTATTTTTCATGCATTTACTAATTATTTTGAGCTATAAGACCCTAAAATTGAAAAGCATTTCAAATGAACTCTGAAAAGGTTGAAAGTTGGCATGATATCATCATTTCATCCACATAGCATGTGCAAGAAAGTTGAGAGGGTTACGGCAAAAACTGGATGCACTTCGTGTACAAAACGGACAATCTCTTTCAAAGTATCAGGATTTCATCCGTAAACTCGTCTGTTACAAAGGGATTCCATTTTTTAAACCTTATTTGAACTCCTGACTTTTTGTGTGTTCAAAATGCACCATTCAAAGCCACATCATCATTTTTTAATCCTTCCTGACTTCATTTGTTATTTTTCATGCATTTACTAATTATTTTGAGCTATAAGACCCTAAAATTGAAAAGCATTTCAAATGAACTCTGAAAAGGTTGAAAGTTGGCATGATATCATCATTTCATCCACATAGCATGTGCAAGATAGTTGAGAGGGTTACGGCATAAACTGGATGCACTTCGTGTACAAAACGGACAATCTCTTTCAAAGTATCAGGATTTCATCCGGAAACTCGTCTGTTACAAAGGGATTCGTTTTTTAAACCTTATTTGAACTCCTGACTTTTTGTGTGTTCAAAATGCACCATTCAATGCCACATCATCAATTTTCTATCCTTTCTGACTTCATTTGTTATTTTTCATGCATTTACTAATTATTTTGAGCTATAAGACCCTAAAATTGAAAAGCATTTCAAATGAGCTCTGAAAAGGTTGAAAGTTGGCATGATATCATCATTTCATCCACATAGCATGTGCAAGAAAGTTGAGAGGGTTACGGCAAAAACTGGATGCACTTCGTGTACAAAACGGACAATCTCTTTCAAAGTATCAGGATTTCATCCGGAAACTCGTCTGTTACAAAGGGATTCCATTTTTTAAACCTTATTTGAACTCCTGACTTTTGTGTGTGTTCAAAATGCACCATTCAAAGCCACATCATCATTTTTTAATCCTTCCTGACTTCATTTGTTATTTTTCATGCATTTACTAATTATTTTGAGCTATAAGACCCTAAAATTGAAAAGCATTTCAAATGAACTCTGAAAAGGTTGAAAGTTGGCATGATATCATCATTTCATCCACATAGCATGTGCAAGATAGTTGAGAGGGTTACGGCATAAACTGGATGCACTTCGTGTACAAAACGGACAATCTCTTTCAAAGTATCAGGATTTCATCCGGAAACTCGTCTGTTACAAAGGGATTCGTTTTTAAACCTTATTTGAACTCCTGACTTTTTGTGTGTTCAAAATGCACCATTCAAAGCCACACCATCATTTTTCAATCCTTTCTGACTTCATTTGTTATTTTTCATGCATTTACTAATTATTTTGAGCTATAAGACCCTAAAATTGAAAAGCATTTCAAATGAACTCTGAAAAGGTTGAAAGTTGGCATGATATCATCATTTCATCCACATAGCATGTGCAAGAAAGTTGAGAGGGTTACGGCAAAAACTGGATGCACTTCGTGTACAAAATGGACAATCTCTTTCAAAGTATCAGGATTTCATCCGGAAACTCGTCTGTTACAAAGGGATTCGTTTTTTAAACCTTATTTGAACTCCTGACTTTTTGTGTGTTCAAAATGCACCATTCAAAGCCACATCGTCATTTTTCAATCCTTTCTGACTTCATTTGTTATTTTTCATGCATTTACTAATTATTTTGAGCTATAAGACCCTAAAATTGAAAAGCATTTCAAATGAACTCTGAAAAGGTTGAAAGTTGGCATGATATCATCATTTCATCCACATAGCATGTGCAAGAAAGTTGAGAGGGTTACGGCAAAAACTGGATGCACTTCGTGTACAAAACGGACAATCTCTTTCAAAGTATCAGGATTTCATCCGGAAACTCGTCTGTTACAAAGGGATTTTGTTTTTTAAACCTTATTTGAACTCCTGACTTTTTGTGTGTTCAAAATGCACCATTCAAAGCCACATCATCAATTTTCTATCCTTTCTGACTTCATTTGTTATTTTTCATGCATTTACTAATTATTTTGAGCTATAAGACCCTAAAATTGAAAAGCATTTCAAATGAACTCTGAAAAGGTTGAAAGTTGGCATGATATCATCATTTCATCCACATAGCATGTGCAAGATAGTTGAGAGGGTTACGGCATAAACTGGATGCACTTCGTGTACAAAACGGACAATCTCTTTCAAAGTATCAGGATTTCATCCGGAAACTCGTCTGTTACAAAGGGATTTCATTTTTTAAACCTTATTTGAACTCCTGACTTTTTGTGTGTTCAAAATGCACCATTCAAAGCCACATCATCATTTTTCAATCCTTCCTGACTTCATTTGTTATTTTTCATGCATTTACTAATTATTTTGAGCTATAAGACCCTAAAATTGAAAAGCATTTCAAATGAACTCTGAAAAGGTTGAAAGTTGGCATGATATCATCATTTCATCCACATAGCATGTGCAAGAAAGTTGAGAGGGTTACGGCAAAAACTGGATGCACTTCGTGTACAAAACGGACAATCTCTTTCAAAGTATCAGGATTTCATCCGGAAACTCGTCTGTTACAAAGGGATTCGTTTTTAAACCTTATTTGAACTCCTGACTTTTTGTGTGTTCAAAATGCACCATTCAAAGCCACACCATCATTTTTCAATCCTTTCTGACTTCATTTGTTATTTTTCATGCATTTACTAATTATTTTGAGCTATAAGACCCTAAAATTGAAAAGCATTTCAAATGAACTCTGAAAAGGTTGAAAGTTGGCATGATATCATCATTTCATCCACATAGCATGTGCAAGAAAGTTGAGAGGGTTACGGCAAAAACTGGATGCACTTCGTGTACAAAACGGACAATCTCTTTCAAAGTATCAGGATTTCATCCGGAAACTCGTCTGTTACAAAGGGATTTCATTTTTAAACCTTATTTGAACTCCTGACTTTTTGTGTGTTCAAAATGCACCATTCAAAGCCACATCATCATTTTTCAATCCTTCCTGACTTCATTTGTTATTTTTCATGCATTTACTAATTATTTTGAGCTATAAGACCCTAAAATTGAAAAGCATTTCAAATGAACTCTGAAAAGGTTGAAAGTTGGCATGATATCATCATTTCATCCACATAGCATGTGCAAGAAAGTTGAGAGGGTTACGGCATAAACTGGATGCACTTCGTGTACAAAACGGACAATCTCTTTCAAAGTATCAGGATTTCATCCGGAAACTCGTCTGTTACAAAGGGATTTCATTTTTAAACCTTATTTGAACTCCTGACTTTTTGTGTGTTCAAAATGCACCATTCAAAGCCACATCATCATTTTTCAATCCTTCCTGACTTCATTTGTTATTTTTCATGCATTTACTAATTATTTTGAGCTATAAGACCCTAAAATTGAAAAGCATTTCAATGAACTCTGAAAAGGTTGAAAGTTGGCATGATATCATCATTTCATCCACATAGCATGTGCAAGAAAGTTGAGAGGGTTACGGCATAAACTGGATGCACTTCGTGTACAAAACGGACAATCTCTTTCAAAGTATCAGGATTTCATCCGGAAACTCGTCTGTTACAAAGGGATTTCATTTTTAAACCTTATTTGAACTCCTGACTTTTTGTGTGTTCAAAATGCACCATTCAAAGCCACATCATCATTTTTCAATCCTTTCTGACTTCATTTGTTATTTTTCATGCATTTACTAATTATTTTGAGCTATAAGACCCTAAAATTGAAAAGCATTTCAAATGAACTCTGAAAAGGTTGAAAGTTGGCATGATATCATCATTTCATCCACATAGCATGTGCAAGAAAGTTGAGAGGGTTACGGAAAAAACTGGATGCACTTCGTGTACAAAACGGACAATCTCTTTCAAAGTATCAGGATTTCATCCGGAAACTCGTCTGTTACAAAGGGATTTCATTTTTTAAACCTTATTTGAACTCCTGACTTTTTGTGTGTTCAAAATGCACCATTCAAAGCCACATCATCATTTTTCAATCCTTTCTGACTTCATTTGTTATTTTTATGCATTTACTAATTATTTTGAGCTATAAGACCCTAAAATTGAAAAGCATTTCAAATGAACTCTGAAAAGGTTGAAAGTTGGCATGATATCATCATTTCATCCACATAGCATGTGCAAGAAAGTTGATAGGGTTACGGCATAAACTGGATGCACTTCGTGTACAAAACGGACAATCTCTTCCAAACGCATTTTATTTTTATTTTTTTTACTGCTGCTATTTTTATTTATTTTACTGCTGCTATTTTTACTTAATTTATTAAGGTTTATTTATTGTAGTTACTATAGTTTATTTTATTTTATTTTATTAAGGTTTATTTATTTTATAAATATAAAAAATGAAAATAGATGCACTTTTAGAGAAAATTCAACCTAAATTCATAATAAATTTCTATGAAATTTACTGTGAATTTAGGTCAAATTCCCTGTATAAGGGCATCTATTTTCACTTTAAAAGGCAGAGAGGGACGGGCTTATAAACTGGTGTGAGCCCCCTTCGGTTGGCGAGGTGGGACTAAACACTGGCCGCAACTAGGACCAGCCCTTTGGTCCCGGTTTGTGGTATGAACCGGGACTAAAGGGTGGTGGGCCAGGAGCGTGGCCCATTGGTCCCGGTTTGTACCACCAACCGGGACCAAAGGGTCCATACGAACCGGGACCAATGCCCACGAGGCCCCGGCCGCCCCCCTGGGCTCACGAACCGGGACCAATGCTCACATTGGTCCCGGTTCGTGACTGAACCGGGGCTAATGTGAAAACTGCCCTGTGACCTAAGCCCTGTTTTCTACTAGTGCCCACCTCGCTAGCTGAGAGAGCTCAGCACCTGTTTATAAGCTGCGTTGCAGCTCAGGTGCTGAGCTCCTCTCTAATATGCAGGCATTACATGCCTACCCTTGTCACTGCCATGTTTGGCCTATTGGGCCTGCGGGCCTGCATCCTGGCCCATGTGCAGATGGGTTTCTAGTCGTATGCAGGCCGTGTGGCCCATTAGGCGGCATTTTTTTATTTTTTCCAGTATTTTTTTGATTTTTTTTATTTTTGCTTTATTTTTTTATTCTTTTTGCTTTTAGCTCAGAATAATTATAAACTTTCTGTTACTCCATTAGTTTCCAAATTTGAATAGTTTAAATTTTAATTCTTTACGAAAATACTAGAGGTTTATAAAAGCTTTTTAGTTGATTCCTTTTGCTATTAGAGTTTATAAAAGCATTTCAAATGAACTTTGAAAAGGTTGAAAGTTTGCATGGTATCATCATTTCATCCACATAGCATGTTCAAGAAAGTTGAGAGGGTTACGACAAAAACTGGATGCACTTCGTGTACAAAACGGACAATCTCTTTCAAAGTATCAGGATTTCATACGGAAACTCGTCTGTTACAAAGGGATTTCATTTTTTAAAACTTATTTGAACTCCTGACTTTTTGTGTGTTCAAAATGCACTATTCAAAGCCACATCACTATTTTTCAATCCTTTCTGACTTCATTTGTTATTTTTCATGCATTTACTAATTATTTTGAGCTATAAGACCCTAAAATTGAAAAACATTTCAAATGAACTCTGAAAAGGTTGAAAGTTGGCATGGTATCATCATTTCATCCACATAGCATGTGTAAGAAAGTTGAGAGGGTTACGGCAAAAACTAGATGCACTTCGTGTACAAAACGGACAATCTCTTTCAAAGTATCAGGATTTAATACGGAAACTCGTCTGTTACAAAGGGATTTCATTTTTTTAAACTTATTTGAACTCCTGACTTTTTGTGTGTTCAAAATGCACCATTCAAAGCCACATCATCATTTTTCAATCCTTTCTGACTTCATTTGTTATTTTTCATGCATTTACTAATTATTTTAAACTATAAGACCCTAAAATTGAAAAGCATTTCAAATGAACTCTGAAAAGGTTGAAAGTTGGCATGGTATCATCATTTCATCCACATAGCATGTGCAAGAAAGTTGAGAGGGTTACGGCAAAAACTGGATGCATTTCGTGTACAAAACGGACAATCTCTTTCAAAGTATCAGGATTTCATACGGAAACTCGTCTGTTACAAAGGGATTTCATTTTTTAAAACTTATTTGAACTCCTGACTTTTTGTGTGTTCAAAATGCACCATTCAAAGCAGAGACTGATTTTGAATGGTGCATATTCAACACACAAAAAGTCTGTAAAGATCGCCAACCCCAACATAAAAAAATGAGCATAGATGCGCTTATAGAGAAAATTCAACCTAAATTCATAATAAATTTCTATGAATTTCAGAGAAACTCACTCTGAATTTAGGTCAAATTCCCTGTATAAGGGTATCTATTTTCATTTTGAGAGAAGCTCAACAAGGCAGAGAGGGACGAGCTTATCAACCGGTGTGAGCGCCCTTCGGTTGGCGAGGTGGGACTAAACTCTGGCCACAACGAGGACCAACCCTTTAATCCCGGTTTGTGGCACAAATCGGGACTAATGGTCATGGGCCAGGGGCGAGGCACATTGGTCCCGGTTCGTGCCTTGAACTGGGACCAAAAGGTCCAGACGAACCGGGACCAGTGGCCCACGTGGCCCGGCCGGCCTCCTGGGCTCACGAACCGGGACTAATGCACCCATGGGTCCCGGTTCGTGCGGAACCGGGACTAATGGGCTGGCCAGGCCCGAATGAAAGCCCCCGGTTCGTGCAGAACCGGGACTAATGGGCTGGCCAGGCCCGAACGAAAGCCCTGTTTTCTACTAGTGATGGCACCGGCGAGCCCCCACGTGCGGTCTTCGTATTCGACCCCGAGCGTAATCCCGACCGCCCCTCCAGGTTAGTCGACACTGAGAACGCATGCATGAATGTTTTTTACTTTGTCGGCCTTGGTGTTCACGGCCGATTCCGACGGATCTTGTGGTAGCAGTACAGGCGACACGCCCATGGGCCATGGCCGAGCTATCACCAGACGTCGCCCATAGCGGGCGACTCCTGTGCCAAGTTGCATCACCAGCTAGTGCCATGGTGGTCTTTCTTCTTCTTCTTGAGCTTGATGAAGGGGTGGTCCGGACCATTTGTGGTGGACGTGTGGTCCGATCCGTACGTCAAAGGAAGTCTGACCGTGTGTGGCAGTTTGTCCCGTAGCTTTTGTTGCAAAAGAAAAAAGAGTTGTATTTTAACACACTAGTCATATTGCTTATAAACATTTACAAGTGTAAATCTATGAAATGTTTTTTTTGAGAGTACGCCAAAGACGTACCATAGTTTTATAGAAGGCAGAAGACAATTACAAGAAGCTACAACTCGCTGCGAACAACAGTTGTAGAACACACAACACACCCGAGCTAATCCGAAGAAAAGCCTCCGCACACATTACAAACACAATGCAAAGGAGCCTGCCCTAAGCAGAGCATCAAAGCCGTGTCTCAACCAACACCGATCACCTCAAAGAGGTGACAACTTCAATCGGACATCCCTTGTCGACGCACCATCCACCCTTGAATGCCGAAAAAGAGATGGCGAGTGGGTGGCGGGACTCGATTGGTCCCGAGAAAGCCACCGTCTTGGACTCATCGGCATTGATGTACATTGCGCCCAAGAACCTCAACTCGAACCAGCAGCCCGCACCGGAGAACCGCATCACAAAGCCTTCAAGCCAAGTCTCCACGCGCGATGCTCCCAACAGAGGAACGACGCCGAAACGCCGCCATCGCCGGTCCAAGACCTAGGCTTTCGCCCGGAGACAACAATCCAAATGAGAAGGGGGAGATGCCGACACACCGTAGCGACGCCTCCAAGGAGGGAAACGACACCCGCAGGCGCCGTCGTCGCCAACACCGACCGAAGACGGGCAAGATTTTCATCCGTAACATCGCCCACCTCCACCCATCACGATGAATTGAGGCCAGTTGGCTGTAATGGATCACACCGCTGCCGCCGCAGCACCTCGCCATCATGCACGTAACATCGCAGAACACCGAAGCCCTGCACGGCCGAGGGCACGCACACCATCTTCCAACTCCCGCACGGCCGGGGAAGAACAACTCCAGACCACCATCCAGCTCCACCACGGCCAGGAGCAGCCGGCGCCGCAAGCAGTGGCTGGTCACGCCACTCTGGTGGACAGCCACGCTTCGTCCACGGACCGCACGGAGCTCCCAGCTGCTTGCTGGCCTGGGCACACCAGCCCAGATCCAAACCGCGCTGTCTCCTCCCCCTCCCGCGGCAACACCTGCAGCACCACTCCGGCGTCGGCAAGGGCAAGACGAGCGCCCCGTCCTTCGCAACATACCCTGACCACCGCTTGCGCAGCCCTCCAGGCTGAGGTCCGCCGCCTCCATGACCGGACTGTTGGGGAACATAGTAATTTCAAAAAATTTCCTACGCACACGCAAGATCATGGTGATGCATAGCAACGAGAGGGGAGAGTGTTGTCCACGTACCCTCGTAGACCGACAGCGGAAGCGTTATCACAACGCGGTTGATGTAGTCGTACGTCTTCACGATCCGACCGATCAAGTACCGAACGCACGGCACCTCCGAGTTCTACACACGTTCAGCTCGATGACGTCCCTCGAACTCCGATCCAGCCGAGTGTTGAGGGAGAGTTTCATCAGCACGACGGCGTGGTGACGATGATGATGTTCCACCGGCGCAGGGCTTCGCCTAAGCTCCGCAACGGTATTATCGAGGTGTAATATGGTGGAGGGGGGCACCGCACACGGCTAAGAGATCTCAAGGATCAATTGTTGTGTCTCTGGGGTGCCCCCTGCCCCCGTATATAAAGGAGCAAGGGAGGAGGAGGCCGGCCCTAGGAGGGGGCGCACCAAGTGTGGAGTCCTACTAGGACTCCCTAGTCCTAGTAGGATTCCACCTCCCATATGGAATAGGAAAAGAGGAAGGGAAAAAGAGAAGGAAGGAAGGGGGCGCCCCCCTTCCCTAGTCCAATTCGGACCAGACCAAGGGGAGGGGTGCGGCCACCCTTGAGGCCCTTTTTTCTTCTTTCCCGTATGGCCCAATAAGGCCCAATACGTATTCCCGTAACTCTTCGGTACTCCGAAAAATACCCGAATCACTCGGAACCTTTCCGAAGTCCGAATATAGTCGTCCAATATATCGATCTTTACGTCTCGACCATTTCGAGACTCCTCGTCATGTCCCCGATCTCATCCGGGACTCCGAACTCCTTCGGTACATCAACATACATAAACTCATAATAAAACTGTCATCGTAACTTTAAGCGTGCGGACCCTACGGGTTCGAGAACTATGTAGACATGACCGAGACACGTCTCCGGTCAATAACCAATAGCGGGACCTGGATGCCCATATTGGCTCCCACATATTCTACGAAGATCTTTATCGGTCAGACCGCATAACAACATACGTTGTTCCCTTTGTCACCGGTATGTTACTTGCCCGAGATTTGATCGTCGGTATCTCGATACCTAGTTCAATCTCGTTACCGGCAAGTCTCTTTACTCGTTCCGTAATACATCGTCCCGCAACTAACTCATTAGTCACAATGCTTGCAAGGCTTATAGTGATGTGCATTACCGAGTGGGCCCAGAGATACCTCTCCGACAATTGGAGTGACAAATCCTAGTCTCGAAATACGCCAACCCAACAAGTACCTTTGGAGACACCTGTAGAGCACCTTTATAATCACCCATTTATGTTGTGACGTTTGGTAGCACACAAAGTGTTCCTCCGGTAAACGGGAGTTGCATAATCTCATAGTCATAGGAACGTGTATAAGTCAAGAAGAAAGCAATAGCAACATACTAAACGATCGAGTGCTAAGCTAACGGAATGGGTCAAGTCAATCACGTCATTCTCCTAATGAGGTGATCCCGTTAATCAAATGACAACTCATGTCTATGGCTAGGAAACATAACCATCTTTGATTAACGAGCTAGTCAAGTAGAGGCATACTAGTGACACTCTGTTTGTCTATGTATTCACACATGTATTATGTTTCCGGTTAATACAATTCTAGCATGAATAATAAACATTTATCATGATATAAGAAAATATATAATACTTTATTATTGCCTCTAGGGCATATTCCCTTCAGTCTCCCACTTGCACTAGAGTCAATAATCTAGTTCACATCGCCATGTGATTTAACATCAATAATTCACATCACCATGTGATTAACACCCATAGTTCACATCTCTATGTGACCAACACTCAAAGGGTTTACTAGAGTCAATAATCTAGTTCACATCGCTATGTGATTAACACCCAAAGAGTACTAAGGTGTGATCATGTTTTGATTGTGAGATAATTTTAGTCAACGGGTCTGTCACATTCAGATCCGTAAGTATTTTGCAAATTTCTATGTTTACAATGCTCTGCACGGAGCTACTCTTAGCTAATTGCTCCCACTTTCAATATGTATCTAGACCGAGACTTAAAGTCATCTAGATTAGTGTCAAAACTTGCATCGACGTAACTCTTTACGATGAACCTTTGTCACTTCCATAATCGAGAAACATATCCTTATTCCACTAAGGATAATTTTGACCGCTGTCCAGTGATCTACTCCTAGATCACTATTGTACTCCCTTGCCTAAATCAGTGTAGGGTATACAATAGATCTGGTACACAGCATGGCATACTTTATAGAACCTATGGCCAAGGCATAGGGAATGACTTTCATTCTCTTTCTATCTTCTGCCGTGGTCGGGCTTTGAGTCTTACTCAATTTCATACCTTGTAACACAGGCAAGAACTCTTTCTTTGACTGTTCCATTTTGAACTACTTCAAAATCTTGTTAAGGTATGTACTCATTGAAAAAACTTATCAAGCGTCTTGATCTATCTCTATAGATCTTGATGCTCAATATGTAAGCAGCTTCACCGAGGTCTTTCTTTGAAACACTCCTTTATGCTTTGCAGAATAATTCTACATTATTTCCGATCAACAATTCACATATACTTATCAGAAATGCTGTAGTGCTCCCACTCACTTTCTTGTAAATACAGGCTTCACCGCAAGTCTGTATAAAACTATATCCTTTGATCAACTTATCAAAGCGTATATTCCTACTCCGAGATGCTTGCACCAGTCCATAGATGGATCGCTGGAGCTTGCATATTTTCTTAGCACCTTTAGGATTGACAAAACCTTCTGGTTGCATCATATACAACTCTTCTTTAATAAATCCATTAAGGAATGCAGTTTTGTTTATCCATTTGCCATATTTCATAAAATGCGGCAATTGCTAACATGATTCAGACAGACTTAAGCATAGATACGAGTGAGAAACTCTCATCGTAGTCAACACTTTGAACTTGTCGAAAACCTTTTTGCGACAATTCTAGCTTTGTAGATAGTAACACTACTATCACGTCCGTCTTCCTCTTGAAGATCCATTTAATCTCAATGGCTCGCCGATCATTGGGCAAGTCAATCAAAGTCCATACTTTGTTCTCATATATGGATCTTATCTCAGATTTCATGGCCTCAAGCCATTTCGCGGAATCTGGGCTCACCATCGCTTCTTCATAGTACGTAGGTTCGTCATGGTCAAATAACATGACCTCCAGAACAGGACTACCGTACCACTCTGGTGCGGATCTTACTCTGGTTGACCTACAAGGTTTAGTAACAACTTGATCTGAAGTTTCATGATCATCATCATTAACTTCCTCACTCATTGGTATAGACGTCACAGGAACCGTTTCTTGTGATGAACTACTTTCCAATAAGGGAGCAGGTACAGTTACCTCATCAAGTTCTACTTTCCTCTCACTCACTTCTTTCGAGAGAAACTCCTTCTCTAGAAAGGGTCCATACTAAGCAACGAATGTCTTGCCTTCGGATCTGTGATAGAAGGTGTACCCAACTGTCTCCTTTGGGTATCCTATGAAGACACATTTCTCCGATTTGGGTTTGAGCTTATCAGGATGAAACTTTTTTCACATAAGCATCGCAACCCCAAACTTTAAGAAACGACAACTTTGGTTTCTTGCCAAACCACAGTTCATAAGGCGTCGTCTCAGCGGATTTTGATGGTGCCCTTTTTAACGTGAATGTAGCTGTCTCTAATGCATAACCCCAAAACGATAGTGGTAAATTGGTAAGAGACATCATAGATTGCACTATATCCAATAAAGTACGGTTATGACGTTCGGACACACCATTATGCTGTGGTGTTCCAGGTGGCGTGACTAGTGAAACTATTTCACATTGTTTTAACTGAAGGCCAAACTCGTAACTCAAATACTCTTCTCTACGATCAGATCATAAAAACTTTATTTTCTTGTCACGATGATTTTCCACTTCACTCTGAAATTCTTTGAACTTTTCAAATGTTTCAGACTTATGTTTCATCAAGTAGATATACCCATATCTGCTCAAATCATCTGTGAAGCTCAGAAAATAATGATACCTGCTACGAGCCTCAATATTCATCGGACCACATACATCTGTATGTATGATTTCCAACAAATCTGTTGCTCTCTCCATAGTTCCGGAGAACGGCGTTTCAGTCATCTTGCCCATGAGGCACGGTTCGCAAGCATCAAGTGATTCATAATCAGGTGATTCCAAAATCCCATCAGTATGGAGTTTCTTCATGCGCTTTACACCAATATGACCTAAACGGCAGTGCCACAAATAAGTTGCACTATCATTATTAACTTTGCATCTTTTGGCTTCAATATTATGAATATGTGTATCACTACGATCGAGATCCAACAAACCATTTTTGTTGGTGTGTGTGACCATAAAAGGTTTTTATTCATGTAAACAGAACAACAATTGTTCTCTAACTTAAATGAATAACCGTATTGCAATAAACATGATCAAATCATATTCATGCTCAACACAAACACCAAATAACACTTATTTAGTTTCAACACTAATCCCGAAAGTATAGGGAGTGTGCGATGATGATCATATCAATCTTGGAACTACTTCCAACACACATCGTCACCTCGCCTTTTACTAGTCTCTGTTTATTCTGCTACTCCCGTTTTCGAGTTACTACTCTTTAGCAACCGAACCAGTATCAAATACTGAGGGGTTGCTATAAACACTAGTAAGTACACATCATGTATATCCAATATACCTTTGTTCACTTTGCCATCTTTCTTATCCACCAAATACTTGGGGTAGTTCCGCTTCCAGTGACCAGTCCCTTTGCAGTAGAAGCACTTAGTCTCAGGCTTAGGTACAGACTTGGGCTTCTTCACTTGAGTAGCAACTTGCTTGCCGTTCTTTTGAAGTTCCCCTTCTTCCCTTTGCCCTTTTCTTGAAACTAGTGGTCTTGTCAACCATCAACACTTGAAGTGGTCTCGTCAACCATCAACACTTGATGTTTTTCTTGATTTCTACCTTCGTCGATTTCAGCATCACGAAGAGCTCGGGAATTACTTTCGTCATCCCTTGCATACTGTAGTTCATTACGAAGTTCTACTAACTTGGTGATGGTGACTAGAGAATTCTGTCAATCACTATTTTATCTGGAAGATTAACTCCCACTTGATTCAAGCGATTGTAGTACCCAGACAATCTGAGCACATGCTCACTAGTTGAGCGATTCTCCTCCATCTTTTAGCTATAGAACTTGTTGGAGACTTCATATCTCTCAACTCGGGTATTTGCTTGAAATATTAACTTCAACTCCTAGAACATCTCATATGGTCCATGACGTTCAAAACGTCTTTGAAGTCCCGATTCTAAGCCGTTAAGCATGGTGCACTAAACTATCAAGTAGTCATCATATTGAGCTAGCCAAACGTTCATAACGTCTGCATCTGCTCCTGCAATAGGTCTGTCACCTAGCGGTGCATCAAGGACATAATTTTTCTGCGCAGCAATGAGGATAATCCTCAGATCACGGATCCAATCCGCATCTTTGCTACTAACATCTTTCAACATAATTTTTCTCTAGGAACATATCAAAAATAAACAGGGAAGCAACAACGCGAGCTATTGATCTACAACATAATTTGCAAAATACTATCAGGACTAAGTTCATGATAAATTTAAGTTCAATTAATCATATTACTTAAGAACTCCCACTTAGATAGACATCCCTCTAATCATCTAAGTGATTACGTGATCCAAAGCAACTAAACCATGTCCGATTAACACGTGAGATGGAGTAGTTTCAATGGTGAACATCACTATGTTGATCATATCTACTATATGATTCACGCTCGACCTTTCGGTCTCTGTGTTCCGAGGCCATATCTGTATATGCTAGGCTCGTCAAGTTTAACCTGAGTATTCCGCGTGTGCAACTGTTTTGCACCCGTTGTATTTGAACATAGAGCCTATCACACCCGATTAACACGTGGTGTCTCAGCACGAAGAACTTTTGCAACGGTGCATACTCAGGGAGAACACTTTTGTCTTGAAATTTTAGTGAGAGATCATCTTATAATGCTACCGTCAAACAAAGCAAGATAAGATGCATAAAGGATTAACATCACATGCAATCAATATATGTGATATGATATGGCCATCATCATCTTGTGCTTGTGATCTCCATCTCCGAAGCACCGTGCTTATGATCTCCATCTCCAAAGCACCGTCATGATCACCATCGTCACCGGCGCGACACCTTGATCTCCATCGTAGTATCGTTGTCGTCTCGCCAACTAATTGCTTTTACGACTATCGCTACCGCTTAGTGATAAAGTAAAACTATTACATGGTGATTGCATCTCATACAATAAAGCGACAACCATATGGCTCCTGCCAGTTGCCGATAACTCGGTTACAAAACATGATCATCTCATACAACAAATTATATCACATCATGTCTTGACCATATCACATCACAACATGCCCTGCAAAAACAAGTTAGACGTCCTCTATTTTGTTGTTGCAAGTTTTACGTGGCTGCTACGGGCTTAACAAGAACCGTTCTTACCTACGCATCAAAACCACAACGATAGTTTGTCAAGTTGGTGCTGTTTTAACCTTCGCAGGGACCGGGCGTAGCCACACTCGGTTCAACTAAAGTGAGAGAGACAGACACCCGCCAGTCACCTTTAAGCAACGAGTGCTCCGAACGGTGAAACCAGTCTCGCGTAAGCGTACGCGTAATGTCGGTCCGGGCCGCTTCATCTCACAATACCACTGAACCAAAGTATGACATGCTGGTAAGCAGTATGACTTATATCGCCCACAACTCACTTGTGTTCTACTCGTGCATAGCATCAACGCATAAAACCAGGCTCGGATGCCACTGTTGGGGAACGTAGTAATTTCAAAAAAAAAATCCTACGCACACGCAAGATCATGGTGATGCATAGCAACGAGAGGGGAGAGTGTTGTCCACGTACCCTCGTAGACCGACAGCGGAAGCGTTATCACAACGCGTTGATGTAGTCGTACGTCTTCACGATCCGACCGATCAAGTACCGAACGCACTGCACCTCCGAGTTCTACACACGTTCAACTCGATGACGTCCCTCGTACTCCGATCCAGCCGAGTGTTGAGGGAGAGTTTCGTCAGCACGACGGCGTGGTGACGATGATGATGTTTCACCGGCGCAGGGCTTCGCCTAAGTTCCGCAACGGTATTATCGAGGTGTAATATGGTGGAGGGGGGCACCGCACACGGCTAAGAGATCTCAAGAATCAATTGTTGTGTCTCTGGGGTGCCCCCCTGCCCCCGTATATAAAGGAGCAAGGGAGGAGGAGGCCGGCCCTAGGAGGGGGCGCACCAAGTGTGGAGTCCTACTAGGACTCCCTAGTCCTAGTAGGATTCCACCTCCCATATGGAATAGGAAAAGAGGAAGGGAAAAAGAGAAGGAAGGAAGGGGGCGCCCCCCTTCCCTAGTCCAATTCGGACCAGACCAAGGGGAGGGGTGCGGCCACCCTTGAGGCCCTTTTTTCTTCTTTCCCGTACGGCCCAATAAGGCCCAATACGTATTCCCGTAACTCTCCGGTACTCCGAAAAATACCCGAATCACTCGGAACCTTTCCGAAGTCCGAATATAGTCGTCCAATATATCGATCTTTACGTCTCGACCATTTCGAGACTCCTCGTCATGTCCCCGATCTCATCCGGGACTCCGAACTCCTTCGGTACATCAACATACATAAACTCATAATAAAACTGTCATCGTAACTTTAAGCGTGCGGACCCTACGGGTTCGAGAACTATGTAGACATGACCGAGACACGTCTCCGGTCAATAACCAATAGCGGGACCTGGATGCCCATATTGGCTCCCACATATTCTACGAAGATCTTTATCGGTCAGACCGCATAACAACATACGTTGTTCCCTTTGTCACCGGTATGTTACTTGCCCGAGATTTGATCGTCGGTATCTCGATACCTAGTTCAATCTCGTTACCGGCAAGTCTCTTTACTCGTTCCGTAATACATCATCCCGCAACTAACTCATTAGTCATAATGCTTGCAAGGCTTATAGTGATGTGCATTACCGAGTGGGCCCAGAGATACCTCTCCGACAATTGGAGTGACAAATCCTAGTCTCGAAATACGCCAACCCAACAAGTACCTTTGGAGACACCTGTAGAGCACATTTATAATCACCCATTTACGTTGTGACGTTTGGTAGCACACAAAGTGTTCCTCCGGTAAACGGGAGTTGCATAATCTCATAGTCATAGGAACATGTATAAGTCATGAAGAAAGCAATAGCAACATACTAAACGATCGAGTGCTAAGCTAACGGAATGGGTCAAGTCAATCACGTCATTCTCCTAATGAGGTGATTCCGTTAATCAAATGACAACTCATGTCTATGGCTAGGAAACATAACCATCTTTGATTAACGAGCTTGTCAAGTAGAGGCATACTAGTGACACTCTGTTTGTCTATGTATTCACACATGTATTATGTTTCCGGTTAATACAATTCTAGCATGAATAATAAACATTTATCATGATATAAGAAAATATATAATACTTTATTATTGCCTCTAGGGCATATTTCCTTCACGGACGCGCCGCCTCCATCGACAGTCACCAGCAGGCGCACGCAGGCGAGCCGCCGCGCTCCAGCACCTCCACCCGCGGCCGTGCACCACCACACCACGCGCGCCTCGCCGCCCGCCACCTCGCCGGAGAGAACCCACCGCGCCGCCCGCATGACGCCGCTCCCCCGCGCGTGGGAGGCCCGTCGGGGCTCGCAGACTTCGCCCGCCGCCTTTGACGGCCAGGCGGCAGCCCGAGGAGAACGAGGAGGGGAGGCGCTCGCGGGGCTAGGGTTGGCGCCTCCGGAGCCGCCCGCGCGAGCGGCTCGGGAGGGAGGGGGAAAATCTATGAAATCCCAGCCTAATTTGACACACACACACAAGCAAACAAACAAACAAACAAACAATTACTCATACAAAACAAAATCACTCTAGTGTTTTTCTTTTCATAACTTGTGACCTGGTTTCAGAAAATGCCCTCCTACGTATATTTTTTGTGCAATGCGTTATGGTTTCGCGCGACTACCCTCAAACTCGCATGCGTGCGGTGAGCTCATCTTAATTTTGATCTTAATGCTACTTTATTATGATGTTAATTCAGGATAGGAACTCTTGACAGACGCACGCCACACGGAGGCTACAGCTATTCAGGTCAAGAAAACTATGATCTTGCCTGGGCCAGGGACGACAGAGATGGTATAGAGAACCTGACGAAATTCATCAAATCTCTCTTGAATTAGTCTTTGACACCTGCCAATTAGTGCAAGATTACATGCTAACCAACAGAGGTGACCCCAATGCTTTTCTTCTCCAGCTTCCCCCCCGCCCAGGACTAATCCAGAACGTTCAGGTCCGTAACCTTCTCCATCGTTTTTCACGCAAAGAAAGTTGAATGCTTACTAGCCCCGTCAGTTCCATAGCAGTTGTAACTTTTTAAATTCGTGTAAATCTCGTTCTGCATCAGTTTTTCTTGAAGTATTAAATAGCGGGGTATGACAAATAGCGACCAAAGCGTCGGCGCGCTAAATGATGCTAGACGATTTAGTGTGATATACACATCTAAATGCTATGCCCTACTCATAGGTAGCATGCTATTTAGTTTTCCTCCATGGGAACATGTAGTATTTGTTTTTTGTTATGCGACAAAGCCAATGGGCATATACTCCCTCCGTTCCTAAATATTTGTCTTTCTAGAGATTTCAACAAGTGACTACATACGGAGCAAAATGAGTGAATCTACACTCTAAAATATGTCTATATACATCCGTATGTGATAGTCCATTTGAAATCTATAAAAGACAAATATTTAGGAACAGAGGGAGTATTATGTAACACAAACCTTTTAAGAAACACCCATACCCTTTCGCAAAAAGAAAACACCCATACAAAAAATTGAGGAATGCATTCAAACCTTTGGAGGTGTTGAAGTCTTCTTCCTCCTACATTCATCCGCGACACACCGTGAGCAAAGCTTGTTGTCGTCTCTGGACCTCCGTCTCAGCGGAGCAAACTTGTCTAAACCCAATAGAAAGTCATCGACTTTGACCAGAAGACGCCGGCGGCTAGGATCTGCATAGCAGATCACCGCCCTGGAGAAGAAAACGATGGAGAGGGCCTGTAGTAGAACACCCAAGTTCTAGCAAGACGAAATGAGGGAATGCATATCTCACACGCTCTCCGATGAGGCCAAGGCTCCTTCGTCGATCGAAATATGAGATGGAGTACCAAGATGCACAACCACGTTGTCCGCTTCCCGGGATAGAGGGACCGAGAAAAATCTGTAGCGAGACCTGGAGAACCAGATCCGGGGACACACCATCTTCTACACGCCTCTTAGCGATATGAAGAAGCATCACTGGAACAAAGGTGAGGAGGAGAGACCTTATTCCACATTGACATAGATCAACAAGCAAAAGGAAAGATAATATGACGCTGCAAAAACAACACATATCACGTGGACAAATAAAAACATAGGACCAGCCGTGGCAAACCGATAGTTGTTGATTAAGAAAGAGGGATGTATTGGTCATCCCCAAGCCTAGGCGTTAGAGACTTGTTGAAATATTTTCTTGGAGTGTCTTAGTCCTACCAAAGCTTGAGCTCTTGCCTCTCCTTATTCTTCTCATATCACTGCTTGAGTCTTAAAAACTTCATTCACACAAACTAATACAAAATTGTGAGATACGTTAGCATAAATACATTTGAATCATATCATGCCTTTCTGCAACATAATTTAGAAAATTATAATTAATTATTAGCCACTATATAGCGTATACTAAACAATTTATTACACTTCTACACAGCCACTATAAGCAGTTTATGAAAAGTATAACAACAATTTGTCAAAATAGAGTATAGTTTGTAAAAACATTCTGAAAAAATACAATGTAACAGAGAATTTATCTATAGTTACTGTGTAAATTTTTTTTAAGATTTTTAGCATGCGCTGTTAATCAGTGAAGAAATAAACATATCAGAACAAATTATGTCTCAACACAACAACTCAAAGACTTGCATACTTAACATGACAAAGGCAATCTTTGCCATTTTATTAAGAAAAAAACAGCAAGACAATATGTTCTTACAGAAGGTAACAACTTTCTTAAGGACAAACACGTGTTGTCTCCCGCATTCTCTTCCTTTATAACCATTAAGGTAGGTTTATGATTTTAATGATGCTCACATGAAAACATGAATCACAACTATTTTAAAGCATAGTACAGGGCATCAAGCATCAAATAAATATATTTAAGTCTAACCAACTTTCTATGCATATTCATCTTATAAGTAAACAAATCTTTAAACACATGCAATCCCTAGCATATGCAAAAGAGTAGATACAACTTTAAAACTTTCAATGTAAAGAAATGTGGTTTAGCTGCATGAAGATTTGTATAACCATATTTCCCTCTCTCATAATAATTACACGTGAGATCATAATCAAACTTAATAATATAGCTATCACCTAAGACATACTCCTCATGATCCATAGATTTTATCACTATCCAAATAGTAGGATCAACATTAACTAAAGTCATAATCTCTTCAAACTTACTTTTATCAATATCAAAATCAGATTGAGCACGCTCCAAAATAGCGAGGTCATCACTACCTAAAGTCATCACCTGTCCAAACCCACTTTTCTTAATAAATGGGATAAAGCCTAATAATTCCAACAGAACCATCACTCAAACCACTGTTCTTCAACTCTAATTCCGGTGAGTAGCAACTACCTGAATCAGAAACTACATCACCATTCTCTCCAACATCTAAGCACAAATCCAAGCCCTCAATGGCACCCTTCAAACATTGTTGAAAGCCTCCCGAATCCTCCAAAATAAATAAAGGGGAACCAGGAGGTACTTCCTATCCCCACCAGGAGAACCCAAGACCACACCGGTGTTGATGTACTACCTCCGTTCCATAATATATGACATTTTGGTAGGCTAGTTTATAGCCTACCAAAACATCATATATTTTGAAATGGAGGTAGTAGATCTTTGTCTGTCATCAATGGCATCACAGTAGACCTTCGCTTCACATATCAGCCACTCCCAATCTCACAGCTCAACATAGAAACCACACCAAGTGAACTTCCAATCGAGACCATCCCCAAAGCTGGTCTCTGGTTGAACTCACTGGTCAATATCTCGGTATCTCCTGAACTCATGAAGTCGAGGTCGCCTCCTCTGCAGCCTAATCAATGATTAGCTCCGAGGAGAAATCAGAGCCCTGTTGAAATAGATGCTCCCTCTCATCACCGCTTGGAATAAGCGGGTAGCTATATCAAAAAACAATCTACAACTCAAAAGAAAAAAGATGCTCCCTCTCTCATCCACAGTTCAGGCTGCAAGTGGGACTATACATGGGTGTCCCACCTTTAGCCCACTTGGTCCCAGTTCGTTTAGTGGGAATAACCGGACATCTCATGAGAACGTACGCAAATTATGTGGGCACAAGTGGGATCCAACTTAGCAGATGCACTCACGATTGGAAACATCACACTTCAGAAGTTCAGAGGATAATCCATGGGGACAGTATTACACTTCATGGTTGTATAACTGTTATGATCCTTCGATTACAGCCTTAAAACAAAACCAGTTGTATAATAATCAAGACACAACGCAAATGCACAGAAGGATGAATAGATTGACTGTTCAGAGGATAATGCAGAGCAAGACAACTATTGGTATTTTAATTAATCTTCAGGATCCAGAAGAGCCCTGAACATGGCGGACATGAGTTCAATATCTTTAAAATCTTCTCACGTTATTTGGTTTTCTGTTGGTCCATGCTCTGAACGTTGGTGACATGAGATCGAATATCTCAAAGCTGTTGAATCCTTTGGCATGCATGTTGAAGAGCCCTGCAACTCTGCAAGTACATGTAGTTCAATGTTAAATGAGATCAAACACCTCCTTGTATTTCAGAACACTAGAACACTGCTGCTGAAGAGAAATAAACTTGTTTTTCTAAGCAAAGATCATTCTGAAGTTTGAACTCTAAGCACATGTCATGTTCCAAGAAATGATGTACTAATTCTCTAGTAGATATGGATTTACTTTGTTCATAGAAGTGATAATGGATGTTTTATAGCAGCTAGTGATGTAACTTTGTAGAACAGGGAAAGATGGATATATAATACGACGTCAGTACAGACTACATAGGCAGGTAGTGAAATAATAGAATACATTGTACAAGGGGATGAAAGCCAGCCTTCTAATCAAGTTACTGTAGTTAGCAGTGCATTTTTTTTTAAATATAGTCTGGCAATGAAAATATTATAGCCTTGGCATAACATGTGAAACCTTCAGAATATCATTCCTCTGCTATTTTTCATGCCAGAATAACAAAAATGAATTTGAAGTACAAATTGATATCTGAGAGATAAAAGAAATATATATTCAAGATACCTTAGGTTCCAAGTAGCCTAATCAAGCATGTTACAAACACATGCATTGCATAATAATTCTGCTATTCAACTCCCACATTTTCCAGTTCCAGAGGTGTGCTCAAGCTCAACTACAACTTGGGCAAACACAGTTCAACTACTCATGGCCAGGGAGAAAATCAACAAGAACCATAACTGGTCACGATGATTAACAAGGTTCTTACTTAACCTGCCCAACGAAAAAAAAACACTAGTTTAACTGCAGCATAGTAAACAGCAGAACCAAGGTTCAATCAGACTGATTCATGTTCGGAGCGATGTTTCTTTCGTTAATTTGCACTCATGACTTCACTCAGCAAACACGTCAGCAAGGGAAGGCTAACATCTTTAGTTCAGATACAACAAAGCCTATATAGATTCACTTACATACAGATACAAGCAAGGGTATATATTCAGCATATAATGTATAATTTATCTCACATACAAAAATGAGGAGTTTCCAGAAAAGAACATGAGGCCACTGGTTAAAGCAGCAATAAAATTATTATTCTATAAAAATATGAGGCTACTGGTTACACAAATTTTATGACCCACGTTTGATAGCTAGACACATAAAAAAGAGGTCTCATGTCCTTTGACTGATGCATTGCAACAGTTTCCCAGATGTAAGAGAATATCACTCTGAATGGAAAAGAAAACCAAAAGGCAATGCACCTTTGACAAGAAGTGCTTGAGAGAGGTAATGGCAGCGATCAGACATGGATCAAGCATTCAATGTCATATCTCAGCTAAAGCTTTAGTTGACCCCCCATCTGTCACCTTGATTCCTGAAATCGAAAAGCTACTGCAAGCTAACTACTACCGTAGATAGAAAACTGAGAATTAAGGTGCAATTTCAGCTTGTTCCATTTCAGCACCAAAAACTAAGAGGTCAGCCATTCCTGATCTCCATATTACCAATTTACTAGCACTAGATAAACAAAACATTAGTTTTAAAAAGTGATTAACTCCATTTACTACTACACCAATTAACTAACAGTAGTATCTCCACTTTATCTTACATGAACCACATAATAGCACAATCTGCAGTCTATAGGCTTAGAAGGGGAGCAGAGGAACACCTACTTATTAGCACTTGGTCAGATCGAGCAGATTATGCAAGAACAAAAGGAATCTTAAACTTCTGATTTCCTCACTATATACAAGAGAACAAGAATAACTCTCCATGATTAGTAATTATAAGTATCAATCCCCATCTTACAAGAAACAAAGTTGGTGGACATTGGCGGTGGGAATCGTGGGAGTGCGCCTCCTCTGTCCAAGGGGCTGGCGGGTGAGTGGGTTCCCAATGGGCTAATAGGGCTAGCCCGCTTAATTTTTTTTCCCTGTCCAATGGGAGCCCACTAAAGCAATTTAAGTGGGATGGGCTGGTTAGTCCCACTTAGTCCTACTCCCACCTGCAGCCTAAACCGCAGCTGTCCTCGCCATGTGATGCTCATCACGGGTTTGAGCTTGGCCTTCGCCGGGGCTTGTCTTGCTCCGTAGCAGCTCGCAGCGCCAGCAGTTCTACTCTCCCTCGCCTCTCTCTCTGAATCAGGATCCATCAGATCTGAGTCGGCGAAGTAGAGAAGGACGGAGAGGAGCTCCACACTCGGGGTCCTAAACTGGCGCCCTAAGAGCTTCCCTTGAGACAGGTGCCGGAGGAGCAGACAGGAGATGAGATTCATCCGAGATGGCTACAGCGAGGGTGGTACGGTGGCTGAGTGGTGGTGTCGTGGGAGCGGTGCCTAACATTCTACTGGACGGCGATACATTGTTTCTCAAAGCTCCAAGTGAGAAATTCCGTGCAATCAAGGTGTCCATTGGAGGAAATCCCTAGCAACTTTTTTTGGACAAAGGGTGTTTTTTATTGACTCCAGATATAGCATCGAGGGATACAATTATAGTGAGTACACATCCGGCCTCTACATAATTAGGATGCACACAACCAATACTAACACATGCACACAAAGTATCACGCCGGCAAATAACAAAGTCATTCAAGCCGAAGCTATGCATAGGCGGAGAAAAAAGAAGAAGAAATCCCAAAAGCGATGAAAACAACCTAGTAGCGACTAGAGGCGTCATCTTGGACTTTGAACTTTGGTATTTTTACATTGTTATCAAACTCCGTGTTAATTATGAGATAATGGAAGATGTTTTGCCTATGTTTCAGAAAATTCAGTACGGAGTGGAACTAACAGTCATTCGCCAGTCCCAATTTCATCTGGAAATGATGACGACGTCCATGTAGGCGAGCGCCATTTTAAGATACTGTTGGAGAAATTGTGCAGCGCGGCTTCTGCAGGAGCAGGTCACGGTGACTCGACGCAGCAACCCACCATCTACATGGTCCCCCAGGAACTTAAAATTAACAGCTATAACCCCGTGGGAGAATATGAGCCTGTTGCTGTTTGCATAGGAAGAACGTACTCCAAGATTGACACTCTTACAACAGGGAGTCAGTACAGGGAAAGCTTGCAGCAGCTGGACAGATACAAATGGTGCTGCGTGCAGCAGCTCATCAGGCGACACAGCCGCCTCTTGGAGCCTGCCAAGACTCTGGTGCTACTGCACGGATGCTTCACCAGCATGAAGCAACTCCTGCCTAAAATTCGGGGATCCTACTCACAAGGCACCTTAAGGGCTGACGGAGCTCAATCCGACGACGAGGTGGCGGAGATGATGCTGCTAGACGGCTGCTTCATCCTACACCGACTGCTCAAGTACGCGCGACGCGCGGAAATGGAAGAAGCTGGTGGCGTTGGCGATCAGATTGTCGACGACGACGACGACTGGACTCAGGTGTACGGCAGGTGCTTTGTGTGGCAGTTGGTGACGCGGGACCTGCTGCTGCTGGAGAACCAGATCCCTTTCTTCGTCATCCAAGAGCTTTTCCAGCAGCTGAGGAACGAGGGCAAATCCGAAAATCTCCTCGTTACCGGCAGCCTCAGGCTTTTCCGCTCCCTTCGTCCCCAGATGCTGCACCAGTCGCCCATCGCATGCCGCAGCGTGCACCACCTGCTGCATCTCTTCTACCTCTCCGTCAGCTTCCCACCGAACCACGACCGGCAGCATTCCCGCCGCCGCCGAACCGATGAGTTTCTGCAGTGGATCCCGTGCGCCAACGAGCTGGAGGAGGCGGGGTCCAGTTCCGCAAGAGGGAGAATGCCACGAGCTTCCTAGACGTGAGCTTCGCCCAGGGCGTGCTGGAGATCCCACAGTTGGAGCTCAACGACTCCAGCGAGTCGCTGTTCCGGAACCTGATCGCATTCGAGCAGACCTACCCGGACACCCCGTGTGACGTCTCCACCTATGCCGTCTTCATGGACTGCCTCATCACCTCGGCGGAGGACATGAGGATCCTGGACCTGCATGGCGTCCTCGTCAGCCATCTCAGCAGCAGCAGCAGGCGGGTTGCATGGAATTTCTTCAGTGACATTGTCGGGAAGGTGCACTGGTCGGTTGACGACAACTACCTGGTCGGCCTGATGAACGAGGTGAACAGGTACAGGGAGCGCAGGCGGCACAAGTGGCGCGCGGCGCTTGACCGCAACTACTTCAGCAACCCATGGGTGACCATGTCGGTGTTGGCGGCCCTACTCCTGCTCTCCATGGCCGTGCTGCAGACCTTCTTCGCTGTCTATGCCTACTTCAAGCCTCCCAAGTAAGCGCGCAGCAGAGGTAAGCTAGACAGTAAACTGAGTAAAGTGTGCTGGGAGAATATCTCAGATGCTCTGCTTTCAATAAAACTGGGGCATTATCTCTGTATCCTTATTGTAAACTGAACCGAGTCATTGTCATGGATATGTTTCCCTTGGCTATATACCTTCTACCATGATTTGCACTCGCCAAGTGATTTGACTATTTGTGTGGGTAACTTATGTAAGATTCTAAGCAATATAATTGTCATTTTACCATATGTCTATGATTTTCTGCTTTTAAGTTCCTCTCTGATTCACAGGCTTCGAAAATAGAGTAACTAGATCTAGATTCCATGCGATGACATGTCAATCCTACCGAAACCGAAAACAAACCAATAATCACATGAAAAACACATGAAAGGCCAAAAATTATTGTATAGCGGTTCGGTGCCAGGTAGATTTTCTATATTTGTACTCCCGAGTAGTCTAAATTCGGAAGCTTACTGCTCTGAAATGCTATCTCAATTCAAAAGTGATAAATTAGGCGATTTTTAGTTGAGGCTAGATTTGTCTAAGTCTGCCACACCTAAGGTTTGGCAGGTTTGACCAGATTAGAGCATCTACAACCGGACACGCCATATCCGCCCCAAACGCTCGAGAGCCCTGCCCGGACCAAAATATGCCACCCAACCGGCCTCCCCAAATGCAGCCCAAACGTCCGGGCTGATATGTGGGGCGGATATGGGGAGGCCCAAACGTGCCCGGACACTGCCGCCACATCAGATTGGCCTAGTATGGCCCACACCGTTCCTACCTCTGTCCCCACAAATACCCCCGCTAGACGACGGAACCGTTGTCAACCGCACTCTCTCGACCTGTCCACTCCACTCCCGGCCCCTCCCCGACCTCTGCCCTCCCTTCCGCCATGGCCGGAAGCGCATCCGACAGCGGCTTTGACGAGATCGACTAGGCTAAGCTTGTCACAGACTTGTCGAGCTCATCCATGCCGGGACGAGGAGCTAGCGCGCCGCATTGCCCTAAGCCGCTTGTAGATGGACCAGGGCGGGAGCTCGTTGTCCACAGTGTCACCAATGGCTAGGGTGGGCAGCAGCAGCTCTGGGGCACACCCCGCGGCCGCATTATGCAGTCCTTGCCTTCCCCGGTGAGCCGGTAGGGCGACCAATGGCGCCCAGCACCGCCAACACTTGCTACTCCCGGGCGGCGCTGGGTGCTAGTGCCCGCACTGCCGAGCCTGCGGCAGCTGGAGAACGAGGGGCACATGTATCGCCGTGCAATGAAGATTGCGGCACAGGCTGTGTCGAACCGCTCCAGTTGCGAGTCCTTCAGATCTGCGCCGCGCCGTTGCCGCCTGCCTTCGACGACGATGAGGGGCTCCGCGACGCAATCCGCCATTCGTTCAGTGTCGCGGAGATGGACACCCTCCGTCGGCATCGCAAAAATGCGGTGGTGCTCCACATCGGGCTTGAGGAGTTTGAGAGGTTGGCGAGGCAGAGGGCGGTGGCGTCGGAGAGAGCCACACGACTCACGACGGAGTAGAACCGTGTCGTCCGACGCATGGCGGGGATCATGAGCTCCTCCTCCTCCTCCTCGGATAGCGAGATGACGGACAACGACACCTCGCCCGCCACCAACGCCGAAGACAATCGCCGCCCCCGAGACCCCAAGGGGAAGCGACCAGCGAGGGAAGTGGTGAACTATGCTTTTGTATGATGATCTACGTGCCTATGCATGGTTATGTATGGATTTGGGTGCGGACATATGGGGGTTACGGTTGTGGACAGGGACAAAAGGGGCGCGCACGACCGCGTTCGCGGGAGTCCAGGGCCCCAAGTTAGGCAACCAGGGTTGTAGAGGGTCTTTGGTGGTTGTTTGGTTCAAGCCACACCTTAGGCAAGATGCGTGTTGCCCAACATGACATACGCTCTTAAGGTGTGGTGAGTTTTTCTTAGTCTTGCAACTTGCGGCTCTAGTTCTACTTAACTAACCTTAGGAAAGTTCGGCAAGCAGCCGCAAAAAATAGATCATTCGTTGCTAGTGACATGGGGAGCCCTAGCGCCGCCAAAACTCAGCCACTTCCCATCCTCTCCTCTCCCTTGTCGTCGCCGAAGGGTGCTGCCAGAGTGCGGCGTCGGCGAGGCTTCTCATCCCTCTCACGGGGTTGGCTAGCGGCGCAGGACATTCCAGCTTCGCGTGGGTGTGAGCCTCGACATGGTGCGCGGTGTCACGACTGCGGGCTTCCAACGATGGCGAAGATGCGAGGCGACGGCGTGAGGATGTGATTTGAGGTGTGACAGCAGACGTGCTTGGGATGAATCCTAGTGCTTCGGTCAGGAGGCACGACGCCGATCTAGCGGTTGTGCGCTTTTGATATAGCCGCGGCTGCGCTCCGCAAGGGCGCGCGTCGGCGATGTTGATATGTATTCCGTGCTCTATCTAGCTCTAACCATGTCGACCTAGGGCCGAATGGGCCTGGGCAGGGTTCTCTTCGGCGAGGTGGTAGCCAACTGTGGTGTGCTCCACCAACGGTGTTGGTCATTGTGGTGACCACTCTGGCCTGCAGCGGCGAACGTGCTCGGGGTGGACGTAGTGCTTCGGTCAGGAGGCACGGCACCAATCTGGCCGCTATGCGCTTCTGATCTGGTGGCTATGCGCTTCTGATCGATCTGGCAGTGGTTGCGCTCCACACGAGCGCACGTCGGCGATGATGATATGTCTTTCGTGCTTCAACCCTAGACATGTCGACCCAGAGGCGGACGGGCCTGGGTAGGGTTCTCTCCGGCGAGGTGGTAGTTGACGGCGGCGTGCTCCGCCAATAGTGTTGGTCCTTGCCGTGACCACTCCATCCTGCAGCGATGGACACGCTGCTGATTGCGGCGGCCAACCGAAGATCTTTGTGAGGGTTCCTCTCTCCAGATCCAGTGGCTGACTTTGGCGGGGAGATGCAAACTATGGGCGACGACTTCTCGTGGAGGGATGGTTGTGCAGCCGTGGCGGTCACACATCACATGTAGCTGTTGGGATCGCGAAAAAGTGGTGGCGACAACACATGAGTGGCGTCGATGGTGGTGCTACTCAAGCACCCGGTCTCAAAACTCCAGGGTGAAAGCCCAGGTCTGACCCGTGTTAGTTATACCTGCCAATGACAATGTTTTTACGTCCTTACCTTGTTGAAGGCATTGCTCGGATATACTTGGATTGGTTCTTCAAGGTGAAAAATCTACATTCTGGCATTGGTTAGTTGGATCCGGGGACGGCGGCGATTCTCCTACTGCATAAAAAGGAAGTGAAGTCAAGATTGAGACTGGCTCATAACATCCAGAGTCAGAATCATAGGGGGTGGATAATATACATTTTATATGTAGAAAAACAGAGTTAAAGTACCAAGCATTTCGGATAAAAAAAAGTGACGAAGCATAGGAGTTCTCCAATGTAGATATAGTTGCTTCACAATAATGCAGCTAACTAAACATAATTGCTTGAGAAACTTGAGAAAAGGCAAAATAGAATCGCTTTTGAAATAGAGAAAAAAAAACCATGCACTAGTGGGTTTAACTTTAAGGTTAAGATGGTGTATGTATAAAGCAACAGCAAGAAAAGACAAAGGGTTCATCTTTGCCACGGTTCAGTACAACTCACACAAATGATTGCCTGCTTTGCTATAGTTCAGTACAACTGTAAAAAGTAACAAAGAAACACACACGGGACTATAGTTAGGCAAGACTGAAAATGAGTTTGTAGTATAATGCTGTTTGGGAACTTGCTGAGCCAGCTACAAAAACACACAGGACGTACAGGCTCCACACAAGGGTCCAATTCCAGAATCAACATAGACATCAAGTCCAGGATTGTTTTACATAGACATCAAGTCCAGAATCGTCTTATCCAACACTTGAGCATGCCACACTCTTTTTTTTAAGAACTGCATGCCACATACATATCATTTCAAAAGATGAGCAATATATTTAAGGAGCAGTCATCCTTTTCTAGCACCCCATATCTACATATCAAGAAATCACTAACCACTCGTCAGAAAATTCGATTCACATGTGACAATTGCTTGGTTAACATAACATCCTCTTTTAAGAGTGACTTGTGCAATGTTCTGTTAAACACCAGGCAATGCATACAATGATTCACCAATCTATCACTAAGCTCATACCAGATGGGCAAATTCCAACAAGATCTCGCACTTGTGCCTAGCAAAGCCCCAATCATCTTGACAATAGCAAGCTATCTTCTCGTCCTGATAATTGGCATAGTCCTGACGAAATCGATTCCATTAGCATCCAAGAAATGATCTCAGAGCAGAGCAAGAGCAGGGCATATACCAAATCATCATCCACAGAGGAGGCAGTTCTGTGAGAGGCCATGGCCTCTGGGGAAGGAAACGAACGGTGCAGCCACCGTGAAGGGGGAGCCAGGCAGAGATGGCGGCGGGCGGTGGGAGTGCCGGTAGGGAGGAGGAGAGTTCAGCGCGTCTCCCTCCTTGTGCTCGGTGGCCGTCGACGGCGAGGAAAAGTTGTTGGCAACTTGGCATGATCTTCAAGTCCCATCACTGTAGTTGACCTGGCACTTGGAGCAATACTTGCCATTGACTCCATCCTTCCCTGGTAAGTGCAGAAAGAAGTGTAAGATATTACATGCAGGAGCACCTAAGAGTTAGCTTGTCATGAGAGCTGTAGCACAATGAACTCCAAAAAATCAACAATGCCATGCTAAAGTAGCAAACAAAGAAAATGTCTAATGCATTGGCATTCAGATGTACTAAGAAAAAGAGAGTTACAATAATGCTGCTAATAAAAAATATTCGTGAGTACAGCAGAATGTAGTTGGCATGGCATCATGGAATTATGAGCATAATTGGTTTGATGCCAACAATTGGCATTGCCAATATTTGGCAAGCCAACATTTGGCAAAATCAAAAGTTGCCAAATGTTGGCAACTTTTTTGTGAGGTTGAGAAGAAAAGTTGATAGCCAACCAATCACTAGCCAACATTTGGCATTTGCCAAATATTGGCATACCAACTTTTGGCATCGAACCAATCATGCTCTATGTGATGACACATAGCACCAAAATGCTAAATCTGTAGGAATGTAGTGCCACTTTTTTGCACCTGAATAAGGAAGACCAAGGCAGGATCAACCAAAGCAGACATTGAATACATATGCAGGTTGAAGAAAATGAAGTAGAAACAAACATCTATGTTTCAGCAGCTGGCAAACATGCCACTTCCCCGTTACAAGCAGGAGATATAGCCCTTCAGGTTGCTGCAGAAATAATTTCCAAATTCAGATGCAAGCAGGCCATTTTTCTGGTGGATAATCTGACCCCAGCCAAAGCAGCAGTGTCAAGAAATATTTTTCTTTCCCCTGGGCATTGGGGTGATGAGAAACCAGCTAGCAAATTTCTTTGCTACAACAGCGAACATCCGTATACAAATTCATGACATACCAAGGAAGGAACCTTAACTCTGTGGCTCACAACTGTGCTTCAGAAGTAAGTAGATCAGACAAGGCGGTGAGCAAAAATACGGCATGTTGTAGCTTAGCACATACAGGTGATCAGTGTCCTATGCTTTCAAAGCTAGGCAACCTAGATGTTAAGGATTGCCAAATCCTGAATGTAAAATGTGTTTGATAATGAACATAAGGCGCCGCCTCTTGTCCAAAATAAAAGGAAGGCCAACGAGCTAATACATTTGGTTCATCACTAAACCAAAACCACCACCGTATTAGTTTTGATGGAAATGCTGAAGAAACAGAGCAGACAGGGCATTCTCACAAATCAGTGTGGCGCGTATTGCAAGTGTTAATGGATCTCGGTCATGCGCTTAGACCAACGAGCACTTCATGTTCAGGCACTTGGAACAGGTAGATACAATTACTTTGCTCAGGCCATAGATTGTTCATATTTCTCTACACCTAATTGCTTGAATATGCATGTAGTCTAAGCCAAATACAACAGTTCAGTTATTATTTTTCCCACGCCAGCTGAGAGATCACCACATTTTGCTCGGATCAGATAGGACATCTCACACGATCGATGTAAAGTGGACGATGGATTAGAACCAAAATACATACACAGTGAAAAGACAAGGTTGTAACATTCAAAAGGATGGGTACCTGAAGGCTGGAGCCCTCTTCTCCGGCGTCGGCGGATGCCGGATCTGGCGCCCGGTGTGGGGAGGGGGCGGGGATGGAGTGGTCTGTCCGCTGGACGTCGGAGCACCGTGGAGACACTGATCTCCCGAGGTCGCAGCCGGAGCACACGGCCGGCGAGGCCCGCCGCCGGAGCCCCGAATTAAGCCCCTCCCTGCCTCTGCTCGTGCTCGTTTTGTTCCGAACTGGGGGGCAGCACACATTTGGGGAAACGTTACAGCAGCTATTCTGTACTTCTTTGGGGTGGTTTTTGCAAGTTTCGAAGGGCATTGAATCCTGTCCCTATATTACGCATCTAACGGCTGGGCCGCGCATGGTGCAGCCGGCCGGAGCACCCTATCCTTGCGAGCACGGGCGCTCCCGACCAGAGTCCTCCCCGAGCGCGACAGCTAGGGTTCCTAGCCACCGCCGGCCCGCCGCCACTACTTCCGGGCCGAGGCCTCCGCCGCCCCGCTGCCGGCTCAGGAGCCCCACCAGCAGCGCCTCCCTCCCTGGACCAGCCGCCGCCGCCGCCGCCGCCCTGAGCTACTCCGGCGACCAGTCCATAGGCAGGTAGCCGCCACTCCTTCGCCCTTCCCTTCCTCCTCCCCGCTCCTTCCTCCCCCCTCGTTCCTCCCTCTTCCCTCATCCCCCCTCCCTCCTCCCTCTTGCATCCTCTCTTTGCTCAAAAGAAAACTTTCTTTCTTGATTTTTTTTATTGGATGAGTACCTGCTGTAGATTTGATATTATGAGAATATGTTTATGATCATTTCTTGATGATTACTTGCTGTATGATTTTCCAGTGCATGTTCCAAAGTTTACATGATTTGATATTGTTTAGGTAGTGCGTTGGTGGTGTCGAACTTTTTGGAGTGAGTGGCTAAGAATATGCTCTTTGTTGCGACCGTCAGTGCAGGGCGGCCGTCCACCACTGATTGTGCGTTTGCAGTCTGAGGCCGGCCAAGACGTTTACCCACCCATGGCGGGAACGATGATGGCCGTGACGGCCAAGAGCAAGAACTGCACGCTGGCCTCGGAGAAGAAACACGGGTGGGCTATCCCGCAGCTTCCGGAGCTCCGGTTCCCTTGGGATATGCAAGAAGACAACAAGGCCTTCTCGTTAAGCTTGCTGCATGACTCTGCCTCCCCTCACGGCGGGCTGTTTGCTAGCGTTGGTCTCAAAGTGTCGACGCCTGCTCCGGCAGTGTCAACCAGCCCGGCGGAGCAGGAGTTCAAGATCCCTTTTGCTGATCACTGCATAAAGTTTGTCTCGTCGGCAGTCGGGTTTCCAGTTGTTGGGGCCGTGGATGGGTCTGTGGAGGAGGAGGTGGTGGTGGATGGTAAGATTATTAGGAAGAAGGCCAAGAAGCGGGGGCTGAAACTGAAAATTAAGATTGGGAACCCGCATTTGAGGCGGCTGGTTAGTGGAGCTATTGCGGGGGCGGTCTCGAGGACTTGTGTGGCGCCGTTGGAGACAATTAGGACACACCTGATGGTTGGGAGCAATGGGGATTCAATGACAGAAGTGTTTCAGACAATTATGAAGACAGAGGGGTGGACAGGGCTGTTCCGTGGGAATTTTGTGAATGTCATCCGTGTTGCTCCAAGCAAGGCGATTGAGGTAACTTTCCATTTATGCTACTTGGCAATTCCCAATAGACCTTGTTGCTAAAATGTATCTTGTGATGTAACCAATGCCTGTTGTATTGCTGATGCTATTGAGGTTCTCTGCTGGTTAACCAATTTACTATAGGGTGTCAACTTCAATTTCACTTGTGGTCGTGTGGTATGGTATAGTTTTCAACACTTCAATTTGATGTTAATTGTGTAGCACACTTACAACAACCTTCAGTTTGCTGATAGATGCAGCAAAATTAATGTGGGAGGAGGGCCATAACAATAATGGGGCACCATTACTTTTTAGTCAATGTTATATAGCACCCAGGCTGCTATTAGTGAAGTAGGTGTAACTGTATATGCGATTTGTAAACACAGTTCCTGGAAAGGAGTTTGGGTTCACTTAACGGTGAGTTGATGCCCTGATGGTGTCCTACATTTGATTACAATTGAGTCTTATCTTTCATATGATCAAGGGTCTGTCCTCTAGTATTAGTATATGTTGGTCCTGACACTCTTAACAGAGTCAGACTGTGGACACTTATAGTGTGTATTTAGACCTTTATTTGTTTAGATTTACACTACCTCTACTCCCTGATTTGAATGATTGGCTGAACTGCCACTGCTTGCTTACTTATATCTTGTCTTCTGATATTATACTCTAGATGACAAAACATTAATGCAATTTCACTGTACAAACTTGCTTTGACTGTTGGTATAGAAGTACGATGGGTGGTTATGATTATCAGACTGCATAATTATATGTTACACTGACTTTTTTTGGGTGCATGCTACACTCAAATTGGTTGCGAGTCTCTAGGCTCAGTTCCTTTTATGCTTATGAATTTCAGTATGGGGACCTAAAATTTGTTATTAGTGATCAAACAGTTTGTTGTTTATCTCTAAGACATACTAACAATATTTTAATTTGATTGATCTCTTTGCATCCAAATGCAGCTATTTGCTTTTGATACAGCCAAAAAATTCCTGACTCCAAAGGCTGATGAATCCTCTAAGACTCCCTTTCCTCCATCACTTGTCGCGGGGGCACTTGCAGGTGTCAGCTCAACACTCTGCACATATCCTCTGGAACTGATCAAGACCCGTCTGACTATAGAGGTGGATACAACTCTTTGTCAACAATGTGTAAGAGTGATATTTCTTTGAGTACCTCGCCTCACGTGTACTTGTTTCTGCAGAAAGATGTATATGACAACTTTCTCCATTGCCTCGTCAAGATTGTACGAGAGGAAGGCCCCTCGGAGCTTTACCGTGGTCTGACACCGAGTCTGATAGGAGTGGTGCCATACGCCGCGACCAACTACTATGCCTACGACACCCTGAGGAAGCTCTACAGGAAGACATTCAAGCAGGAGGAGATCAGCAACATTGCAACTCTCCTGATCGGTTCGGCCGCGGGCGCCATCTCGAGCACCGCCACCTTCCCTCTCGAAGTAGCTCGCAAGCAGATGCAGGCTGGGGCGGTGGGCGGTAGGCAGGTCTACAAGAACGTGTTCCATGCTCTCTACTGCATAATGGAGAAGGAAGGGATCGGCGGCCTGTACAAGGGGCTTGGGCCTAGCTGCATCAAGCTCATGCCCGCGGCGGGGATCTCGTTCATGTGCTACGAGGCCTGCAAGAAGATACTGGTCGAAGCCGAGGAGTAGAACGAAGCGTGATGCGGGGTCGAGTCCTTAAAGAAGAGGCGGCGGGATTAAGCCTCGTCTTCCTTTCTATCAAGAAAAGAAAATTGGATAATCAACTACTCATCAGAAGCTTAGGTCAAAGGTATTTGAGACACGTCTGTTAGATGAAGAAGTTTTTGGCCTCTAAATTAGTTCTGTGTTCGAGTTGAAATCCATAAACAATATTCTGACTGGCGGAAGCAGTTTTGTCATGCTACTTTGCTTCTGTGCTACTCTAGCCATGTTTCTCCCTTTTATCACCGGATCTTGGTCAATCTTTACAGAGAACTGCTCGCGATCTTTGCTGAAAATAGAAGTGCTACGACAGGCAGTTTGATATCCTGGATTTCATGTCACTGCGGTTGGTTGAATATGTGGGATTATATTGTTTTTTAGCGACAATATGGGACGGAGGGAGTATAATTGATTGATCTTTTTCAGGATTCAGAAACACAATCTTTGACTCGTAACGATTTTTCAGCCTTAGTATTAGCCCTGGCTGGATGGCCGTTTTCTAGCCGAATACATAGAAGTAGTATCATAAATGATTGCATTTATTAGATTGTATACTTGTTTTGCTTTGGGTTGCATTATGTTACAGTAACATATTTATACTCATTAACTACATGCTAAATAATCAAACTTGTTTTGGAATGTGCTATGTTACTACTAGCTAAGTTAACCAGCCTAAGAAAAAAGAGAAATAAACCAAGATAAAATAGTTCTCAAGTGGGGATTCAAACTTCAGACCTTACCCTCGGAGCGCTTTCTACCTGGCCAACGCCACTTCATGTTAGTATGCCGGGCGGGTCTTCTTATATAGTACTCCCTACGTCCCATAATATAAAAATGTTTTTTATACTAATGTAGTGCCAAAATTGTTCTTATATTATGGGACAGATGGAGTAATATACTTCCAGTATCCCAAAATAAAATTATACTAAGTCAGCGGCACTTATTTTGAGTGCAATAACATTATACCAAGTCAGTGACACTTCTTTTGGGATGATGAGATTATACACATAAGGTGAGTCCCAACTGTTAGTAGGTGTGATAGTGAAATACTTCCTCTGTTCTTAAATATAAGTCTTTTTAGATATTCCACGAGGGCTGGAATTCGAGCTGAGTCGAGCCAGCTCGGCTCGACTCGCTTGAGCTCGTTTCATTAACGAGCTAGCTCAACTCGACTCATTACTATAACGAGCTCAAATGCGAGATTGGCTCGACTTGTATAGCTCGTTTAGCTTGTTAAGCTCGTTATAGGTAATGCATATAAAACCTTATGAAGTTGATAAAAAATTATTAATTGGGAGTGTAGGATGTATATATTAAGCATGTACAATGTTCACAAACAATTGTAAGTAGCTTAACTTACAATTGCCAGTACCATCAACATGTTAGCAAGTCAGTAACATGTACATGTCAGCAAGTCAGTAACAAGTACATGACCACAACAATCAGCAAGTTAGTAACATGTACATGCCCAAGAGGTGGGTTTACGTGACACTGCCAGGTTTCTCGCTATTTCTCTAGGGATGGAAGGAGAGGAATCATGGCGTGTGTCTCCCGGCCGGTTAGGTCTAGTGTTATGCGGATGGGCCATGTGCATGCCCTAAATCTTTCAGATTTCCTGCTTGGGCAAGGTGTAGGATTATTTCTGACCTGAGTTATTTTAAACATGGTCCACATGTTCTTCAAACTATTGACTGATTCAGCATCATGACTCTGCTCCTCTAGTTCATGTCTATACTTTTTTTTCGAAAAGGGGGATCTCCCCGGCCTCTGCATCAGAATGATGCATACGGCCATCTTATTAACCGAATAAAAAGGTTCAAACAAGGTCTCAAAGTCTTCAACTGGAAAAAGTGAAAAAAAAAAGCTCACACAGAGCCAAAATGGGCTAGAAACACAAACTAGCCAAATAAAGGACACCACAACCGGCTGGCTAAAGAGAGATAGGTAAACTAATTGCCTATCCTATTACATGACCGCCATCCAAACCGGTTGAAGATATCCCGAGCTACCATCTCCCAGCGGATAGATCCAGTAACCAAATGCTCCCTGGCCTCCATCGGAGTGAGTAGCGACCACGAACGGATCAATGCCGTGGCTCGGAAAATAACCTGCAAAAAATGAATACGTGATGTTTTGTTAAAAACTAAATCATTTCTGCAATTCCAGATAGTCCACAGCAAAGCGCATACTCCAACACGAATATGTCTCGCTAAGTCAGGCTCAATCCCATTAAGCCATGTCCCAAATAACGTGTTGATAGAATTCGGTGGAGTAATATTAAAAGCAATGTGGACCGTCCGCCAAAGAACTTGGGCTAACGGGCAATCAAGAAAAAGGTGCTTGATCGTCTCATCCCGATCACAGAAACTACACCTAGTAGGTCCTGTCCAATTACGCTTTATCAAGTTGTCCTTGGTTAAAATAACTTGTTTATGGACAAACCACATAAACACTTTTATTTTCAATGGAACTTTGACAGCCCAAACATGCTTGGAAGTAGGAATGAAGCTCGAATTGATAACATCAATATACATTGATTTAACTGTGAATACTCCAGACCTAGTAAGCTTCCAGCGTAATTCATCGGGTTGTTGAGAAAGCTGAACCTCCATCAGTCTCCTAACTAGACGGAGCCATGCTTCCCAACGGTTGCCCGCTAGCGACCGTCTGAATTGAATATTAAGGGGGATAGATTGAAATACCGTTGCAACGAACACCTCACGTCGTTGAACAATACGATATAAAGACGGGTATTGAATGGCCAAGGGTGTCTCTCCTAGCCAAGTGTCCTCCCAGAAACGTGTACTAGCACCGTTGCCAATACTAAACTTTGTCCTATTAAACAAGGATTGTTTGACTTTCATCAGTCCTTTCCAGAAAGGCGAGTCGGTCGGCCTGACTGTCACCTGGGACAAAGTTTTGGTCTGAAGGTACTTGCTACGAAGGATTTGCGCCCACGTGGCATCGGTCTCACTGGACAGCTTCCACAGCCACTTACTGAGAAGGCATCTGTTCTTAACTTCAAGATTCTCAATACCAAGACCCCCTTGGTCTTTCGGTCTACAGATGATATCCCATTTAGCTAGCCGGTATTTTCTTTTTAGTTCATCACCCTGCCAAAAGAAACGCGATCGATAGAAGTCCAGTCTTTTCCTGACTCCAACTAGGACTTCAAAGAACGATAAGAGAAACATAGGCATACTCGTGAGCACCGAATTTATCAGAATTAATCGGCCGCCATATGACATGAGCTTGCCCTTCCAGCAACTCAGTTTCTTTTCAAATCGGTCTTCGATGCACTTTCATTCTCTGTTTGTCAGCTTACGGTGGTGGATTGGTATACCTAGGTAAGAGAAAGGTAAAGCCCCCAAATCGCACCCGAACAATTGCCTATAAGCCTCTTGTTCATCGTTGGCTCTACCAAAGCAGAACAACTCGCTCTTATGAAAGTTAATCTTTAACCCGGTCAATTGTTCGAAAAGGCATAACACCAACTTCATATTTCTCGCCTTGGCCAAGTCATGCTCCATAAAGATGATTGTATCATCGGCGTACTGAAGGATGGATACACCTCCATCAACAAGATGAGGTACCAAGCCACCTACTTGACCATTCTCCTTAGCCCTTCCTATCAAAATTGCTAACATATCAACCACAATGTTAAACAGGATAGGGGACATCGGATCTCCTTGTCTTAGGCCTTTATGTGTCTGGAAGTAATGACCAATATCGTCATTCACTTTAATTCCAACACTCCCTTTTTGCGTAAACGATTCAACCTGGCGGCGCCAGGCGTCATCAAAACCTTTCATACGCAATGCCTGTTGGAGGAATGGCCATTTGACTTTATCGTACGCTTTCTCGAAATCCACCTTAAAAACTACTCCATCTAATTTTTTTGAATGGATTTCATGGAGCGTTTCATGAAGGACGACCACCCCTTCAAGGATGTTTCTGTCCGGCATGAAAGCAGTTTGGGAATGCTGCACCACAGAATGCGCAATCTGTGTGAGCCTAATAGTCCCGACCTTGGTGAAGATTTTGAAACTAACATTGAGAAGACAGATCGGCCTGAACTGCTCTATTCTCACATCATCCGTTTTCTAAGGAAGCAGTGTGATTGTTCCAAAATTCAAGTGAAATAAGTGAAGCTGTCCAGAGAACAGATCATGAAACATAGGTAACAAATCCCCCTTAATAATGTGCCAGCACTTTTTGTAGAACTCGACCGGGAATCCATCCGGTCCGGGAGCCTTATTGTTTTTCATCTGTGCAATAGCATCAAACACCTCCTTCTCTGAGAACGGGGCAACCAGAATATCATTATCAGCAGCCGATAGTTGAGGCACATCCTCAGTCCTGGACTCATCTAGGGACACACAACTATCCTCCGGAGGTCCAAATAACTGCTTGTAGTACTCGGTTATATAAGTTTTTAGGTTATCCTAACCTAAAATAGTTCCTTCATCTTGTTCAAGCTGAAAGATCCTCTTCTTTCTGTGCTTACCATTAGCAATCAAGTGAAAGAATTGAGTATTCGCGTCCCCTTGGACCACTTTGCAGACCTTAGCCCGCAAAGCCCACTTCAATTCTTCTTCGCGGAGAAGTCCTTTCAACCTCTTCTCCGCCTCAGTTTTAACCTGAAGCTCTGCTGGCTGCAAAATCGTGGATTCGGCCTTTATGTCTAGGGTCTGAATAAGAGAAAGGAGCATGTCCTTTTCAATCTTATACTCCCCACTAAGGTGCTTAGCCCACCCCCGTAAGAAACTTCTCAAATACCTAATTTTATTCTGCCAACGCTCGACCGAAGTCCTACCTCCTGCACCCTTAGCCCATTCCCTGGCAATCAGGTCCAAGAAACCTTCGCGTTCGAACCAGGCCATCTCGAAGGAAAAAGTGTTTTTGTTTCCCACGTGGTTCGGCTCCCCTGAGTCCATGAACAAGGGTGTGTGATCGGATATTCCATGCGAGAGGGCTTGAACCGTTACGAGAGGGAACTTTTGTTCCCACTCCACGCTCGCGAGAACTCGATCAAGCTTTTCATATGTCGGGTTTGGCATAGCATTAGCCCAGGTAAACTTTCTACCAGAAAGCTCTATCTCCCTCAGATCCAAGCTTTCAATAATGGTATTGAACATAAACGACCACCTGCCGTCAAAATTATCATTATTCTTCTCCTATTTCCTCCTAATGATATTGAAATCACCCCCAACTAAAATTGGAAGCTGCTCGGACCCACAGATTCGAACAAGGTCCGCCAGAAACTCCGGTTTAAGCTCGGGCTGTGCGGCACCATATACCGCCACCAAAGCCCAGTTGAAACCATCAGCTTTAGACCTGACTCGAAACTTAACCGCGAAGTCGCCCACCACTACACTTCGGACTTCTAGCGAATCGCATCTCACACCAAGCAAGATCCCACCCGATCTTCCTCGCGGAGGAAGACAATGCCAATCGAAATCAACACCGCCCGCAAGAGAGGTAAGAAACTGGGGCGCAAAGTTTTCTCGACCAGTTTCCGATAGAGCAATAAAATCTAAATGATGCTCCAGAGATGCCTCAGCAAGAAACCTTCTTTTAGCCAAGTCTTTCAGACCTCTGCTATTCCAAAAGATTCCTTTCATAAGTCATCATGAACTTTTTTGGTAGTCTGAATCCTAGCACTCCTACGAACGGCAGAATCAGGATAAATCTTCCGTTTCCACTTGCGCTTTGGTTTACTAGGTTCTTCCCCCCGGTCCTCATAACCGGGCTCAGCAGTACTAACAGCTGCATTATCTAGAGGTACATCGTCATCCTCAGACTCATGGTTGGATGGTGCTAGATCCGCACACAGATTATCGAGCACTCTGACCCCTAACGCATCAATCTCATCATCATTCATGGGTTTTACCGCTGCGAGATTACGAATAGTCTCTAAGGCACGCTCCGCCTCCAAATCTAAAAGATCATTCACCGAATTAGAAATTTCACTATCATTAGCCCCTAGTGAAACTCCTAATTGGTTTGCATTATTTATAATCTCCTCATTAGAAAAATGCAATAAAGAATTAGATATGTTGACGGGCATACCAGTAGAGATCGCAGCATCACGAAGCTGGGCCGCCCTCATAGCGCACCTCTGCTGCATGTCATCAACCTCCGGAAGCTCCTGAATGCGAGCACTCATCCGTCTCCCCGTCGAGACCGGGTCAGGGATCCCGCCGAAAGCAACGACCTCCTCCCTAGTAACCCCTCGCGCTGAATCCCGCAAAGGGTCAACCAAGGTTACCGAAGGAGGCGGCAGAAGGCTCCCATGCCCCTCGGACAAGTGACCCACACCGAGGCCCTGGGCCACGGGCAAGTCGGGAGAGAGGAGTGCGGGGGCCTCCTGCCCGAGCCCTCCTCCCGCCCCACCCCTCGGCCCAGAGGGAAGCGCCGGCGTCGTAGGAGACGCGGTCCTCCTGACCGCCAAAGAGGAAGGAGTAGCCAGGGCCACCTGCCCCAGACCCCCCCTCCCCAGCTCCACTGGATGCGTGGGCGCCGTCGCCACAACCGGAGAAGAAGTAGCCGAGGCCACCTGCCTCGGACCACCTCTCCCAGAACCAGCCGACGTCATCATGTCCGGCGTCGCCGGTGTCTGGATAGGGAAGAGAGAAGTTGCGGCCACCTGCCCCGAACCCCCTCCCCCAAGCACCACCTCGGACGCAGTCATCATCTCCGGATCCTCGGCCACAGGTAAAGCGAGGGAAATAGAAGCAACCACAGGCTCCACCTCCCCAAATCCAACCAAAGTCCTCGCCGATGGTGTCCTCACCAAGCCTCCAACCATGGATCCGCCAGCACCCTCGAACTCCAACATAGGGAGCGTGTGTTCAAACACATCATCAGAATCTACCCGGTCACTCCAAAGTCTGGGAGGGGCAGAGGCTGGCTCAAAAGACCCAAAACGCAGCGAAGACATAGGCACCGACGGTGAGGGTGCCGGCTCAACCCCGGCCCCATCCCCGGGCAACTAAGCAACAGGGCCGGAACCGTTAGACCCTTCTCGCGTAGCCTCATCAGTCGGTGCCCCCTTAGCCCCCGCACTGTCGTCACCCTCGTGCATATCTACATCAATCCCATTAATCGCCTCAGCAAACAGATCAGTGTCCTCAAACTCGATCTCGAGAGGGAAAACCTCTCCCCTATAAGTCCAGTTGACCACATCAGGTACAAACTCAATATCCAGAACGCTCACTAGAATCCGGGCCACTCCATGAGCACGAGTAAAAACCATATCCACTTTCTCCGTTTTCCCAACCATAATGCCCATACTGGCCACAACTCGGACATCCTGCAAAGGCTTAGAGGGAGCCCCCGAAAACCTCAACCAGACCTGCGTAAGGGGCTTGCCCTGAGGCTCCACCTTCTCCCAGTCGTGAAACTCCAGAATGCACTTAGTGCCAGGAACTCTACACAAGCCAAAGCTCAGCAGCCTCTGCAAATCATCCACAGTGGGGAAGTCAACCTTAAAAACATTGGCCTCGAGACTGACCAGCTCCCATTGGAAGTCACCCGGTGCCAGCTCCTGAAGCCTCCGCACAATCTGAGCCTCAGTCACCTCACCCTGGGTCGCTTTCACAATCCCGGTGGTCAAGCTCTGTGTCTCCTCCGGAATATCTCTCGCGGCCGGGGACTCAAAGAACATCAGCTCCGCACAATATACTCCATACATTGTCAGAGCCGGAGCCTGGTCCCGCAAAAACGGGCAATCCCCCGATGCATGTGCTGGCTTGCCACACGACTCACACAGCTCCGCCACGCACTCAGCAATGAAGTGGCCCTTCTCACCACAACGGTAGCAAAGCATCCTTTCTTTCTTACGCGCCCATTTGGCCGCCCTCTCAGTATCAGACCTGTCAGCAACCTCAGCCACCGTCCCAGACGCAGGGACCTCAACATTGGCCAGGGCCGTCGCCACATCCATCGCCTGGGTAGTGAGATCCGTAGACTGAGCGTGATCGGTCTCCACTGCTGCCGCCGCATGGTCAACAACAACCGGGGGCGGAGGCTGTCGGCGATACCTCCCACGGCCACCACCCTGACCACCACGATGTCCGCGGTAGCCACCTCTCTGGCCATTGTCCGGACCTGAGGCTCCTTCTACAAATCCACCTGGAGGACCGAGGAACGGTCTCTCAGTAGACCCGTCACTCTGCCAGGCGTAACCACGACCTCCTCCCGTGGAAGAGGAACCACGATGTTGTCCATCTCCATACGCATCATAACCATCGTCTCCCCACTGGCCTCGGGGCGGAGCATGCGACCCATTAGCGATAGAATTCTGCCTATTCTGCGTCTGTCCCGACCGGTTCTGAACTGGCCTCGAGACGAAGTGAGGCGAAGGCGCTGCCCGAGGCTGACCTCCCGTAGGCGTCGGCGCACCCCCAGGAGCAGCACCGCTTCGGCCAGCAGCATCCACACCGGCTGGCGCAAGGGGCCGAGGTCCACCACGACTCGCAGCCGGCTAAGCGGCGGGCACCGCACCCGGCGCCGGAGGCCTCAGCCCGCCCCTACCAGCCGGCGTTTGCACGGGCAGTTGCCCCGGCGGCCGCACGGCCAAGTGGCTGCTGCCACGGCCCGGGTTACCCAGCGGCACACCCCCCGCCCGCCGGCGGCCTCTGGCCAAGCGGCGCAAGGCCTCCACGCCCAGCGCCCGCCGCCGGCGGCGGAGCCGCCCCGCCCCGTCCAGCAGGAGCAGAGGAGGCCATCTTCTTGGGAGGCGGCTGCGCCGCAGAACCGCGTCCGGCCATGCCCAGGAGAGGCCGGATCCTCCTTGCCCGACGATCACCACACGCCGGGAATCCACGGGTGCCGCGCCTATGAACCCTAAAACGAGCAGGAGACGACGCTCGAGGAAAAGCAGTTCGATCGTCTACGTACGTGCATGCGAAATCAATACGGGCAGGAGTCTGGTCCGATACAGCATGGGCCTCATACCCATCTGACCCTGGCCCATCTCCTCGCGGCCCCGGCTCCTTCCGAGCCGGCCCAGCGCAGCCCAGAAAGCATTTCAAACGCATCGATCTCATCTCCGAGATCCCGATCGCCGGCACGGCCAACACAGGGGCCGCCGGTGCCTGTCGATGGTCGATCCGCCTCGCGTGCTTCCTCTTCTTTACAGTAATCCACGACTCCGGTCTAATCAGATCGAAAAGCGTAAGATTCGGAAGACTCACCTTAGGTAAGGGACCCTTCCAAGGTCTGAGCGCCGACACCGCCGTCCTCCGATGAACAACCCGTCAGATCATCTCGTTCCTCTCGCCCGCGTGAAGACCGATGCGCGCCGGATCGTCCGATGGGAGTACTCGATCAATCGTCGTTGCTACTTCATCCTCGTTATAACCTGAGTTCAAAAATTCACAAATAAGATCCGAAGGTGTCGGTGAGGGCGGCGACTCCGCCGGGGACGCATCCCCATCGTCGTCCGCGTCGTCGTCGTCGGAATCGGCTAGCGCCCAAAACCGCCCGCCAACGCGCCGTTGATCACCGGCAGCGGCCGGCGCCGTCGCGGCCTCGCGCACGGGCGTCCGCTCTTTCGCCCGACCCATCGTTTTATTCCTCGACCCATGCGAAGTTGTGAGTGGAGGGTTCATGTCTATACTTACACGCTCTATTTAATAATGGGACTTTTTGAATTTTCTTCTAAAAGTTCCTTCACCCGCTCATGTTCATGCATTTGTCATGGCTGCTATCAGATCACTAACGAAAACTTTTATGGAGTCCTCTGTGACGCAATATATCTATATGCATCTATACAAGTCTCGGTTTTTCCCCAATAGGTTCAACCATACGTGCAATATCTTGATAAGTGAACAGTTACATTCTTGTGATCAGAAATGAGAGAGTTAGTTTGTGAGGGTCTTAACTTTAAAATGATCGTGGGGATGTGTCATTCTAGTATTACCTCAGGTATACATATGTCGTTGCAAGTACAAAGTAAGATGCTGAAACTTTGTAGGCTTTGGAGTGAAAGGTTGCACTATCACCTCCTTAGGACGTCTAGGATGATAATTTTCACAGACAATGGCATCGTTTGTTTTGGATCCAGAAAATGAAAAAACGCCAAAGACAACAAGTCTTGTTGGGTGGAGTACGAAAGCACCGATGCATCTTTTGACCAGCCGTGCATGTCATGGCAAACAATGCCTCTTATATGAGTTGATACAAGTATTCTTATAAGATAAATCACTAGCGCCATATCATATAGAAAATTTCCAATTGTAAGAATGGTAATTACTCTAGTATGATCACGGCAATACATACTACATTTATATTGGCCAACTTATCGTTATTGGACCGAGCTGGACCACAATCACCATAGAAAGTAGTAGAACTATGTGCGGGGTAGGGGCTCTTTTGCCCCACCCCCCCCCCCCCCCCCCCCCCCACCCCCCCCAAAGCCAAACGACAATACGTACCAAATTTGAACTGGGCAACAACCCTTTCAGAATCGCTATCATGGATAAAATTCATGGCAAAAAAAGTTGCATACTTTGACAAAGCCTACGTTCGCGATATCATAATCTGCAAATAAACATCACAATTTCTTGCATTGTTAGTATAGTAAGCACGAGTCTTTGGCTTCCGTTGAGATGTCATTCATCTGCCAGACTTTACCAAAAGTTACCAAACTATTGTTGGTGGTGCCATATTGGTTGGAATCTATTTTATGAAGACATCATAGGAACTTTCCTCTATCTCTTGTCTGTTCTCTCACATGACTATTACTTTAGGAGGCAATGTTGAGTCGTTGGCTGGTTTTCTCCACTAGTAGGAAAAGGGGCTTTTACCCCGGTTCATAAGGGCCTTTAGTCCTGGTTCTGGAACCGGGACTAAAGGGTCGTTACTAATGCCCTAGCCCTTTAGTCCCGGTTCTTACACGAACCGGGACTAAAGGCCGTCCACGTGGCCGGTGCGGGGAGCCCAGGCAGGAGGGCCTTTGGTCCCGGTTGGTGCCACCAACCGGGACCAATAGGCATCCACGCGTCAGCACCTGGCAGGAGCTGAGGTTTTTTTAAAGGGGGTGGTTTAGGGGTTTTGGGGGGTTAATTTAGGTGTTTCATATATTGTGTTAGCTAGCTAATTAATAGAGAGAAGTGTCCTCTCTTATCTCCGTGCTTTGTCGACGCTACGTACTATATACGTATGGAGAGGAGTAGACACGCTAGCTAGTAATCAAATGAAGGAAACAGAAGATCGTCATGAACATATATATATATATATGCATACAGAGAGAAGTGATATCGACCACCTCTCCATCTCCGAGATATTGGTCGAACAACAAGTTCTCGTATATCTATCCGACACTACCGACTACATATATACAATAATTATCTCTTACAATACAATCTCCTAATTATATTATAGGAACACAGGGTCCACATAGTATTCTCCATTTTCAGCGATCACGTGGTCAAGGAAGAATGCCGCCAATTCCTCTTGAATTCCTCGCATACGAGCTGGTGCTAGGAGTTCATCCCGCTTCCGAAAAATCTAATTTGAAGAAGGGGGTCAATACATATATATATATGAATAAATGAAACTCAACACAAATGATGGTAATAAAATAAAATTGTGAATATTATTGCTTACGCACTTCATATTGTTCTTCAGTGTAGCCCCGCTCACAGGTATGGTAGCGGATGGACTCGCAAATGTAGTATCCACAGTAATTATTCCCGGGTTGCTGCCACAACCACTTTACAAGAAATAGAGGTCAATCAAACTGATAAGCAAGCATGCTAAATGGTATTGATCAAACTAGCGCTTGAATCACTAGGAGATGCGCGGAACATGCTACTATAGTACTTACTTTCGGGTGTCTAAATTGCAGCTGGTTCGGCAGTCCTGGGGCTTTTGAGGTGAATTTTCTCCAAACCCTGCCAGACAAAGAAAACAATTACTTGATATCAGGAAATGAACAAAGTTGCTGATATGGTGGATAATGATCGATTTAACTTACTTCTGGAGCATTTGAGTCATGTTCGCATAGTCCTGGGGATCTTTTCGTCTCGAGTCTAAGACGGTTACTACTCCCGGCTCAAGCTTAATCTCTAGGAGAATATAGTGGAAGCTGCGCATGCATGCATAGGTCATCAATTACATTACCATAACCTGGACTAATAAGGGAAACCGAATATGCAGAAGACAGTAACACTCACTTGAAGTTGTAAGGAAAGAGTATTATATCTTTGTTTTGATTTATTACCAACGATTGTAGCAAGTTGGCCTCGGTATCTTTGGCATGAAATTTAACCTGATAATCATCTATGAGATTTGTGTTAATGAACCCAATATCACCGATTTGTCTTTTCTTCAATTCGGCGATCTTCAATCTGCATAATATAGTGAGGATAAGTATAAATACATGCAATGAAAGAGCTGACCTATATAGAGAGACTTAATGACAGAAGTAGTACTACTTACAGATAGTAGCAAGAAATCCTCAAATGGAACATTCAGCAGTTCAATTCCAACGAGGTCATGCTCCGGTTTAACTCTCAGCGTTGAAGTACTCATCCCATCAGACTCTCTGCAGGTTTTCATGTACCAATCATGTAGTCTTCGCATCATCGTGCTTAGAGATTTGACATCTTTGACGAGAGGCTTCCCGTAATGGTATTTGTGTTCGTCCACCTCCATGATTTCATAATGTACATCGTCGGGCAGGTAATCTCCAAGATCGGTATAACCGGGCACCATACCCGGATCATTAGCGACGATGTCTTTTGACACCTTGAGCGGGGGGCACGATTGGTTCTCTTGTTCGCCGAGCTGGGCAATTTTTTTCCCAGCTCGTCGTTCTTTCATCCTTTTATCACTGACAGTACTTCCCGACCGCTCCGCTTCGGCATATGCCTTTGCAAGAACGCGCTCATAGTTGCCTTTTGGCGGAGACTTTGGTGGTTTTGTCAGGGCAGCCAGAGTGCGCTTTGCTTTCACCGGATCTACCTTCTCCTCCGGAGGTGGATGTTTCTTTGCTTTGTCCCCTTCAAAGAAGTTCTTCACTTCGGCTCGCACGATCTTCGCGTTCTCCTCCTCGGTCCTCTCATATGGTAACTTCTCTGGAGTCTTCAGAGAAGGACCGAATCTGTATTGCCTCCCACCTCTGGCAGCTGTACTGCTAGACGCCGGCAGAGCAGACGGAGCGGCTGCGGCTGTCTTCTTTCCTTGCTTACGAGGCGGAGGAGAAGGACTACGACGCGCCGGAGCAGCCGCAGCAGCGGCGGGTCTCTTCCGCCCTTGCTGACGAGGCAGAGAAGGAGGAGGCTTGCTGCTCTGGCGCGCCGGCGCTGGCGGAGAAGGAGGCGGAGTGCCGCCACGCGCCGGAGAAGGAGGCTGAGTGCCCTGATCACTCGCCGGAGGAGGAGGCGGAGGAGGAGGCGGAGTGCCCTTACTCGCCGGAGCCGTCCAGTTCGGAAGCTTGATGAGCTCCTTCCGCCATAGGCATGGAGTCTTCAGAGCTAAGCCTAGCCGAGTCTCCCCTTCACCGGTAGGGTGGTCAAGCTGGAGGTCCTCAAATCCCTCCGTTATTTCATCCACCATCACCCTAGCATATTCTTCAGGAATCGGCCGGCAGTGGTAGGTTGCGCCGGGTTCAGTAGGTAAAACAGAGCCAACAGCCGCCTTGACTTTCAAGTTCTGCCATTCCGCCATAAGGTGGCAATGTTGAGACTCCGTGATAGCATCCACGGGGTAGCTAGGAGTAGCCGCATGCTCCAGCTGAGGCAGCTCGGTGGAAGCCACGCTGCTTCTACGCTGAGATGGCGGTGTAGCTTCGGGGGCAGTTTCAGCATCTCTATTGCTATCTCGTTCCTCTAGCACTTGAACCCTTTCGTGCAGACGCTGAATTTGGATCTGCTTTTTTTCCTCCTCTCCTGGGTTTTGTAACCGCCCGCGTCCGGAAAACTAGCCTTCCACGGAACGGAGCCTGGCGTGCCTCGTGTCCGTCCAGGGTGCTCAGGATTCCCGAGGGCCATTGTGAGCCCGTCGTTCTCTCTGTCTGGAACGAACGTCCCTTGCTGCGCTGCATCGATATAGTGCTGAATCTTCTTGACGGGTATTGCAAGTTGCTCGTCCGTCCAATGACACCTCCCTGATACAGGGTCCAAGGTTCCGCCAGCCCCGAAGAACCAAGTCCGGCAACGGTCTGGCCAATTCATTGTCTGTGGTTCGATCCCTTTATCAAGCAGATCCCTCTCAGACTTGGCCCACTTAGGCCGGGCTTTGAGGTAGCCACCTGACCCCGTGCGATGGTGAAGCTTCTTCTTCGCAGCATTCATCTTGTTTGTCGCTGACATCTTCTTACTCTTTTCCGATGTCTTGTGGGCCACAAATGCGGGCCAGTGATCTCTGATCTTCTCATACCGGCCGATGAATTCAGGTGTCTCTTCTTTGTCGACAAACGTTTTTAGCTCATTCTTCCACCTCCTGAATAGGTCTGCCATCTTCTTAAGAGCATGAGACTTGATTAATTGCTCTTTAACTGGCTTCTCCGGATCCTCCTCTGGCGGTAGGGTGAAATTTGCCTTCAGCTTAGTCCAAAGATCATCTTTCTGCATATCATTGACATAAGACACCTTAGGGTCTTCCTTCTTAGGCTTATACCAATGGTGGATGCTGATCGGGATCTTGTCCCTAACTAGAACCCCGCACTGAGCAGCAAAAGCATCCTTTGTCCGGAGGGGTTCAATCGGTTGGCCGTCGGGCGCGATTGCTGTGATCTCAAACCTTTCATCCGAGCGCAACTTTTTCTTCGGGCCTCGTCTCTTTACCGCAGTTGTGCTCGATCCGGAGGGCTAGAAAAAAGAAGAAAGACGAGTGTTAATTAATATGTGTACATACCAAAACAATGAATGCATCAATTAGCTAGTCAGCACAGGCTTAACTAATATATTTACCTGGCCGGACTCTGTTCGGTCACCGGAGCCGTCACCACGGGTTCCTTCTTGCACCAGCATTGGGTCACCGGAGCCATCATAATCATGTCTTTCCTCCTCCACTCTTCGATCACCGTAGCCTGCTTCTTCACCCTGTTCTTCCAGACCATCATTGTCGTTAAGATACGACAAGATATCACCTCTGGCTAAGATTATGTCCCCCAACACCTCTTCTGCTTGCTCATCTCGTCCGTGCTCCATTGTTTCTGCAAATATTACAACATGGCAATTATTACACAAACATGACAACAGGTGGATATATTAGTGCAAATGTAGATCTAGCTTATTCCGGGTTTGGGGTGGCCTAGGCAACGCTTCAAGGGTAGGGGCGTGGCGGGAGGGGGTAGGAGACCGACATTGTTTTTTTCTAGGGTTTGGGTGTCCTCGAGAGTTTTGGTCGAGCGAGAGGGCCGGGGGGTGCTCCCATGGTATAAGTTATCACGGTCGAGAGGGGGTATACATATCGACCGTCCATCATGTCGAAGTTATCTGGGAGGGAGTTATATATATCGACAACGACGACATACATACACGGGAAAATAATGTTATCGGGGAGGGGGTATATATCGACCCTCCCCACGTGTTGAAGTTATCGGGAGGGGGTTTTATATCGACAACGACGACATACATACATGGGAAAATAATGTTATCGAGGAGGGGGTATATCGACCCCCCCTCGTGTTGAAGTTATCCCCCCTCGTGTTGAAGTTATCGGGAGGGGGTAATATCGACAATGACAACATACATACACGGGAAAATAATGTTATCGGGGAGGGGGTATATCGACCCCCCCCCCCACGTGTTGAAGTTATCAGGAGGGGGTTATATCGACAACGACGACATATATACACGGGAAAGTAATGTTATCGGGGAGGGGGTATATCGACCCCCCCTCGTGTTGTAGTTATCCCCCCTCGTGTTGAGGTTATCGGGAGGGGTATATATCGACGACGACAGACCTGATAAAACATAAGAAAACGAAGAAGAAATAAAAAGAGGAGAGAAGAAGAAAGGAATAGAGGAGAGGATTGAAGAAAAAAAAGAAGAAAAAAAAGAGGAGAAGAAGAAAGGAATAGAGGAGAAGAAGAAAAAATAGAATATTTTCTATTTTTTCTTCTTCTCCTCTATTCCTTTCTTCTTCTCCTCTTCTTTTTCTTCTTTTTTCCTCTTCTTATTTATATCTCCTCTTCTTCCTCTCCTCTTCTTCTTTCTTTCCTCTTCTTATTTTCTTCTTTCCTATCCTTCTTTTTCTTCTTCTTCCCTTCCTAGCTAGATATATAAAACTTTTCTAAAATTGTAACTTTTGCATATATAAAACTTTTCCATATGGATCATCATTTCTCATATATATCGAATATATATCCATTGTCATATATAAAAACTTTCTATATATGAACAAAAAACTTTCTATGAACAAAAAAACATTTTTGACATATATATTCATACATTTTGAACATCTACATACATACAATTTTTTTTTGTTCACATATACATTATAGCCACATACACATATACATCACATATGAACAAAAAAATTAAACTAATAAAAATAAAAAAAACAGAGCCGGGGCGGCGGCTCTCATAGCGGGGGCGGCTAGGACGATGGCGACGGCGGGGGCGGGGGCGGCGAGGGCGCCGGCGCACGGGGCCGGGACGGGGCGGGGGCGGCGAGGGCGCCGGCGAGCATGCGCGGGCCGGGCAGGGGGGCTCGGGGCGCCGAGGCGGCGCGCGCGAGCAGGGGAGCACGAGGCGGGGCGGCGCGTGGGGGCAGGGCGACGGCGACGAGCACCGGGCGGCGACCCGTCGAGGCAAGGGCGCGGGGCGAAGGCGATGAGGAGCGGGCGGCGACGGCGCGCACGGGCAGCCTGGTGGCGTCGGGGGCAACTGGCGAGGTATGTCGAAAATTTCCTAAGTGTGGACTTATATAGCAAATCCTTTAGTCCCGGTTCGTGGCACCAACCGGGACTAAAGGTGGGCATTAGTCCCGGTTGGTGCCACCAACCGGGACCAAAGGCCTCTTTTCAGCAGCCCAAAGGGCGGGAAGCGGCGGCCTTTGGTCCCGGTTGGTGGCACCAACCGGGACTAAAGGGGGGGCATTGCTCCCGGTTGGTGCCACCAACCGGGACCAAAGGCCTCTTGCTGCCCGCGTCGCAGCCAAAAGTTTAGTCCCACCTCGCTAGTTGAGAGGGGCTCGGAGTGGTTTATAAGCCCCGCTGCAGCTGCCCTCTCGAGCTCCTCTCAAATGCAGGCTTACGGGCCTAATCTCACACTATGCTGTCTGTTGGCCTATTGGGCCTTCTGCGGGCCTGAATCCTGGCCCAGGTTGGGTTTCTAGTCGTATTCAGGCCGTGGTGGCCCAATAGGTGGTAGTTTTTTAAATTTTTTGCATTATTTATTTTCTTTTGTTTGTTGCTTTATTTTTTAATTCTTTTTTACTTTTAGGTCAGCAAAATTATAAACTGTCTGTTAGTGCCATTAGTTTTAGAAACATATAAACTTTCTATTAGTGCCATTAGTTCTTTATGAAAATTCTTTTTGCTGTATTTAGTTTTTTATTTTCTTTTTTGCTATATTTATTTTGTTTTATTTCTACTTACAACAAAAAACTTATTTATTTTATTTTGTTTTGTTTCTAATTACTTATTTATTTTACTTTATGATAATTCTTTCTGCTATTAAAGTTTCTATCAAAAAAAGTTCTTTATGAAAATTCTTTTTGCTTTTAATGATTAAAAATAAAAAAGAGGCGCAATGCGCGTTGATTTGCTTCAAGCCTTTCGGAATAGTGTAGACTGCACTGCACATAGCTCGATGCAGCCTACCTTATTCCTCAAGGCTTGAAGCTAAGCAACGTGAGCATTGCGCCTCTTCTTCATCGTCTCTGCACTCAGGGCTTATAAACCGCTCCTAGTGCCTCTCAGCTAGCGAGGTGGGACTAAAAAACTGCTTAGCTAGTAAGAAACTCTAGTACCGGTTCGTGCCATGAACAGGTACTAAAGGTGCTCGTGGGGCCACAGCCTCATTAGTACCAGTTCGTGGCACCAACAGGGACCAAAGGGTGGAATTGGTCCCGGTTCGTGCCACCAACCGGGACCAATGGCCTTGCACAGCGGCGTGGTGGTGAGTTTAGTCCCACCTCGCTAGCTAAGAGAGAGCCGCACCTGTTTATAAGGTGCGGTGCGCCTGAGCTGTCGAGCTCCTCTCTAAAGCAGGCTTACGGGCCTAACCTCTCCGCACTCAGGGCTTATAAAGCATTTCAAATGAACTCTGAAAAGGTTGAAAGTTGGCATGGTATCATCATTTCATCCACATAGAATGTGCAAGAAAGTTGAGAGGGTTACGGCAAAAACTAGATGCACTTCTTGTACAAAACGGACAATGGTATCATACTCGTCTATTACAAAGTTGGCATGCTATCATCATAATAGTTGCGGGAGAAAGTCTTCACTTTTTCTTCGCTTGTGTCATTTGCTTATTGCGCCGTAACCATGGATAATCTTCATCGTTTATCAGGATGCTTGGGTCAGCCTTGACTTTGAAGGGAGGAATTTCATGAAACTTTTCATAATCTTCAGACATGTCTGTCTTGCCCTCCACTCCCACAATGTCCCTTTTTCCTGAAAGAACTATGTGCCGCTTTGGCTCATCGTATGATGTATTCGCTTCCTTATCTTTTCTTTTCCTCGGTCTGGTAGACATGTCCTTCACATAGATAACCTGTGCCACATCATTGGCTAGGACGAACGGTTCATCAGTGTACCCAAGATTGTTCAGATCCACTGTTGTCATTCCGTACTGTGGGTCTACCTGTACCCCGCCTCCTGACAGATTGACCCATTTGCACTTAAACAAAGGGACCTTAAAATCATGTCCGTAGTCAAGTTCCCATATGTCCATTATGTAACCATAATATGTGTCCTTTCCCCTCTCGGTTGCTGCATCAAAGCGGACACCGCTGTTTTGGTTGGTGCTCTTTTGATCTTGGGCGATCGTGTAAAATGCATTCCCATTTATCTCGTATCCTTTGTAAGTCAATACAATCGAAGATGGTCCCCTGGACAACGAGTACAACTCATCACAAACAGTGGTGTCACCTCTGAGACGTGTTTCCAACCAACTGCTGAAAGTCCTGATGTGTTCACATGTAATCCAGTCGTCACACTGCTCCGGGTGTTTGGAGCGCAGACTGTTCTTGTGTTCATCGACATACGGGGTCACCAAGGTAGAGTTCTGTAGAACTGTGTAGTGTGCTTCAGACCAAGAATATCCGTCCCTGCATATTATTGAGTTCCCCCCTCCAAGCGTGCCTTTTCCAGTCAGTCTCCCCTCATACCGCGATTTAGGGAGACCTATCTTCTCAAGGCCAGGAATGAAGTCAACACAAAACCCAATGACATCCTCTGTTTGATGGCCCATGGAGATGCTTCCTTCTGGCCTAGCGCGGTTACGGACATATTTCTTTAGGACTCCCATGAACCTCTCAAAGGGGAACATATTGTGTAGAAATACGGGCCCCAGAATGACAATCTCATCGACTAGATGAACTAGGACGTGCGTCATGATATTAAAGAAGGATGGTGGGAACACCAGCTCGAAACTGACAAGACATTGCGCCACATCACTCCTTAGCCTTGGTATGATTTCTGGATTGATCACCTTCTGAGAGATTGCATTGAGGAATGCACATAGCTTCACAATGGCTAATCGGACGTTTTCCGGTAGAAGCCCCCTCAATGCAACCGGAAGCAGTTGCGTCATAATCACGTGGCAGTCATGAGACTTTAGGTTCTGGAACTTTTTCTCTGGCATATTTATTATTCCCTTTATATTCGACAAGAAGCCAGTCGGGACCTTCATACTGAGCAGGCATTCAAAGAAGATTTCTTTCTCTTCTTTCGTAAGAGCGTAGCTGGCAGGACCTTCATACTGCTTCGGAGGCATGCCGTCTTTTTCGTGCAAACGTTGCAGGTCCTCCCGTGCCTCAGGTGTATCTTTTGTCTTCCCATACACGCCCAAGAAGCCTAGCAGGTTCACGCAAAGGTTCTTCGTCACGTGCATCACGTCGATTGAAGAGTGGACCTCTAGCTCTTTCCAGTAGGGTAGGTCCCAAAATATAGATTTCTTCTTCCACATGGGTGCGTGTCCCTCAACGTCATTCGGAACAGCTAGTCCGCCGGGACCCTTTCCAAAGATTACGTGTAAATCATTGACCATAGCAAGTACGTGATCACCGGTACGCATGGCGGGCTTCTTCCGGTGATCTGCCTCGCCTTTGAAATGCTTGCCTTTCTTTCGACATTGATGGTTGGTCGGAAGAAATCGACGATGGCCCAGGTACACATTCTTCCTGCTTTTGTCCAGGTATATACTTTCAGTGTCATCTAAACAGTGCGTGCATGCGTGGTATCCCTTGTTTGTCTGTCCTGAAAGGTTACTGAGAGCGGGCCAATCGTTGATGGTTACAAACAGCAACGCGTGCAGGTTAAATTCCTCCTGTTTGTGCTCATCCCACGTACGTACACCGTTTCCAGTCCACAGTTGTAAAAGTTCTTCAACTAATGGCCTTAGGTACACATTAATGTCGTTGCCGGGTTGCTTAGGGCCTTGGATGAGAACTGGCATCATAATGAACTTCCGCTTCATGCACATCCAAGGAGGAAGGTTATACATACATAGAGTCACGGGCCAGGTGCTGTGATTGCTGCTCTGCTCCCCAAAAGGATTAATGCCATCCGCGCTTAAACCAAACCATACGTTCCTTGGGTCAGCTGCAAACTCAGCCCAGTACTTTCTCTCGATTTTTCTCCACTGCGACCCGTCAGCGGGTGCTCTCAACTTCCCGTCTTTCTTACGGTCCTCACTGTGCCATCGCATCAACTTGGCATGCTCTTCGTTTCTGAACAGACGTTTCAACCGTGGTATTATAGGAGCATACCACATCACCTTCACAGGAACCCTCTTCCTGGGGGGCTCGCCGTCAACATCACCAGGGTCATCTCGTCTGATCTTATACCGCAATGCACCGCATACCGGGCATGCATTCAGATCCTTGTACGCTCCGCGGTAGAGGATGCAGTCATTAGGGCATGCATGTATCTTCTGCACCTCCAATCCTAGAGGGCATACGACCTTCTTTGCTGCGTATGTACTGTCGGGCAATTCGTTATCCTTTGGAAGCTTCTTCTTCAATATTTTCAATAGCTTCTCAAATCCTTTGTCAGGCATAGCATTCTCTGCCTTCCACTGCAGCAATTCCAGTACGGTACCGAGCTTTGTGTTGCCATCTTCGCAATTGGGGTACAACCCTTTTTTGTGATCCTCTAACATGCGATCGAACTTCAGCTTCTCCTTTTGACTTTCGCATTGCGTCCTTGCATCGACAATGACCCGGCGGAGATCATCATCATCGGGCACTGGTTCCTCTTCATCTTCAGCAGCTTCCCCCTTGCAGCATCATTGGGCACATCGTCTGGTTCCTCTTGATCTTCAGCAGCTTCCCCCGTTGCAGCATCACCGTATTCAGGGCGCACATAGTTGTCATCGTCCTCTTCTTCTTCGCCGTCTTCCATCATAACCCCCATTTCTCCGTGCCTCGTCCAAACATTATAGTGTGGCATGAAACCCTTGTAAAGCCGGTGGGCATGAAGGATTTTCCGGTCAGAGTAAGACTTCGTATTCCCACATGTAGGGCATGGACAACACATAAAACCATTCTGCTTGTTTGCCTCAGCCACTTCGAGAAAATCATGCACGCCCTTAATGTACTCGGAGGTGTGTCTGTCACCGTACATCCATTGCCGGTTCATCTGCGTGCATTATATATAATTAAGTGTGTCAAAAACCATTACAGAACATCATGAATAGATAATTAAGTGACCAAATTAATAGAAGTTCATCATCACATTAGAACCAAAGTACATACATAGTTCTCATCTAACAACATATATATAGCTCTCCATAGCATCTAATTAATTAAACCATACATTGAAACTATGTAAAACATTTCAATGCGAAAACAAATGCGATCATAATCGCAACCAAGGTAATAATTGATCCAACGGCATAATGATACCAAGCCTCGGTATGAATGGCATATTTTCTAATCTTTCTAATCTTCAAGCGCATTGCATCCATCTTGATCTTGTGATCATCGACGACATCCGCAACATGCAACTCCAATATCATCTTCTCCTCCTCAATTTTTTTTATTTTTTCCTTCAAGTAATTGTTTTCTTCTTCAACTAAATTTAACCTCTCGACAATAGGGTCGGTTAGAATTTCTGGTTCAACCACCTCCTAGATAAATAAAATCTATGTCACGCTGGTCGGTATATTTGTCATAAACAATAAATGAATCAAATAGTTATAAAAAGATAATATATACCACATCCGAATCATAGACAGGACGAGGGCCGACGGGGGCGGATACCAAAACCATCGCACTATGTAATAAGAAGGAATAAAATAGTAAGAAAATTAGACAAGTATCTATCTAAAGTAAGAATTTTTTTCTTTCAAAAAGAAGATAAGAACAAGAGGCTCACCACGGTGTTGCCGGCGACGAGATCGGCGCGGGCGGTCGACGGCGGTGAAGACGGGAATGGGACGTGACGGGCCGCTAAACCTAGACAAATCTCGAGGAAAATGGAGCTCGGAGGTCGAGTTTCGAGAGGAGAAAGATTAACTAGTGTGGCTCGGGCATTTCATCGAACACCTCATGTGCATAGGAGGTTAGCTAGAGCACCACAAAGCCCTCCCCTCGCCGGCCAGAGAAAAACAGAGCACTGTGGAGTGCTCTGCCGTGGCGATGGGGTATATATAGGCACCTCATTGGTCCCGGTTCGTGGCATGAACCGGTACTAAATCCGGGCCTTCTGTCCCGGTTCATGCCAAGAACCGGGACAAATGGTTGTGGGCCAGGAGCGAGGACCATTAGTCCCGGTCCGTGGCTCGAACCGGGACAAATGGTTCCATACGAACCGGGACCAATGCCCACCAGGCCCCGGCCGGCCCCCTGGGCTCACGAACCGGGACCAATGCCCCCATGGGTCCCGGTTCGTGACTGAACCGGGCTAATGTGAAAACTGCCCTGTGACCTTTGCCCCGTTTTCTACTAGTGCTCCTTGCAACTCAATGTATCCAACAACAAAACAAGGTCATCGTCCAAGTGCAGAAGAAGTTAAGAACATACTACCGCTTGATGTGACCAACATTTTATGCAATCCTTACCAAGAAAACACATGGATGGGTACAAGAAAGTAGACAAAGCCATAAGTATAATGACCATTTCTTGAGATTACTTTACTTGGCCCACACGGTCTTTGCCACAACAAACGATGAATAATTGCCACCAAATATAGTAGCACAAAATAGGCCACCACTACAGGAATCAGCTACTTTGCCGTCCGCCAAGGCAGACGGCAAAGACATGGAAGGCGGACGGCGAAGGCCTTTGCCGTCTGCCGGACGGCAAAAGGCGTCGGCAAAGAAAGGATCGGCAAAGACCTTCTTTGCCGTTTGTTTCCTGACGCGAACAGCAAAGGAGCCTTTGCCATCAGCGGCGGACGGCAAAGAAAGCCGACGGCAATAAATTCGCTGTTAGTCCGTTAGGTGGCTAACGGCAGTCTTTGCCGTCCGTGGCTGACGGCAAAGAGCATCAGGCCTTTGCCGTCTGCCACTGTAGGCAAATTGACCAAATGGTCAGCTGCCAGGAAACACAGGTGGTTGCCCCGTGGCTTCTTTGCCGTCCGCGGCGGACGGCAAAGAGCCTGCATTGCCTTTTTTCTGTTTTTTCTTATACCCAACCATTTTCACAACAAATAGATGATACATATATATTTTTCACATGGCAAGTTCACAGCAAACATATGAGATACCCAACACATATAATTTCATCATACATGCATAGTTCCATCAACCATACATAGCAAATTCCACATACATGCATCCAACCATACATATTACAATAGTGTCATCCTACCATACATGCATAGTTCATCGATACAAAAGAAACATAGTTCATCCAAACAAGCACTCCATCCATGCAAGCTTCCGTGAAGCGAATGAATTCTGCAAAATGGGAAATAAGAAAGTTAGAAGAAGAAGATTAGAAGAAGAAGAAGAAGAAAATGAAGAAGAAGAAGAATATATGACATTTATGAGCTAATTTAGGTGAAATTGATCGTTTGTGAGCTAACATAGGTGAAATGGATCGTTTATGAGCTAACCTAGGTGAAATGGATTGCTTATGAGCTAACTTAGGTAAAATGCATCATTTTAGAGCTAACCTAGGTAAGATGGATCATTTTGGAGCTAACCTAGGTAAGATGGGTCATTTTAGAGCTAACTTGGGTAAATTTGATCATTTATGAGCTAAGTAAGGTAAAATGGGTCATTTTAGAGCTAACTTAGGTAAAATGGATCGTTTATGAGCTACTAAGGTAAAATGGATCATTTTAGAACTAACTTAGGTAAAATGGATCGTTTATGAGCTAACTAAGCTAATTATGCCATTTTTGACATAAGTAAGCTAAGTACATGTCATTATTGAGCAAACCTAGTTAACTAAGCATATTAGAGCTAACTTTGGTCATTTTAGAGGAAACAAAGCTAAGTATATATCGTTTTAGAGCTAACTTAGGTAAAATGGATGGTTTTGGAGGTCAGTAAGCTTATTAAGTCATTTTGGAGGAAATAAAGCTAAGTCTAGGTCTTTATGCATTTGTTAAGCAAAACACTAGAGAAACTTACCGTGATCATGGAGGTGTGGGAGCGGGCTGGCTCGTGCCGGTACCTGGAGAAGGATCGTGCGATGCTTGTTTGGAGTTACGCTGCACCAAAGATCATTTCCAATGTCTCGTTAGCATGATGACACTCAAATGTTAAGACTAGCAAGTAGTGTCCATTCAAATTAAACTCACCGTCGTCCCAGGAGCAATCACTGGCATCGGCGGAGCGGTCTGACCGGACTTCTCACACACAAACTGCACATTTGGTTTTGACGACTCAGTCATACTAGTTAGTAATGAGACAAACACTACATGAATGTTTTGGCTAATCAGCAGAAGAAACTTACCACAAGGAGCTCGTACATTGCCCTTGCCTGCATGTCATTCCATGCCCTCTCCTCCTCCAACATCTTTGTCGTCCTCTCCTCCAACTCCCGCTGTCTCTCCGCCGCCTCCGACAGAAGTTTCTCCGTTCTATCTCTCTCACTCTGTATAGCAGCCTGCAAGACCACTCCTCATTAGCATTTGTAATCATTGATGGAAGTGCACACAATGTAATGGAGAAAGATAGCTGAGTACGTATAACTAACCTTGAAGGCGAGTTGGACTGGCCGTTCACGAGGCCTTATCTCAGGAGCGGATCTCAACTGACGCGCCTTGATCTCCGGGAGAGTGCTAGGACAACGGATAAGTCCATCTCCAATGGCTATCGAGCCATGGGACCTCCCGCCACCAGCTATCATCACCAGCTCTGGATCAATGGGACCCTGGCTCGGGTTAAAGTCCTCCCCTTTCCTCGCCTTCCCTTGATCTCTATATTTCACGAGCTTGTCGTGGGAGGAGATGTTGGTGAAGTTGTTTGCATCATCGAGGTCAGACGGAGAGAATGCCTTGACTTTCTTGTAAGAGGCAGTATGGGCCATGGCATAGAGGTCGTACACCTCTGGCACCTTATCCGCCTTATTGTAGCGTGCCCGAAAGAGAGAAACAACGTAAATTAGTAATTACAGGGCTCAAGCTAGCATGATGAATGAATTGCATGAATCATGAAGCAAACCACATACCCAGTTCCGCCCGAACTGATATAAGTTGGAGCTGCCTTGATGGTGTGGCACACCTTCCATTTGGGCACGTTTGTCCTTGGCCGTGTTGTGGACGGCTAGCCATTCTTTTGAGCACCACTCATTGACCAACACCTCCCAACAATCCATCCGATCCGCACACCATCTCGGAGGCGCCTAAGTTAGCACATAGAAACTTGAGCGCTACGACTATGAATTACTAAATGAAGGAAGTAAGTACAAGGCTTAAGAATTACCTTCATGTATTGCTCCTTACTCAGGAACTTCTCGCGGCACGCCGGCTTGGGCTTCTTGATAGCATGCAAGGCGTAGTAGTCTCGAACAGCCTGCACCCGAGCCTCGTGTCGTAAGTTCTGTAGTTGGCGCTTGCAGACGTTCTCGATAACATTTGCCGCCTCCTCCTCGTATCCCTCCTCACACCTGTAGAATGTCTGCAATCAAATGAGACAATATTGATTAGTACAATTAATAACTAGCTAGTTGAATATTTTTAATTGTGTAAAGGAGAAATTACCCAGAACTTTCTGATCACCACGTCTGCCCTCGTGTCGCACAAGATGTTGGGGATCGTAGCAGAATTTTAAAATTTTCCTACGCTCACCAAGATCCATCTATGGAGTATACTAGCAACGAGGGGAAAGGAGTGCATCTACATACCCTTGTAGATCGCGAGCGGAAGCGTTCCAATGAACGAGGTTGATGGAGTCGTACTCGCCGTGATCCAAATCACCGATGACCGAGTGCCGAACAGACGGCACCTCCGCGTTCAACACACGTACGGAGCAGCGACGTCTCCTCCTTCTTGATCCAGCAAGGGGGAAGGAGAGGTTGATGGAGATCCAGCAGCACGACGGCGTGGTGGTGGATGTAGCAGGATCTCGGCAGGGCTTCGCCGAGCTTCTGCAAGAGGGAGAGGTGTTGCAGGGGAGGAGGGAGGCGCCAAAGGCTGTAGTACTGCTGCCCTCCCTCCCCCCCTTTATATAGGCCCCCTGGGAGGGGGGCCGCCGGCCAAGACCCATCTACATGGGGGGGGGGGGGGGGCGGCGACCAGGGGGGAGACTTGCCCCCAAGGCAAGTGGGGCGCCCCCCCACCCTAGGGTTTCCAACCCTAGGCGCAGGGGGGAGGCCCATTGGGGGCGCCCCAGCCCACTAAGGGCTGGTTCCCTTCCCACTTCAGCCCATGGGGCCCTCCGGGATAGGTGGCCCCACCCGGTGGACCCCCGGGACCCTTCCGGTGGTCCCGGTACAATACCGGTGACCCCCCGAAACTTTCCCGGTGGCCGAAACTTGACTTCCTATATATAATTCTTTACCTCCGGACCATTCCGGAACTCCTCGTGACGTCCGGGATCTCATCCGGGACTCTGAACAACTTTCGGGTTTCCGCATACTCATATCTCTACAACCCTAGTGTCACCGAACCTTAAGTGTGTAGACCCTACGGGTTCGGGAGACATGCAGACATGACGGAGACGCCTCTCCGGTCAATAACCAACAACGGGATCTGGATACCCATGTTGGCTCCCACATGTTACACGATGATCTCATCGGATGAACCACGATGTCGAGGATTCAATCAATCCCGTATACAATTCCCTTTGTCAATCGGTATGTTACTTGCCCGAGATTCGATCGTCGGTATCCCAATACCTTGTTCAATCTCGTTACCGGCAAGTCTCTTTACTCATACCGCAATGCATGATCCCGTGACTAACTCCTTAGCCACATTGAGCTCATTATGATGATGCATTACCGTGTGGGCCCAGAGATACCTCTCCGTCATACGGAGTGACAAATCCCAGTCTCGATCCGTGCCAACCCAACAGACACTTTCGGAGATACCCGTAGTGTACCTTTATAGTCACCCAGTTACGTTGTGACGTTTGGCACACCCAAAGCACTCCTACGGTATCCGGGAGTTGCACGATCTCATGGTCTAAGGAAAAGATACTTGACATTGGAAAAGCTCTAGCAAACGAACTACACGATCTTTGAGCTATGCTTAGGATTGGGTCTTGTCCATCACATCATTCTCCTAATGATGTGATCCCGTTATCAATGACATCCAAATGTCCATAGTCAGGAAACCATGACTATCTGTTGATCAACGAGCTAGTCAACTAGAGGCTTACTAGGGACACGTTGTGGTCTATGTATTCACACATGCATTACGATTTCTGGATAACACAATTATAGCATGAACAATAGACAATTACCATGAACAAAGAAATATAATAATAACCATTTATTATTGCCTCTAGGGCATATTTCAACAGTCTCCCACTTGCACTAGAGTCAATAATCTAGTTACATTGTGATGAATCAAACACCCATTGCGTCCTGGTGTTGATCATGTTTTGCTCTATGGAGAGGTTTAGTCAACGGATCTGCTACATTCAGGTCCGTATGTACTTTACAAATATCTATGTCTCCATTTTGAACACTTTCACGAATGGAGTTGAAGCGACGCTTGATATGCCTGGTCTTCCTGTGAAACCTGGGCTCCTTGGCAAGGGCAATAGCTCCAGTGTTGTCACAGAAGAGAGTCATCGGGCCCGACGCATTGGGAATCACCCCTAGGTCGGTAATGAACTCCTTCATCCAGACTGCTTCTTGCGCTGCCTCTGAGGCTGCCAAGTACTCCGCTTCACATGTAGATCCCGCCACGACGCTTTGCTTGCAACTGCACCAGCTTACTGCTCCTCCATTCAAAATATACACGTATCCGGTTTGTGACTTCGAGTCATCCAGATCTGTGTCAAAGCTAGCATCGACGTAACCCTTTACGACGAGCTCTTCGTCACCTCCATAAACGAGAAACATATCCTTAGTCCTCTTCAGGTACTTCAGGATATTCTTGACCGCTGTCCAGTGTTCCATGCCGGGATTACTTTGGTACCTTCCTACCAAACTTACGGCAAGGTTTACATCAGGTCTGGTACACAGCATGGCATACATAATAGACCCTATGGCCGAGGCATAGGGGATGACACTCATCTTTTCTCTATCTTCTGCCGTGGTCGGGCATTGAGCCGTGCTCAATTGCACACCTTGCAATACAGGCAAGAACCCCTTCTTGGACTGATCCATATTGAACTTCTTCAATATCTTGTCAAGGTACGTACTCTGTGAAAGACCAATGAGGCGTCTTGATCTATCTCTATAGATCTTGATGCCTAATATATAAGCAGCTTCTCCAAGGTCCTTCATTGAAAAACACTTATTCAAATAGGCCTTTATACTTTCCAAGAATTCTATATCATTTCCCATCAATAGTATGTCATCCACATATAATATGAGAAATGCTACAGAGCTCCCACTCACTTTCTTGTAAACACAGGCTTCTCCATAAGTCTGTGTAAACCCAAACGCTTTGATCATCTCATCAAAACGAATGTTCCAACTCCGAGATGCTTGCACCAGTCCATAGATGGAGCGCTGGAGCTTGCATACCTTGTTAGCATTCTTAGGATCGACAAAACCTTCCGGCTGCATCATATACAATTCTTCCTTAAGAAAGCCGTTAAGGAATGCCGTTTTGACGTCCATTTGCCATATCTCATAATCGTAGAATGCGGCAATTGCTAACATGATTCGGACGGACTTCAGCTTCGCTACGGTGAGAAAGTCTCATCGTAGTCAACCCCTTGAACTTGTCGATAACCCTTAGCGACAAGTCGAGCCTTATAGATGGCCACATTACCATCCGTGTCTGTCTTCTTCTTAAAGATCCATTTATTTTCTATGGCTCGCCGATCATCGGGCAAGTCATTCAAAGTCCATACTTCGTTTTCATACATGGATCCTATCTCCGATTTCATGGCTTCTAGCCATTTGTCGGAATCCGGGCCCGCCATCGCTTCTTCATAGTTCGAAGGTTCACCGTTGTCTAACAACATGATTTCCAGGACAGGATTGTCGTACCACTCTGGTGCGGAATGTGTCCTTGTGGACCTACAAAGTTCAGCAGTAACTTGATCCGAAGCTTCATGATCATCATCATTAACTTCCTCCCCAGTCGGTGTAGGCACCACAGGAACACTTCCCGCGCTGCGCTACTTTCCGGTTCGGAAGGGGTGACTATCACCTCATCAAGTTCCACTTTCCTTCCACTCAATTCTTTCGAGAGAAACTCTTTCTCCAGAAAGGACCCGTTCTTGGCAACAAAGATCTTGCCTTCGGATCTGAGGTAGAAGGTATACCCAATAGTTTCCTTGGGGTATCCTATGAAGACGCATTTTTCCGACTTGGGTTCGAGCTTTTCAGGTTGAAGTTTCTTGACATAAGCATCGCATCCCCAAACTTTTAGAAATGACAGCTTAGGTTTCTTCCCAAACCATAATTCATACGGTGTCGTCTCAACGGATTTCGACGGAGCCCTATTTAAAGTGAATGCGGCAGTCTCTAAAGCATAGCCCCAAAATGAGAGCGGTAGATCGGTAAGAGACATCATAGATCGCACCATATCCAATAGAGTGCGATTACGACGTTCGGACACACCGTTTCGCTGAGGTGTTCCAGGCGGCGTGAGTTGTGAAACGATTCCACATTTCCTTAAGTGCGTACCAAATTCGTGACTTAAATATTCTCCACCACGATCTGATCGTAAGAACTTTATTTTCCTGTCACGTTGATTCTCAACCTCACTCTGAAATTCCTTGAACTTTTCAAAGGTTTCAGACTTGTGTTTCATTAGGTAAACATACCCATATCTACTTAAGTCATCAGTGAGAGTGAGAACATAACGATATCCTCCGCGAGCCTCAACACTCATTGGACCGCACACATCGGTATGTATGATTTCCAATAAGTTGGTTGCTCGCTCCATTGTTCCAGAGAACGGAGTCTTGGTCATCTTACCCATGAGGCATGGTTCACACGTGTCAATTGATTCGTAATCAAGAGACTCCAAAAGTCCATCTGCATGGAGCTTCTTCATGCGCTTGACACCAATGTGACCAAGGCGGCAGTGCCACAAGTATGCGGGACTATCGTTATCAACTTTACATCTTTTGGTATTCACACTATGAATATGTGTAACATCACGTTCGAGATTCATCAAGAATAAACCATTGACCAGCGGGGCATGACCATAAAACATATCTCTCAAATAAATAGAACAACCATTATTCTCGGATTTAAATGAGTAGCCATCTCGAATTAAACGAGATCCAGATACAATGTTCATGCTCAAAGCTGGCACTAAATAACAATTATTGAGGTTTAAAACTAATCCCGTAGGTAGATGCAGAGGTAGCGTGCCGACGGCGATCACATCGACCTTGGAACCATTCCCGACGCGCATCGTCACCTCGTCCTTTGCCAGTCTCCGTTTATTCCGCAGTTCCTGTTTTGAGTTACAAATATGAGCAACCGCACCGGTATCAAATACCCAGGAGCTACTACGAGTACTGGTAAGGTACACATCAATTACATGTATATCACATATACCTTTGGTGTTGCCGGCCTTCTTGTCCGCTAAGTATTTGGGGCAGTTCCGCTTCCAGTGACCACTTCCCTTGCAATAAAAGCACTCAGTCTCAGGCTTGGGTCCATTCTTTGACTTCTTCCCGGCAACTGGCTTACCGGGCGCGGCAACTCCCTTGCCGTCCTTCTTGAAGTTCTTCTTACCCTTGCCGTTCTTGAACTTAGTGGTTTTATTCACCATCAACACTTGATGTTCTTTTCTGATCTCCACCTCCGCTGATTTCAGCATCGAATATACCTCAGGAATGGTCTTTTCCATCCCCTGCATATTGAAGTTCATCACAAAGCTCTTGTAGCTTGGTGGAAGCGACTGAAGGATTCTGTCAATGACCGCGTCATCCGGGAGATTAACTCCCAGCTGAGACAAGCGGTTGTGTAACCCAGACATTCTGAGTATGTGCTCACTAACAGAACTATTCTCCTCCATTTTACAGCTGAAGAACTTGTCGGAGACTTCATATCTCTCGACCCGGGCATGAGCTTGGAAAACCATTTTCAGCTCTTCGAACATCTCATATGCTCCATGCTTCTCAAAACGCTTTTGGAGCCCCGGTTCTAAGCTGTAAAGCATGCCGCACTGAACGAGGGAGTAATCATCAGCACGTGATTGACAAGCGTTCATAGCGTCTTGGTTCTCTGGGATTGGTGCTTCACCTAGCGGTGCTTCTAGGACATAATCTTTCTTGGCTGCTATGAGGATGATCCTCAGGTTCCGGACCCAGTCCGTATAGTTGCTGCCATCGTCTTTCAGCTTGGTTTTCTCTAGGAACGCGTTGAAGTTGAGGACAACGTGGGCCATTTGATCTACAAGACATATTGTAAAGATTTTAGCCTAAGTTCATGATAATTAAGTTCATATAATCAAATTATTCAATGAACTCCCACTCAGATAGACATCCCTCTAGTCATCTAAGTGAAACATGATCCGAGTTAACTAGGCCGTGTCCGATCATCACGTGAGATGGACTAGTCAAGATCGGTGAACATCTCCATGTTGATCGTATCTTCTATACGACTCATGCTCGACCTTTCGGTCCTCCGTGTTCCGAGGCCATGTCTGTACATGCTAGGCTCGTCAAGTCAACCTAAGTGTATTGCGTGTGTTCCGAGGCCATGTCTGTACATGCTAGGCTCGTCAACACCCGTTGTATGCGAACGTTAGAATCTATCACACCCGATCATCACGTGGTGCTTCGAAACAACGAACCTTCGCAACGGTGCACAGTTAGGGTGAACACTTTCTTGAAATTATTATAAGGGATCATCTTACTTACTACCGTCGTTCTAAGCAAATAAGATGCAAAACATGATAAACATCACATGCAATCAAATAGTGACATGATATGGCCAATATCATTTTGCTCCTTTGATCTCCATCTTCGGGGCACCATGATCATCTTCGTCACCGGCATGACACCATGATCTCCATCATCATGATCTCCATCATTGTGTCTTCATGAAGTTGTCACGCCAACGATTACTTCTACTTCTATGGCTAACGCGCTTAGCAATAAAGTAAAGTAATTTACATGGCGTTATTCAATGACACGCAGGTCATACAAAAAATAAAGACAACTCCTATGGCTCCTGCCGGTTGTCATACTCATCGACATGCAAGTTGTGATTCCTATTACAAGAATATGATCAATCTCATACATCACATATATCATTCATCACATCTTCTGGCCATATCACATCACATAGCACATGCTGCAAAAACAAGTTAGACGTCCTCTAATTGTTGTTGCAAGTTTTTACGTGGCTTGAATAGGTTTCTAGCAAGAACGTTTCTTACCTACGTAAAACCACAACGTGATGTGCCAATTTCTATTTACCCTTCATAAGGACCCTTTTCATCGAATCCGTTCCGACCAAAGTGGGAGAGACAGACACCCGCTAGCCACCTTATGCAACTAGTGCATGTCAGTCGGTGGAACCTGTCTCACGTAAGCGTACGTGTAAGGTCGGTCCGGGCCGCTTCATCCCACAATGCCGCCGAAACAAGATAAGACTAGTAGCGGCAAGAAGAATTGGCAACATCTACGCCCACAACTGCTTTGTGTTCTACTCGTGCATAGTAACTACGCATAGGCCTGGCTCATGATGCCACTGTTGGGGATCGTAGCAGAATTTTAAAATTTTCCTACGCTCACCAAGATCCATCTATGGAGTATACTAGCAACGAGGGGAAAGGAGTGCATCTACATACCCTTGTAGATCGCGAGCGGAAGCGTTCCAATGAACGAGGTTGATGGAGTCGTACTCGCCGTGATCCAAATCACCGATGACCGAGTGCCGAACGGACGGCACCTCCGCGTTCAACACACATACGGAGCAGCGACGTCTCCTCCTTCTTGATCCAGCAAGGGGGAAGCAGAGGTTGATGGAGATCCAGCAGCACGACGGCGTGGTGGTGGATATAGTGGGATCTCGGCAGGGCTTCGTCGAGCTTCTGCAAGAGGGAGGGGTGTTGCAGGGGAGGAGGGAGGCGCCAAAGGCTGTAGTACTGCTGCCCTCCCTCCCCCCTTTATATAGGCCCCCTGGGAGGGGGGGCGCCGGCCAAGACCCATCTACATGGGGGGGCGGCGGCCAGGGGGGAGACTTGCCCCCCAAGGCAAGTGGGGCGTCCCCACCCTAGGGTTTCCAACCCTAGGCGCAGGGGGGAGGCCCATGGGGGGCGCCCCAGCCCACTAAGGGCTGGTTCCCTTCCCACTTCAGCCCATGGGGCCCTCCGGGATAGGTGGCCCCACCCGGTGGACCCCCGGGACCCTTCCGGTGGTCCCGGTACAATACCGGTGACCCCCGAAACTTTCCCGGTGGCCGAAACTTGACTTCCTATATACAATTCTTTACCTCCGGACCATTCCGGAACTCCTCATGACGTCCGGGATATAATCCGGGACTCCAAACAACTTTCGGGTTTCCGCATACTCATATCTCTACAACCCTAGCGTCACCGAACCTTAAGTGTGTAGACCCTACGGGTTCGGGAGACATGCAGACATGACCGAGATGCCTCTCCGGTCAATAACCAACAGCGGGATCTGGATACCCATGTTGGCTCCCACATGTTCCACGATGATCTCATCGGATGAACCACGATGTCGAGGATTCAATCAATCCCGTATACAATTCCCTTTGTCAATCGGTATGTTACTTGCCCGAGATTCGATCGTCGGTATCCCAATACCTTGTTCAATCTCATTACCGGCAAGTCTCTTTACTCGTACCGCAATGCATGATCCTGTGACTAACTCCTTAGCCACATTGAGCTCATTATGATGATGCATTACCGAGTGGGCCCAGAGATACCTCTCCGTCATACGGAGTGACAAATCCCAGTCTCGATCCGTGCCAACCCAACAGACACTTTCGGAGATACCCGTAGTGTACCTTTATAGTCACCCAGTTATGTTGTGACGTTTGGCACACCCAAAGCACTCCTACGGTATCCGGGAGTTGCACGATCTCATGGTCTAAGGAAAAGATACTTGACATTGGAAAAGCTCTAGCAAACGAACTACACGATCTTTGAGCTATGCTTAGGATTGGGTCTTGTCCATCACATCATTCTCCTAATGATGTGATCCCGTTATCAATGACATCCAAATGTCCATAGTCAGGAAACCATGACTATCTGTTGATCAACGAGCTAGTCAACTAGAGGCTTACTAGGGACACGTTGTGGTCTATGTATTCACACATGCATTACGATTTCCGGATAACACAATTATAGCATGAACAATAGACAATTACCATGAACAAAGAAATATAATAATAATAACCATTTATTATTGCCTCTAGGGCATATTTCCAACACAAGACACCGTCGATAATCTCACCCGGCGGGGCCGGGCCAGCCAAGTAGTGCTCCCAGCTCAATCCAAGCTCTGGAAGCCGACCCTCACCAGGGAACGTGACAAACCCCGGGAAGTTTTGCCGGCAAAGCACTCCAAGGACGGAGTTGGGCCGGCGGACCTTCTCATGGTGGTCCCAACCCCTGCAGCTTGACAAGGCCAATGCATTAGATATTTGAAGAAACGTGAATGCAGAAGGTACAAAAATATTAAATGCACTTACCTCTCCCCATCAGGGAAAATCAACCACCTCTGCTCGCGGGTCGCCGGCATGGACGGGAGCCGTGTACAACCACGCTGGTAGACGGTGCCCCCCTCCTCCTCAATATCAGTCGGCTCCCCGCCATCATCAGCATGGCCACTCGGCCCCTCAGGATGATCCGGCCAGGTACCCCATCCAGACGTGTGCTCGTCCGGGGTCTCGTGGGCCCAACTATCGTGGGCCGAAGGCCCGTGGACCCAAGGCTCGTGGACCGGAGTCCGTGTAGCCTCCTCCTCAGACGAGTCCACCCTAGCAGACACGTGCTCGGGTGAGATAGCTAGGGGTGGCGGCGAGGAAGGCACCCTAGCAATCCTGTGCTCGGGTGAAACAGCTGGGGGTGGCGGCGAGGAAGGCACCCTAGCAGTCACCCTACCTCCTCTCCCGCGACCACGTGCTCCAGCTTCTCTCTTCTTCCCTCCCTTTCCTCGTCCCCTGCTGGGCACCGCGGTTGACGAAGAAGGGCCCGGCGGTGTCGCCATACTGTCCAGCAATGCTCGGTGGATTTGTGCGGGTGGAATGGAAGACCTCCCACCACACGCCGACGAAGAAGGGGCCTCGGAGCGCTCCGGACCAGCTCCCACCATCTTTCAACACCTGCCATGACAAAGAGTAAACGAAATTAATACAACATAAAAAAATACCGACATGAATAATAATATATGATGTTTTTCATAACAAAATCAAAATATATATATGATGTTTAAATCTACCCGATCAACACAATTATATATGATGTTTCTCATAACAAAATCGAAAAATATATGACCTAACTCATAATTCACAAAATATATGACCCTGTCGGGGTGCTGTTTCGGGGTCGGGGTGTCGGGGTCGGGGTCGGGGTGTCGTGCCGGGGTGTCGGGGTGCCGTGTCGGGGTCGGGGTGGCGTGTCGGGGTCGGGGTGCCGTGTCGGGGTCGGGGTGCTGTTTCGGGGTCGGGGTGTCGGGGTCGGGGTGTCGGGGTCGGGGTGTGGTGTCAGGGTGTCGGGGGTCGGGGGTCGGGGTGTCGGGGTGGCGTGTCGAGGTCGGGGTGTCGGGGTCGGGGTCGGGGTGTGTGTCGCGGTCGGGGCACGTGACAGCCTTTTCTTCTTCTCTTCTTCTCCTCCTCCTCTTCCTCCCTCCTCCTCCTCCTCTTCTTCTTCTTCTTCTTCTTCTTATTCTTATTCTTCTTCTTTCTTCTTCTTGTTTTCTTTCTTCTTCTCCCTCCTCCTTTTCCCTCCTCCTCCTCTTTCTTCTTCTTCTTCTTCTTCTTCTTCTTCTTCTTCTTCTTCTTCTTTTCTTTCTTCTCCTCCCTCCTCCTCTTCCTCCCTCCTCCTCCTCCTTCTACTCTTCTTCTTCTTCTGAACTAAAACTAAAACTAATCTAAAATAAACTAAACTAAAAATAAAAACTAAAACTAAACTGAAACTAAAACTAAAGTAAAACTATAACTAAAACTAGGGTTTAGGGTTTCCTCTTCCTCTTCTTTTCTTTCTTCTTCTCCCTCCTCCTCTTCCTCCCTTCTCCCCTCTTCTTCTTCTTCTTCCCCTTCTACATATTCTAGCACTAAAACTAAACTGAATCTAACACTAAATCTAACAGTAAGACATATCTAGCACTAAATCTAACACTAACAATTAAACAGCAAAAAAAAGAAAAAACAGAAAAAAATAACTCACCGGAGCGGCGACGGGGGCGATGGTGGTGCCGGGGCGGTGAGCGGCGGCGCCGAGCCGGCAGGGAGGCGGGGGCGATGGGGTCGCGGTGGCGCCGGGGGCGACGGTGGCGCCGGGTGGTGGGCGGGTGGTGGGGGCGGCGGGGCGCCGGGGTGGTGGGGGTGCCGGGGCGTTGGGGCAGTCGGGCGGCGACGTGGTGGGGCACCAGGGCGCCGGGACGGCTGGGTGGTGGGGCGACGAGGCATCGGCGAGTGGGGGGCGGTGGGGTGGTGGGTCGACGGGGCAAGCGGCAGCGGGTGGCGGGGGCAGCGGCGGTGTAACGTCCCGGATCCGATGCGCCAGATGTCTTCCAGTTATTCGCCGTTGTTGCCTTGTCATTTGCTTGCTGTTGCATTTTGCCATGTCATCATCTGCATTTCATCTGCATGCTTTTCAAAACTTGCATCCGGTCCTTTTCCCCGTTGTCCGTTTCGCGATCCGACACTCTCGCACGCGCCCGTCGCACCTCTCAGACCTTGTTTCGTGAGTGGCTTAAAAATGTTCTCGGAATGAGATGAAACTCGGCGTGTAGTCTTATTATAGTGTAGATAGGCCGCCTGCCAAATTTCATCGCATTCGGAGTTCGTTTGACTGCCCAACCGTTAAATTTATAACCGTGATATAGCCGGTATAGACGTTGGACATTTTCGGTATTTCGGAAACAGTTGCCGGGCTGCACTTCTATTCTCTCCCCTCAGCCCAAGCCATCCTACACAGCCCATCTAGCCCACCTACACTACCCCTCCGCTCCGGACCGTCAGATCACGATCCGATGCCCGAAAACACCCCCTAGACCCAAACCCTAGCACCTACCCTATATATACACCCCTTCCTTCCAAAAATGGGCTACCCTAGTCTTCCCCTACCCCTAGACCCCCTTCTCCTCGGATCAGCCGCCGCCAGCCTCGTTTTCAGCGCCGTCCCTCTCCCTCCTCGCCACTTGGCGCCGCCGCCAGCGCCCTGCAGCCAACCCCCGTGCGCCACCTCACCCCAGCAGCCTCCCGCAACCAACCAGGAGCAGCCACTTGGCGTCTCCATGTCGCCCCCACGCCCCAGCGCCGCCGCGGCCCGCCAGGCCCGTGGGAGGCCCGCCCCGAGCCGGATCTGGGCCCGAGGCGTCCGCTCCGTGTCGCCGCCTGCCGGAGCGCCCCAGCGCCCTGCCGCGTCCTCCGCCCCGCGCCGCCCGACCTCCCGTCGCCGGCCGCCCTGCCGCGCCGCCCCGCGTCCGCTCTGGTCCGGATACGGCGAGATCCGGCCGGAGGGAGCTCCCCCTCGCCTTCCTCCGCCTCGCCGGCGCGCCGGAGCACCGCCCCGCCGCCGGGACAGCCCCGTCCGGATTCTTCCCCGACCGCGAACCAAACAGGAGCCGGATCCCCTTCATCCCGCACCGCGTCATCCATTTTTCCCGAGGGTGAGATTTCTTCCAAGTCCCAGCATTCATACATCATGTGTGCATATTCATCATGCCGTAACTTCATGTGTGCTGCTCCGTTTTGTGCGTGTAATGTGTCAAAAATGTTCATCATGAGATACTCTTCATTTCATTCCATTGTGTCATGTTTGTTTGAGTCCATCTTGATGTCTTAATCATCGTTGCAAGAGTGCTATATGATGTTAACTGCTGTCTGTTTATAGAACTTGGTGATTTGTCTTTTTCATTGCATTTTGTGTGTGCATCCTATGAGCATGAGCTCTACATGTGTTTTGAACTTAATCATGCCATCTTTACAGTGGTGCTTATCTTGTATTTTTGTGATATATGTGGTGACTGGCACAAGCATGCAAAGTAGCCTCCATGATGTTGCTGATTTATGTGACTTAGTCATTTCTGCTGAGTCTGTAGCTGTAACATTGTGATGCCATGATAACCTGCTTCTACAAGTCAATCTATGCCTAATCTGGAGATATTTACTAAGGGTGTTTTGTTATACATGTTATGATGTATCCATCCATGCCCTTGGTTGGATTTATAGCCTGCTGTAGCTTGTCACAACTTGCTCTCAAATTGCTAAATAATGTTGCTGTCAGCCTGTTAACATGAAGTTCAGTTTTGGACATGTGTTTTGCTAGTGATCCATGCACCCTATGAACTTGCTCTTGCCATGCTTAGCTTCATAAGTATGCCATCTTACTGTTGGATGCCTTCACATGCCATGAAATGCGTTGTGATGAGTGATTTGAGCTCGCAAAGATGCCTTCATAATTCTGTTTATGCCATGCTCAGTTTTTCTGCCAAGTCTGAATCTGTTTATGAAACTTGCTATATTTACATGGGTGCCATCATATCTTCTGTGCCTTTTTGGCTCGTGATCAGTAAGGGACTTTTGTTTTATGCAATTAGTAGATTCATACCATGCCTTTGTCTGCTAGGATCTATTCCTGTAGCATGTTGTATGATAGCTCTAAACTTTGCAACCTGTCCAGTAATTTCTGCTAAGTCTGTGAAACTGTTATTGTTTGCAATATTGCGATGTCCTTTTAAGCAGGTTCTAGGGATTTTTGGGGATAGCTCAGTGTTCATGTTTGGTAATGCTTTACCTGCATATCACGCCCATGCCTTTTGTTTTCATGTTGGGGTGCTGTAGCATGTTGTTATGATGCGTGCAAAATGCCTAGTGCTGTTTTGGACAGATTGTTGTTATATCTTGTTTGGAGTGTATGTGTTGCACCGTTGCTCCGTTTTGAGAATGCTCTATATGAAACTTGCTTAGTTTTGCATGTAGTTTCATATTACCTTGTTGCATTCTTGTTTTGAGAGTGTTTGCTTGATGTTTGAATGCATTTTGCATCAATGCCATGTTTAACTTGTTTTGCTCATATCTTCTAGGCCATAGCTCCGAACTAAATGAACTTTATATGTAACTTGACTAGAATTTCGTGTAGATCATCATGGTGCTCTTTAACTTGCTGTTTAACAACTTCAACTTAATGTTTGTTCAGATCTGGACCAATTCGAAACTTGCATATGGGGACTTACCGGAATTGTTATATGTTATTTCCGGCCTTATTTAAACTTGCCTTGATGTGTTGCTCTTGTATGCATCATCTCTTGCCATGAGTAGCTTCATGTAGCCGTGTCATGCATCATACTTGGTCGAGCATCATGCCTTGTCATGTGTTATGTGTTTACCTTGTTGTTTGCTTCTTTCCGGTTTGTGCTTCTCCTCGATAGTTCCTGTTTCGTTGCGTTCGTGAGGATTCGTTCGTCTACGCTTGGTTCGTCTTCGTGGCTTCACCTTCTTCATGGACTCGTTCTTCTTCCTAGCGGGATTTCAGGCAAGATGACTGTCACCTTGGATCTCATTACTATCATTGCTATGCTAGTTGCTTCGTTCTATCGCTATGCTGCGCTACCTATCACTTGCTCTTCAAGCCTCCCAAATTGCCATGAAACCACCTCTAACCTTTGTCACCCTTCCTAGCAAACCATTGTTTGGCTATGTTACCGCTTTTGCTCAGCCCCTCTTATAGCGTTGTTAGTTGCAGGTGAAGATGAAGTTTGCTCCATGCTGGATTATGTTTATGTTGGGATATCACAATATCTCTTATTTAATTAATGCATCTATATACTTGGTAAAGGGTGGAAGGCTCGACCTTATGCCTGGTGTTTTGTTCCACTCTTGCCGCCCTAGTTTTTCGTCATATCGGTATTGTGTTCCCGGATTTTGCGTCCCTAACGCGGTTGGGTGTTATGGGAACCCTTTGACAGTTCGCCTTGAATAAAACTCCTCCAGCAAGGCCCAACCTTGGTTTTACATTTGCCTCACCTAAGCCTTTTTCATTTGAGAGTCGCGCTCCTGAGGGTCATCTTTATTTTACCCCCCCGGGCCAGTGCTCCTCTGAGTGTTGGTCCAAACTAGAGCACCATGCGGGACCGTCCCTTGGCAACTTGGGTTACGTTGGTACCTGTACGCTTAGTGAAAGAACATGCGGTGCCCCCATGTTTGGTTTTGGTAATTGATGACAATCTCTATGGACTAATGGTTGCCTTGAGTTATATTTGAAGGATTTGTCCATAGGCTTTTCTTGAAGTCCATGTGTTGGTTTCAAGGAGTTTATGTGGTGACCAAGGTGTTGTTAAGGAATTATCCAAAGATTGGTCATGTGAGAGTAGAGCTTATTGCAAGCATGTCTTGAAGAAGAAGATTGTGTGATCATTCATGTTTACCTTCAAGACATCATCCAAATGAAGAGAGTTGGAGAGAGTCAAGGTTGATCAAGACTAAGTCAAGAGTGAATCAAGTTGATCAACACACAAAGCGCACAAGATGTACCGAGAGGGATCAAGCGATCCCATGGTGTGGTAAGCATTGTCGATTACTCTTTGTGTACTAACCCATGATCTTTGTGAGAGTTCTTTGTGGGGTTAGGTTGCGGTGTGCAAGTTCAAGTGAAGCATCATGAAGAGATCAAATGCTTGAAGCTTGCCGTCCATTGTGGCGACAATGGACTTGTGAAGATGTTGCGGTACGCAAGTTCAAGTGAAGCATCATGAAGAGATCAAATGCTTGAAGCTTGCCGTCCATTGTGGTGACAATGGACTTGTGAAGATGTGCGGAAGAGTGGCTCACCCATAGTGGAGTATGGGGGAGCAATCAACTAGTCTTCATCGAGCCAACACAACCAAGAAAGGTGGTCCAACTTGAGGGAGTCAAGATCGTCATCATCTAGCTCAAGTGGACCATGTGCAAGGCAAAGGTTTGCTCTTGATAGGTTTTCTATGTTACCGGTCTCATGATGGTAGTTGGGAGACCGGGTTATAGGATCGATTGCCGTACTATCAAGGGGGGCTCTCGATGAGTAGCTTGATCGTATCGTTCATAGAGAGCTCAAACCATTGCATCCTTGCATCATCTTTGTTGGTTCTTGTTTGGTTCTTCTCTTTGTGAGTTTTGGAGCTTATGGTCATCTTGATGACAAGCTCGAGTTCATCGAAAACGGAGTTCACTCGCATCTTCTATGATGTTTTCGATGTTGGAGGTTATGCCGGTTCTTCTCGGTTGGAGGTTTCACTCCTCTATTTTTTTGGCATACCTCCCCTGCCTCTTCTTACTATAACCAGTCGCTGTTTTGATGCTACTCGTCTTTCTCAATCCAACAAGCTTGAGTTTGCTCAATTCGGAGCTCATATGCAGAAGTTATGGCAGTTTTGGCTTCCTAGCGGTAGTACCGCGGCCAGAGCGGCAGTACCGCTTATCGCCCCAAGCGGTAGTACCGCTGTCCAAAGCGGTAGTACCGCCTATGGCCATAAGCGGTAGTACGGCTACGGTTCCGCGCTGGTACCGCCTCGATTTTGGGTCTTGCATTTTTCGTGTCGAGTTTTGCAGTAGTTGCACGGCAGTAAGGCACGGCAGTTCCACCTATAAGCGGTATTACCGCCCTGATGGGCGGTAGTACCGCCTATAAGCGGTAGTACCGCTCCGGTCGGGCGGTAGTACCGCTACTGCATTTTTGGTCCCGTGTTCTGCTCCTCCGGCGGTAGTACCGCTGGGGTGCGCGGTAGTACCGCCCCAAGGTTCATGTTTGGTTGCTCCTTTTCCCTGCTTCTTCCGCCAGAACGGTAGTACCGCTCGTGGAGCGGTAGTACCGCTCGTGTGTGGGCTGAGCACATAATGGTTGGATTTTCCCCTTCTATAAAAGGGGGTCTTCTTCCCCATTGAACCTTATCTCTTGAGCTCGTGTTCTTCCCCCATTGTTGTCCTTCTTCGAGCTTGCTAACTCTCAATCCCTCCATGGATTCTTGCTAGTTTTTGAGGGAAAAGAGAGAGGAGATCTAGATCCACATTTCCACCAATCACTTTCTCCTCTATGTGAGGGGAACCCCTTGGATCTAGATCTTGGAGTTCTTGGTGTTCTCCTTCTTGTTCTTCCTCTCATTTTCTTCCCTAGCATTAGTTGCTTCGGTGGGATTTGAGAGAGAAGGACTTGGGCACTCCGTGTGCCCTTGCCATTGCATTTGGTGCATCGGTTTGAGTTCTCCACGGTGATACGTGGAAGTTACAAGTTGAGAAGCTTATTACTCTTGGGTGCTTGGTGCCCTTGAGCTTGTTCCTCTTGGGTGCTTGGGCACCCTAGACGGTTGGTGGTGTTCGGAGCTCAATCATTGTGGTGTAAAGCTCCGGGCAAGCGTCGGGGTCTCCAATTAGGTTGTGGAGATCGCCCCGAGCAATTTGACGGGTACCGGTGACCGCCCCCAAGGGTTGCCAAAGTGTACGGGTTCGGTGACCGCCCCCAAGGGTTGCCATTTGTACGGGTTCGGTGACCGCCCTCAAGGGTCCCTTAGTGGAATCACGGCATCTTGCATTGTGCGAGGGCGTGAGGAGATTACGGTGGCCCTAGTGGCTTCTTGGGGAGCATTGTGCCTCCACACCGCTCCAAACGGAGATTAGCATCCGCAAGGGTGTGAACTTCGGGATACATCGTCGTCTCCACGTGCCTCGGTTATCTCTTAACCAAACCCTTTACTTACGCACTTTACTTTGTGATAGCCATATTGTTTCTTGTCATATATCTTGCTATCACTTAGTTGTTTATCTTGCTTAGCATAAGTTGTTGGTGCACATAGGTGAGCCTAGTTGTTGTAGGTTTTGTGCTTGTCAAATTAACCGCTAGGTTTATTCCGCATTTGTTCAAGCCTAAACCGTAATTATTTTAAAGCGCCTATTCACCCCCCCCCCTCTAGGCGACATCCACGATCTTTCACTTAGCTTATCCGGTGTGCCCTGAGAACGAGATATGTGCAGCTCCTATCGGGATTTGTCGGCACATTCGGGCGGTCTTGCTGGTCTTGTTTTACCATTGCCGAAATGTCTTATAACCGGGATTCCGAGACTGATCGGGTCTTCCCGGGAGAAGGAATATCCTTCGTTGATCGCGAGAGCTTATCATGGGCTAAGTTGGGACACCCCTGCAGGGTATAAACTTTCGAGAGCCGTGCCCGCGGTTATGTGGCAGATGGGAATTTGTTAATGTCCGGTTGTAAAGAACTTGACACTTGACTTAATTAAAACGCATCAACCGCGTGTGTAACCATGATGGTCTCTTTTCGGCGGAGTCCGGGAAGTGAACACGGTTTTTGGGTTATGTTTGACGTAAGTAGGAGTTCAGGATCACTTCTTGATCATTGCTAGTTTCACGACCGTTCCGTTGCTTCTCTTCTTGCTCTTATTTGCGTATGTTAGCCACCATACATTCTTAGTCGCTGTTGCAACCTCACCACCTATCATTTCCTTACCCATTAAGCTTTGCTAGTCTTGATATCCATGGTAATGGGATTGCTGAGTCCTCATGGCTCACAGATTACTACAACAACAGTTGCAGGTACAGGTTTTGCGATGATCATGACGCGAGAGCGATGTTAGCTTGTATTGGAGTTCTTCTTCTGCTTCTTCTTCGATCAGGGGATAGGTTCCAGGTCGGCAGCCTGGGCTAGCAGGGTGGATGTCGTTTGAGCTTCTGTTTGTGTTTCATCCATAGTCGGATGTTGCTCTTATGTATGATGTTGGTGTATTCTTGCGGCATTTGTATGCCTTGTATGTATCCCCATCTATTATGTAATGTTGATGTAATGATATCCACCTTGCAAAAGCGTCTTCAAGATGCGCTTCTATCCTTGGTGGGACCTTCGAGTTCCTTTAGGATATGGTCGCATCTTGGGCGTGACAGGCGGGTAGTGGGGGCGGCGGCGGGCGGCGGGGGCTGCTCTGGTCGTCGGGGAGGAGAGAGGGAGATAAACAGAGAGAAGGGGCGGGGTGGGGCTCGGCCGTTAGTTAGGTCACTTCTTTGTCGTCCGCCCACCCTTTGCCGTCCGCTTTGTTTCCTCTTTGCCGTCTAGCAGACGGCAAAGAGGGGGCCGTTAAGTTTTTTCCAATTAGCTCCTTTAGTGGGGCCAGCTCTCTCTTTGCCGTCAGCCAGCGGACGGCAAAGAATTTTTGTCGTCCGCTAGCAGACGGCAAAGAACAGGCTGATGGCAAAGACCTTCTTTACCATCAGCCTATTCTTTGCCGTCCGTTTAAGCGGACGGCAAAGACCTTCTTTGTCGTCCGCCAGCGGACGGCAAAGAACTGGCAGCCGGGAAATAAGCTAATTCCAGTAGTGCACTCCTTATTCTGGTCTTCTCTGTCATCAGAAGCCATAGTGGAACATAAATTGGTATAAATAATGAGAGCAAAGACCCATCTAGACTTGTGTTAGATATATGTGTGAGGATGTACTACAAAGTACATACCACGTTCTATGTACCTATGCAGATGGATATAGTTGAAGCAACATGATTTTACTTCAGTCGTGAAGGGGAGGGGGCTAGAGCTCCCTGTCCCTAACATAAGGTGGGGAGGAGGTGTTGAAAATATGCCTTAGAGGCAATAATAAAGTACTATTTCTTCATGTTCGTAATTAAAGTTTATATTTGTGTGTTGTGTTGCAATGATTCTTAAATACGAGATTACGAGAAAAACTCAGTTGCATGTGTGGAAACATAAACGATAGATAAATCCCTAGTCACGCCTCTAATACTAGCTCATCTTTTGCAGATGATCATGTTTTTTCTGATCATAGGGCATTGTTAAAGTAATAAGAATACCGACAATAATGAGATCACATTATTGGCAGAATGGTGGTGGTGTTGGATAGACCTAACTTTGATATACTGTGAGACCCCGTCATCACTATGCTGACGATATTATCATATTATGTGTTAACATTTACTCGCATCCTTAAACCATAAGAATATTATGGACCTTCATACCGGATGATTGTTTTGGGGTTGCCAAACATTACCCACAATTGTGTGATCATAAAGATAGTTTACGGGTATACCAGGAAAGTCAACCAAGGTGTTAGATAAAGTTTCTCAAGTGTAGTGGTGTGAGGTAGGTTCACTATCCGAACAAGAGGTGAGATTAACCATCACTACGCTACGCGCACACCCAAACAGCCGAACGTTGCATCTGAAGATCACAAACATGCAGCCAAATGCCATGATCGTGTTTATGCTCTCATGCAGCCCGAGCCTTCATGGCAATCAAACACGATGCACAGCATGGTACAAAGCTCGTATTTCTTCAACCAGGCTCCGCTGGGCTTGAGCCAAGCACCCATGGAATGCAAAAATGTCGTGAACAGGCCCGGGAGCTAGGAAATATCCCTTTGTGGGTAAAAAGTTGATGCAAGTGCATGTTGCGTTGCTTTTCTTTCGTTAAGGAATGGCTGTCATGACTAGCTTTATATTAACTCAGAATCAAAATCACATCATTCACAAATCTTTTGACGACACGACTCAAAGGTTTGTGAACCTGATTTTTCAAAAACGTAAGTGTAGAAACTAAGGCTCTGTTTGGAATTCCATCAGCTCCATAAAATTCTGAGAGCTGTGGAGCCAGGAAATAGCTGCTCCACAGTTTTCAACTATAACTCCACCAACTCCGGGAGTGGAGTTGTGGAGTGGAGGTGCTCCGAACAGGGCCTAAATCTAGCTAGCTCATGAGCCGTGGTATTAGCCCGTACGAAAACAATGTTTCAGCTTGATCTTTCCGTCCCACCATCGTATCGCCACGCCCATGGCGCCGCTCTCATTCAGAGCACGCCCACTGGCACGTGGGCCCCAAAGAGAAACGTTGGGCACACGGCGGGGGAGCCCCCAAAATCCAGAGCGTTTTCGAAACCGCACAGCCCCAAAAATCCGCCACATACCAAACGGACGGCACCCACGAACGTGTGCGCGACCCGAAACCGCCGGCCCGGTTTACTCTCGGGTTCCCATTCTATTTTCCACCTTCCCTCCACTCCTCTCCGCTCTCTCCTCCCTCGCCCGCGTCCCGCCCATGGAGTCATCCGCCGGGGGCGGCGACCCGCGCCCGTCGCCGTCCGGGGGCGCCTCCCCTCCGCCCCCGCCTCCCCCGCCGCCGCCGCCCAGCGGGTGGCTCGCGGGCCTCGTCTCCGGCGCCGGCCGGCTCCTCGCCTCCGTGCTCGGCCCCTCCCCCTCCTCCTCCCCGCGCGGCTCCGGCCCCGCCGCGTCGGGCGGGTCCGCCTCCTCCTCCCCGACCTCGTTCTGCCATCCCCGCGAGGGCCTCCACGGCGGCGCCGGCGCTGGTACGCGAACCAAGCCCCCCCCCCCCCCCCCCCCCCCCCTCCTCCTCGAATTACGAATTCTGAATTAATTGCCGCCTCCCGCGCCGCATTAATTTCCGCCGAATTTTCCGCGTGGCCCGATGCATTGGCCCGGTTGTTCGCCGTGATCTCGCGGGCATTGCTGCGAGCGAAATGGTTGGTTTCGCGTTTCCAGTCGTCAATCTCTCGAACGATGAGTTCGCCGAGCGTTCCGCGATAGGAATTATAGGACGGGGAATCTGATGCTTCGCGCTTCCATACATACAGAAACGAATGTTTGATTCCTCGGTTGTTTCGGCGTGCATTTTTCAACCCTGTTCGAGTTTTTTTAATGGCGAACCCCCTCCTCAAATTACGAATTCCGAGTTGGCGCCCTCGGGGCCGTGGACGCCATGCCGCATCAATTCCGTCCAAAATTTCTGCGTAGCTGGATGTTTGGTCTAGGTTCCGTTGTGATCTCACAGAAATCGCGACGAAATACGAGTGAAACCAAATGATTTCACATTTCCAGTCATTAATCTCTTACACGATAAGTTCGTGGAGCCGTCCACAGTAGGCATTACAGAATGGGGAATCTGATGCTTCGCACTTCCATGTTTCATATATGCGGTGAAGTAAATGTTCGATTACTCGGTTGTTTCGCCTTTCGGCCATGCTAGTGCATTTTCAACTCTGTTTGCAATGCTCCCTGATAAAAGTCAATCAGTGTTCACTATTATAAAAATGGCATCAGGTCGTGAGCTTAAGTGCACTGGCACTAAGTCACTAATTAACTGGTTTAGAAGACCAGTTTATGTATAACCCGTAGATTCCTGTGCTAACCTTTCATTTGCACGCATGTATTTTTTGAAGGCCTTTCAGTGTTTGCCAATAATAGGTTCTGAAAGGTCATGTCAGTGTTCATAGCTCTAATCCAAAATACTTCTGCATAATGTTGAAGCCATCAAATGTCATCTGTCGCATAGTTTTGAAGCCTCTTAGTTTTCCCATATTTATTGCATAATCTTCTAGCATTCTGTTCTCAATATTGACAAAATTTAAAAAATGTGATTGAAAAGAGATTTACCCAAATGAGTTAGCACCCACTTTTTTTCTCCATCCTTTACTATTTTCAGAAGATACACCTCACTTTTCCCTTTGGTGCCTAGTACTTTCTCAGCTCTGTTCAGTACATTTTTGCACTTGCATGTTTTGTGTTTATTCCATAAGAATTTCATGCAAATTCCTCAGTACTATTGACCTATTGTGTTCGGTCTGTGCTAGTTTTTTTTTTCCTGTAAATAAAGTGTTCTCCAACTTAGTTGGCATTGCAGGATGGGAAATCTGATGGTTCATGTTTTTTTTAGGGAATAGATGGTTCGTGCTTCGATACTTAATAGAGGAAAATATTTGATTCCTCAGTTGTTTTGGCCATGCTAGTGCATTTTCCAACCCTGTTCGAGTGTCTTCTATGGCGAACCCCGCTCCTCAAATTACGAATTCCAAGTTGGCGCCCTCAGGGCCATGGATGCCGTGCCGCATCAAATTCTGTCCAAAATTTCTGCGTAGCTCAGTGTTTGGACCAGTTTCCGTCATAATCTCGCAGAAATCACAACCAAACACGAGTGAAACCAAACGAGTTCTCATTTCCAGTCATTATGTGTTACACGATAAGTTCGTGGAGCGGTCCACACTAGGGATTACGGAACGGGAAATCTGATGCTCCACGCTTACATGTTTCATATCTGTGTAGAAGAAAATGTTCGATCATTCAGTCGTTTTGCCTTTCGGCCATGCTAGTTGCGTTTCAACTCTGTTCGCAATGCTCCCTAATAAAAGTCAATCAGTGTTCACTAATATAAAAACTGGCATTGGGACGTGAATTTTGGTGCACCGGCACTAAGTCACTAATTAACTAGTTTAGAAGACCAGTTTATGCATAACCCATATATCCCTGTGCTAAGCGTTTATTTGGATGCCTGCATATTTGGAGGCCTTTCATTGTTTACCAATAATAATAAGTTGGTCCTGAAAGGCCATACTCATCCAAAATACTACTGCAGAATGTTGAACCATCAAATGTCATCATCTATCGCATAGTTTTGAAGCCTCTTAGTTTCCGCATATTATGGCACAATCTTCTAGCATTCTGACAGAATTTAAAAAATGTGATTTAAAAGAGAATTACCTAAATGAGTTAGCATTCAGAGTTTTTCTCCATTATTTTCTATTTTCTGAAGATACACCTTATTTCCCCCCTTTGGTGCTCCCTCTGTAAAGAAATATAAGAGCGTTTAGATCACTAAAGCTTAGTTGGCATTATATTCAGCAACTCATGTGAATACATTATTTGATGTGCCTACCTGGCGATTTCTTGTATTCCACAGATTTTGATGATTCTGTGCGTGTCCCATCGAAAAACAATCAGTTAAACCAGGTATCCCACAACCCTTATAATTTTTATCTTACCAATTACAGTCCCATTATTTTCTGAACAACCATTTCTCACTTCTAGGAGTGATTCCTCAGTTATCTAAGGACTTCCCATTGCATCATTTTTTGTTGTTGCTTTTTCTAGAGTGAGGAGACTGACCTGAAAGACTATACGCAGGGATCCCTAGCAATTGTCTCAGAAATTGAGCCGAAAGATGCCATAATGCAGTTGCTTATGCAGGAAACCTACTCAAGGTATTATATATCTCTTGTTTACTTCCATTGATGTCCACCTGGAAAGTACTGTTTAATTTGCATTTTGCTTTGTGGTGCCAGCATACGGCTATTCTTATTTCTGAATATATATTTAAACATGGGGCTTTATTTGTACTTTGTTTCACACTGATGAAACAAAATGAAGCGCAGTCTTTCTTTTATTTTAGTTATGCACTCTGCATTTTGTGTTCTACAATACGAAAAATTGGGCCTATTCAAAAGGATTGTTTGGTTTGACCGTTGTGAATTGACCATGCAACCCTAGCGCCCTTGTTTGAAGAATGGAATGGGTTGGTGCATCACTAGCTCGTCCTTCATAAGCATAAGCATAAGTGAGGGATTAGGTCACCCCACCAATTTTGAGGGATCACCCAACGATGAATGAGGTGATTCCTTGATCCAAACAGTCCCAGTGTTTCCAGAGTACCTCTTTTCTCTTGTCTTGGCATTCGTGTAAACAATAGATCTAAGACTATCTGTGCCTAGCTCTCAAAATTTTATGTATATTGATTACACATGCACAGTGTGTAGTTCTTTACACCATTAATAATGCTTCAGGGCAAGCAATTAGCGCATGAATCATTATTTACATACACATATTGTATATTTCATTTTGGGAAATGGTGATAAATATCACGACACACGTCGGATTGTGATGCACAATTGAATTGGTGTTAATTTTTTCCTTAGTTTCACAATTATGTTGTGTACTTCATCAATGCATCAATAAACAAAGCTTTTGTGTTTTCTCGAAAAAAATGATTTTCTAACTATTTTGAAAGTTGCTGAATTGTGTACCCTCAAGAATCGGTTATGCTATGTTAAACAGTTAGTCCAGCCTGCATCCTGTGATAATAGCAACCAAAAGTTGTGACTGGAAACTCCTTTATCGCATTACATATACCTCTATTCTGGACAAACTAACGTCTGTTCATTGCTGAAGATTTAAACTACACTATTGATAGACTATTTCGAATCCTTAATTTTAATGTTAGGTCTGAGTGCAGTACACTAATAAAGATAATTCAAGAGCGGGTTGTGGATCCAGATTCAGGTGGAATTGCTGATGGTGAGATTGCTCTTCCGATCAGTTGGAAGGCTGACAACCAACCAACCCTTGGATATTCTTCATTTAGTCCAAATGTGTCCTTGCCTTCAACATCAAACTTTCGAATCCATGGCCATGGTTTTGATAATAGTGCTGCTGCCGACACAGTTCCAATATTAACTCCTGCCAGTCGTAGCCTTTTCAACGATAAAGCTGACAATATTCAGCCTGTGAGTGCTCTTTGCCCTTGGGGAAATTAATTTGTCATGTGTATGGTATCTCAACTCTCAAGCCCATTCGGTTATATTCCACCCCTGTTTGTCTAACGGAACACTGGACTGCAGGCTTTCAAACGAAGGTACTCTGTTGTGCGGGATATCCCCGAGGACCTTCGAAGAGTCAGGACAAAGGCTGATGGAAATCCGATACACATCACAAAATTTAAGCAAGTTGATGTTGTTAGAAATCGTCCAGGTATAGATTACAAAAGAGCTTCTGCAATTCCTTGAGAAGCGCCGTTAAGCTTTTGTATTGCTAATCATTTACAGTTACCTGTGTACATATTTCTTCATCAGTTACAATTTATTACAAAAGTTTCAATTCTGATAATATGTGTTTGAAGTTTTTTCAGGAGAAGGCAATAAACTGTTATCAGATGTTCCCCTTCTTGGGGCAAACAACTTAGCACATTCTAACATTGTCTCGAAAGTTGAAAGAGCTAATGAAAAATTGGATGTCCCTAGCAAACCTCCGGCAGTGCCAAATAAGGTACTAGAACCCCTCTAAACAATTGATTTTCTTGGGTGTCTTTCTTTTGTATCAGTCAAATAACAGATGTAGTAATGTGTGCTGACATGAAAGGTAATGTCAACCTTTATCATAGGATCTGAAGAACGGGTTTCCTTTGAAGTTGGAGCCTTTAGATGGTCTTATTCCCTTTGAGCAGAAGATGATGGACTTGTCACACCAAAAGCATAAGGGTTTGTGATCTTTGATTTGCTATGTCTGCTGATTAGTAATAAGCATGATGCCTAACATCTGATGCTGTTGGTTGCTGTTGTGCAGATGCTGCATATGATGACTCGGGTTCTGTTTCAAAATTAATGTTCATGGGGGATATTGAGGCCACACCTAGGTATGCCATATTGCACCTCACCTATTTCATTATTGTGGTGACTGTCCTTTGTCATTAAAACTTGGTATTTTCATCTAGACCGTTCTATTATTTGTTGGATCGAAATTTATGCTTGCAGCTGCTATCATGCAAAGTTGTCAGCTGATACGGTGCTTATTAGGATAGCCAGATATCATCACCATTTTTTTTACTGTATCAGCAATTCAGCAATGCCTCATTCAGAAGGAGCCACCTCATCGATCATTTTTTGAAGTGCAATTTCTACCATTAGCTTCCGTTTGGTATATGTGATGTTAAGAGGTTACTAGGGAAGCAAGCTAATATGATTGTCCATTTCAGCTTGCAGCTACAAAACGGCTCCAAGAACCGCAGGAGAAAGCAATCCAACTCTCCGAGGACAACCCCGAGGGCCACAGATTCGCCCGCCATGGGCACACGCCGCAGACTCGGCGACGCCACGGTCAAGGGAGAGATCAAGCTAGAGCAAACGACGCCGATAGCGATGGACAAGCAAGATCCAGACTATGTCCCAGAGAGGAGGCCTGCCGGGAGGCCGAAGAAGGCCAAGTAACTTGTCCTGGATCCTGTTCATGGGTATACTTCTGCAAACTAGCTTCACGCGGGAGGAGGACCTTGTTACCGTTGATCCTGACTGCGCATATTTCTCGTTACCATTCAGGCTCGTCGTCGCCTCTGAAGGTGGCAAGAAATCTGCAGTATTGGAGGATGATGAACTGACAGGGCGACAGGACTGCCATGGAATTTCAGCGAGGACTGATCTGAATCTCTCGTAGAGACGTATGCCTGCTGGACGGGTTATTTAGATGTTTAGAGGGAGAAGGGAAAGGACAACATGCCTGCCATGTCACTAGTAGTATAACCAAGTGGTTTAGTCGACTAATGTGCTAGTACATGCATCATGGCATAGGGTGCACTGTAAATCATAGGAATTCAGTTCCATTTTATTCATCTTGCGTGACACTGCACTGGTTCGGCATTGAACTTCTCTCATGGTTGCAGCTGTTTTCTGACACGGTCTCATGCTCATGTGCTGTTTTTAGCTTCGATTTGCTCTGTCGGTACTGATAGAATAACCGGGCAGGTGGATCTTTTGACGCGCCGGTCGTAGTTCAGATTCAGATCAAGTGGCGATCAGGCGCAGGTGGATATTCCGAGCGAAACGGCAGGCGGGAGGGCGTCGCTGCTGGCAGTGGTGCATCAGATGGCGCTCGTGTCATCGTCATCCTTTGCCGCCAATCCCCGTCCACCCGCTGCCGCCACCGTATCCCCAAAACCCCATCGCCCCTGACTGACACACTCCACGGTCCACGCCCCCGTCCGTACGGCTGCTTCCTGAGCTCGCCGCAGCTGCCGCCAACCACCCACCGCGCCGGCGATGGAGGCCACCGGCCGCGGGGTGTTCCCGAACAAGCCCACCCTCCCGTCCGGCCCCAAGAAGCGGGCGCCCCCGTCCCAGCAGACGCTGCTCCCGGCCGCCCCGCCGCCGCAGGCCCCCTCCTCGCTCCCGCTCGACTCCTTCCTCCTCCACCTCACCGCCGCGCCGGCCCCGGCCCCGGCCCCCGTCCCGCGCCGGAGCCACCAGCAGCCGCCGCACCACCAACACCACCACCCCACCCCGACCCCGGCGAGCTCCTTCCTCTCCCCGGCCGCGCAGGCGCTGGTGCTCGAGCTCTCCGCCACGCCGCTCCCGGCCCTCCCGGCCTTCCTCGCCGCCCGCCGCGACGACCTCCTGCGGGCCGCCGACCTGCCGTCCCTCCTCAAGGCGCTCGAGCTCTCCGGCCACTGGGAGTGGGCGCTGGCGCTCCTCCGCTGGGCGCGCTCCGAGGGGGCCGCCGAGGGCGCCGCGCCGCTCGAGATGGTCGTGCGGGCCCTCGGCCGCGAGGGCCGCCACGACGCCGTCTGCGCGCTGCTCGACGAAATGCCGCTGCCGCCCGGCGCCCGGCTCGACGTCCGCGCCTACACCACCGTGCTCCACGCGCTCTCCCGCGAGGGCCGCTACGAGCGCGCGCTCCGGCTCTTCGACGAGCTCCGGCGCGAGGGCGTGGCGCCCACGCGCGTCACCTACAACGTCGTGCTCGACGTCTACGGACGCATGGGCCGCTCCTGGCCGCGCGTCGTCGCGCTGCTGGACGAGATGAGGGCCGCGGGGGTGGAGCCCGACGGGTTCACCGCCAGCACCGTCATCGCCGCCGCGGGCCGGGACGGCCTCGTCGACGAGGCCGTCGCCTTCTTCGAGGACCTCAAGGCCCGCGGCCACGCCCCGTGCGTCGTCACCTACAATGCCCTCCTGCAGGTGTTTGGCAAGGCCGGGAACTACACGGAGGCTCTGCGGGTGATCAAGGAGATGGAGGACGCTGGCTGCAAGCCTGATGCCGTCACATACAATGAGCTCGCTGGGTCGTATGCCAGGGCTGGGTTCTACCAGGAGGCCGCCAAATGCCTCGACACGATGATTGGCAAGGGGTTGCTGCCCAACACATTCACCTACAACACCATCATGACGGCGTACGGGAACGCCGGGAAGGTGGACGAGGCGCTCGCCCTGTTCGACCGGATGAAGAAGAATGGGTTTGTCCCATACACGAACACCTACAATCTTGTCCTCGGCATGCTGGGGAAGAAATCAAGGTTCGCGGCGATGCTAGAGATGCTTGGGGAGATGTCGAGGAGCGGATGCACGCCGAACCGGGTGACATGGAACACGCTGCTGGCGGTCTGCGGGAAGCGAGGCATGGAGAGCTATGTCACTCGGGTGCTTGAGGGGATGAAGTCCTGCAGGGTTGAGCTGTGCCGAGACACCTACAACACATTGATATGTGCTTATGGCCGGTGTGGTTCAAGGGCTAACGCATTCAAGATGTATGATGAAATGACCGCCGCCGGCTTCGCCCCTTGCCTCACCACATACAATGCGTTGCTGAACGTGCTGTCTCGCCAAGGGGATTGGACCGCTGCGCGTTCCATCGTAAGCAAGATGAAGAGCGAGGGTTTCAAGCCAAACGACATGTCATACTCGCTGCTGCTTCAGTGCCACGCAAAGGGGGGAAATGCCGCGGGCATAGAGGCCATCGAGAAGGAAGTCTATCAAGGTACCATCTTCCCGAGCTGGGTCATTCTGAGAACCCTCGTGATCGCCAACTTCAAGTGCCGGCGGCTGGATGGGATCGAGAGGGCGTTCCAGGAGGTGAAGGCCCGGGGTCACAAACCTGACCTCGTCATCCTCAACTCCATGCTGTCAATATATGCGAAGAATGGGATGTACAGCAAGGCAATGGAGATGTACGAGTCGATCGAGCAGTCCGGGCTGAGCCCGGACCTGATCACCTACAACAGCCTGATGGACATGTACGCCAAGAGCAACGAGCCCTGGGAGGCGGAGAAGATCCTGAAGCGGCTCAGGAGCTCCCAGTCCCAGCAGCAGCAGCAGCTCAAACCCGACGTGGTGTCGTACAACACGGTCATCAACGGGTTCTGCAAGGAGGGGCTGATCAAGGAGGCCCAGAGGGTGCTGTCGGAGATGATCGCCGACGGCGTGGCCCCCTGCGTGATCACCTACCACACGCTGGTCGGAGGGTACGCGAGCCGGGAGATGTTTGCCGAGGCGAGGGAGGTGGTCGGGTACATGATCCAGCGCAAGCTGAGGCCCATGGAGCTGACCTACAAGCGGGTGGTGGACAGCTACTGCAGGGCCAAGCGGTACGAGGAGGCCCGCGAGTTCCTCGCCGTGGTCGAGGAGACCGACCCGAAATCCGACCAGAAGCTGCTCGGCGCGCTCGCCGCCCGCGTGGAGAGCGCCCAGTTCGGGGAGATGAGACGGTGACCAAGGTGTTTGTTCATAGAGCTGTGTTGTTGCGTGTTTTGTGGCAGATATGTTGGGTGATTTCCAAGTTTTGACAGGGAGCGTAGCATACTTACTTGTGAAGAAGGTAAGACGGTGCTGCAAAATGGCACAGGACAGAAAAGGTTTTCCTCGCATTCTTACAAAGTTATTATGAAAGTCGCGTTCGGCTGTACAGTTGTTAGCCTATGGCAAGAATCTGAATTTTGAGGTGCTTCGGATGTATCGTTTGGTTTTGCAGAATATACTTTTTCTTTTTTTGCGGGGTTTGCAGAATATACATAAGCAGCAAGGTCGAGCTGCTCCCAAATTCTATTACCACTGTAAATTTTTATAAGACGTTTTTAGAGTCTATGGCAGTGTCAAGAAATGTCTTGCCTTAGTTCTCAGTTGCTGATGCCTGAACGCAACCCTATGCAGTAGCTGTGTCTGACCCGTCCGTGGAATCTTTGGGGAACTCAAACTCTGTCATGTCACTCGCTTGCTACACACTTGTACGCTGTCAGGTCAGTCACTTGGCTGTGTGTTTGTCACAGATAGTTCTGTCACTCCAAGTTTTGTGAAGGCAGTGCTGCAAAAAATGTCTGAATTGCTCCAGATGGTGCATCATTTGATTTGGGGCAATGGGGCTGGTTTCCAAAGTCCAGAGCATCCTCAGTAGCTGAAGCCTGAACTCAAAATGTGCGGCAGGAGTAGCCAATCCTGCTTTCCGTTACGGCCCCGCCCCTCCGTGCGTAATCTTTGGCCACACACTGGTATAACCTGTCAACTTGCTTGGCTGCACACATTCGGTGTCAGGTCACACTTGTACGCTAGTACTACTTGGACAGTTCCTCGGTACTCTTGCTTGCCCACACGATGCTACTCTACTCTTCTCTGCCCCGTGGTCACGTGCAGAGCCGGCGCTCTTGAGGCGTGGTGGCCGACGATCGCCCCGTCCGTTCTACCCGTCCTAGTCCTCCATGGATCTCGTTCTCCCGCGCTGGTCTGTCGACCGTCGCTGGTACTTTCCCCGTCCTGTACGAGTTGTCGCTCAAATAGATGTATGGGAGGAAGTACTCCAGGTAGTAGTGCAACATCCAACAGAGGCCACGAGGGAGGAAAGGAGTTCACTGTTGTCACGCGGCGGCCGACGGCGACGTGAGGACGTTCTCGCTGCCTCCACGGCTCTGGCTGGACCGCTGGAGGGAGGGCGGGCGGTCTCCGTCGCACGGCCAGGCCTTTTCAGGTCACTCGCTCGCTCGGCTGCACTACGCACTTGTACTACACGTCTACACTGGTTGGACGGTTGCTCCGTACTCTAATCTACACGTCTACACGTCCACCATGCCACCCTAATCTATACTCTACTCTGCCCGTGTTCACGTGCAGAGCCGACGGTGCCGACGAGTCCGCCGGAGGGTCCGGAGACCGACCACGCCGGCCAGTGGCAGGGCCTCGCCGCTTCCTCCTTCTTCCGTGGGCCTCTCTGCTCTGACCTGTGGCTCAGGGTTCTCGCTCTTGTCCACACTCCTCTGCCCTGCGCACGGCTCCTTGGCGTAACCGGCGGTGCCACCTCTTTTGTGGTGCCCGTCTCGTCCCTTTGAGCTGACAGAGCTAGCTAACGTACCTTGGCGGCTTAGCTGGACGTGACGTTTTTTTACTGTAGTTGTCAAACTGACATGAGCTACTTGGAATTAAGCGGGAAGAGCGTTTAACTGAGGAAGCATTTGAGGCTGCGGCTTCTTCTGTGGTTTGGTCACGGGCTCACGGCAGCCACCGTAGCTAGCAATAGCGTCCAAAGGGTCCATTCCGACCTGCAAAGCCAGCGAGCCGGGAGGATCCAAAGGAGTCCACTGTTCCCACACGCGACCGCCTTCTCGTCGCTTCCACGGCTCCCGGCCGGCCGGTCTCCGTCCCACGGCCTCTCCATCCATCCATCCATCCTTGCTGACTTCCATTACATGTGGCGCCTTCGCAATGGGAGTGGAAGCCTTGCCTTCAAACTGCAAACCAAATTTGACAGGGAAATGCAAGACAAAAGACAGAAAATCATATGCCTGCCGTGGCATTTTTTCACATGTACTTTGTACTAAATCAGCGACGAGTAATATGGAACGGAGGGAGTAGCACCTTCGGAGTTGGATGGAAGCACTCTTGCCTCAAGATGGCAACGGGGATGAAACCCGTCGGGTTTTGCCTTCCCAAACTCATCCCCACGAGAAAAATGTAAACCCGTCCCCGTCCCATCACCGTGCGCGGGGCTAGTTTTCCGCCCGTCCCCTAAACCCATCGGGTTTCGGGGAACCCACGGGGAACCAACGAGAAAATCAAAATACTTAAACAAACATAGTGGCGACAAATAATAACTTTTCAGCAGCAAAAAAAAGCAGATTTCAGCAGCATAACTTGAGCAAATTTCAACAAAAAACAATAGTAGATGGTTCAACAGCTATATAGAGTGTATTTCAGCAGCATGATACCACATTTCAGCAACAAAGATGATCATATTTCAGCAACAAAGATGATCAGCTTTCAGCCATACATGGTTCAACAAGATGTGCGATTACACAAGTTCTAAAATAGAATTCTTGGTTCACAAATCACGAGCACAACCGAGGCGAAATGGTCCAATACATAAGTTCTGATATAGAATTTATAGTTCACAAATCATTTTAAGTTGGAACCATCGTGGTATCTTTCACATCTCCAAGCCTCCAAAAGACCATCTTCAAATCTTCCAATGCCAAGTTCTGAAATAGAATGTATTTTGCCGGGTTTGCCGGGTTTCGGGTTCGGGGACTATCGAAATGGGTGCAAACCCACAAAACGTGTCGGGTTGTATAATGTGCCCAACAACAGCCTCACGGGGATAAAAAGACGCCCATCCCGGTCCCCTATTAGGGTAAAAACCCGCGGGGATGCGGGTTTCGGGGCCCCGTTGCCATCTTGACTCTTGCCTTCAAACTTGAAAACAAATTTGACAGGAAGATACAGGCCAAAAGACAGTAAAAAAATGTAATATGCCTGCCGTGGAATTTTCTTCTTCTTCTATATACTCCCTCCCTCCGTTTCTTTTTTTACTTTGTATGTTAGGTTTGTCCTGAGTCAAACTTTCGAAAGCTGGGCCAAATTTATAGAAAATATTATGAATATTTATGATATCAAATTATCATTATATCCATTGTGGAATATATTTCCATATTGCATTTATTTGATATTATGAGAAAGGCTTGGAGTCTTAGGCCATCTTCAACCGGACTAATTTGGCCCCTCATTTGTCCATGGACATGTCTACACCGTGTCTGTGCCGTCCGCATTGAATCTCATTTGTCCTTGCACGCAATCAAGTTAAATTATCTGGTCACATGCATATGATTGATATGCAAGAAGAGAGAGAGAGAGAGAGAGAGAGAGAGAGAGAGAAGAAAGAATAAAGAAAGAGGTAAAGTGGTCTGGGGTGAACTGCATCCGACGTGACGGACTCCGTGGACACCCTCGTATTCTCTCACATAAGGGATGTGTGTGAGGGTTTGCAGATATCTGGACATATGGGGACAATAAGAGGGTCCGGTTGGGTAATCCTTTTCTCCTCTCTCTTGTCCTGATTGTCAGCTTAGACAAGGGGAGGGGGGGGGGTCGAAGATGTTCTATTGGTTAGCACCACAAGCTGGTGGACTAACTAGCCTGGGTTTGAGCTTGATCGCCTCACATTAAAATTTGAGCATAACTCCTTCTATGCTCACCTGTAGATGTTAATAAGTTCGGTCGAATTTCACTAAAATTTACTTATGACAAACCTAATATGCCAAATAAAAAGAAATGAAGGGAATACAAGGGACGAAGAGAAGGTGAGTTTACAATGATTTCTTTCTCCCATGAGTAGCACACTTGTGCGTCGATGTGACTTGGTCGAAAAGCCATATCCTACTAAACTGTTGGGAACACAGTATTTCAAAAAATTTCCTACGATCACGCAAGATCTATCTAGGAGATGCATAGCAACGAGGCGGGAGAGTGTGTCCACGTACCCTCGTAGACCGAAAGCGGAAGCGTTTAGTAACGCGGTTGATGTAGTCGAACGTCTTCACGATCCAACCGATCCAAGTACCGAACGTACGACACCTCCGTGTTCAGCACACGTTCAGCACGATGACGTCCCTCGTTCTCTTGATCCAGTAGAGGGTCAAGGGAGAATTCCGTCAGCACGACGGCGTGGCGACGGTGTTGATGATGTGATCCGCGCAGGGCTTCGCCTAAGCACTACGACAATATGACCGAGGTGGTAAACTGTGGAGGGGGGCACCGGGCATGGCTAAGAACAATTGATGTGCCTTTGGGGTGCCCCCTGGCCACGTATATAAAGGAGGGGTGGAGAGAGGCCGGCGGCCAGGAGGGGCGCGCCATGGGAGGAGTCCTACTTGAACTCCTAGTCCAAGTAGGATTCGCCCCCCCCCCTTTCCTTTCTTCCACCAGAGGGAATAGGAAGGAGAGGGAGAGGGAAGGGGAAGGGGGGCGCCGCCCCCTCCTCCTTGTCCTACTCGGACTCCCAAGAAGGGGGGCGCGCGGCCACCTCTCGTGGGCTTCCCTCTCTCTCCCTTAGGCCCATGTTGGCCCAATACTTCACCGGGGGGTTCCGGTAACCCCTCGGTACTCCAGAAAAATACCCGAATCACTCGAAACCATTCCGATGTTCGAATATAACCTTCCAATATATGAATCTTCACCTATCGACCATTTCGAGACTCCTCCTCATGTCCGTGATCTCATCCGGGACTCCGAACAAACTTCGGTCACCAAAACACATAACTCATAATACAAATCGTCATCGAACGTTAAGCGTGCGGACCCTACGGGTTCGAGAACTATGTAGACATGACCGAGACACATCTCCGATCAATAACCAATAGCGCAACCTGCATGCTCATATTGGCTCCTACATATTCTACGAAGATCTTTATCAGTCAAACCGCATAACAACATACGTCATTCCCTTTGTCATCGGTATGTTACTTCCCGATATTCGATCGTCGGTATCCTCATACCTAGTTCAATCTCGTTACCGGCAAGTCTCTTTACTCGTTCCATAATGCATCATCCCGCAACTAACTCATTAGTCACATTGCTTGCAAGGCTTATAGTGATGAGCATTACCGAGAGGGCCCAGAGATACCTCTCCGATACACGGAGTGACAAATCCTAATCTTGATCTATGCCAACTCAACAAACACCTTCGAAGACACCTGTAGAGCATCTTTATAATCACCCAGTTATGTTGTGACGTTTGATAGCACACAAAGTGTTCCTCCGGTATTCGGGAGTTGCATAATCTCATAGTCACAGGAATATGTATAAGTCATGAAGAAAGCAATAGCAATAAAACTAAATGATCATAATGCTGAGCTAACAGATGGGTCTTGTCCATCACATCATTCTCTAATGATGTGACCCCGTTCATCAAATGACAACACATGTCTATGGTTAGGAAACTTAACCATCTTTGATTAACGAGCTAGTCAAGTAGAGGCATACTAGGGACACTCTGTTTGTCTATGTACTCACACATGTACTAAGTTTATGGTTAATACAATTCTAGCATGAATAATAAACATTTATCATGATATAAGGAAATAAAGATAACAACTTTATTATTGCCTCTAGGGCATATTTCCTTCAGTTTCCCACTTGCACTAGAGTCAATAATCTAGATTACACAGTAATGATTCTAACACCCATGGAGTCTTGGTGCAGATCATGTTTTGCTCGTGGAAGAGGCTTAGTCAACGAGTTGTCAACATTCAGATCCGTATGTATTTTGCAAATCTCTATGTCTCCCTCCTTGACTTGATCGCGGATGGAATTGAAGCGTCTCTTGATGTGTTTGGTTCTCTTGTTAAATCTCGATTCTTTCGCCAAGGCTATTGCTCCAGTATTGTCACAAAAGATTTTCATTGGACCCGATGCACTAGGTATTACACCTAGATCGGATATGAACTCCTTCATCCAGACTCCTTCATTTGCTGCTTCCAAAGCTGCTATGTACTCCGTTTCACACGTAGATCCCGCCACGACACTCTGTTTGGAACTGCACCAACTGACAGCTCCACCATTCAATACAAATACGTATCCGGTTTGTGACTTAGAGTCATCCGGATCAGTGTCAAAACTTGCATCGACGTAACCATTTACGACGAGGTCTTTGTCACCTCCATAAACGAGAAATATATCCTTAGTCCTTTTCAGGTATTTCAGGATGTTCTTGACCGCTGTCCAGTGATCCACTCCTGGATTACTTTGATACCTCCCTGCTAAACTAATAGCAAGGCACACATCAGGTCTGGTACACAACATTGCATACATGATAGAACCTATGGCTAAGGCATAGGGAATGACTTTCATTTTCTCTATCTTCTGCAGTGGTCGGGCATTGAGTCCGACTCAACTTCACACCTTGTAACACAGGCAAGAACCCTTTCTTTGACTAATCAATTTTGAACTTCTTCAAAACTTTATCAATGTATGTGCTTTGTGAAAGTCTAATTAAGCGTCTTGATCTATCTCTATAGATCTTGATGCCCAATATATAAGTAGGTTCACTGCGGTCTTTAATTGAAAAATTGTTATTCAAGTATCCTTTTATGCTATTCAGAAATTCTGTATTATTTCCAATCAACAATATGTCATCCACATATAATATTAGAAATGCTACAGAGCTCCCACTCACTTTCTTGTAAATACAGGCTTCTCCAAAAGTCTGTATAAAACCATATGCTTTGATCACACTATCAAAGCGTATATTCCAACTCCGAGAGGCTTGCACCAGTCCATAAATGGATCGCTGGAGCTTGCACACTTTGTTAGCACCTTTAGGATCGATAAAACCTTCTGGTTGCACCATATATGACTCTTCTTTAAGATATCCATTAAGGAATGCAGTTTTGACATCCATTTGCCAAATTTCATAATCATAAAATGCAGCAATTGCTAACATGATTCAGACAGACTTAAGCATCGCTACGGGTGAGAAGGTCTCATCTTAGTCAACTCCTTGAACTTGTCGAAAACCTTTCGCAACAAGTCGAGCTTTGTAGATAGTAACATTACCGTCAGCGTCAGTCTTCTTCTTGAAGATCCATTTATTCTCTATGGCTTGCTGATCATCGGGCAAGTCAACCAAAGTCCATACTTTGTTCTCATACATGGATCCCGTCTCAGATTTCATGGTCTCAAGCCATTTCGCGGAATCTGGGCTCATCATCGCTTCCTCATAGTTCGTAGGTTCGTCATGGTCAAGTAACATGACCTCCAGAACAGGATTACCGTACCACTCTGGTGCGGATCGTACTATGGTTGACCTACGAGGTTCGGTAGTAACTTGATTTGAAGTTTCATGATCATCATCATTAGCTTCCTCACTGATTGGTGTAGGAATCACTGGAACTGATTTCTGTGATGAACTACTTTCCAATTCGGGAGAAGGTACAATTACCTCATCAAGTTCTACTTTCCTCCCACTCACTTCTTTCGAGAGAAACTCCTTCTCTAGAAAGGATCCATTCTTAGCAACGAATATCTTGCCTTCGGATCTGTGATAGAAGGTGTACCCAACAGTCTCCTTTGGGTATCCTATGAAGATACATTATTCTGATTTGGGTTCGAGCTTATTAGGTTGAAGCTTTTTTACATAAGCATCGCAGCCCCAAACTTTAAGAAACGACAGCTTAGGTTTCTTGCCAAACCACAGTTCATATGGTGTCGTCTCAACGGATTTAGACGGTGCCCTATTTAACGTGAATGCAGACGTCTCTAAAGCATAACCCCAAAACGATAGCGGTAAATCAGTAAGAGACATCATAGATTGCACCTTATCTAATAAAGTACGATTACGACGTTCGGACACACCATTACGCTGTGGTGTTCCAGGTGGCGTGAGTTGCGAAACTATTCCACATTGTTTCAAATGAAGACCAAACTCATAACTCAAATATTCACCTCCACGATCAGATCGTAGAAACTTTATTTTCTTGTTACGATGATTTTCCACTTCACTCTAAAATTCTTTGAACTTTTCAAATGTTTCAGACTTATGTTTCATCAAGTAGATATACCCATATCAGCTCAAATCAATTGTGAAGGTCAGAAAATAACGAAACCCGCCGCAAGCCTCAACACTCATCGGGCCGCATACATCAGTATGTATTATTTCCAACAAGTCAGTTCCTCGCTCCATTGTTCTGGAGAACGGAGTCTTAGTGATCTTGCCCATGAGGCATGGTTCGCAAGCATCAAGTGATTCATAATCAAGTGATTCCAAAAGCCCGTCGGCATGGAGTTTCTTCATGCGCTTTACACCAATATGACCTAAACGGCAGTGCCACAAATAAGTTGCACTATCATTATTAACCTTGCATCTTTTGGCTTCAATATTATGTATATGTGTATCACTACAATCGAGATTCAAAAAAATAGACCACTCATCAAGGGTGCATGACCATAAAAGATATTACTCATATAAATAGAACAACCATTATTCTCTGATTTAAATGAATAACCGTCTCGCATCAAACAAGATCCATATATAATGTTCATGCTTAACGCTGGCACCAAATAACAATTATTCAGGTGTAAAACTAATCCCGAAGGTAGATGTAAAGGTAGCGTGCCGACTGTTGGGGAACGTAGTAATTTCAAAAAAATTCCTACACACACAGGATCATGGTGATGCATAGCAACGAGAGGGGAGAGTGTGTCCACGTACCCTCGTAGACTGAAAGCGGAAGCGTTAGCACAACGCGGTTGATGTATTCGTACGTCTTCATGATCCGACTGATCCAAGTACCGAACGTACGGCACCTCCGAGTTCAGCACACGTTCAGCTCGATGACGTCCCGCGAACTCCGATCCAGCAGAGCTTCACTGGAGAGTTCCGTCAGCACGACGGTGTGGTGATGGTGATGATGTTGCTACCGACGCAGGGCTTCGCCTAAGCACCGCTACGATATGACCGAGGTGGAATATGGTGGAGGGGGGCACCGCACACGGCTGGAATAGATCAACAGATCAACTTGTGTGTCTAGAGGTGCCCCCTGCCCCCGTATATAAAGGACCAGGGGGAGGAGGCCGGCGGCCAAGAGGAGGGCGCGCTAGGGAGGAGTCCTACTCCCACCGGGAGTAGGACTCCCTCTTTTCCTAGTTGGAGTAGGAGGGGGAAAGGAAGGGAAGGAGAGAGGGGGAAGGAAAGGGGGCGCCGCCCCCCCTCCTTGTCCAATTCGGACTAGAGGGGGAGGGGGCGCGCGGCCAGCCCTAGGTGCCCCTCCTCTTCTCCACTAGGGCCCATCTTGGCCCATTAAACTCCCCGGGGGGTTCCGGTAACCCCCCGGTACTCCGGTATATGTCCGAAACTCCCCGAAACCATTCCGGTGTCCGAACATAGTCGTCCAATATATCGATCTTTACGTCTCGACCATTTAGAGACTCCTCGTCATATCCGTGATCATATCCGGGACTCCGAACTATCTTCGGTACATCAAAACACAAAACTCATAATACCGATCGTCATCTAACTTTAAGCGTGTGGACCCTACGGGTTCGGGAACTATGTAGACATGACCGAGACACGTCTCCGGTCAATAACCAATAGCGGAACCTGGATGCTCATATTGGCTCCTACATATTCTTTGAAGATCTTTATCGGTCAAACCGCATAACAACATACGTTGTTCCCTTTGTCATCGGTATGTTACTTGCCCGAGATTCGATCGTCAGTATCTCAATACCTAGTTTAATCTCGTTACCGGCAAGTCTCTTTACTCGTTCCGTAATACATCATCCCGCAACTAACTCATTAGTCACATTGCTTGCAAGGCTTATAGTGATGTGCATTACCGAGAGGGCCCAGAGATACCTCTCCGACAATCGGAGTGACAAATTGATACGTCTCCAACGTATCTATAATTTATGAAGTATTCATGCTATTATATTATTCATCTTAGATGTTTTATACGCATTTATATGCTATTTTATATGATTATTGGGACTAACCTATTAACCTAGAGCCCAGTGCCAGTTTCTGTTTTCGGCTTGTTTTTGAGTTTTGCAGAAAAGGAATAGCAAACGGAGTCCAATCGATGTGCCAATTTTTGATATTTTTTATGGACCAAAAGAAGACCACGGAGCATCGGAGTTGGGCCAGAAGATTCCCGAGCTTCCCACGAGGGTGGGGGGTGCGCCCACCCCCTGGGCGCGTGGGCCTGCCTCGTGGACAGCTCGGGCACCTCCTTGACATGAGACCGACGCCAAAAATTCCTATAAATACAGAAACCTCGGAAAATTAACCTAGATCGGGAGTTCCGCCGCCGCAAGCCTCTGTAGCCACGAGAAATCAATCTAGGCCCTCTTCGGCACCCTGCCAGAGGGGGCCATCATCACCGGTGGCCATGGAGGAGTATCCGGGAGAGACCGTCATCGCCATGAAGGCCAAGGATCAGAGGGAGAACCTTTCCCCATCTAGGGGGAGGCCATGGAGGAGGAAGCACAAGGGGGAGAACCTCTCCTCCTCTCTTGGTGGTGCCGGAGTGCCATCGGGAGGGGAATCATCGCCGCGGTGATCGTCTTCATCAACATCACCATCATCGTCACCATCCTCATCTATTTTAAGCGGTCCACTCTCCCGCACCCCGCTGTAATCCCTACTTGAACATGGTGCTTTATGCCACATATTATGATCCAATGATGTGTTGCCATCCTATGATGTTTTGAGTAGATATATTTTGTCCTTGGGTTGATTGATGATCTAGATTGGTACGAGTTGTATGTTTTATTTTGGTGTTGTCCTATGGTGCCCTCCGTGTCGCGCAAGCATGAGGGATTCCCGCTGTAGGGTGTTGCAATACATTCATGATTCGCTTATAGTGGGTTGCTAGAGTGACAGAAGCTTAAACCCGAGTAAGGGAGTTGTTGCGTATGGGATAAAAGGGGACTTCATGCTTTAAAGCTATGGTTGGGTTTTACCTTAATGATCTTTAGTAGTTGCGGATGCTTGCTAGAGTTCCAATCATAACTGCATATGATCCAAGTAGAGAAAGTATGTTAGCTTATGCCTCTCCCTCATATGAAATTGCAATGACGACTACCGGTCTTGTTAACAATTGCCTAGGACAATTCCGCACACCGATCCACCATTATTCCACAATCGCTATTTATAATATTTATTAATATATTCTAACTTTATGATAACAACACCTACTTTTATATTTTAGCTCTCCGATATCATACAAAGTTATCCGCTTCATACCCACAACATAGTTTTATTTCTCGTTTCTAGATGGAAGCAAACATTCGGTGTATGTAGAGTCGTATCAGTGGCAGATAGGGCTTGAGAGAATATTGATCTTACCTTTAGCTCCTTGTGGGTTCGACACTCCATACTTATCACTTCCACCTTTGGAAATTCCTACGATGATTCCCTACACTTGGGGATTATCAAGCTCTTTTCTGGCGCCGTTGCCGGGGAGCAATAGTGTGGGGTTGATATTCTCGTGTGTGCTTGTTTGGTTTCTTCACTAAGTAGATTTTGTTTTTCCTTTTTATTTCTGTTTAGTTGTGGGTGAAACATACAAAAAAAAATTAAAGAATGAAAATACAAAAAAATTATTACTTGCCTCTCATGCCTAATTTTTTTTCAAAAAGAGAAGTGATTGGAAAGTTATGCATTGAAGAAGTGAGGGTCGACCTTGAGCACTTGTGTTCATGCTCACGGAAACAATGTAGAATTTTTCATGGAAGTTTCTCTGTAAATAATTATCCCCTTGTATATATCCATTGTATTATAAAATTAATGTGCCAAGCTTTGGTTTTAGGATGATTAGATTGCTTGTTTACTATGTGCAGAACAACAAAAACTTTGGCTGTAGTGCATGAATTTACATTTTTTACTGGAGAATCAAATGGGTCTGAAACTTTTTGCACATTATTTCTGTACAAATTTCAAATTTATTTAATAATTTAAGGAGTTACAGAAGTTTACCAAACTTCCAGATTACTACAGGCTGTTCTGTTTTTAACAGATTCTGTTTTGCGTGTGTTGTTTGCTTATTTCGATGAATCTATGGCTAGTATCGGGGGGTATGAACCATAGAGAAGTTGGAATACAGTAGGTTTAACACCAATATAAATAAATAATGAGTTCATTACAGTACCTAAAGGTAGTGATTTGCTTTATTACACTAACGGATCTCACAAGTTTTTGTTAAAGTTTTGTGTGGATGAAGTGTCCGAAGGTCGAGGAGCTATCAATATGAGAAGAATAAAGAGAGGCAAGAGTTCAAGCTTGGGGATGCCCAAGGCACCCCAAGTAAATATTTCAAAGGATACTCAAGCATCTAAGCTTGGGGATGCCCCGGTTGGCATCCCATCTTTCTTCAACAAATATCGGTATACCTCGGTTTTTGCTTTGTTCACATGATTTGTGTCTTTTGTGTTTTTGTTTTTCCTTTAAGAACCATGATAGCATGAGATAGCCCTTCATTGATTTATAGAATACTTCATGTGCTTCACTTAAATCTTTTAAGTATGATCTTATATAATTGCTCTTTGTGCTTCACTTAAATCTTTTGAGTATGGTTTTATAGAATGCTTCATGTGCTTCACTTATACATTTTGAGCTTGGATATTGGTTAGTCTATATTAATTGTAGAATGCTCCATGAACTTCACTTATATCTTTTGGAGTATGAATAATACTATAATTTAAAGTGGGTTTGGAAGAGTGTCAACTTTAGGGATTAGTGATCCCACTATCTTGGAGGGTGCTGAATCTTAGTGTGATATTTATGAAAGTGGATTTGGAAGAGTGTCAACTTTAGCTAGTAATGATTCCACTATTTTGGAAGAGGTTCCAATTGAGTATGAGAACAAAGTTGCTATCTATGATGCTACTGAAAATTATTATGAGGGAGGAATACATGCTTGTAGGAGTTGCAATAATATCAAGTTTCCTCCCTATGTGCTTAAAGTTTTGAAGTTATACTTGTTTTGCCTTCCTATGCTAGTTGATTCTTGTTCCCATAAGTTGTGTGCTCACAAAATACCTAGGCATAGGAAGTGGGTTAGATTTAAATGTGCTAGTCATATTCTTCAAGATGCTCTCTTTGTGTTTCGTTTCTTGTCTATTATGTGAGCATCATTGAAATCATCATGCCTAGCTAAAAGGCATTAAAGAAAAGCGCTTGTTGGGAGACAACCCAATATTTACCCTTACTGTTTTTGTGTGTTTACATGATTAAGCTACTGTATTAATCATGTTTTATAGATTTTGTTTCAATAAAGTGCCAAGTAAGACCTTTGGGAAGACTTGGGAGAAAGTCAATGTAATCTTGCTGTAAAAAACAGAAACTTTGCGCTCACGAGTTTAGCTGTCATTTTTTTTACAGAAGAGTGCTTTTTAGTTGATTATTTTTGCATAATATTAATAGGCAAATTCCTCACATCCACCAATTTATTTCATAAGTTTTGGAGTAGCAGAAGTATGGTTTATGTTCAGATCATTACAGACTGTTCTGTTTCTGACAGATTCTGTTTTCATTGCATAGTTTGCTTGTTTTCTAGTTTCTATGACTTATATTTCTCAATATAAATTGTAGAAATGATATGGTACAGTAGGCATTGTGTGAGAACAATTATGAAACTTGTCCTTAACAGTACCAATGTGAATGGTTTACTCTTTATCATACTAACCTATCTCACGAAGTTTGGTTAAGTTTTGTGTGATTGAAGTTTTCAAGCTTTGGGTGAGATATCGATATGAGGAGAATAAGGAGTGGAAAGACCCTAAGCTTGGGGATGCCCAAGGCACCCCATGGTAATATTCAAGGAAGACTCAAGTACTTAAGCTTGGGGATGCCCCGGAAGGCATCCCCTCTTTCGTCTTCAAAACTATCGGTATACCTTACTCGGAGCTATATTTTTATTCGTCACATGATATGTGTTTTGCTTGGAGTGTATTTTAAATTTTACTTGCTGTTTGAATAAAATCATTGGATCTGAAATATTGAATGAAAAAGAATCCTCCCATGGCTAGTTAATTATTTGACTACTCAGTGTTCTTCACTCATATCTTTTGGAGTAGTTTGTCATTTACTCATGTGCTTCACGTATATCCTATGAAAACGGTTGGATAAATTGAATGTCATAAATCTGAATTTATATATGTTTCATATGCCTATAACATGGGGAGTAATGACTTCACACATAACAAGTATAGGTAGTAAACTTATTGAAAGTTAGCAAACGTAGAATTGGTCACTTGAACAATTCATGAAAGAATATTGAAGGAAGAGGGATTTCACATATAAACATACTATCTTGGACATCTTTTGTAATTGTGAGCACTCATTAAAATATGCCATGCTCAAAGGTTGATGTTGGACAAGGAAGACAACGTAATGGGTTATGTTTTCTTATATCTGAAATAAAGTATATTGTCATGGATCGCCCAACACGTTGAGCTTGCCTTTCCCCCTCATGCTAGCCAAATTCTTTCCACTCAGTAGAGATACTACTTGTGCTTCCAAATACCCTTAAACCCGGTTTTGCCATAAGAGTCCAGCATACCTACCTATGGATTGAGTAAGATTCTTCAAGTAAGTTGTCATCGGTGCAAGCAATAAAAATTGCTCTCTAAATATGCATGATTGATTAGTGTGGAAGAAATAAGCTTTATACGATCTTGTGATGTGGAAGAAATAAAAGCGACGGACTGCATAATAAAGGTCGATATCACAAGTGGCAATATAAAGTGACGTTCTTTCGCATTAAGATTTTGTGCATCCAACCCTGAAAGCGCATGGCAACCTCTGCTTCCCTCTGCGAAGGGCCTATCTTTTACTTTTATCTCTTACCCTTATGCAAGAGTCATGGTGATTTTCACCTTTCCTTTTTACATTTTATCCTTTGGCAAGCACATTGTGTTGGAAAGATTATGATATATATATATCCAATTGGATGTAAGGCATCATGAACTATTATTGTTGACACTACCCTTGAGGTAAAAGGTTGGGAGGCGAATCTATAAGCCCCTATCTTTCTCTGTGTCTGATTAAAACTTTGAACCCATAAATATCGCGTGAGTGTTAGCAATTGTGAAAGACTAAATGATAGTTGAGTATGGAGTTTGCTAAATCAAAGCTCTGACATAGACTCTTCCTGAAAATAAGATGAATTGTAATTGTTTGATGACTGATAACACAGTTTGTTGGTTTTCAAGAAATTTTATGATCTATACTTTAACATGTGAATAGCTTGTTACTTTATCATGAGAAGTTTTATGAGATGAGCTACTGTTATGACATATAATGATGCTAGAAAAGGTGACTAAAATTATCATTGATCAAACTTGTGCACCTGCTAGCATTCACACTTCATAAATTATTTCTTTTATCATTTACCTACTCGAGGACGAGCAGGAATTAAGCTTGGGGATGCTGATACGTCTCCAACTTATCTATAATTTATGAATTATTCATGCTATTATATTATTCATCTTAGATGTTTTATATGCACTTATATGCTATTTTATATGATTTTTGGGACTAACCTATTAACCTAGAGCCTAGTGCCAGTTTCTGTTTTCTCCTTGTTTTTGAGTTTTGCAGAAAAGGAATACCAAACGGAGTCCAATTGACGTGCCGATTTTTGACGATTTTTTATGGACCAAAAGAAGACCACGGAGCATCGGAGTTGGGCCAGAAGAGTCCCGAGCTTCCCACGAGGGTGGGGGGCGGCCCACCCCCTGGGCGTGTGGGCCTGCCTCGTGGACAGCTCGGGCACCTCCTTGACGTGAGACCGACACCAAAAATTCCTATAAATATAGAAACCTCGGAAAATTAACCTAGATCGGGAGTTCCGCCGCCGCAAGCCTTTGTAGCCATGAGAAATCAATCTAGGCCCTCTCCGGCACCCTGCCGGAGGGGGCCATCATCACCGATGGCCATGGAGGAGTATCCCGGAGAGGCCATCATCGCCATGAAGGCCAAGGATCAGAGGGAGAACCTTTCCCCATCTAGGGGGGAGGCCATGGAGGAGGAAGCACAAGGGGGAGAACCTCTCCTCCTCTCTCTTGGTGGCGCCGGAGTGCCATCGGGAGGGGAATCATCGCCGCGGTGATCGTCTTCATCAACATCACCATCATCATCACCATCCTCATCTATTTTAAGCGGTCCACTCTCCCGCACCCCGCTGTAATCCCTACTTGAACATGGTGCTTTATGCCACATATTATGATCCAATGATGTGTTGCCATCCTATGATGTTTTGAGTAGATATCTTTTCTCCTTGGGTTGATTGATGATCTAGATTGGTACGAGTTGTATGTTTATTTTGGTGTTGCCCTATGGTGCCCTCCATGTCGCGCAAGCGTGAGGGATTCCCGCTGTAGGGTGTTGAAATACGTTCATGATTCGCTTATAGTGGGTTGCTAGAGTGACAGAAGCTTAAACCCGAGTAAGGGAGTTGTTGCATATGGGATAAAAGGGAACTTGATGCTTTAATGCTATGGTTGGGTTTTACCTTAATGATGTTTAGTAGTTGCGGATGCTTGCTAGAGTTCCAATCATAACTGCATATGATCCAAGTAGAGAAATTATGTTAGCTTATGCCTCTCCCTCATATGAAATTGCAATGACGACTACCGGTCTTGTTAACAATTGCCTAGGACAATTCCGCACACCGATCCACCATTATTCCACACTCGCTATTTATAATATTTAGTAATATATTCTAACTTTATGATAACAACTCCTACTTTTATATTTTAGCTCTTCGATATCATACAAAGTTATCCTCTTCATACCCACAACATAGTTTTATTTCTCGTTTCTAGATGGAAGCAAACGTTCGGTGTACGTAGAGTCGTATCAGTGGCAGATAGGGCTTGAGAGAATATTGATCTTACCTTTAGCTCCTTGTGGGTTCGACACTCCATGCTTATCACTTCCACCTTTGGAAATTGCTACGATGATTCCCTACACTTGGGGATTATCACAAATCTTAATCTCAAAATACGCCAACCCAACAAGTACCGTTGGAGACACTTGTAGGGCACCTTTATAATCACCCAGTTACGTTGTGACGTTTGGTAGCACACAAAGTGTTCCTCCGGTAAATGGGAGTTGCATAATCTCATAGTCATAGAAACATGTATAAGTCATGAAGAAAGCAATAGTAGAATACTAAATGATCAAGTGCTAAGCTAACGGAATGGGTCAAGTCAATCACATCATTCTCCTAATGATGTGATCCCGTTAATCAAATGACAACTCATGTCTATGTCTAGGAAACATAACCATCTTTGATCAACGAGCTAGTCAAGTAGAGGCATACTAGTGACACTCTGTTTGTCTATGTATTCACACAAGTATTATGTTTCCGGTTAATACAATTCTAGCATGAATAATAAACATTTATCATGATATGAGGAAATAAATAATAACTTTATTATTGCCTCTAGGGCATATTTCCTTCAGTCTCCCACTTGCACTAGAGTCAATAATCTAGATTACACAGTAATGATTCTAACACCCATGGAGCCTTGGTGCTGATCATGTTTTGCTCGTGGAAGAGGCTTAGTAAACGGGTCTGCAACATTCAGATCTGTATGTATCTTGCAAATTTCTATGTCTCCCACCTGGACTTGATCCCGGATGGAGTTGAAGCGTCTCTTGATGTGCTTGGTTCTCTTGTGAAATCTGGATTCCTTTGCCAAGGCAATTGCACCAGTATTGTTACAAAAGATTTTCATTGGACCCGATGCACTAGGTATGACACCTAGATCGGATATGAACTCCTTCATCCAGACTCCTTCATTTGCTGCTTCCGAAGCAGCTATGTACTCCGCTTCACACGTAGATCCCGCCACAACGCTTTGTTTAGAACTGCACCAACTGACAGCTCCACCGTTCAATGTAAACATGTATCAGGTTTGCGATTTAGAATCGTCCGGATCAGTGTCAAAGCTTGCATCGACGTAACCCTTTACGACTAGCTCTTTGTCACCTCCATAAACGAGAAACATATCCTTAGTCCTTTTCAGGTATTTCAGGATGTTCTTGACCACTGCCAGTGATCCACTCCTGGATTACTTTGGTACCTCCCTGCTAAACTTATAGCAAGGCACACATCAGGTCTGGTACACAGCATTGCATACGTGATAGAGCCTATGGCTGAAGCATAGGGAACATCTTTCATTTTCTCTCTATCTTCTGCAGTGGTCGGGCATTGAGTCTGACTCAACTTCACACCTTGCAACACATGCAAGAACCCTTTCTTTGCCTGATCCATTTTGAACTTCTTCAAAACTTTATCAAGGTATGTGCTTTGTGAAAGTCCAATTAAGCGTCTTGATCTATCTCTATAGATCTTGATGCCCAATATATAGCAGCTTCATCGAGGTCCTTCATTGAAAAACTCTTGTTCAAATATCCCTTTATGCTATCCAGAAATTTTATATCATTTCCGATCAACAATATGTCATCCACATATAATATCAAAAATGCTACAGAGCTCCCACTCACTTTCTTGTAAATACAGGCTTCTCCAAAAGTCTGTACAAATCCATATGCTTTGATCACACTATCAAAACGTTTATTCCAACTCCGAGAGGCTTGCACCAGTCCATAAATGGATCGCTGGAGCTTGCACACTTTGTTAGCTCCCTTTGGATCGACAAAACCTTCTGGTTGCATCATATACAACTCTTCTTCCAGAAATCCATTCAGGAATGCAGTTTTGACATCCATTTGCCAAATTTCATAATCACAAAATGCGGTGATACGTCTCCGTCGTATCTATAATTTTTTATTGTTCCATGCCAATATTATTCAACTTTCATATACCTTTTGGCAACTTTTTATACTATTTTTGGGACTAACATATTGATCCGGTGCCCAGTGCCAGTTCCTGTTTGTTGCATGTTTTATGTTTTGCAGAATATCCATATCAAACGGAATCCAAACGGGATAAAAACGGACAGAGCTTATTTTTGGAATATTTGGAAAATTCTGGAAGAAAAATCCACGCGAGACGGTGCCCGAGGTGGCCACGAGGCAGGGGGCCGCGCCTGCCCCCCTGGGCGCGCCCCTGACCCTTGTGGGCTACCCGTAAGGCGGTTGACACCCTTCTTCAGCCGCAAGAAAGCTAATTTTTGGTAAAAAAAATCACGGCGAAGGTTTCAGTCCAATCGAGTTACGGATCTCCATATATATATATATACGAAACGGTGAAAGGGCAGCAGGGGAGAATGCAGAAACAGAGAGAGACAGAGATATAGATCCAATCTCGGAGGGGCTCTCGCCCCTCCCACGCCATGGAGACCAAGGACCAGAGGGGAAAGCCTTCTCCCATCTAGGGAGGAGGTCAAGGAAGAAGAAGAAGGAGGGGGGCTCTCTCCCCTTCGCTTCCGGTGGCGCCGGAGTGCCACCGGGGGCCATCATCATCACCGCCGTCTTCACCAACAACTTCACCGCCATCATCACCAACTCTTCCCCCCTCTATGCAGCGGTGTAACCTCTCTCTTACCCGCTGTAATCTCTACTTAAATATGGTGCTCAACGCCATATATTATTTCCCAATGATGTATGGCTATCCTATGATGTTTGAGTAGATCCGTTTTGTCCAATGGGTTATTTGATGATCAAGATTGGTTTGAGTTGCATGTTTTATTATTGGTGCTGTCCTATGGTGCTCTCCGTGTCGCGCAAGCGTGAGGGATTCCCGCTATAGGGTTTTCAATATGTTCATGATTTGCTTATGGTGGGTGGCGTGAGTGACAGAAGCACAAACCCGAGTAAGTAGGTTGTTTGCATATGGGATAAAGGGGACTTGATGCTTTAATGCTATGGTTGGGTTTTATCTTAATGATCTTTAGTAGTTGCGGATGCTTGCTAGAGTTCCAATCATAAGTGCATATGATCCAAGTAGAGAAAGTATGTTAGTTTATGCCTCTCCCTCAAATAAAATTGCAATAATGATTACCGGCCTAGTTGTCGATTTCCTAGGGACAAATAACTTTCTCGTAACAAAAAGCTCTTTACTAATTTAGTTGTGTCTTTATCTAAGAAGCCCCTAGTCTTTATTTACGTGCTCTTTACTTTCTTGCAAGCTTACCCAAAAACACCTACAAAGTACTTCTAGTTTCATACTTGTTCTAGGTAAAGCGAACGTCAAGCGTGCGTAGAGTTGTATCGGTGGTCGATAGAACTTGAGGGAATATTTGTTCTACCTTTAGCTCCTCGTTGGGTTCGACACTCTTACTTATCGAAAGAGGCTACATTGATCCCCTATACTTGTGGGTCATCAAGACCTTTTTCTGGCGCCGTTGCCGGGGAGCAATAGCGTGGGGTGAATATTCTCGTGTGTGCTTGTTTGCTTTATCACTAAGTAATTTTTATTTGCTGTTATTAGTTGTTTTCTATCTTTAGTTATGGGTAGGAAACGCAAAATACCAAAAAAAATAGTTGTACCTACTGAACCAATGGTTGAAGAACCACTCAAAATCTATCACACTGCTGAAGCTTATTACTTGGATCATCTTCGATCCATATGTGCTCATGCTGAAACCCCAACTAGCTTAGTTGAGGGCAAATCTTTAGATGAGCATGCTTGTTATGTGCGACAGCGTATATCCGAAAAGGGGAAAATTCTATTGGGTCAAATTCATCGTTTGCAATGCTATGCTTGGAATTTATGTGAAATATATGATTTTACTTGTTGTTCTGAAAAGCCTAAGAAACACCTTCCCTACCAATGTGAGTTTAGTGATAATGGAATCGTATCTTCGTATGCTAAGGGTGTTTATAATTACTATGATGTTCAACAAATTGAAGAATTTGTTGCTTTTAAGGGTGCTTATGAAATTGCTTCTTTGATTGAAAAGTATGGTGCTACTCTTTACAAATCTGAAATTTTTTCCATACTTAAATATTGCTATGATAATTATGCTTCTAATGCCTATGTTAAACCATATATTGAGGACTCCCCCGCTGTCCAAGAAGAGACTAATATTTTGCAGGAGTCTATGGAAGAAGAAATTGATGAAACTGTGAGCTCATTGGATGAAAAAGATGAGGAGGAGAGCGAAGAACAAAAGGAGGAAGAGCGGATTAGCTACCCGTGCCCACCTTCTAATGAGAGTAACTCCTCAACTCATACATTGTTTAATTTCCCTTCGTGCTTACCGAAGGATGATTGCTATGATCCCGTTGATTCTCTTGAAATATCCCTTTTTGATGATGCTTGTGGCCAAGATGCCAATATGAATGATGCTTATGGAGATGAACTTGCTATAGTTCCTTATGTTAAACATGAAATTGTTGCTATTGCACCCACGCATGATAGTCCTATTATCTTTTTGAATTCTCCCGAATACACTATATCGGAGAAGTTTGCACTTATCAAGGATTATATTGATGGGTTGCCTTTTACCGTTGCACATGATGATTTCGATGAATATAATATGCATGTGCTTGCTGCTCCTACTTGCAATTATTGTGAGATAGGAACTATATCTCCACCTCTCTATGTTTCCCACACGCTAAAATTGCAAGAAACTGCTTATACTATGCATTGGCCTTTACTAGGTGCGCATGGATTGTTCTTTTATGACATGCCGATGCATAGGAAGAGAGTTAGACTTCTTCATTACATGATATATGCTACTTTGTGCTCACTACTAAATTACAAATCATTGCTAATTAAAGTTGGCTTTGATATACCTTGGGATCCGGGTGGATTCACTACTTGAGCACTATATGCCTAGCGTAATGGCTTTAAAGAAAGCACTGCCAGGGAGACAACCCGGAAGTTTTAGAGAGTCATTTATTTCTGTTAAGTGCTTTCATATAGTTTAAAAACAACAAAAATAAAGAGGGGAACCCAAAACTTTTCAAAAAGGAAAGTGAAAGTGAGAAAGACAAGCATTGTTGAAGTGGGAGAGCTCCTTGAACTTTGTTCATGCTCACGGCAACTTTGTGAATATTGATTACAGAAACTTTTCAACAAAAATAATTATCCCCTTGTACAATTCCATTGTATTATAAAAATAATGTGCCAAGGTTTGCCTTTAGGATGTTTACAATGCTTGTTGGTTTGTGCGGTGCAGGACAGAAACTTTGGCTGTAGTGCACGATTTTTAATTTTTTAGTGGAACGTCAAATGGTTCGATTCTTTTTGGACTGTCTTTATATACAAATTGTTTATTTTTCCTAATTTTGGAAGAATTTTTCAAGTAACAGAAGTATGGTGAATGTTCATATTATTATATACTGTTCTGTTTTAGACAGATTCTGTTTTTGATGCATAGTTTGCTTGTTTTGATGAAACTATCAATTTATATCAGTGGATTAAGCCATGAAAAAGCTATATTACAGTAGACACAATGCAAAAACAAAATATGAATTGGTTTGCAACAGTACTTAGAGTAGTGATTTGCTTTGTTATACTAACGGATCTTACCGAGTTTTCTGTTGAAGTTTTGTGTGGATGAAGTGTTCGATGATCGAGAAGGTCTCGATGTGAGAAGAAGGAAGAGAGGCAAGAGATCAAGCTTGGGGATGCCCAAGGCACCCCAAGTAAATATTCAAGGAGACTCAAGCGTCTAAGCTTGGGGATGCCCCGGAAGGCATCCCCTCTTTCTTCAACAAGTATCGGTATGTTTTCGGATTCGTTTCATTCATGTGATATGTGCAAATCTTGGAGCGTCTTTTGCATTTAGTTTTCACTTCTCTTTTATGCACCATGCTGGTATGAGATAGTCCTTGGTTGATTTATATAATGCTCATTGCACTTCACTTATATCTTTAGAGTATGGCTTTATAGAAAGCTTCATGTGCTTCACTTATATCATTTGAAGTTTGGATTGCCTGTTTCTCTTCACTTAGACAACCGCCATTTGTAGAATGCTCTTTTGCTTCACTTATATTTGTTAGAGCGTGGGCATATCTTTTGTAGAAAGAATTAAACTCTCTTGCTTCACTTATATCTATTTAGAGAGATGACAGGAACTGGTCATTCACATGGTTAGTCATAAAATCCTACATAAAACTTGTAGATCACTGAATATGATATGTTTGATTCCTTGCAATAGTTTTGCGATATAAAGATGGTGACATTAGAGTCATGCTAGTTGGTAGTTGTGGATTAGTAGAAATACTTGTGTCGAGGTTTGTGATTCCCGTAGCATGCACGTATGGTGAACCGTTATGTGATGAAGTCGGAGCATGATTTATTTATTGATTGTCTTCCTTATGAGTGGCGGTCGGGGACGAGCGATGGTCTTTTCCTACCAATCTATCCCCCTAGGAGCATGCGCGTAGTACTTTGTTTCGATGACTAATAGATTTTTTGCAATAAGTATGTGATTTATTTATGACTAATGTTGAGTCCATGGATTATACGCACTCTCACCCTTCCATCATTGCTAGCCTCTTCGGTACCGTGCATTGCCCTTTTCTCACCTAGAGAGTTGGTGCAAATTTCGCCGGTGCATCCAAGCCCCGTGATACGATACGCTCTGTCACACATAAGCCTCATTATATCTTCCTCAAAACAGCCACCATACCTACCTATCATGGCATTTCCATAGCCATTCCGAGATATATTGCCATGCAACTTCCATCATCATCATATACATGACTTGAGCATTTATTGTCATATTGCTTTGCATGATCGTAAGATAGCTAGCATGATGTTTTCATGGCTTGTCCGTTTTTTGATGTCATTGCTACGCTAGATCATTGCACATCCCGGTACACCGCCGGAGGCATTCATATAGAGTCATATCTTTGTTCTAGATATCGAGTTGTAATATTGAGTTGTAAGTAAATAAAAGTGTGATGATCATCATTATTAGAGCATTGCCCTAGTGAGGAAAGGATGATGGAGACTATGATTCCCCCACAAGTCAGGATGAGACTCCAAACTTTATGAAAAATAAAAGAGGCCAAAGAAGCCCAAATAAAAAAAAGAGGCCAAAGAAGCCCACCAAAAAAAGAGAAAATAAAAAAATGAGAGAAAAAGAGAAAAGGGACAATGTTACTATCCTTTTACCACACTTGTGCTTCAAGTAGCACCATGTTCTTCATATAGAGAGTCTCTTGAGTTATCACTTTCATATACTAGTGGGAATTTTCATTATAGAACTTGGCTTGTATATTCCAACGATGGGCTTCCTCAAATGCCCTAGGTCTTCATGAGCAAGCAAGTTGGATGCACACCCACTTAGTTTCAGTTTGAGCTTTCGTATACTTATAGCTCTAGTGCATCCATTGCATGGCAATCCCTACTCACTCACATTGATATCTACTAATGGGCATCTCCATAGCCCGTTGATACGCCTAGTTGATGTGAGACTTTCTCCTTTTTTGTCTTCTCCACATAACCCCCACCATCATATTCTATTCCACCTATAGTGCTATGTCCATGGCTCACGCTCATGTATTGCGTGAAAGTTGAAAAGGTTTGAGAACATCAAAAGTATGAAACAATTGCTTGGCTTGTCATCGGGGTTGTGCATGATTTGAATATTTTGTGTGGTGAAGATGGAGCATAGCCAGACTATATGATTTTGTAGGGATAACTTTCTTTGGCCATGTTATTTTGAAAAGATAGGATTGCTTTATTAGTAGGCTTGAAGTATTATTGTTTTTATGTCAAATGATAGACTATTGCTTTGAATCACTCATATCTTAATATTCATGCCATGATTAGACATATGATCAAGATTATGCTAGGTAGCATTCCACATCAAAAATTGTCTTTTTTTATCATTTACCTACTCGAGGACGAGCAGGAATTAAGCTTGGGGATGCTGATACGTCTCCATCGTATCTATAATTTTTGATTGTTCCATGCCAATATTATTCAACTTTCATATACCTTTTGGCAACTTTTTATACTATTTTTGGGACTAACATATTGATCCAGTGCCCAGTTCCAGTTCCTGTTTGTTGCATGTTTTATGTTTCGCAGAATATCCATATCAAACGGAATCCAAACGGGATAAAACGGACGGAGCTTATTTTTGGAATATTTGGAAAATTCCAGAAGAAAAATCCACGCGAGACGGTGCCCGAGGTGGCCACGAGGCAGGGGGCCGCGCCTGCCCCCCCTGGGCGCACCCCTGACCCTCGTGGGCCACCCGTAAGGCAGTTGACGCCCTTCTTCGGCCGCAAGAAAACTAATTTTTGGTAAAAAATCACGACGAAGGTTTCAGTCCAATCGGAGTTACGAATCTCCATATATATACGAAACGGTGAAAGGGCAGCAGGGGAGAACACAGAAACAGAGAGAGACAGAGAGATAGATCCAATCTCGGAGGGGCTCTCGCCCCTCCCATGCCATGGAGACCAAGGACCAGAGGGGAAAGCCTTCTCCCATCTAGGGAGGAGGTCAAGGAAGAAGAAGAAGGAGGGGGCTCTCTCCCCTTCGCTTCCGGTGGCGCCGGAGTGCCACCGGGGGGCATCATCATCACCGCCGTCTTCTCCAACAACTTCACCGCCATCATCACCAACTCTTCCCCCCTCTATGCAGCGGTGTAACCTCTCTCTTACCCGCTGTAATCTCTACTTAAATATGGTGCTCAACGCCATATATTATTTCCCAATGATGTATGGCTATCCTATGATGTTTGAGTAGATCCGTTTTGTCCAATGGGTTATTTGATGATCAAGATTGGTTTGAGGTGCATGTTTTATTATTGGTGCTGTCCTATGGTGCTCTCCATGTCGCGCAAGCGTGAGGGATTCCCGCTGTAGGGTTTGCAATATGTTCATGATTTGCTTATGGTGGGTGGCATGAGTGACAGAAGCACAGACCCGAGTAAGTAGGTTGTTTGCGTATGGGATAAAGGGGACTTGATTCTTTAATGCTATGGTTGGGTTTTACCTTAATGATCTTTAGTAGTTGCGGATGCTTGCTAGAGTTCCAATCATAAGTGCATATGATCCAAGTAGAGAAAGTATGTTAGTTTATGCCTCTCCCTCAAATAAAATTGCAATAATGATTACCGGCCTAGTTATCGATTGCCTAGGGACAAATAACTTTCTCGTAACAAAAGGCTCTTTACTAATTTAATTGTGTCTTTATCTAAGCAGCCCCTAGTATTGATTTACGTGCTCTTTAATTTCTTGCAAGCTTACCGAAAAACACCTACAAAGTACTTCTAGTTTCATACTTGTTCTAGGTAAAGCGAACGTCAAGCGTGCGTAGAGTTGTATCGGTGGTCGATAGAACTTGAGGGAATATTTGTTCTACCTTTAGCTCCTCGTTGGGTTCAACACTCTTACTTATCGAAAGAGGCTACATTGATCCCCTATACTTGTGGGTCATCATGCGGCAATTGCTAACATGATTCGGACAGACTTAAGCATGGCTACGGGTGAGAAAGTCTCGTCGTAGTCAATCCCTTGAACTTGTCGAAGACCTTTTGCAACAAGTCGAGCTTTATAAATAGTAACATTACCGTCAACGTCAGTCTTCTTCTTAAAGATCCACTTATTCTCAATGGCTTGCCGGTCATCGGGCAAGTCAACCAAAGTCCACACTTTGTTCTCATACATGGATCCCATCTCAGATTTCATGGCTTTAAGCCATTTCGCGGAATCTGGGCTCACCATCGCTTCTTCATAGTTCGTAGGTTCGTCATGGTCTAGTAACATAACCTCCAGAACAGGATTGCCGTACCACTTAGGTGCGGATCTTACTCTGGTTGACCTACGAGGTTCAGTAGCAACTTGATCTGAAGTTTCATGATCATTATCATTAGCTTCCTCACTAATTGGTATAGACGTCACAGGAACCGGTTTCTGTGATGAACTACTTTCCAATAAGGGAGCAGGTACAGTTACCTCATCAAGTTCTACTTTCCTCCCACTCACTTCTTTCGAGAGAAACTCCTTCCCTAGAAACCATCCAAATTTAGCAACAAAAGTCTTGCCTTCAGATCTGTGATAGAAGGTGTACCCAACAGTTTCCTTTGGGTATCCTATGAAGACACATTTCTCCGATTTGGGTTCGAGCTTATCAGGTTGAAGCTTTTTCACATAAGCATCGCAGCCCCAAACTTTAAGAAACGACAACTTTGGTTTCTTGCCAAACCACAGTTCATAAGGTGTCATCTCAACGGATTTTGATGGTGCCCTATTTAACGTGAATGCAGCCGTCTCTAAAGCATAACCCCAAAAAGATAGCGGTAAATTAGTAAGAGACATCATAGATCGCACCATATCTAGTAAAGTACGATTACGACGTTTGAACACACCATTACACTGTGGTGTTCCGGGTGGCGTGAGTTGCGAAACTATTCCGCATTGTTTCAAATGAAGACCAAACTCGTAACTCAAATATTCTCCTCCATGATCAAATCGTAGAAACTTTATTTTCTTGTTACGATGATTTTCTACTTCACTCTGAAATTCTTTGAACTTTTCAAATGTTTCAGACTTATGTTTCATTAAGTAGATATACCCATATCTACTTAAATCATCTGTGAAGGTGAGAAAATAACGATACCCGCCGCGAGCCTCAACATTCATCGGACCACATACATCTGTATGTATGATTTCCAACAAATCTGTTGCTCGCTCCATAGTTCCGGAGAACGGCGTTTTAGTCATCTTGCCCATGAGGCATGGTTCGCAAGTACCAAGTGATTCATAATCAAGTGATTCCAAAAGTCCATCGGAATGGAGTTTCTTCATGCGCTTTACACCAATATGACCTAAACGGCAGTGCCACAAATAAGTTGCACTATCATTATCAACTCTGCTTCTTTTGGCCTCAATATTATGAATATGTGTATCACTACAATCGAGATTTAATATAAATAGACCACTCCTCAAGGGAGCATGACCATAAAAGATATTACTCATATAAATAGAACAACCATTATTCTCTGATTTAAATGAATAACCGTCTCGCATCAAACAAGATCCAGATATAATGTTCATGCTCAACGCTGGCACCAAATAACAATTATTCAGGTCTAAAACTAATCCCGAAGGTAGATGTAGAGGTAGCGTGCCGACCGCGATCACATCGACTTTGGAACCATTTCCCACGCGCATCGTCACCTCGTCCTTAGCCAATCTTCACTTCATCCGTAGTCCCTGTTTTGAGTTGCAAATATTAGCAACAGAACCAGTATCAAATACCCAGGTGCTACTGCGAGCATTAGTAAGGTACACATCAATAACATCTATATCACATATACCTTTGTTCACCTTGCCATCCTTCTTATCCGCCAAATACTTGGGGCAGTTCCGCTTCCAGTGACCAGTCTGTTTGCAGTAGAAGCACTCAGTCTCAGGCTTAGGTCCAGACTTGGTTTTCTTCTCCTGAGCAGCAACTTGTTTGTTGTTCTTCTTGAAGTTCCCTTTCTTCTTCCCTTTGCCCTTTTTCTTGAAACTGGTGGTCTTGTTGACCATCAACACTTGATGCTCCTCCTTGATTTCTACCTCCGCAGCCTTTAGCATTGCGAAGAGCTCGGGAATCGTCTTATCCATCCCTTGCATGTTATAGTTCATCACGAAGCTCTTGTAGCTTGGTGGCAGTGATTGAAGAATTCTGTCAATGACGCTATCATCCAGAAGATTAACTCCCAGTTGAATCAAGTGATTGTTATACCCAGACATTCTGAGTATACGCTCACTGACATAACTATTCTCCTCCATCTTGCAGCTGTAGAACTTATTGGAGACTTCATATCTCTCAAACCGGGCTTTTGCTTGAAATATTAACTTCAACTCCTAGAACATCTCATATGCTCCATGACGTTCAAAACGTCGTTGAAGTCCCGGTTCTAAGCCGTAAAGCATGGCACACTGAACTATCGAGTAGTCATCAGCTTTGCTTTGCCAGACATTCATAACATCTGGTGTTGCTCCTGCAGCAGGTCTGGCACCTAGCGGTGCTTCCAGGACGTAATTCTTTTGTGCAGCAATGAGGATAATCCTCAAGTTACGGACCCAGTCCGTGTAATTGCTACCATCATCTTTCAACTTTGCTTTCTCAAGGAACGCATTAAAATTCAACGGAACAACAGCACGGGCCATCTATCTACGACAACATAGACAATCAAGATACTATCAGGTACTAAGTTCATGATAAATTTAAGTTCAATTAATCATATTACTTAAGAACTCCCGCTTAGATAGACATCCCTCTAATCATCTAAGTGATCACGTGATTCAAATCAACTAAACCATGTCTGATCATCACGTGAGATGGAGTAGTTTCAATGGTGAACATCACTATGTTGATCATAACTACTATATGATTCACGCTCGACCTTTCGGTCTCAGTGTCCCGAGGCCATATCTGCATATGCTAGGCTCATCAAGTTTAACCTGAGTATTCCGCATGTGCAACTGTTTTGCACCCGTTGTATTTGAACGTAGAGCCTATCACACCCGATCATCACGTGGTGTCTCAGCACGAAGAACTTTCGCAACGGTGCATACTCAGGGAGAACACGTATACCTTGAAATTTAGTGAGAGATCATCTTATAATGCTACCGTCAAACAAAGCAAGATAAGATGCATAAAAGATAAACATCACATGCAATCAATATAAGTGATATGATATGGCCATCATCATCTTGTGCTTGTGATCTCCATCTCCGAAGCACCGTCATGATCACCATCGTCACCGGCGCAACACCTTGATCTCCATCGTAGCATCGTTGTCGTCTCGCCAACTTATGCTTCTACGACTATCGCTACCGCTTAGTGATAAAGTAAAGCATTACAGGGCGATTGCATTGCATACAATAAAGCGACAACCATATGGCTCCTGCCAGTTCCCGATAACTCGGTTACAAAACATGATCATCTCATACAATAAAATATAGCATCATGTCTTGACCATATCACATCACAACATGCCCTGCAAAAACAAGTTAGACGTCCTCTACTTTGTTGTTGCAAGTTTTACATGGCTGCTACGAGCTGAGCAAGAACCGTTCTTACCTACGCATCAAAACCACAATGATAGTTCGTCAAGTTAGTGCTGTTTTAACCTTCTCAAGGACCGGGCGTAGCCACACTCGGTTCAACTAAAGTTGGAGAAACTGACACCCGCCAGCCACCTGTGTGCAAAGCACGTCGGTAGAACCAGTCTCGCGTAAGCGTACGCGTAATGTCGGTCTGGGCCGCTTCATCCAACAATACCGCCTAACCAAAGTATGACATGCTGGTAAGCAGTATGACTTGTATCGCCCACAACTCACTCGTGTTCTACTCGTGCATATAATATCTACGCATAAAACCAGGCTCGGATGCCACTGTTGGGGAACGTAGTAATTTCAAAAAAATTCCTACGCACACACAGGATCATGGTGATGCATAGCAACGAGAGGGGAGAGTGTGTCCACGTACCCTCGTAGACCGAAAGCAGAAGCGTTAGCACAACGCGGTTGATATAGTCGTATGTCTTCACGATCCGACCGATCAAGTACCGAACGTACGGCACCTCCGAGTTCAGCACACGGTCAGCTCAATGACGTCCTGCGAACTCCGATCCAGCAGAGCTTCACGGGAGAGTTCCGTCAGCACAACGGCGTGGCGACAGTGATGATGTTGCTACCGACGTAGGGCTTCACCTAAGCACCGCTACGATATGACCGAGGTGGAATATGGTGGAGGGGGGCACCGCACACGGCTGGAATAGATCAACAGATCAACTTGTGTGTCTAGAGGTGCCCCCTGCCCCCGTATATAAAGGACCAGGGGAAGGAGGCCGGCGGCCAGGAGGAGGGCGCGCCAGGGAGGAGTCCTACTCCCACCGGGAGTAGGACTCCCTCTTTTCCTAGTTGGAGTAGGAGGGGGAAAGGAAGGGAAGGAGAGAGGGGGAAGGAAAGGGGGCGCCGCCCCCCTCCTTGTCCAATTCGGACTAGAGAGGGAGGGGGCGCGCGGCCAGCCCTAGCTGCCCCTCCTCTTCTCCACTAAGGCCCATCTTGGCCCATTAAACTCCCCGGGGGGTTCCGATAAACCCCCGGTACTCCGGTATATGTCCGAAACTCCCCGAAACCATTCCGGTGTCCGAACATAGTCGTCCAATATATCGATCTTTACGTCTCGACCATTTAGAGACTCCTCGTCATATCCGTGATCATATCCGGGACTCCGAACTATCTTCGGTACATCAAAACACAAAACTCATAATACCGATCGTCATCTAACTTTAAGCGTGTGGACCCTACGGGTTCGGGAACTATGTAGACATGACCGAGACACGTCTCCGGTCAATAACCAATAGCGGAACCTGGATGCTCATATTGGCTCCTACATATTCTTTGAAGATCTTTATCGGTCAAACCGCATAACAACATACGTTGTTCCCTTTGTCATCGGTATGTTACTTGCCCGAGATTCGATCGTCAGTATCTCAATACCTAGTTTAATCTCGTTACCGGCAAGTCTCTTTACTCGTTCCGTAATACATCATCCCGCAACTAACTCATTAGTCACATTGCTTGCAAGGCTTATAGTGATGTGCATTACCGAGAGGGCCCAGAGATACCTCTCCGACAATCGGAGTGACAAATCCTAATATCAAAATACGCCAACCCAACAAGTACCTTTGGAGACACCTGTAGAGCACCTTTATAATCACCCAGTTACGTTGTGACGTTTGGTAGCACACAAAGTGTTCCTCCGGTAAACGGGAGTTGCATAATCTTATAGTCATAGGAACATGTATAAGTCATGAAGAAAGCAATAGCAGAATACTAAACGATCAAGTGCTAAGCTAACGGAATGGGTCAAGTCAATCACATCATTCTCCTAATGATGTGATCCCGTTAATCAAATGACAACTCATGTCTATGGCTAGGAAACATAACCATCTTTGATCAACGAGCTAGTCAAGTAGAGGCATACCGGTGACACTCTGTTTGTCTATGTATTCACACAAGTATTATGTTTCCGGTTAATGCAATTCTAGCATGAATAATAAACATTTATCATGATATATAATAACTTTATTATTGCCTCTAGGGCATATTTCCTTCACCGACGGTAATCACATCAACTTTGGAACCATTTCCCACGCGCATCGTCACCTCGTCCTTAGCCAATCTTCGTTTAATCCGTAGCCCCGGTTTCGAGTTGCAAATATGAGAAACAAAACCAATATCAAATACCCAGGCACTACGAGAAACAGCTAATTTTCCGTTAGGGGGCGGCTTTGCCGTCAGCTTTTCATCGCGCAGACGGCAAAGAAAGGGTTTTCCATCATCAGCAGACGGCAAAGAAAAACTAACGGTGAAATAGACTTGGCCGTCTGCCAAAAAATATAGACGACAAAGAGCTCACTTTACTGTCAGTGAGACAAAACACAGATGGCAAAGATCTTTGACGTCTGCGTTTTTCATTACTGACGGCAAAGAGATCACTTTGCCGTCTGTAATGAAAAAGCCAGATGGCAAAGATCTTTGCCGTCTTTGATGAGGTGGCAGCAATATCCACCACAGATGCGCACCCCACCCCACGATCTCTCTCTCCCCACCCCACCACCCGCAACACAACCACCCCACCTTATCCACCCGTAGCCCACCCACCCCACATTCTCTCTGTCTCTCATACCTTTCTCTCTCTCGCATGTGCATCCAGCTCGCCCACCTCTGACCTCCCAATTGACTCGCCGGCGCCACCAGCATCGGTCCTCCGGCCAGCGAACCACGCCGCCGGCAGGCGTCCGACCTCCCCTTCCTCTGCTCCGCTCCCTCTCTGAATCCTCTCTCTCTATCTCCTGGAACCAGCGAGGCGGGCGGCGCGAGCAGGCACGACCGCTGCGGGTTGCGGGATGCGAGCGACGTGTGGGTGTGCAGCACGGGAGGCCGCTGCCAGTGACGCGCGGGCGGGCGGCGCGGGACACGCGGGCGTGCGGCGGTAGCAGGGCGTGGGCGAGCAGGGCCGTGCGGTGAGCATGGCCGGGCGGCGGTTCGGAGACCAAGGCATGGCCGGTGTGGGCAGGGCAGCTGGCGCGGGAGGCTGCTACGAGCGACGCGCGGGCGGTCGGCTCTAGCAGGGCGCGGCGAGTTGGGCCGTGTAGCTGCGCGGTGAGCATGGCCGGGCGGCGGTGCAGAGCAAGGTCGGGCGGCTGCGCAACTGGGCGGTTGCCTGGCGAGCGGCGCAGCGAGGAGGTCAAGGCGGTGGCAGAAGAAGGACGGCCGGCGGTGAAGGCCATGTTGTTGCAGTGGAGAAGGACTTGATTGCTTTTTTTACTTTCTAGGGTCCTTTGTGTAAATTTTCAGGACATCTTTGTTTCTTCTCTGTAACGCCATCTACGATGAATGAAAGGCAGCAAGCCATGTCAAATCCAAAATCTACGTGAGCTGAACCTGTTGTCTTGGTTTGATATTCATGTGTCCAGCGAGTTGCTCTACGTCACTTTTTTAAATGAAAAATAATCTTTGTCGTCTCTACTTTAGTCTAGATGACGGCAAAGAACAAGTTTTGACTGACGGCAAAGAATAGGGTTTTGCCGTCTATTATTTTTGCGACAGATGGCAAATCTGTAGTTGGCTGACGGCAAAATCTTTGCCGTCTGCCCGATGAATTGTTGACGGCAAAGTATTCTTTGCCGACTTATCTTTGCCGTCTGACTTTGCCGTCCGCTTCCTGACGGCAAAATCTTTGCCGTCTGTATTTAGGTCTTTGCCGTCTGTGATCCACAGACGGCAAATTACCTGATTCCTGTAGTGAGGCGCTACTACGAGCATTAGTAAGGTACACATCAATAACATGTATATCAAATATACCTTTCACTTTGCCATCCTTCTTATCCGCCAAATACTTGGGGCAGTTCCGCTTCCAGTGACCAGTCCCTTTGCAGTCGAAGTACTCAGTCTCAGGATTAGGTCCACACTTGGGCTTCTTCACTTGAGCAGCAACTTGCTTGCCGTTCTTCTTGAAGTTCCCCTTCTTCCCTTTGCCCTTTTTCTTGAAACTAGTGGTCTTGTTAACCATCAACACTTGATGCTCCTTCTTGATTTCTACCTCCGCAACCTTTAGCATCGCGAAGAGCTCTGGAATTGTCTTATCCATCCATTGCATATTATAGTTCATCACAAAGCTTTTATAGCTTGGTGGCAGTGATTGAAGAACTTTGTCGTCAATGACACTATCATCAGGAAGATTAACTCCCAGTTGAGTCAAGTGGTTGTGGTACCCAGACATTCTGAGTATATGTTCACTGACAGAACTATTCTCCTTCATTTTGCAGCTATAGAACTTATTGGAGACTTCATATCTCTCAATTCGGGCATTTGCTTGAAATATTAACTTCAACTCCTGGAACATCTCATATGCTCCATGACGTTCAAAACATCTTTGAAGTCCCAATTCTAAGCCGTAAAGCATGGCACACTGAACTATCGAGTAGTCATCAGCTTTGCTCTGCCAGACGTTCATAACGTCCGGAGTTGCTCCTGCAGCGGGTCTTGCACCTAGCGGTGCTTCCCGGACGTAATTCTTCTGTGCATCAATGAGGATAATCCTTAAGTTACGGACCCAGTCCGTGTAGTTGCTACCATCATCTTTCAACTTAGCCTTCTCTAGGAACACATTAAAATTCAAAGGAACGATAGCACGGGCCATTGATCTACAACAACATAGACATGCAGATACTTTCAAGTACTAAGTTCATGATAAATTAAAGTTTAATTAATCATATTACTTAAGAACTCCCACTTAGATAGACATCCCTCTAGTCATCTAAATGATCACATGATCCATATCAACTAAACCTTGTCCGATCATCACGTGAGATGTAGTTTTCAATGGTGAACATGACTATGTTGATCATATCTACTATATGATTCACGTTCGACCTTTCGGTCTCAGTGTTCCGAGGCCATATCTGCATATGATAGGCTCGTCAAGTTTAACCCGAGTATTCTGCATGTGCAAAACTGGCTTGCACTCGTTGTATGTGAACGTAGAGCTTATCACACCCGATCATCACGTGGTGTCTCGGCACGACGAACCGTAGCAACGGTGCATACTCGGGGAGAACACTTATACCTTGAAATTTAGTGAGAGATCATCTTATAATGCTACCGCCGTACTAAGCAAAATAAGATGCATAAAAGATAAACATCACATGCAATCAAAATATGTGACATGATATGGCCATCATCATCTTGTGCCTTTGATCTCCATCTCCAAAGCACCGTCATGATCTCCATTGTCACCGGCTTGACACCTTGATTTCCATCGTAGCATCGTTGTCGTCTCGCCAACTATTGCTTCTACGACTATCGCTACCGCTTAGTGATAAAGTAAAGCAATTACATGACGATTGCATTTCATACAATAAAGCGACAACCATAAGGCTTCTGCCAGTTGTCGATAACTTTTACAAAACATGATCATCTCATACAACAAATTATATCTCATCACGTTTAGACCATATCACATCACAACATGCCCCGCAAAAACAAGTTAGACGTCCTCTACTTTGTTGTTGCAAGTTTTACGTGGCTGCTACGGGCTTCTAGCAAGAACCGTTCTTACCTACGCATCAAAACCACAACGATTTTTCATCAAGTGTGTTGTTTTAACCTTCAACAAGGACCGGCCGTAGTCAAACTCGATTCAACTAAAGTTGGAGAAACAGACACCTGCTAGCCACCTGTGTGCGAAGCACGTCGGTAGAACTAGTCTCATGAACACTGTCATGTAATGTCGGTCCGGGCCGCTTCATCCAACAATACCGCCGAATGAAAGTAAGATGTTGGTGGTAAGCAGTATGACTATTATCACCCACAACTCTTTGTGTTCTACTCGTGCATATATCATCTACGCATAGACCTGGCTCAGATGCCACAGTTGGGAACGCAGTATTTCAAAAAAATTCCTACGATCATGCAAGATCTATCCAGGAGATGCATATCAACGAGACGGGAGAGTGTGTCCACGTACCCTCGTAGATCGAAAGCGGAAGCGTTTAGTAATGTGGTTGATGTAGTGGAACGTCTTGACGATCCAACCGATCCAAGAACCGAACGTACGGCACCTTCGTGTTCAGCACACGTTCAGCACGATGACGTCCCTCGAGCTCTTGATCCAGTACAGGGTCGAGGGTGAGTTCCGTCAGCACGACGGCGTGGCGACGGTGTTGATGATGTGATCCGCGCAGGGCTTCGCCTAAGTACTATGACAATATGACCGAGGTGGTAAACTGTGGAGGGAGGCACCGCACACGGCTAAGAACAATTAATGTGCCTTTGGGGTGCCCCCTGGCCACGTATATAAAGGAGGGGGGAGAGTCCGGCGGCCAGGAGGGGCGCGCCATGTGGGGGGTCCTACTTGGACTCCTAGTCCAAGTAGGATTCGCCCCCCCCCCTTTTCCTTTCTTCCATCGGAGGGAATATGAAGGGGAGGGAGAGGGAAAGGGAAGGGGGGGCGCCGCCTCCTCCTCCTTGTACTATTCGGACTCCCAAGGAGGGGGGCACGTGGCCACCTCCCGTGGGCTTCCCTCTCTCTCCCTTAGGCCCATGTTGGCCCAATACTTCACCAGGGGGTTCCGGTAACCCCTCGGTACTCCAGAAAAATACCCGGATCACTCGGAACCATTCCGATGTTCGAATATAACCTTCCAATAGATGAATCTTTACCTCTCGACCATTTCGAGACTCCTCGTCATGTCCGTGATCTCATCCGGGACTCCGAACAAGCTTCGGTCACCAAAACACATAACTCATAATACAAATCGTCATCGAACCTTAAGCGTGCGGACCCTACGGGTTCGAGAACTATGTAGACATGACCGAGAGACATCTCCGGTCAATAACCAATAGCGGAACTTGGATGCTCATATTGGCTCCTACATATTCTACGAAGATCTTTATCGGTCAATCCGCATAACAACATACGTCATTCCCTTTGTCATCGGTATGTTACTTGCCCGAGATTCGATCGTCGGTATCCTCATACCTAGTTCAATCTCATTACCGGAAAGTCTCTTTACTCGTTCCGTAACGAATCATCCCGCAACTAACTCATTAGTCACATTGCTTGCAAGGCTTATAGTGATGAGCATTACCGACAGGGCCCAGAGATACCTCTCTGATACACGGATTGACAAATCCTAATCTTGATCTATGCCAACTCAACAAACACCTTCGGAGACACCTATAGAGCATCTTTATAATCACCCAGTTACGTTGTGACGTTTGATAGCACACAAAGTGTTCCTCCAGTATTTGGGAGTTGCATAATCTCTTAGTCAGAGGAATATGTATAAGTCATGAAGAAAGCAATAGCAATAAAACTAAACGATCATTATGCTAAGCTAACGGATGGGTCTTGTCCATCACATCATTCTCTAATGATGTGATCCCGTTCATCAAATGACAACACATGTCTATGGTTAGGAAACTTATCCATCTTTGATTAACGAGCTAGTCAAGTAGAGGCATACTAGGGAAACTCTATTTGTCTATGTATTCACACATGTACTAAGTTTCTGGTTAATACAATTCTAGCATGAATAATAAACATTTATCATGATACAAGGAAATATAAATAACCACTGGTATGCGTCGGTCCTAAACAAATGGTTTTAACCCCTTTCCGCGACGACATTTGGAACCGTCGCCAAGTGAGTGTGGGCGATAGGGGGGTCCTTCCCACATGACCCAGAAACCATCGGGGATATGCCCTCCTGGCACACACGTTCGGCAAAATGAGGTCGTGTGCGACCGGCGAGCACTCAAATACGGAAATACGTACAGTAGAGCTAAAAAATACAATTATACGGCGAAATTGTTTCCGGTCGCAAGTACATCCCACATAGTCAGTCCCCGCTAAACGTTTCCGTTCGTATGCACATCCCACACAGTCGCTCCAAGGAAAACGTTTGCGCAAGGTGGCGTAATGCAAACAGTTTTGAAGAGAATGTCGTGTGTGATTGTTCATTGATCCAACACGGTTTATTCCTAGAAACTGTGTGCGTTGCCTGAGGTCATCGCCCATGGTGGTTTCTCATTTACCGTTTGCAATAGGAAAACCCAATTAGCAAGCTAATTGCCTTATTATTAATAATCCATTTACTAATCTAATTGATATTCATATTAAGCACATAATATATTCCATTTCCATATTAAGGAAGCAGGATTTCATAATTGAAATACATCATAGTACAACACGATATAGCTTCAGCACTCAGCTACCCCATTACACAACTGCACCAGCAGCAAGTTTCACATGCAACATCTAGAACCTTTCGAAATTAGCATCATAGACGGTACATAGAGAGATGCATCTCATCTGGAAAACTGCTGAAGCGGAAGGCGAATATTGAGCCTTCATTCATGTTGAAGGTCTTTGCAACTTTAGGCTGGTGCCTATGGATGATTGACCGTCCATCCTTCGACCTCTTCAGGAACACTTCAATATTGAACCGTGGGTGTTGTATGAACCCTCGCCTCCTGACCACAGAGGTGGTTTGAGAGGTAATCATCTGTGAAGCCTGAAAACAAGGATGTGCATAAATATCTTCTCTATATTGGAAATGGGGCAAAAGAATACAAAAAGGCAAGGTATAATAGTTAGTTCATCTTGTAAACCTCAGTTCTTCCCATTGTTTCCCTGCAACACATATAAGGTAGTTAGTCATCAGGTTAAGTAAGGGTTCGCATGCTATCAGTAAAATATGTTGATGATAAATAAGCACATTGCAGATTCATCAGATTAATTCAATTCACATGGAAAACCCATTTATCCAAACCAAGCATGATTAAGAACTAGGAAATATAGCACTTGTATATGTTTCTCATGTATTAAGTGCAGCCAAATTCGATTTATTCCTCACATGGTATACAATAATAGAATGCAGCCACAACAATTGAACATCGCATTACAGAATTTAACCAAGCAGTTAACTAAACACCACAACAAATGAACCAAACATTAACTGAGCACCACATTGCACAATATAACATACTCCTAATAGAAGATCAGACAGTTAACCAAACCAAGCATGCTTAACAACTTGGAAATATAGCAATTGTATTTGTTTCTCATGTATTTAGTACAGCCAAATTCGATTTATTCCTCACATGGTATACAATAACAGAATGCAGCCACAGCAATTGAACATCGCATTACAGAATTGAACTAAGCAGTTAACTAAACACCACGACAAATGAACCAAACGTTAACTGAGCACCACATTGCAAAATATAACATACTCCTAATAGAAGATCAGATAGTTAACCAAACCAAGCATGCTTAACAACTTGGAAATATAGCAATTGTATTTGTTTCTCATGTATTTAGTACAGCCAAATTCGATTTATTCCTCACATGCACTACAAAAAAAATACACTTCCGTGATGATACGTGTTTGTCATAGTAGGTCACATTTTTTGTCATGCATGTACATCCATGACAAATTTATGACAGAATCAAGATAGTCATACCTGTGCTGTCGTAGAAGTGTTCCATGACATTACCAAAATTATCATCACGGAAGTGTCCACTTCCATGACGATAAATCGCGCGTCACAGAAGTGCTTTCGTCAAGGGTGACCGACACATGGCATCCACCGTAACGGAACGCTGTTAAGCTATCTGGTCGGGTTTTGGATCCGATAACCCGTTAACAGCCCCGACCAATGGGGATTTTCCACATGTAAAATCATCATTGGCTGGAGGAAACACGTGTCAGCTCACCGTTGGGACAGATGTCATCCGCTCATTGGACCGAAGGCGCCTATGATACGGCGACACGTGACACAACCCAACAGAGGCCCATTCTTGTGAAAAGGCCGGCCCGTTTGACTTGGTCAAAAGGTGGTGGGCCGACCTACGGAAAGCCTGTTAACGACCTGTTCGCATATAGCCCATTTACAGCCCGCTAACCCAGGGCACGTTACGCCCTATCCGAATTAGGCCCAGTAGCGTCATCTGGGCCGTCCAATATGATTCAGCCCGTTTTAACTTCCGGCCCATGTGTGGCCCATGACTTCTTTCGGCCCATATGAGGACCTTTGTAACTCTTGGCCCATTAACGGCCCGTGGTGAAACTGGCCCGTAATGAAAAGTGTATCACTTTATACCCATTAACGGCACGTTATTCCATTGGGCCGTTTCCAGCCCAAGTTATCTTTCGGCCTTCTCAGGGCCCATTGATTCTTGGGCTCATTTGCAGCATTCAGTTACATACGTCCCGTTACTGTCATTTTCTGCTTATGGGCCAAATTCAGCCCGTTGTTACAGTCGGCACGTTTGCGGACCGTTAATACGTTGGGCCGTTTTCATGTCAAAAAACCCGTTGGGCTGTCTTCATAGAGTTATCAAATACGGCCTATTAACGGCCCATTATGGTCCACGAATAGTACGACCCATGATTGGCGAAATGATGATATGCCCCGTAGAAGGCCCATGGATCCTACGGCCCGTATGAGGCCCATGGATAGTACGGCCCGTAGAAGGCCCATGGATCGTACGGCCCGTAGAAGGCCCATGGACCCTATGGCCCGTAGAAGGCCCATGGACCCTAAGGCCCGTATAGAAGGCCGATGGATCCTACGGCCGGACGAAGGCCCATGGATCATACGGCCTGCAGGAGGCCCATGGTTACAACAGTCCGTGTGTTGCCACGATTATTTTGGCCTAGTTACCAAAAATAGGCTATTGTGGCCACTAGAAAAAAAACAGAAAAAGAACTGCAGTGACTACAAGCAAACAACTAAACAAGACAATAAGGAAATAAATAAGCAAGCAATTAACGCTAGCCTATTACCGCTATTACACATATTACATCCACTGGGCATCAAAGTTCGCCACCAGTGCAAATATAGGGAACAAAGCAGCACATTACATACACTGGCCGTCAAAATTGGCCACCAGTGCAAATAAACGCGGCAGCAAAACAAGAGCATAACTGAAACAACTTCAGAAGAGCTCAAGAAACGTTATCCTGGGTATCCACCATGCTGGCAATAAGCTTAGCAAGCTGATTAGCTTTGTCCTGTTTGGCGCTAAAATCCTCCAACGCTTGCTGTTGCACCAGAAAGTATGCATCTAAATGCTCCAGGGACTTCCGCAGTCCTTCCGCTTCTTGTCGCAGCACAGCTGATCGATGTCTTTCAGCTTGTAGTTGAGACTCAAGAAGCCGAACTGATTCAGACAGTGAGTTTGAATAGCTTGTGCAAGCGGTAGTGGCCAGTAACTCGAACACTAAACCAAGATAGGACTTTGGGGTTGTCTCGCTGTCTTCAAGATAGTCTTCCTTAGCTGCTTTATCAGCTTTGTTGGAGACCAACAAGGATGTGTCACTCTCCTGAACCTTATCTGCATTACTTCCTTTACCATTGCTTAATAAGGCACTCTTCCCCAATATTCTGTCAGCATTCTAAAAGAAGAAACAAGCAGACACATAACAAGTTTAGCATGTACTAGTATATGAAACTCATTTCGGTGAACCAGTTCATTAGTAAGCTGGACAGGATTAAACTACCAAGTCTTCTATTGCCAAGTACTAGTACATAATAAAAGCATCAAACAAACATATATCTATGTCCTATGGTCACTGCATTGTCTTTCCAAATCAAAATAGAGACACGGTTCAAATCATATCAGTCCAAGACAAGCAGGAGTGAAAGAATACAAAGCGTGGGAAACTACACGGCACAACAAGATTTCAGATGGGTACCACGGGTCTACATGTACAACAACACTATTGGCTCTGTTGTGATGCTAGTAATGTGCATGATATGAAAGTCAACTGTATACACAATTGAAATTGAAATCAACAGAGCTATTGATAAGAGCAAACCTGTTAAAGAAACATGCGTGAACATACCTGCTGTGCCATTGGAGTTTCGATTGGATCCTTCTATTTAAAAATAAGTTTGTATGAGTAAATACAGTGATACAAGAGCAAAGCAATCATAGTTAAAAAAGGTGCGCCTAAGCGAGCGCTTAAGCGCGCCTAGGCTCTAGGCGTTGGCAAAACCCATTGCGCATAACTACGCATAATCTATGCATAACTGCGCATAAGCATGCCTTTGGTCAGTAAAGCGCAAGGCGGTGGCAAAACGCACAATTAACGCCTAGCGCTTTTTTGAACTATGATAGCAATGGAATCTTAAATTAGAACAGTTGTTCTTCAGGTTTAGGCACTTGTTCTACATGAACAGAGTACAGTAAGACGCAAGAATATAATACTAGAAAATAGAGAATGAGCTCATAGACCTTACCACATTCTTGGTTCGGGACTAGTACAGAACAAGGCGTTCCCAGTCATCGTCCAGTAAATGTGTCTCAGGAGAACGTAAGGGAATTTGATGAGTTTCTTTGCCGGTGAAGTACGTTTTCTTCAGGTAATTCCGATACTGCCACCAAGCATTCTTGAAGATAGCAAAGGTATTAGCACAAGTTACCTCATCCCGAGTTTCCAAATCGGTCCTTCTCTATAGAGAAAAATGGGAAAATTTGCTGTATTATAACCATCATGGAGGTAGGATGTATGGGACGAAGCAAAGTAATTGCCATGAATAACATTACTTACACATAACTACTGGACAAACACCTGCAACTGGCATTTTCCTTCATCTTCAATATAATATTTCCAAGATGGGAAGATACGCACATACGATTTAGCAACATCAAATGCGATAGATGCTAAACTACGACTAGCTGGTTGTGCTTCCTCCACAGGAATAGGCGTACTAACTGGTGGAGTCGGGGTTCGCCGTGATAGTACTGGCCCTTTGGGCACTGGAGCTGCCTTACTAACTGCTCTTGTTTGGGAGCTCTGTGGTGGAGATGGTGTTGTGTCAACAGGAACTGGATTACTATCGGCTGGGGTTGGGGTTAGATTGGGTGAAGCTGGTTATCTGTCCATCGTAGTAGGGGTACAATCTGTGAGAGTTTGGGTTATGTGTGGTAGGGCTGGTTCTTGTGCATGTACAACCGGGGTGCTATCTCCACCAAGAGGTAGCACTGTTTTATTTGAAGACCGTGTTTTTAGTCTGCTAGATACTGGCATCACCCGCTCCAATTCAAATGGCTGATAAACAGGAAACATAGTTGAATGTACAGACATTGTATGAGAGACAGATGCAATAGATAGTGTGGAAAAAAGAGGGCATGAAATAGTTGACATTTATATTGTTTAACTAAAACGGATAGCATGACATAATTTCACATATATGATGTCTATCTAAACTGGATAGCATAGCATAACATAATTCAAAGATATGATGAATAACTAAACAGGATTGCATGACATAATTCACCTACATGTTATCTAAGTAATCAGGATCGCATCATTTAATTCACATATGTGATTTATATGCTAAACAGAGGGCATTCGATATGATGTCTGAACTAAGAACATGGTGTTGAATATTGTGTGTATGATGTCTAAACTATGCAATGCAAGACACCGTATGCATGATATGAGCAGTATAACCGTGCCAAGTTAGAGCATACACCTCAGTGGGGGAATAGGACTGGTCATCTGCCTCTGAATCCATCTCTGAGGAGCTATCGGGACCCAACAAGAGATCTGCTTCGACAGGTAGCACTGTCTGCTCTGAAGGCCTTGTTTTCACTCCAGATTTTTCCATCTCCCACCCAAATGGCTGATTCACAGGAAGAGTAGTTTAATGTACAAACATTGTCGACAAATGGAAATGTAATGAAGAAAAGGATGGGCAAGATATCATTCAAATATATGATTCCTGGTTAAACAGGATGGCATTGCACATTTCACATATATTATGGCTGGCTAAAAGACATGAGACTGCATAATTCCCATATATGATATAGAAACTAAATAGGTGGCATTACAGAACATGTCTAAACTAAGCAGATGACATATATGATGTCAAAAGTAGGCACTGCAAGGCAACATATGCATGATATGACTAACATCATCATGCCAAGGTAGAGCAAACACCTTGGGGGTAAATAGGAGTGGTCAGCCACGTCTGAATCCGCCTCAGAACAGATATCTTCCTCTGGATTACAATCTGGAGAGGGGTGGGGAGGGTTTGCCATTGTACCCACCATGGAGCGATGTCTGCATGACATTGTATTGCCGCGCAAAACTCTTCTCTTTTTCTCTACATGTTCAGCATGACTGTGTACAATATCTGACATGCATACGAAAAAAATATGGTGAGATTATGTAAGGAGAGCATGCAGAAATTTAGAGTGATGGTAACAACCAGTGGATCGACGTTTTTCTGTTGAACAAAAATAGCCCTAATGGATCGACCTGAATGTATAGTAATAAGTGATGCAACAAGTGTACAACCTCTTTGCCGTAGCCGTGTCGACCTCAGCATCATTGGGTTGGTCGCCGAAGCAGTTGAGGCAGAGGTGGCTGTCGAAGGTGTGGAGGAAGATCTGAGAAATCTGTAGATGGCGTCCAGGGCACTGCTCTGTTGTGATGGATCGTTCTGTCGTTGGAGCAGCTCCGGTGAGCCGTAAGACGTCAAGGCTGAAGCAGCACAAGACATACATCGTCTATCTCAAGTGGGATTCTAATAGCATCTCCAATAGATGATGTAAAATGGATGTAAAATTAACATCACCAAAAACCACCTGACTACAACAGATGAGGTAAAAACTGTTGACTCTGAACTTAACTGTCAAAACTGAAATTTACTGTGGAATCTGAATGCTACTGACGAAACTGAACGCAATGGTAGCAGACAGGCACTTGACATGTAGTTTAGGGAGGGCCTGCAGTTCATCTTCAACCTGCACCCCCCTGAGCCGCCAGCCACCACTGGCCGAACCGCCGGCCCCAGCGCCGCCTCGCCGCCCCGAAACAACTCGCCACCGCCGCGCCGGCCAGCCCTCTAGGCCCCCCGCCCCCCACCCTGAACCCTAAGATAGATAGTGGGGTACCTCTCCGGCGAGCCCCCGTCCCCGCTGTGGGTGGTTCTTCCTTAACTCCGGCGAGCCCCCGTCCCCGCTGCGGGTGGTTCTTCCTTAACTCCGGCGAGCCCCCCCAACCCCTGAAAATCGACTGACCCAAAAGTCGATTCAGTCGACTGAAGTGTGGCTTAATCGGAGCACAGCAGCAGCGCGAGCGAGGGGGAGAGCAGCAGCAGCAGCTGGGCGAGCGAGTGATCGAGCGAGAGCCGGAGCAGCAGCAGCAGCGCGAGCGATCGAGCGAGAGCCTGAGCAGCAGCAGCAGATCCGGCTGGTATGGACGCCGCCGCCGAAGGGGCCTCGCACTGGGGGAGAGCCGCCATGGAGATGTCGCCCGCGGCGCCGGCTTCAAGGTAGCCGCTCCATGGGGGTGCGGGATGGAGCACCGTCGGCGCCGGGAGGTCGAGTTAAGGAGAAGGTGCGATGCGATGAGTGTACAACCTCTTTGGTAGCGCCGAGTAGGCCTCGGCTTCGTCCGAGGAGTCAGTGAGGATGTTGCGGTTCTGGTGGAGCAGGTTAAGGCGGCGCTGTGGGGATGGAGCAGCCGCGATAGACGAGGCGATCGTCGGAGCAGCTCCTTGGAGGTGGAGGACGGGGCGGCTGAACCGGCGGGACGGCGAGATGGACGACGGATCCTCATCCGGGGAGGTGGACGAGGGAAGTCGAGCTGTTGCGGTGGACGACGTCGTCGGGGAAGAGGCTCCGGCTGGGCAGCGGTGACGTGGCGGACGGAGGAGGGTGGGGTTTCGCGGCTGGAGCGGAGAGGTTATGGCGGCCTGGGATTTCGAATGGCGAAAAGGGGGCGATGGGAGGGGGTGAAGCATGACTTAGGGACACGCTTGTCCAAAATGTAGGGTGTGTTACAAAAGTATCCCCCACCGATTTGAACTAGCGGCCCTTTTGGCTCAGGGTTAGAAGGAGGATTTCGCGTGTCGGGATTTGGCAGCTGGAGGGAGTTTTCGCGCGCGTTGTAATTTCGGGATAGCAAGGCGCGGGTTGTGAAGGCGCCAGTTTTGGGAGCACGATATCTGAATTTTCGGGATATAACAAGACGCGGGTTGAATTTTAGGGACAAGCCTAACGTGTAGTAATATTGTACTTGTACGTACCAAATCAATTCGCACTTCCCTCAATCAAAAAGAAAATGAAAAAAATAAAACTATTCACACCACACAAAGAGAGAGTCTTGCCCCGTTTTACAATACAAATGCTATTCAAAGCTACTCCCTCCTTCCATCTATATAGGGCCTAATGCGTTTTTCGATGCTAACTTTGGCCAAATATTAGAGCAATGATATATGACATGCAACTTACACAAAGCACACCGTTAAATTCGTCTGTGAAAGGTTCTTTCAATGATATAATTTTCACATTGTGCATTTCATGTACTATTAATCTTGTTAATAGTCAAAGGCGGTCTTAAAAATCTCATTACGCCCTATATAGATGGAAGGAGGGAGTATGAATCCATGTTATGTCCGATTAAATTTTTCCGCTTGTTGTATAATGCATGTAACCTACTCATACCAACATTTTAGTGCATTCCAAATGTCTATACTACCGCTGCAATTCGAACTAAATTTGAATTCGTTTCTCTATTTCAATAAGAATCTACAATCATGATTGTTGCCAACTTCAACCATCATAGTTTCCTTTCTATCCGCCAGATATAAATCGGACGGCCTATAATGCAGGATGGCAGGCACACCATCATCAACAACTCCGTTTTTTTATAAGAGTAGAGATAAAATATATTAAATGTAGTATAACATGTTCATAACCACACCATGTGTATCACCGTTATATATATTCACACATGCGTCGGTTTGAAACACTATGATAAATTCTTCAAATACCCGAATTCGCTTTTTATAATGAAGTATATATGATCTCTATTCGTCTTTTACACCCACACAACCCTCTTATCTTTGTAGCTAGCGCTAACTTTCTCTTGTGCATGCACACGCCCGCATCCCTCTCACCCTCCCTCATCATTCTCTAGCTCCATCGCGCAAATTCATCTTTTCACTTTAGGTCGTTCACCCACGGTGTGTGTAGGCCCCCCAGCTCCTTCTTTACGGCACACATCGATCGATATGCCTCTCTAGCCAGGTGTGCCTAGCACAAACACAAGCTTCCCCTCTTCTCTTGTCACCGTCCATGCCTCACTCCCACCACTCTTTTCATCGTTCTCGTACTCGCACACTCCTTCCCCCTCGATATAGTATGCCTCTCGTACCACCTCCTACATGCATCCCTCTCTCTCTATCCTTCTCCTCGTGCCTCATTTGCTTCTAACACACACATGCATGTATACCGATCGATCTCCCAACATATACCTAGATCGACTTTAACTACCCCCCCCCCCCCATCGATCGATGTACCTCACAAGTTATGTCTCTCCTTTCTCTAACAAAGGGTGATTGATCTTCCTATGTAGTTACGTCTGCTTACCACAGCCACATCGTCCCCCCTCATCATTCGTGCATGCCTCCTGACCCGTATCTCACAGGCACGTGCACAGACAACAAGCAGCCATCTCCTCTCTTATTGATATTGCGGGCGTGCCCTCCGTTTGTCTAGCAAGCCTATCCCACCATTTGTTAGAAGCAACTCCACTACCACCCCCTCCAACACTCTAGCTCTGTCTCTCTCCCAACCTTATTCCTCTCCTGCACATATGCATGGATGCCGATCGATCTCCCTTAATACATGAGGCAGATCGATCTCCTTAATAAATGAGGTAGGCCTCTCTCCTCCTCCACACATATACCAGCCATTGTACCTCTATAGTTAATTGGGCCTCCCTCTTCCCCCACCACACACCGATAGTCGAGCGCTGCAGGTAGGTATCCATGCCACAGAGACAAACTGCACATGTCCCATCTCACGTTCCAGTAGGCCGGCCACTCTATATCTTTGACGTGGGCACACACAAATTCGATGGCACTCTTTATCGATCGCGCGCGCACACACACACATCATCCCTCTCTTCGATTCTATGGACACCTCAAGCCGATGATACCTCCACTCTCTTCTCGTGGATCGCCCCCTCTATATATATGTTATATCCAGGACTCTATTTCACACACATTGCATATGTTACATTTTTTTATTGACCCCCCCCCCCAAAAAAACTCTCAAGAACCCACACACTATATCTCTCTAGGTTTGTATCTCTCTCACACAACCCCACGTAGGTGGTGTACGTATACAAGAAGAGAATAGGTGCACCATGCACGTACTCACGCTTCGTGCCCAGCCACACCCGCGCGGGTACACGGTGGAGCTCATTTCTTTACGAAATGGCAGCCCACGTGCTAATTTGAACGCCTGTAGCGGTTGTTTACCTAGGGAGGTCGTGTACCACGCGTGCACGAAACAAAGTTCGACTTGACACGTTGCCGCGTTATTTTTAAATAAAGTTATAGCGCTCAATGGCACGTACACAGAATATAAAACGATTTTTATGGAGAAAAAGGTAGTCCGCTCACTATATACAATGGAGCTTGCCTGCCTGGTTTGTCGCTCTTCAGAGTATCTCACACAAGGCTTCGGTGGCCTCTCTCTCTCACACCGTTGGTCACTGATCCGGCCGCATCCCGTCCGCCGGGGGAAAGGGAGTGCGGTGGCCTCTCTCTCTCTCTCTCACCGTTGGTCACTGATCCGGCCGCATCCCGTCCGTCGAGGGAAAGGGAGTGCAGTGGCCTCTCTCTCTCACCGTTGGTCACTGATCCGGCCGCATCCCGTCCGCCGGGGGAAAGGGAGGAAGTGCATCGTTTCTCCGTTTGACGGCGCCGAGGCAGCACGTCCCGATCTGCGGTACACACCGTTCTCTCTGACCAAGCTCCGGCGCGGCAGGGCCTACGCCACCTGCTCGCAGATTCCGCCTGCCGCCGCTCACCTAGTTACATCCCGACGATCTCCAGGTATCCCCTCCGGCCTTGCTCCACTGCCCGTCTTCCCACGTCGCTGCATGTGGATCTTCCGTAGTTCTTGGCCCAAAACGTAGCTCGTCCGGCGTACTTTCCATATTGCATTCTCGTCCTCACACCGTTTTAGACAAACACAACCATGTTGTTATCTTCCCTTTTTTGTCGTCGCATGTGTCATCAACTGTTATTGGCCAGTAATTGTTTCCTTTCTACTCGTTGCTATTGCGACCTTTTGGTGAACTGCACAAATCACTTTTTTCTTAAGAGTGTTTTGTGCAGTTGTACTAAAATGTCACATGGGCAACGTCTCTACATTTCAGTGCGACTGCACAAAGGGAGATTGGTTTTGCTCTATCCTCCTCATCCAACTCCGAGCCTAATCTTCTCCAACTAGTTAGTCTTAAGAGAGGCTGCAAAGGTGACCGGCTTCTATTTGTGTGTTTATTGTTTCATCAGCAGTCCTCTATTATCATAATCACACTTAATATCTTTGGAATAGGGACGCTCAGCTCTATTTTAGTGGAACTGCACAAAATGATCGGAATGTTGCATGCTCCAGACAGCTACTTTTTTCCCCAACATGCCTTGTTGATTTAGACAGAGCTGGGGGGACGTTGCTGCCAATGAAAGCATGGATCAATTTTAATTTAACACCTTCTCACAACTCTGTCTTCAGTTGTGATGTAATTATTAGCTCTGATCTGCTAATAATTGACATGCATTAGCAAGGAAGTTAGTTTTTTATTGTTTCCGAAAGAGCATCGATGGCAAGACACGCGAAACAAAAGCTGAAAGCTCACACCATTGTACAATTTCATGTCGCTGGAAAATTATTTGTATAGTACGTCAATTATGTAAACAAATGGTGAAAGCTTGATAGCATTGCCAGAAGCCTCTTCATCATCCGGGTCCATGTGCCATGCACAAAATTATACTCCTTTGTTCCTAAATATTTGTCTTTTTACAAATTTCAAATGGACATATTTTAGAGTGTAGATTCACTCATTTTGCTTCGTATGTGTACTCCCTCCGTTCCTAAATATTCTATTCGTCTTTCTAGAGATTTCAACAAGTGACTACATACGGAGCAAAATGAGTGAATCTACACTCTAAAATATGTCTATATACATCAGTATGTGCCAGTCCATTTGAAATCTCTAAAAAGACAAATATTTGAGTAGTCACTCGTTGAAATCTCTAGAAAGACAAATACTCCGGAGTATATTTAAGAACCGAGGGGGTAGTGCACAACCGCATGGGAGACTCAGCCCGGTCGTTGCGCCGCATTAATAGTGAGTAATGAGCAGTCAAATCATAAGCCCCACCTTTCCCACTGTAAGTTGCTCTGAAGAAGCAACCATCAATATGCTCTTCTTTGAATCCGCTCATACTACTCCATCCGTCACTGTTTATACAGCGCGCTTCAGAAAAAAGAAAAAAATCTGTGGGACCAAGGCGACTAGCGATCGGCCTGAAAAATAGCATTTGTAGTTATAGCACGGCGTCTATTACTAGAGGGAATAATGCATACACACATGCATGCAGTGCTTCCACCCCGGGTACACACATGCATGCACTTACTCCACTCCGTAGTAGTACAGTACATGGAGAGAAAAATGTGGACTTGATTGCGGTTACCACGCCCTAATTAATTGAGCATTAAACCAAATGCGTCTAAAGTCTCTCTGGTGGTGGAAATGCATTGAGAGAAATGCATCATAATGAAGCGTGCCCTGTAAACTGTGACGGAGGGAGGAGTAGTATGAAGGTGCAAAACCAAGTACGCGTATGGCCAGTCGGTCAACGCACCTCCTCTTGGCATATCACTGACATGTGGGACAGGAGTGTGAGCAAACCGATCTCAATTGACGGCAGAGAGCCAACCCGCCGTTCCTTGAGAGAGACGAGGAGCAAGAACACACAGACGGGCTCGCACAGAGGCCAAGATATATTCGAGCATGGTTGGTTGATCGATAGCATTCATTACATGTTGGGCTGCCGTTTTCCGCCCTTCTTCGGAATAAACGTGTACTTTATCAGAGATAAAAAAAATAAGAGTACAGTCGCTCCACCATGCGGTTCTAGTAGTAGTACTACTCGTACTACTGCGCTTGGCTCTTCGCCTCTTCGTGAAGTCGAACAATGATGGTACTCCGCATGTTGGGTACTACAGTGTATGCCTCTGACAATCTGACACCGAATGGAGTGATGCATGTCCACTGAGGGTAGGTTGCATTAGTCAAAAGGCGTAAGCGAGCTTCACCTTGTCCTGCAAGCTTCTCCTCGTTCTGTGAGTTGACGGGACACACCAAAAAGTAGTGCTAGTCCATACTCCCTCCTTTCCGGTTAATATGGCTTAATCTTTTTTGCGGGTAAATGAGAGAGCTTTATTCATATATAAGCATTCTTAGGACGATCAACCAAGACACTGGTCACTAGGAAGCGAGGTACCCCGCAAAAAAAGAAGTAGGAAGCGAGGTGTTTCATCAAGCCAGCTCTCGGCCACATTCAAAGTGCAGCAAGCACGGTTCACACGAAGATGCGCCGCACGGTTCGCACAAAGATGCGCCGCAAGGTTTGCTGACCTGTTTACTTTGCGCTTGGCTGTTCGCCTATTCGGGAAGTCGAATAATAATAGCACTAGTAGTATAGTGTATGCTTCTGGCAATCTGACACCGAATTAACTGTTGCACGTCCACCGCCTGAGCGAGGGAGAGCTTGCATTAGTCAAAAGTTTCTCCTTGTCCTGCGAGCCACCGCGCGCAAGCTTCTCCCGTCCTGCAACCTTCTCCTCGTTCGGCAAGTTGACAGGACACAACAAAGTAATGCTAGTCCATACTGCCTCCTCTCCGGTTAATATGGCTTAATTTCAAACGAGATAAATACACTGTTTGTCACTGTATATTTGTAAAAATACGGTCAGTGGACTTCATAATACGGTCATTGCGCTCAATATATATATTTTCCGGTGTTTATACGGTCACTAGCTCACCCTGACTGAGTATGTGTGTGCATGCACGTGTAGGTTGAGCACTTGAGCGTGACCGTGTGTGTTCCGTCGTGTGCTCGAATATGCATGCGTTAGGGCGTCGCGCATGTTTTTGCATCCATGTGTACGTGTGTCTGTTGCATACACGTAGGGGGAGTACGTGTAGGGACCACTAAGGAGTAGTCAAATCACACAGTAAGTTAGTCGGAAAAAGCAACCATCATTTCACTCTTGAATGACACATACGCAATATAAAATGGTTGATATGGAGAGAAAAAGAAAAACACTATATATACACTAGCAGGAGCCTAAGCTACAAGCCTGCTTGCTTAGGTTGCTCTCTTCACAAGCATAGAACGACGGGCCTGATCCCGCAGCTGGGGGAAGGGAACAATGTTCCGCGTAGACGCGGTCGACATCGGCGAGGGAGAAAACCCACAGTCGGTGCGTCCCAATCGGGGGTCACCGCGGTATGGGCCGATGCCACGTCCCAACTGCCCTTCTAGCTACAGCCCGATGTCCCAGGTAGTCCATCTTCCTTTTGGAGTCGGCTTGCTCCACTACCGTAGCTCCATCTCCATGTCAATCTTTCTCTACTTCTACCGGCTTCTACTTGTGATGAGTTTATGTCTCATGAACTAGTGCCAGTACTATTATTCTAATAACACTTCTTCAATATCTTTGCCATCAGGGATGCTCAGGTCGATTTTAGTGGAACTGCACAAAAGCATCGTATGATCCGAGGGTGCCAGCCGTCTTTCCTTCGACAGGTTCTACCTGGCCAGGAAATTAAATCATGTTTAGGGTTTAAGGTTTAAGTCGTAGTGACCCCATCAGTAGTTTTTCTTTCGTACACGCTCTCACAACTTTTTTCTTTAGTTGTGAAGTAAATATTGGCTATGATCTGTGAATCATTGAGATGCATCAGCATGCGTGTTAGTTTTCCTTTGTATTTGATGGAATGTTGTAACAGGGCAACCTTGGAATAGGAATGAAAATGGAGTGGAAAGTTTCCGTTTTTCCGGAGAAAAATGGAAACGGAGAGAAACCAACGTTTCATTTTGTTGGATCGCACCATCGAGCAAAACCAACGTTTAAATCACGTCTGTCGTGTTCGTGTCTCACCCTCCTCCACGGCTCGACCCCACACGGTCGCTCGGCATGCCACTCACCGCAAACCGAGTATGCGATAACTTTCCCGCCTGCTTGTCGATGGATCGCGCCATGGAGTACTAGCACTACTGGAAGAGATTGACGAGTTGGGGGAGGACAGCTAGCTGTAGCACGGACTCCCAAGAACTTTTTACATGCATGTTGTAGCCGGCTATTGCGACCTTTGAACGCGGAGCAGCCGCGTGCACCCGGAAGCGGCGCGGGCGACGCTCTCTCGGCCGGCGTGCCGCTTCAATGCCGGCGCCAGTGAGAGGTCGCGTCCGCTCTGGCTGGGCATGAATGCGGCACTGACCGTTTCGGGCGGGAAGCATGCGCGGGTGATGAAGAGGGTTCGGGTTGGTCAGGACCGGCCGTGGCAGCGGTCCGGACGTGCGCAAACAAGAGACGTTGTACGTTAATATTGCTGCGTATATAATTAACAACGTAAATAATGTGCCAGTTGGAAAAATATGATTGGAGATGGTGATGGAAATGGAATTTTACGTAAACATGGATATGCATGTCTATGTATATGTGTGTGTGCGCGACGACTCTCGCGACCTGGAAGCGGGGGCGTGTTTTTGATCGAGTTTTCTTTCTTGGTACGTTAGAAAAATTGTCTGCCAGTTTTCGTTTCTTTTGCGGGAACGCGCGTATTCTATTTAAAACCACTGCTATGGAGAGATATTTTTACTCCATTATAGCCTCTTGTTTGATAGAGTTTCTCGCGTCTCGCTCTCTCACCCTCTCCATATCAAAACAAGATGACAGTGTCCACTCTATCTCTCTCCTCACCGGTGGTCACAGATCCGGCCGAATCCCGTCCGCTGCGGGAGGTGAGGAGGTGCAGCATTGACGTTGTCGCCATCGGCGACGGAGGAAGCCGATGCGCACCGTCCTCTCGGAGCCAGCGCTGGCGCGGACGAAGATCCTCCGCGCCCTTGTTCGCTGCCGTCGTGTGGGCAGATCCCGCCCACCCGCCTAAACAATATCTCGCCCACCTGAGGTATAACTTCTTGTACTGGTCCAGCTCCCCAGGTCGCTGCGTGCGGGTTTTCTTCTATGCGACTACTCCCCAGCTCCCCATGCATAGTAGCTAGGGTTCGTCGGCTGGTCCAACATCACCTACTAGTACTATTATAGAGGAAATGCCACTCGAAAAGTTGTCCTGATTTATGCCTCCGTGGAGGTAAACATGTTGTTTCGACAAAAAGTACATGGTGGTTGTGCGGTCATTGTCCATATGGTGGTAGTACTATCACTGGTTAAATGAAGAAATGCTTTTTTCTCGGGTATCCTGGTTTAGTTCCCATCAAGATATTTATGATGCTTCTGTTTGTTGGTGTACTTTTCATTAATTCTTATTCACAATTGAGATGTCGTTGCTAACCCTTTTTTATATTTTTGGAAACATCGATGCGTGTCTCCATACCCGGGCATGTCTTCCTCAATTTTAGTGGAACTGCACAAAATTGGATGGCCATTGTTGTTCCGCCTCACTGTACTCTGCCACGTTGTTCTTCCTTCCTCGAGCTTGATTACTGAGAAGAAATAGACCACAGTGAGGATTTGTCGAACTTCATAGGTGCCTCACCCAAACTTGATGCCAAATGGATGATGCATCACCACGATGACCTATCGATGCCCATGGTTGCGCCTCATGGTTGCGTCGGCTGGTGAAGCTGATCGATTTTCAATGAAAAACAACCTGTCTTCCATCAGTGCTCTTTGCTTGTTACGCACAAAGATGATATCCTTCGTCAGTTCACCTTGGTTGCGTTGGAGACGCAGTCGTCTTTCATGTTGGTGCAATTTTATCACACAATTGGCTATGAACCAAATGTTTCCTCGAAGAAGGATCGACGTTGGTACTAAGAGCATAAGTTTTGTATTGATTTCTAAGCCTTCTCACAACTTTGTCTCCAGCTCCCCTGTAATTTTATTTGTCCAGCTATTAACTTTGATTTAAAAAATGGTGTGGACTAAAAACCCGGATGGACGTAGTAGCCCTCCATTTTTATTTACTCCGCATATTAGATTTGACTGAAGTCAAACTTTGTAATACTCTCAAACCTTTCCGATAATTGAAATTAAAATTCTTTATTTGTACACACTCTCACACGTTTCCGATAATTTGGCACATGTGTGGTTGTTCACTTAAGGGAGGGTAGTGTACCACACGTGAAGGACAGGAAGTGCGACCAGGACGCGTGGGCGTGGATCGTTAGTTCATCGGAAGTAGTACTAGTTTTCTTCACTGTACATTAAATAAAGAGTTTCGTTTCGTACTTACACAATTTAAAACGATTGTTATGGAGAGAATAAGAAACCACTCCACTATATATTAGTCGTATACACGAGAGTACTATATGGACGTAGCTTCATTGACTTAGTGCACCTGCCTTTGGATTTATGACAGGTGGGCCCAAAATGTGGCTGGCTCACCTGTCATACGGCCAAAAGCAGGTGCAGTGAAGGCACCGGAGCTCAGTCCGTACTACAGTAGTATATATATAAGCGGGAGCCTCAACGCTTGTTCGCTAGGGTTTGCACTCTCCACACGCTCGCCGCACTACATATATGTTACACGCTGGAGGCTCAGCGTTCATTTGCTAGGGTTTGCTATATTCACAGTCTCTCAGCCTCTCTTCACCAGATGTAAACAAGACTGCGTTGGCCTCTTGTCTCTCTCCCCCCTCACAGCTGGTGAAGGAGGCGTCCGTATCCCGTCGCACCGGGAAGGGGAGGAGGTGCAGCGTTCACTCTATCGCCTTCGGCGAGGGAGGCAATCCACTGCCGGTTGCGCTATTCTCTTTCACCCAGCGCCTGTGTGGGAGGGCCACCGACCCCTTCTTCCTCGCTGCCGTACGTAGTGTGGGCAGATCCGGCCTCCCGCCGCACGCCTTGCCACATCCCGACGACCCTAAGGTATAAGTTTCTTTGAAACCGTCGTTGCTCTAGCTGCATGTGGATCTTTTTCGATCTGTAGTCGAATCTAGGTCTTGGTTCAAAGAGGAAAGAAGGGTGCGGTGGGCTGGAGCAAGAATCTAGGACGTGGTTCAATGAGGAAAGGAGGGGCGGAAAGTAGTATAGACTGGCTATCCAGCCGCTTTGTAGGTCGAAAAGGGAAAAGGGGGGTAACCCAGTACACACATCTGTAAGGAACCGATCTCTTTGTTGAAAAGGGAAAGAAACTGGGGGGTCGGGTAGTTTGTGCAGGACTAGATTTGCTGCCCTCACATAGGAAGAAGGTTCAAAGAGAACAAATATGGGACCAGCGCATATAGGCTGCTTGGCTACATACTCTGCATCACCCATTTATACGTGTGGACGCACATGGTGCTGGCATGTCCCATACAGCTATTTTGCTGTTGTTAATCTAAGAATGCCGCCGGAAAATTGAAGCAATGCCACTGTTAAAAGTAAATTACATTTTTTAACGAATGTTGTTTCAAGAGAATGTCTCTGTTAATATGAATCAATGCAGCCGTTTTAGAAATGCTACTGTCCTACTTTGTTTTCCATCCAAGATAAGTTAGATGCTTCTTTCTGCCACCGTTTGTTTCATCCTCCTTTATCGGCAAGTAATTGTTTCCTTTTTTGCCTCTGTTAAAACAGGGCTATCGATTCAACTTGTTGCTATTGCGACATTTTGCTTCGCTACTCGAAACACTTATGTTTTAAGAGTGTTTTGTGCAGTTCAACTTGAATGTCACACCGGTGACTTTGCTTAATTTTGGTGGAACTGCACAAAAGGAGATCGAGATTCGTATTTTACCTTTGTCGGTCTCATGATAGGTCAGTACAGGCCTTCATCCACATGATTGTGCAGTGTGCTTTGAGATGTTGTGCTACTTGTATTGGTACTGTTTTAAATAAATGTTGAATTGAAGCTATTGTATTGCTGTCTTTTCCCATTAAGTAGTGAACAAAAATGGGACCAACCCAGACATGATGCTTGTTGCTTTGTTACAACAAACTCTGCATCACCCCCTTTATAAGTAGATGGAAGCACATACTGTTGTTGCGCCCACTCTCCCCTGGAACTGTTTATGCTTTTCGTTAATCTAATGTCGCTGGTAAAATTAAGCAATGCCACTCTCAGAATTAATTAACTACTGAATCTTAGTTCAAAACTGCAACACTTGTTAGGAATGGTACTATCCTGCTTTGTAGTTCTTTCTACATGTTTAACCAAGGTATTGTTAAGATAATATCTCTGTTAAAATGAATCAGTTGCATTGTTTTAGGAATGGTACTTTTCTGCTTTGTCGTTCTTTATACATGTTGAAACAAGGCATTGTTAAGATAATGTCTCAGTCAATATGAATGAATCACACTGATGGAGAATTGCTACTCTCCTGCTTTGTTTCCCATTAAGATAAAGTAGATCAGTAGATGCTTTTCTTCTGGGAGTACAAGTCATCAACCATTATTTCTCAGTAATTGTTTCCCTTATACCTATTGTTGCTTACAGGGATATCAAAATTAAAGCTCGGTTTTATTCCGACTTCGATTTTAGTTGAACTGCACAAAAGGAGCCAATGTGTCCAAGGCAAACTGCTCCATTACTGGGTCCAGTTGGTCGTTCCACTTTGCAGAAAGAAGCAGTCACTGTTTGCGCTACATTACAGAAGGAATGACCGAGAAGCTTTACAGAGTATTATTAGACACCGGTGACATGACTAGTCTGCAGAGACCATTGGCAATTTAACAACACGTGGAGTGCCCTGGGCAAAAAGTGCCCAAACAAGTACAAGAAGCTACAACAGGACTCCACGATCATAGGCATTACATATTTTGAATGGGAAAAGCTTGTCAAAGTTTAATCATTGATGTTAGCAAGAAGACGTTAGTTTAATATATTGGAATTGGAAAACCTTGTCAAAATTTGCTCATTGATGTTAGCCAGAAGACATGCATTTGATATTTTTGAGTGGGATGCCCTTGCTGTGAGCAGCGTCGAGTGTTTTTTCCTATTCCTGTGTTCAGTTTAGAAGTAAATAGTTACTCTGCTGAGATATTCTTGTGTTAAGAGTTTGTTCTGAATATTGTCTATGTAATGCCAGGCCTTGTGTTTGGTTGCAAAGTTGAGCTTGGAATGTTGTGGCATGCGGCATCACAAGCTGTTCACCGTGCCTCCTGAGAATAATGCTTCATATTGTTTTGCATGTCGATCTAATGCCAGTGATTTGCTTGTTAAGAAGATCATCCTCTTCTATTGTTTCCGTGCTTAAGAAGTTCATCGTCTGATGTTTCATTCATAGCCTATACGACAAGTCGGGTAGGTTAGACGTGAAACCATATGCTCTTCCGACCAACTCATGATATTAGGCCGTGATTGGATCGTCGTTTTCCAACCAAAACCGCTTGTAAAACTGACGCTTGTAAATTAAAGCAGATGGTCTCGGGCGAAGGCGCTTGGTTGGTCGATTTCGACTAGTAAAATATCGGAAGAACTTCACACACGATAAAAACGCTGAACGACACTCGGACGATTGCTAATCCAGCCGTTAGCTGCTGTTTCAGCCTTGCCCATGGATGGCATGATACACACGTCGTGCATGTATCGTCTGGTAATGTCGTCCATATAGCAGTGCTCGTAAAATATACACTGGTCTCTCAAATTACACGCGTAACCCGCCGGTTTTACTTACAGACCTCGCGCCCTCGGTTTCATTACGCCTGTATTTTACGCGTTGTTTCCGATGACGAGTAAATTACACTTGTATGTTAATACAGGTTTGAAATAAGCCAGAGCTCCCAAGCGCGGCCTTACCGTTTCATGCCGTCTCAGTTTCTCGAAGGATCTCATAGGTGTCCAATGATCCTGGCTTCCTGAATGAGCAGCGGGCGCTGTATCAGACATCCGTAGAGCCCGCGAGGCCCTCTCCGTTGTCCGTCGAGTTGTTGCGCTCGCCGTGGCGCCGAGCATTGTTAACATCGTCAACGAACATGAGGATTCAGGAGATGACTTTATTTTGACTGGATGACACTAGGGACCCACTAGGGCCATAGCCGTACGTACGCAAGTGCCTCCTTATTATGTACAACTATATTTTTTTTGCTTTCTCCTGGTTTCCTGACATCACGGCCCCACACCATTGTCAACCTATGTAGTCAATATAAATGAGAGAATTGCACAAGGTGCGGCCGACAGCTGGGACCAAGCAGCTCGAGCAGTATTTGTGTTTTTGAGCCGTGAGCACTGCAGAGTTTTTCTTGGCGATGATTTCGTTGTTGTTCAGAGGAGAGCAGGGTATTAACTGGGCGGGCTGTGGCCCGTCTAGCCCAGGCCAGATATCCAGCCTAGATACTAATTTTTTCAAGATGAAAATGGCTAGCCCAGCTATACGTCTTTTTGAGGAATACCCAGGCAAGGTCAACTTGTTATTCTCCGCCCCGCTGGGCTGCAAATCTTTCCTAGGAGGGATGCATTAGGCTTAACAGGAAAATGGGCTTTAAAAATAATAAATGGGATGTAATTATAAAAACTGGGCAGTAACTATAAAAAATGCACCAAACACGAAATTAGTTTATAAAATATTATTTATGGATTTTGAAAATCTTAAATTTTCATTATTGCGCGCGCAATGTTTCGTTGGATTTTTACGTACTACAAATTTATATTTAATCTGACTAGAAATTTCGGGATAAAAATATTTCGGATCCCATCAAAATGTGGGAAATTTTATTGAATTCTGTCTTCAACGGTTGGTTGAAATTATTAATCGTTGTCCTAGCTAGAAAATGGGATGTACTTTTAACAAACTGTAAATGGGCTGTTGTAAATTCCATTAGAATTCAAAAATGGGTTGTACATTCTTACAAAACGCAAATGGGCTATAAGTTCTCTGCCACACACTTGTGGGCCTACTAAGTGACGCGTCCCCTAAAAAAATAAGTTGATGCGTATGCAAGGCTTTGTCAACTTATTATAGTCAACACACGGTTCTAGCAGCAGTGGCCGTTGGATGTCTATCCAACGGATGTCGTGCTTCTTCTTCAATCTCGGATATTCTTAGCTTCGGCCGCCCAAAAAATGATTCCTCCCCCTGACATCTGGGGCGCACCGTTTCGGAGGCTGACCTGTGGGCCTACTAAGTTGGAGCGTACCAAGGGCTTTGTCAACTTAGTCAATATAAACGATTCTAGCTTCAGTGACCGTATGATGTCCATCCAACGGTCGTAGTGCTTCTTCAACCTTTGGTCTTCTTGGTCCAGCCGCCCAAAGCAGCGCCGGTCATGCCGCCTGCTCCTGCCTCCCGTGGCCGGCTGTGCTGCCGCGGAGGCCTCACCGCCCCCATACTACTCCCACCGCTGGCCAGGCCATCCCTCCACTCACCCACACCCCCTGTTATTCTGCGGCGACGGCAGCCTCACACCGCAGCCGAACCAGTGAACCCTCGTACTCCTCTTCGCGCGGGCTTCCACTGCTGCGTCTTCCCCGGCTCCGCGTCGTCCCCTTCCTAGGCCTCGCCGTCGTCCACCACCCTGGTGCTCTCGGCGCGCATGGTCAACGTGGTCAACGACCGACTTCCATCGGAATAGTACTATACATGGAGAGGCTGACAGCTGGGTCCACGGCAGCAGCAAGGAAGTGCCTCCTTATTACGCGCAAAATAATTATTCCTCCACCTGACAGCGGGGACCCACCGGACGGGCCACCAGTATTTTGCGAAAAAAATCATTTCCCCCTGACTGCTGGGACCCACCGGACGGGCCACCGTATTTCGCGAAAAAAAAACGTTCCCCCCGCTATCAGCTCGGACCCACCTAAAGTGCCTCCTTATTACGCACAAAAAAATGAATACTCCCCCGGCTAGCTGGGACCCACCTTGGTGGGAGGCTGACTTGTGGGCCTACTAAGTTGACGGAGACGAAGGGCTTTGTCAACTTAGTCAATATGAATGATTCTAGCTCCAATGACCGTACGATGTCCATCCAACGGCCGTAGTGCTTCTTCAACGTCTGGTCTTCTTGCTCCAGCCGCCCAAAGCAGCGCCGATCGTGCCGCATGCTCCTACCTCCCGTGGCCGGCTGTGCTGCCGCAGAGGCCTCACCGCCCCTACTATTCCCACCGCTGGCTAGGCCCTGCGGCGACGGCAGCCTCACACCGCAGCCGAACCAGTGAACCCTCGTACTCCTCTCCACGCGGGCTTCCACTGCCGCGTCTTCCCTGGCTCCGCGCCGTCCCCTTCCTAGGCCTCGTAGTCGTCCACCACCATGGTGCTCTCCGCGCGGCGTGGTCAACGTGGTCAAGGAACGACTTCCATTGGAAGAGTACTGTACGTGGAGAGGCTGACAGCTGGGTCCACGGCCACATCCCAGTTTTTTTGTGATTTTCCAAGTAAGTCGCTTTGTCAGGCCTGTTGGGCTGCAAATCTTTCAAGACGAGGAGAGCTTTCATTCGGCTGGCCGAGAAAATGGCCCATCAGTAATGAGAAATGGGTTGTACATTTTTAAAACACATCAAACCGGCAATTAGTTTCAAATATCTTTTTTTTCATTTCAAGATTTTAAATTACATTAATTTTTATGCATGGAGAATTGTTGGATTTTATATTGATATACATTTATTTTTAAAATCAGTTTGAATGTGAGTCGAAATTTCGGGATTAAAAATAGTTCGGACCGCACCGAAATATGCAAAATTTCGTATAATTTTTTAACCGTGGCCACAATATGGGCTGTAATGCTAACAAAAAGAATATGGGCTCCAAAAAAACCTTAAGAATTAGCAAATGGGCTGTAAATTATTAGAAATAATGGCAGATGGGTTGTATGCTGTTTTCCACAGATTTGAGGCTTTCCTAAAAAAAGGTTGCGCACAAGCACTGACTGTTGGATGTCCATCCAACGGCCGTCGTGCTTCTTCAATCTCTGCTCTTCCTGCTCCAGCCGCTCAGACAAGCGCCGGCGGGACTGTCTGCTCCCTCCTCCCCGCGGCCGGCTGTGCTGTCGCGCAGGCCTCACCGCCCCACCGTACTCCCATCGCTGGCCTAGCCATCCCTCTAGTCACCCACACCTGCTGTTATTCTCCGGCAACGGCAGACGAACCAGTAAACCCTCGTACAGTCGTACTCCCCTCCGCGTGGGAAACAACTGCCGAGTCTTCCCTGCCTCCGTGTCGTCTCCTTCCTAGGCCTCGCCGTCGTCCACCGCCGTGGTGCTCTCGGCGCGGCATGGTCAATGTGGTCAACGACCGACTTCCATCGGAAGAGTACTGTGCGTGGAGACGCTAACAGCTGGGTCCACGGCCGCAGCAAGGAAGTGCCTCCTTATTACGCGCAAAATAATTATTCCTTCACCTGACAGCGGGGACCCACCAGACGGGCCACCGTATTTCGTGAAAAAAACGTTTCCCCCTGACTGCTGGGACCCACCAGCTACACCTTCGCACGCAAGGAAGTGCGTCTGGGCAAAAAAAAACAAAACGATTCGCCCCCCTGACAGCTGGGACCCACCAGCTACATCTTCGCACGCAAAGAAATGCCTGACAGTCAGGACCCACCTGGTCGAAGCGTACGTAGCATTGTCATTCTGGTTGCGAACGTGTACGTACATATATACTGGTGGATGTAGAGGCGCGCACGTGTCGTAGTAGAGGCGTGCACGTAGCATGTACACGTACGTACAGCGGCCAGGGTGCAAGAAAGAAAATACGGCCACGTATGTGTACATACGGGCGGGGTCTCGAACGCCTACTCGCGCATACGTACGGCGAGGGCTCGTTGACATGGCTGGGTCAGAACGGAGAAACAGCGTCGTCGTCGTGTTCATGGGGAGGCAACGGAATGCGTCGTGTTCATGGGGAGGCAACGGAATGCGTCGTGTTCGTCGGGAGGCAATGGAACGCGTGGGAGCCAACCGGCTGGGTCGGAACGGAATGCGTGGTCGTGTTCATCGGGAGGGCTTGGACGGAACAGGCGATGGAAACGAGGCCTGGCATACCGCACAAGGAGGAAACGGACCTCCTACGTTCGGAACGGGGTCCTGTCGATCGGGAGGGGTGTGGCGTACCGCAAAAGGAGGAAACGGACCTCCTACGGTCGAAACGGGGGTCCTGTTGATCGGGAGGGGTGTGGCGTACCGCAAAACGGACGAAACGGACCTCCTACGATCGAAACGGGGGTCCTGTTGATCGGGAGGGGTGTGGCGTACCGCAAAACGGACGAAACGGACCTCCTACGGTCGAAACGGGGGTCCTGTTCATCGGGAGGGGTGTGGCGTACCGCAAAACGGGACTCCACGGGATACTGTTCATCTCCACCGTCGACCTCCTCCAGCCTCCACGAGCTACCGTCGACCTCCTCCAGCCTCCACGGGCTCCTGTTCATCCAGCCTCCACCGCGCGCTACTCCACCGGCTACTGTTCAACCACCCCTCCACGGGCACCCCTCCACCGTCTACTGTTCATCCAGCCCTCCACACCACGGGGTCCTGTTCAACCACCCCTCCACGGGCACCCCTCCACCGTCTACTGTTCATCCAGCCGTCCACACCACGGGGTCCTGTTCAACCACCCCTCCACGGGCACCCCTCCACCGTCTACTGTTCATCCAGCCCTCCACCACACCACGGGGTCCTGTTCATCCAGAGGCAACGCGACCGCTCACTGTTCATCCAACCCCCCCCCCCCCCCCGCAACGCTCACTGTTCATCCCAGAGGCAGCATCGATCGGCTTCAGTTAGCAGCAGTAGCGAAAGAATCGCTCGATCGGGTTCAGTTAATAGCCATCGATCGATCGCTCGGGTTCAGTAACGCGTAGCCTGCAGTGCAATCGCTCGGGTTCAATTAGAGCCCAACGCCTCGCTCGGGTTCAGTTAGAGCCAACGCCTCGCACACACGCGCGTACGTGTACGAGAGAAACGTGCATCGCTCGGCCCCCGACCTCCCACCGTAACCGGGAACTCCCCGAAATTTTCCTCGCCCTCGCTTCTACCACGGTTTTTTCCGTCATGGACGGCCCAAAGAATGTCATGCAGCTACGTCTCTGGCCCGCCCAGGACGAAAAGCTCATTTTCTGTCATGATTTTTTGTCATAGAAGTAGGAGCCCACCACATCTATGATGATACTGGGTTTTGTCACAATTATTGTCATAGAAGTGTCATATGTATGACAGAAAAAAATTCGTTCGGCCCAAAATGTCACGGATGTGTCTTTTTTTTGTAGTGATGGTATACAATAAGAGAATGCAGCCACAGCAATTGAACATCGCATTACAGAATTGAACCAAGCAGTTAACTAAACACCACGACAAATGAATGAAACGTTAACTGAGCACCACATTGCACATTATAACATACTCCTAATAGAAGATCAGACAGTTAACCAAACCAAGCATGCTTAACAACTTGGAAATATAGCAATTGTATTTGTTTCTCATGTATTTAGTACAACCAAATTCGATTTATTCCTCACATGGTATACAATAATAGAATGCAGCCACAACAATTGAACATCGCATTGCAGAATTGAACCAAGCAGTTAACTAAATACCACAACAAGTGAACCAAGCCACAACAAATGAACCAAGCAGTTAAGTAAACACCAATTGAACAATATAACATACTCCTAATAGAAGATCAGACAGTTAACCAAACCAAGCATGCTTAACAACTTGGAAATATTGCACCCTGAAGAATTGAGCATCACATTTGCAGAATTGAACCAAGCAGTTAATTGAACGCCACATTGCACGACATATAGAACATATATACTATAGCAGAAGATTGCATGGTGAAAGTAGATAGCACAGTTCACTAGAATTTGTGAAGGAAAGGCAGTAGCTAGCAAACTGAACATGGGTCCTTATAGTGAGCTAATAAGACAAGCTACTCCTCACTGTCGGAGATATCGATGATGATTGGCTCCTTGGACATGGAAGAGGGCGAGGCCTCCGCATCGTGGGTGCCCTTGTTGTAGTGGTGAGTTGCCTGAGCCACTCCGGGCACCAACCTTCTGGCTCTCGAGATGAGGTAAGCACGTGCACGCTGAGAAAACACCTCGTAGTCTTCGTCGAAGGCACCGACGGTGGCCTCGAGAAAACGCCATGAACTATCATTTAAAGCAGCCAACCGCGTCGCGGCGTCGGCGCGCAAGGCGTCAATGGTGGCCTCGACGGCGAGGTGCTCCTCCAAGATCTGGGGGTCGGCACGAATGGCAGCCATCGCGACCTCATCCGCGCGTGCGACTGCGATTTGCTTCTCCGCTGCCAAATGCTCCTTGAGGTCCTGGCTATACTGCGTGCACCATGGCTTAGGTCGGCGCTTATTTGGTGGAGGGGTCGGTGATTTGGGTGGAAGGTGTCGCGCTCGCGCCGGCGGTTGGGGCATGTGGGATGTGGAAGGAGGAGGAGGATGGGGGTCGGGTGTGTGGATTACCTGCCTGGATGGGCGAGGCCGAGCAGCGTGAAGGAGGGTCGCCGGCGAGGAGGCGGCGGCGCTGCAAGCAAGGAGTGAAGGTTTCAACTTGGAAAGGAAGGCGGAAAGAGGGGAAATGTGGATTTTGGTTAGGGGGAGGGGCGGGGAGGTAGATATTTCTGCGGAAGCCGAAAATTTGGAATCGCTTCAGACAAAAAACTGGCGCGCAAAGTGTCATCAGACACGGTCCCTTATTCAGACACGGTTCGAAGATATTTTGTGCTACATCTCACACGGTTGGTTATAATATACTGAGTGGGATCTACTTGATTTTTGGTCTTGATTTGAATTACATAATAGGGTCACAGCGGCCATGGACGGTGTTTGAATTGCTAGACCTTTTATCTGCAGTGATCATAAAAGAATTGGAATTATTCAGGGTTCGTTTGGACATTTTTATGCATTAACTGAGTTATCAATGCATTTATGTGCATAATTCAAATTTGAACTACATGCACATGCTCCAGTGCATATAAATTCAGTAATTAAGCATAGTTTTCATTCATACTAGAGATTAAGTAGTCGTTCTCACCGGGAAGCGAGACAGCCTTGGACCGCCGCCCACCTCGCTCCCACTGGTCTATATTAATGGCGTCGCCGAGCGGACGCACCCCCCCATCCTCGCCACACACACACCTCTCTCTCCGCCCGCATCCTCGACGCCGCTCTGAGTCCTGAAAGCCGTCAGTGTACGAGGATGCCGCCGAAGCGCCCCATCGGAGGGAGTGGCGACGCCAGGGCCGCTGAAGCACCGGAGCACGGCGTGAATATGGAGACAGAGGCTCCCGTCCCCACTGATGAGGTGGAGAACGAGGCCGCCAACAAGCGGAGGTGGGTCGAGAAAGAAACGCAAGCGACTCCAGCAGGCCTAGACTTCATCAACAACCTCCCCGATGATATGTTGATAGTCATCTTATCCCTCCTCCCAATCAGGAATCGGGCGAGGACAGCCGCCGTTTCCCGGCGGTGGCGCACCCTATGGCTCCGCACCCCTATCGACCTCCTCCACGCCCACAAGCTCTGCCATGGCTATCGCCAAAGCTTGGATGCGTTCTCCCAGATCCTCGGCAGTCACCATGGCCCAATCAAAGGCCTTATCACGGGCAAGTTTCGTTCCAATGCCAGGGAGCGAGCCAAGCTTGACGAGTGGTTCCGATCCCGCGCCATAGATCAACTCGAGAAGCTAAGTTATAATGATGGGCATATGAGCTTGCTGCCAACGTCCGTGCTCCGCTTCGCGCCCACGCTGCGCCTCGCCAAGTTCATGAACTGCCATCCCCCCCTTAATGACGCGCCCGCTCTTTTTCTACCACGACTGAAGCACCTCGAGCTCGTCGCCGTCCGCATCCCAAAGGATGACATGGAGCGCCTGCTACGCGGCTGTACTGCACTCGAGTTCCTTCGTCTTCAGGCGATGAATTGGTCGAGTACCTTGCACATCACCTCAGGACTCTTTGCACTATTTATGTGTGTTGCTGGTGCTGCAACGAGAGATCACAAAAGGTGGACCACAATATGGTCATCCAGGACACACCTCCACTTGAGAGATTACTTGTAGTTGATCAACAAGGTCCAACAAGAATCAATGTCATATACTACAACTTTCAGGTACAACAGTCGCCTTATATACCTCTCCTTCTTGATATCAACGTTATTTCTAGTTTTGAAGATGTATGTTCGTCTGTCATCCAGCGAAGCTTCACCCAGACTCTGGGCACAGTGAAGGTCTTGGCACTAGAATCCGTCGTCCCCAACCTGGACCAAGTTTTCAGTTGCCTGAGATGCTTTCCGTGCCTGAAGAAGCTGTATATCGAGGTGATGTTCCTTTCCTGTTAAATGTTAGCCATAAGGGAGTTCAATTTTTTGCACCTTTTCCCAAGTTTACAATGACTATGTACTACGATTTCTGAAGGAATTTTGGAGGATTTTAGGACATACACCCCCACCCCATATTGGTTGCTTCATTCATATGGTTACAATCGTCCATAAGCATTTCTCCTTTGGATTCATCTGTACTATTTTTCTTAGGGAATTTTTCATCCAATCCAACCTCTTGTGAAGAAGGCTACATGTTTCTGGATTGTAATCAAATTAATGCCCATGTTAATCATGACAGATCAAAGATGGCACGTTGGTGCATTTTACAAATCCTGCAAACCAAATGGGCGTGTAGCAGTGTTCAAAACTGCATGTAGGCACTAACACGTTCTCTTCTTTTGCAGTGCATATTAGGCCCGGGTGGAAGATGTTGATAACGACAATCACATCGAATGCCTGGATCTGCATCTCTCAAATATTACTTTGAACTCCTACCGAGGGACCCCACCGGAGATTACACTTGCCATGTTCTTTCTTGCCAGAGCAAAGTGCTGAGGGTACTGAGGTTGAACACGCATTTAATTAGGAAAGATCAATGGTATGATTATCACATGCGGCTGGTACTTCGGAATGGAAGTGAAGGAAATATGCCCTAGAGGCAATAATAAAGTATTTTTTATTTCTTTATATCATGATAAATGTTTATTATTCATGCTAGAATTGTATTAACCGGAAACATAATACTTGTGTGAATACATAGACAAACAGAGTGTCACTAGTATGCCTCTACTTGACTAGCTCGTTGATCAAAGATGGTTATGTTTCCTAGCCATTGACATGAGTTGTCATTTGATTAACGAGATCACATCATTAGGAGAATGATGTGATTGACTTGACCCATTCTGTTAGCTTAGCACTTGATCGTTTAGTATTCTCCTATTGCTTTCTTCATGACTTATACATGTTCCTATGACTATGAGATTATGCAACTCCCGTTTACCGGAGGAACACTTTGTGTGCTACCAAACGTCACAACGTAACTGGGCGATTATAAAGGTGCTCTACAGGTGTCTCCAAAGGTACTTGTTGGGTTGGCGTATTTCGAGATTAGGATTTGTCACTCCGATTGTCGGAGAGGTATCTCTGGGCCCACTCGGTAATGCACATCACTATAAGCCTTGCAAGCATTGTAACTAATGAGTTAGTTGCGGGATGATGTATTACGGAACGAGTAAAGAGACTTGCTGGTAACGAGATTGAACTAGGTATTGAGATACCGACGATCGAATCTCGGGCAAGTAACATACCGATGACAAAGGGAACAACGTATGTTGTTCTGCGGTTTGACCGATAAAGATCTTTGTAGAATATGTGGGAGACAATATGAGCATCCAGGTTCCGCTATTGGTTATTGACCGGAGACGTGTCTCGGTCATATCAACATAGTTCTCGAACCCGTAGGGTCCGCACGCTTAAAGTTCGATGACGGTTATATTATGAGTTTATGTGTTTTGATGTACGAGGGTTGTTCGGAGTCCCAGATGTGATCACGAACAAGACGAGGAGTCTCGAAATGGTCGAGACGTAAAGATCGATATATTGGACGACTATCTTCGGACACCGGAATGGTTTCGGGGAGTTTCGGGCATATACCAGAGTACCGGGGGGTTACCGGAACCCCCCGGGGAGACTAATGGGCCTATTGGGCCCTAGTGGAGAAGAGGAGGGGCGGCCAAGGGCAGCCGCGCGCCCCCTTCCCCCCAGTCCGAATTGGACAAGGAGGGGGCGGCGCCCCCTTTCCTTTCCCCCTCTCTCTCCTTCCCTCTCCTCTCCTACTCCCACTTGGAAGGGGGAAGTCCTCCTCCCGGTGGGAGTAGGACTCCTCATGGGCGCACCTAGGGTGGCCGGCCCCCTCCCCCTCCTCCACTCCTTTATATACGGGGAGGGAGGCACCTCTTGGAGACACAACAATTGATCCCTTGGATTTCTTAGCCATGTGCGGTGCCCCCCTCCACCATAGTCCACCTCGATAATATCATAGCGGTGCTTAGGCGAAGCCCTGCGTCGGTAGTAACATCATCGTCGCCACGCCGTCATGCTGAAGGAACTCTCCCTCAAAGCTTGGCTGGATCGGAGTTCGAGGGACGTCATCGAGTTGAACGTGTGCAGAACTCGGAGGTGCCGTGCGTTCGGTACTTGATCGGTCGGATCGTGAAGACGTACGACTGCATCAACCGCGTTGTGCTAACGCTTCTGCTTTCGGTCTACGAGGGTACGTGGACACACTCTCCCCTCTCGTTGCTATGCATCACCATGATCTTGCGTGTGCGTAGGAATTTTTTTGAAATTACTACGTTCCCCAACAGTGGCATCCGAGCCTGGTTTTATGCGTAGATGTTATATGCACGAGTAGAACACAAGTGAGTTGTGGGCGATACAAGTCATACTGCTTACCAGCATGTCATACTTTGGTTCGGCGGTATTGTTGGATGAAGCGGCCCGGACCGACATTACGCGTACGCTTACGCGAGACTGGTTCTACCGACGTGCTTTGCACACAGGTGGTTGGCGGGTGTCAGTTTCTCCAACTTTAGTTGAACCGAGTGTGGCTACGCCCGGTCCTTGAGAAGGTTAAAACAGCACTAACTTGACAAACTATCGTTGTGGTTTTGATGCGTAGGTAAGAACGGTTCTTGCTCAGCCCGTAGCAGCCACGTAAAACTTGCAACAACAAAGTAGAGGACCTCTAACTTGTTTTTGCAGGGCATGTTGTGATGTGATATGGTAAGGCATGATGCTAAATTTTATTGTATGAGATGATCATGTTTTGTAATCGAGTTATCGGCAACTGGCAGGAGCCATATGGTTGTCGCTTTATTGTATGCAATGCAATCACCCTGTAATGCTTTACTTTATCACTAAGTGGTAGCGATAGTCGTAGAAGCATAAGTTGGCGAGACGACAACGATGCTACGATCGAGATCAAGGTGTCGCGCCGGTGACGATGGTGATCATGACAGTGCTTCGGAGATGGAGATCACAAGCACAAGATGATGATGGCCATATCATATCACTTATATTGATTGCATGTGATGTTTATCTTTTATGCATCTTATCTTGCTTTGATTGACGGTAGCATTATAAGATGATCTCTCACTAAATTTCAAGGTATAAGTGTTCTCCCTGAGTATGCACCGTTGCGAAAGTTCTTCGTGCTGATTCACCACGTGATGATCGGGTGTGATAGGCTCTACGTTCAAATACAACGGGTGCAAAACAGTTGCACACGCGGAATACTCAGGTTAAACTTGATGAGCCTAGCATATGCAGATATGGCCTTGGAACACTGAGACTGAAAGGTCGAGCATGAATCATATAGTAGATATGATCAACATAGTGATGTTCACCATTGAAACTACTCCATCTCACGTGATGATCGGACATGGTTTAGTTGATTTGGATCACGTGATCACTTAGAGGATTAGAGGGATGTCTATCTAAGTGGGAGTTCTTAAGTAATATGATTAATTGAACTTAAATTTGTCATGAACTTAGTACCTGATAGTATTTTGCTTGTCTATGTTGATTGTAGATAGATGGCCCGTGCTGTTGTTCCGTTGAATTTTAATGCGTTCCTTGAGAAAGCAAAGTTGAAAGATGATGGTAGCAATTACACGGACTAGGTCCGTAACTTGAGGATTATCCTCATTGCTGCATAGAAGAATTATGTCCTGGAAGCACCGCTAGGTGCCAGACCTGCTGCAGGAGCAACACCAGATGTTATGAACGTCTGGCAGAGCAAAGCTGATGACTACTCGATAGTTCAGTGTGCCATGCTTTACGGCTTAGAACCGGGACTTCAACGACGTTTTGAACGTCATGGAGCATATGAGATGCTCCAGGAGTTGAGTTAATATTTCAAGCAAATGCCCGGAGAGAGATATGAAGTCTCTAATAAGTTCTACAGATGCAAGATGGAGGAGAATAGTTCTGTCAGTGAGCATATACTCAGAATGTCTGGGTATAACAATCACTTGATTCAACTCGGAGTTAATCTTCCGGATGATAGCGTCATTGACAGAATTCTTCAATCACTGCCACCAAGCTACAAGAGCTTCAACATGCAAGGGATGGATAAGACGATTCCCGGGCTCTTCGCAATGCTAAAGGCTGCGGAGGTAGAAATCAAGAAGGAGCATCAAGTGTTGATGGTAAACAAGACCACCAGTTTTAAGAAAAAGGGCAAAGGGAAGAAGAAGGGGAACTTCAAGAAGAACAGCAAACAAGTTGCTGCTCAGGAGGAAAAACCCAAGTCTAGACCTAAGCCTGAGACTGAGTGCTTCTACTACAAACAGACTGGTCACTGGAAGCGGAACTGCCCCAAGTATTTGGCGGATAAGAAGGATGGCAAGGTGAACAAAGGTATATGTGATATACATGTTATTGATGTGTACCTTACTAATGCTCGCAGTAGCACCTGGGTATTTGATACTTGTTCTGTTGCTAATATTTGCAACTCGAAACAGGGACTACGGATTAAGCGAAGATTGGCTAAGGACGAGGCGACGATGCGCGTGGGAAATGGTTCCAAAGTCGATGTGATCGCGGTCGGCACGCTACCTCTACATCTACCTTCGGGATTAGTTTTAGACCTGAATAATAATTATTTGGTGCCAGCGTTGAGCATGAACATTATATCTGGATCTTGTTTGATGCGAGACGGTTATTCATTTAAATTAGAGAATAATGGTTGTTCTATTTATATGAGTAATATCTTTTATGGTCATGCACCCTTGAAGAGTGGTCTATTTTTGTTGAATCTCGATAGTAGTGATACACATATTCATAATATTGAAGCCAAAAGATGCAGAGTTGATAATGATAGTGCAACTTATTTGTGGCACTGCCGTTTAGGTCATATTGGTGTAAAGCGCATGAAGAAACTCCATACTGATGGACTTTTGGAACCACTCGATTATGAATCACTTGGTACTTGCGAACCGTGCCTCATGGGCAAGATGACTAAAACGCCGTTCTCCGGAACTATGGAGCGAGCAACAGATTTGTTGGAAATCATACATACAGATGTATGTGGTACGATGAATGTTGAGGCTCGCGGCGGGTATCGTTATTTTCTCACCTTCACAGATGATTTAAGCAGATATGGATATATCTACTTAATGAAACATAAGTTTGAAACATTTGAAAAGTTCAAAGAATTTCAGAGTGAAGTGGAAAATCATCGTAACAAGAAAATAAAGTTTCTACGATCTGATCGTGGAGGAGAATATTTGAGTTACGAGTTTGGTCTACATTTGAAAGAATGTGGAATAGTTTCGCAACTCACGCCACCCGGAACACCACAGCGTAATGGTGTGTCCGAACATCGTAATCATACTTTACTAGATATGGTGCGATCTATGATGTCTCTTACTGATTTACCGCTATCATTTTGGGGTTATGCTTTAGAGATGGCTGCATTCACGTTAAATAGGGCACCATCGAAATCCGTTGAGACGACGCCTTATGAATTGTGGTTTGGCAAGAGACCAACGTTGTCGTCTCTTAAAGTTTGGGGCTGCGATGCTTATGTGAAAAAGCTTCAACCTGATAAGCTCGAACCCAAATCGGAGAAATGTGTGTTCATAGGATACCCAAAGGAAACTGTTGGGTACACCTTCTATCACAGATCTGAAGGCAAGACTTTTGTTGCTAAATTTGGATCCTTTCTAGAGAAGGAGTTTCTCTCGAAAGAAGTGAGTGGGAGGAAAGTAGAACTTGATGAGGTAACTGTATCTGCTCCCTTATTGGAAAGTAGTTCATCACAGAAACCGGTTCCTATGACACCTACACCAATTAGTGAGGAAGCTGATGATATTGATCATGAAACTTCAGATCAAGTTACTACTGAACCTCGTAGGTCAACCATGTTGGGGATCGTAGCAGAATTTTAAAATTTTCCTACGCTCACCAAGATCCATCTATGGAGTATACTAGCAACGAGGGGAAAGGAGTGCATCTACATACCCTTGTAGATCGCGAGCGGAAGCGTTCCAATGAACGTTGTTGACGGAGTCGTACTCGCCGTGATTCAAATCACCGATGACCGAGTGCCGAACGGACGGCACCTCCGCGTTCAACACACGTACGGTGCAGCGACGTCTCCTCCTTGATCCAGCAAGGGGGAAGGAGAGGTTGATGGAGATCCAGCAGCACGACGGCGTGGTGATGGACGTAGCGGGTCTCGGCAGGGCTTCGCCGAGCTTCTGCGAGAGGGAGAGGTGTAGCAGGGGAGGAGGGAGGCGCCAAAGGCTGTTGTCCTGCTGCCCTCCCTCCTCCCCTTTATATAGGCCCCCTGGGAGGGGGGGCGCCGGCCAGGAGCCCATCTGGATGGGGGGCGCCGGCCAGGGGGGTAACTTACCCCCCAAGTCAAGTGGGGCGCCCCCCCACCCTAGGGTTTCCAACCCTAGGCGCAGGGGGGAGGCCCATGGGGGGCGCCCCAGCCCACTATGGGCTGGTTCCCTTCCCACTTCAGCCCATGGGGCCTCCGGGACAGGTGGCCCCACCCGGTGGACCCCCGGGACCCTTCCGGTGGTCCCGGTACAATACCGATAACCCCCGAAACTTTCCCGGTGGCCGAAACTGGACTTCCTATATATAATTCTTCACCTCCGGACCATTCCGGAACTCCTCGTGACGTCCGGGATCTCATCCGGGACTCCGAACAACTTTCGGGTTTCCGCATACTCATATCTCTTCAACCCTAGCGTCACCGAACCTTAAGTGTGTAGACCCTACGAGTTCGGGAGACATGCAGACATGACCGAGACGCCTCTCCGGTCAATAACCAACAGCGGGATCTGGATACCCATGTTGGCTCCCACATGTTCCACGATGATCTCATCGGATGAACCACGATGTCGAGGATTCAATCAATCCCGTATACAATTCCCTTTGTCAATCGGTATGTTACTTGCCCGAGATTCGATCGTCGGTATCCCAATACCTTGTTCAATCTCGTTACCGGCAAGTCTCTTTACTTGTACCGCAATGCATGATCCCGTGACCAACGCCTTAGTCACATTGAGCTCATTATGATGATGCATTACCGAGTGGGCCCAGAGATACCTCTCCGTCATACGGAGTGACAAATCCCAGTCTCGATCCATGCCAACCCAACAGACACTTTCGGAGATACCCGTAGTGCACCTTTATAGTCACCCAGTTACGTTGTGACGTTTGGCACACCCAAAGCACTCTTACGGTATCCGGGAGTTGCACGATCTCATGGTCTAAGGAAAAGATACTTGACATTGGAAAAGCTCTAGCAAACGAAACTACACGATCTTTTATGCTATGCTTAGGATTGGGTCTTCTCCATCACATCATTCTCCTAATGATGTGATCCCGTTATCAATGACATCCAATGTCCATAGTCAGGAAACCATGACTATCGGTTGATCAACGAGCTAGTCAACTAGAGGCTTACTAGGGACACGTTGTGGTCTATATATTCACACATGTATTACGATTTCCGGATAACACAATTATAGCATGAACAATAGACAATTATCATGAACAAAGAAATATAATAATAACCATTTATTATTGCCTCTAGGGCATATTTCCAACAAACCAGAGTAAGATCCGCACCAGAGTGGTACGGTAATCCTGTTCTGGAGGTTATGTTACTAGATCATGACGAACCTACGAACTATGAAGAAGCAATGGTGAGCCCAGATTCCGCAAAATGGCTTGAGGCCATGAAATCTGAGATGGGGTCCATGTATGAGAACAAAGTGTGGACTTTGGTTGACTTTCCCGATGATCGGCAAGCCATTGAGAATAAATGGATCTTCAAGAAGAAGACTGACGCTGACGGTAATGTTACTGTCTATAAAGCTCGACTTGTTGCAAAAGGTTTTCGACAAGTTCAAGGAATTGACTACGATGAGACTTTCTCACCCGTAGCGATGCTTAAGTCTGTCTGAATCATGTTAGCAATTGCCGCATTTTATGATTATGAAATTTGGCAAATGGATGTCAAAACTGCATTCCTGAATGGATTTCTGGAAGAAGAGTTGCATATGATGCAACCGGAAGGTTTTGTCGATCCAAAGGGGGCTAACAAAGTGTGCAAGCTCCAGCGATCCATTTATGGACTGGTGCAAGCCTCTCGGAGTTGGAATAAACTCTTTGATAGTGTGATCAAAGCATATGGTTTTATACAGACTTTTGGAGAAGCCTGTATTTACAAGAAAGTGAGTGGGAGCTCTGTAGCATTTTTGATATTATATGTGGATGACATATTGCTGATTGGAAATGATATAAAATTTCTGGATAGCATAAAAGGATACTTGAATAAGAGTTTTTCAATGAAAGACCTCGGTGAAGCTGCTTACATATTGGGCATCAAGATCTATAGAGATAGATCAAGACGCTTAATTGGACTTTCACAAAGCACATACCTTGACAATGTTTTGAAGAAGTTCAAAATGGATCAAGCAAAGAAAGGGTTCTTACCAGTGTTACAAGGTGTGAAGTTGAGTAAGACTCAATGCCCGACCACTTCAGAAGATAGAGAGAAGATGAAAGATGTTCCCTATGCTTCAGCCATAGGCTCTATCATGTATGCAATGCTGTGTACCAGACCTGATGTGTGCCTTGCTATAAGTTTAGCAGGGAGGTACCAAAGTAATCCAGGAGTGGATCACTGGCAGCGGTCAAGAACATCCTGAAATACCTAAAAAGGACTAAGGATATGTTTCTCGTTTATGGAGGTGACAAAGAGCTAGTCGTAAAGGGTTACGTTGATGCAAGCTTTGACACTGATCCGGACGATTCTAAATCGCAAACCGGATACATGTTTACATTGAACGGTGGAGCTGTCAGTTGGTGCAGTTCTAAACAAAGCGTTGTGGCGGGATCTACGTGTAAAGCGGAGTACATAGCTGCTTCGGAAGCAACAAATGAAGGAGTCTGGATGAAGGAGTTCATATCCGATCTAGGTGTCATACCTAGTGCATCGGGTCCAATGAAAATCTTTTGTGACAATACTGGTGCAATTGCCTTGGCAAAGGAATCCAGATTTCACAAGAGAACCAAGCACATCAAGAGACGCTTCAACTCCATCCTGGATCAAGTCCAGGTGGGAGACATAGAAATTTGCAAGATACATATGGATCTGAATGTTGCAGACCCATTGACTAAGCCTCTTCCACGAGCAAAACATGATCAGCACCAAGGCTCCATGGTTGTTAGAATCATTACTATGTAATCTAGATTATTTACTCTAGTGCAAGTGGGAGACTGAAGAAAATATGCCCTAGAGGAAATAATAAATTTATTATTTATTTCCTTATATGATGATAAATGTTTATTATTCATGCTAGAATTGTATTAACTGGAAACATAATACTTGTGTGAATACATAGACAAACAGAGTGTCACTAGTATGCCTCTACTTGACTAGCTCGTTGATCAAAGATGGTTATGTTTCCTAGCCATTGACATGAGTTGTCATTTGATTAATGGGATCACATGATTAGGAGAATGATGTGATTGACTTGACCCATTCCGTTAGCTTAGCACTTGATTGTTTAGTATTTTGCTATTGCTTTCTTCATGACTTATACATGTTCCTATGACTATGAGACCTAGTTCAATCTCGTTACCGGCAAGTCTCTTTACTCGTTCCGTAATACATCATCCCGCAACTAACTCATTAGTTACAATGTTTGTTGTTATGCGGTTTGACCGATAAAGATCTTCGTAGAATATGTGGGAGCCAATATGAGCATCCAGGTTCTGCTATTAGCTATTGACCGGAGACGTGTCTCGGTCATGTCTACATATATAGTTCTCGAACCCGCAGGGTCCGCACGCTTAAAGTTCGATGACGGTTATATTATGACTTTATGTGTTTTGATGTACCGAAGGTTGTTTGGAGTCCCGGATGTGATCACGGACAAGACGAGGAGTCTCGAAATGGTCGAGACGTAAAGATCGATATATTGGACGACTATGTTCGGACACCGGAATGGTTTCGGGGAGTTTCGGGCATATACCAGAGTACTCCCCCGGGGAGACTAATGGGCCTATTGGGCCCTAGTGGAGAAGAGGAGGGGCGGCCAAGGGCAGCCGCGCGCCCTCTTCCCCCCCAGTCCGAACTGGACAAGGAGGGGGGCGGGGCCCCCCTTTCCTTTCCCCCTCTCTCTCCTTCCCTCTCCTCTCCTACTCCCACTTGGAAGGGGGAGTCCTACTCCCGGTGGGAGTAGGACTCCTCATGGGGCGCGCCTAGGGTGGCCGGCCCCCTCCCATTCCTCCACTCCTTTATATACGGGGAGGGAGGCACCCCTTGGAGACACAACAATTGATCCCTTGGATCTCTTAGCCGTGTGCGGTGCCCCCCTCCACCATAGTCCAGCTCGATAATATCGTAGCGGTGCTTAGGCGAAGCCCTGCGTCGGTAGCAACATCATCATCGTCACCACGCCGTCGTGCTGACGGAAATCTCCCTCAAAGCTCGGCTGGATCGGAGTTCGAGGGACGTCATCGAGTTGAACGTGTGCAGAACTCGGAGGTGTCGTGCGTTCGGTACTTGATCGGTCGGATCGTGAAGACGTACGACTACATCAACCGCGTTGTGCTAACGCTTCCGCTTTCGCTCTAAGAGGGTACGTGGACACACTCTCCCCTCTCGTTGCTATGCATCACCATGATCTTGCGTGTGCGTAGGAATTTTTTTGAAATTACTACGTTCCCCAACAGGAAGTGCCTCAAAAAATGCCAAACTTCGTATTGGAAGAGCATATGACAAAGCAATTGGAAGTTATTGTGTCAAACCCATACATCTCTTGTCAGCGGCTGATCCCTTTTCAGAAATGACGCAGCAGGCAATGTTTGAATTTGGGCGTTGTAATCTTTGAATTTGAACCTTGCAATATTTATGGTATTTGTTATATTGAACCATTTCTGTTCTCTTGTCTCAACGCAAACAATTCATCTGGGTGAACCACATGTCGTACATCGCACACACCTTGATCTGGCTGACCGTTTCTTTTGTGTTGCCTAATCATAAACAGTTCATCCGAGTGAACCGTATGATGTACATCGCACACGCCTTCATCAGGATGCCCGGTTCTTTTGTTCCACCTCATCGCAAACGGTTCATTGGACTGAACCGTATGCCCTGGATCGCACACGCAACTAAAATCTGAACCGTGTTTGATGCATCCTCCATTGCAAATGTTTTGCACCTTTTTGACTTTTTTTACATCCCCGTTTGTGATTAATGCATCGCACACAGTTTCGTGAAAGGGTCTTTGATCGTAGTGTCGCGTTAGCAGCATCCTGTAGTAGTGAACAACTTTATTATTGCCTCTAGGGCATATTTCCTTCATAAACCTCTCCACATGGGCTATGACATATGCTTTGCTATGGTACTAGAAGGGAATGCACACTTTGCCGCGCCGTTACTCCCTGTCGCTTTTTCTAATAGAAACTCAACACTGGATGACACTACTTTCTTAAGACCCCCTTGGAGGGAAAGTGAAAATGTTGGGAAACGTAGTAGAAAAGAAAAACAAACCCTAGGAATCAACTCCCAAGATCACTATAAAGATGTCGATGAGATCGGATCAGATCATTACCAACTAGAGTGCAACGGAAGTAGAGTTGGTGTGGATTGTTGGTCCGCGACTAGGTTATATTCCTCTCAGCCATGGGAATTATCCCTCGAACTAATTTGTAGATCGAGCACCGAAAGTACAGTGCATCTGCCGGTATCCACACATACGGAAGTAGTAGTTCAACAGAGCTTCACCATCTAGAATGAAAGATCCACCGAGAAAACTAGAGAGGAGAGAACGGGTTGCATAGGCAATGAGGGAAGGGGCAACCGTGGCTTGTGTGTGTTTGGTGTGCCCCTCCCACCTATATATAGGTGGAGGCCCAAGAGGTTTGCCGACCTAGGGAGGAGGAGTCCTCCCTGGATTGGCCACTCCAGTAGTCTCCCCAAGCTGCCTTGATCCATATGAACTCTTTGGTCCAACTGCCTTGGGCCCTTGGTGGCACCTTATCCCCCAAGGTGACGTGGCTTTGACCCACTAAGAACCTTCTATAACCTTCCAGATCTCTCTGAAAGCCTGCAGGACCTTTCAGGCACTTCTGTGACATTAGCGAACATTCCAGGAACTCCTAGAACACTTTCGGAGTCATCCCAAACACTTTCGGAACCCATTATCATACTCTCATTTATCTCATTGTATTCTAACAAACCACTAAATGTTAAGTATGTGACCCTGAAGGTTCAGTAAAGTGTAGACATGACCCGGAACTACCTTTTCATTCAATGGTCAATAGCCGAACCGTGGACATCCGTATTGACCCCTACGCCCACATGAATTAATACCGAGATGAACATGTTGTTCCGGTGTGCTATTCCCTTTGTTTCGTGATACTTTACAAAACCCGAGGGGAGACTTATTGGTATCCACATGAATCAACTTTTGATCACCATACCAAGTAATCCTCGTTACCGGTTTTGTTCTCTTTGCTCGCCTCTGTATTCCGCCATCCCCGTGAATATGTCACGTTGTGTCTGGCCAAACGATGATTAATATCGTAATACTGAGAGGGCCCTAAAAATATCTCTCCATCGTCGGAGGAGAAAACCTCGGTCTTGAGCTATGAAGTCCCTTGGCATGCATTTTTGATGCACTTGATAGTTGCCCTTATGATCACCTTGTTACGAGTAACGTTGACGAGCCCCAAAGCACACCATCCGGTATGAATGTAGTTGATACTTTCATGGTCTAAAAATTGTGCATAACTGGACATCATTTGAGACACCCGGATGTGGGTGCTCACATTCTTAAATCTCAGGGCTAATTCATCAGGGCAAGCCAAACGGGCTGCTAGCTTTTGTGCGAATCTTCTCTGCAAGACACCTGTCACCGCTGACAAGGCTACCCACGATGCACCACGTGTTAACCTCGCTGTCAAGGTCAATTATATATACATACGCTCGGAAAAAGGGAAATGGCTCAACAGTCCAACGATTTGGACTTTGCGTCGCACGACTCTTTGGGGCTCTCCACCACCACTCCCTCCCTCCGTCCCCCGCCCGCTCTCCGTCTCACTGCCCACTCCCCACCCGCGCGCCGCCGCGGCGATGGACTCGCTCCGCCTCCGGCCGTCCTCGCTCCGCTCCGCGCCCGGCGCCGCCGCCGCCGCCCGCCGGCGAGGTGAGTGCCTCGACTCCCCCGTCCCCTACCCCTCCGCATGATTGGTGTACCGGTGATTGGCGCCTTTCAGTTAGTACTACTAGCTTTGACTAGATGCTGGCGCTGACGAATGGATGTAGTTAAGCGGGAGCAAGTGCGAGCTGACCTTACCGGATTCGGGGAGCGAAAGCGATGCCGGGGAGTGCGGTTCGTTGGGATGGGATAGGAGTGTTCTCCTAGTACGCCGCCCTTTTCCGGAATAGGAGTAGTAAGCCGAAAGGGGTCAGTGTTTTGTCACTGGTAATCGATCGGAAAAGTCGTGTCAAAGTGTTTCTACTCGCTAGCTCGGTTTTGCGGCGGATCAGGGCCGACGAAATGGATGTACTGGTAGGCGTAAATGAACCTGTAGACGACTTGAAGTAGTTTGACCATTCGGTACTTTTGTTAATAGCTTAATACTGTATTTTTTGGGGGAAATACAGCGGTTTCTTTGGCCACCTGGTACTTTTGTTCATGGTGAGTGGAGGGGACGCATGTTTTTCTGTGTGGTGAATTTTTAGCATGTACCAGGAGGATAGGTGGTGAATGGGGAAGAGATTTATGGTGCGATTTTAAGTGACATGTTTTTAACTTGTTATTAAGGTTAGTAGATAACCTGTCTGTTTTTGTTGGAATGATTTTGTCATGCTGTGTGCAAGGGCTGTGAAGTAGTGGTATCAAGGTAATGCTGGGGCGTTTCTAGTTTCAGTTGAGCAAGTGTTCGATTATGTCAGACACGAACGTATGCGCTGATGTATTCCTGATATGTTCGTACTAGTTTCATGCACAGTTCCTCTGCTATTGTACTACTTTATGCTCAGATATTTTTCGCTTGTGTAAAATTCATTGCGGTCTGTAATCAAAAAGCAGTTGTACAGTTGTACTACAACAAGTCTAGCGAGCGTTTCTGTGTTATCAGGTGCTTCCCATCTTCTTTCGGCGTGCATAACGGGCTGACCTTATGGAAATGAAGTAGGCAAAATGTAAAAAAATAATATCATTATCTTCTTGGCTGATCCTATTCAGTAGTGAAAGGACTAAGCAAACAATATATTTTCCAATCTCTGAGTTCACATATTGTCACATGCCTTGCATTATGGATGAAGTTCTTCAATCTTTGTTTCCTGAGTGCTTGACGTAGTTTTGAAATGCTGATTTTCCAGATCATATTCTACCATCATTCTGTTCCATCCAACGAAATGGTGAAGGGCGAGTTTCTTTGTCCATCCAAGCGTCCAAAGGCCCTACTGTTGACCGTTGTAAAAAATTCTTGGATTGGAAATATTCTAACTATAGGATAGCACATCAATCGCTAAATACTTCTGCAAATGCTGGTCAATCACTACAGCCTGAAACTGAAGCACACGATTCTGCAAGCATCTGGAAGCCAATATCATCTTCTCTGGATGCGTTTTACAGGTTTTCTCGGCCACATACCATCATAGGAACAGTTAAGTCATGTTGATGTTGTTTCATTTACATGAATCAAGAGCGTATAAGATCTCTTAATGAAGCTAATATGCTTGGGCTGTGGCGTGCTTTTACTCTCTCTGGATCTAAGAGAAAAATTCTTGTTTAGGCAGGCACTAAGCATAGTCTCAGTTTCCCTACTAGCTGTCGAGAGCTTATCTGACATTTCTCCCTTGTTCCTCACTGGTTTGCTGGAGGTACAACTTTGAGCAGCACTTTTCTTCTACAGTGATGGAGTTGTATAAAAAATGATGCACTTTTGCTCCCATGTAGGCAGTGGTGGCCGCTCTTTTTATGAACATCTATATTGTTGGATTGAATCAGTTGTTCGACATTGAAATAGACAAGGTATTGTAGATTCATTGCAGTCTAAACTCTAAAATGTTTTGGTTCTGACTTTATAGTGCTGCTTTCTATTATATCTGTTTTGAACTTCTGTGGAACCTAATGTTGTTGACTTGCCAGGTTAACAAGCCAACTCTTCCACTAGCATCTGGGGAATACTCTCCTGCAATGGGAGTTGCAATAGTGTCAGTATTTGCTGCTATGGTAACGTCTTTTTAGACATTTATTACTGCTATGGTAACTATGTTTATTTGTCTGGAAAGAGATTTGGAAGTCTTATAGCTTATTTTGACATTTCCTTTCGATGTATTACTTAAGCATTTATCTTCTATATTACTCTTTGTAACTAATGATACTCCCAGACAATGAAATTAAGTAGCACAGTAAGAAACAAGTTCCTGCATAGGGACTTCTGAACTTTGATGGATATACGTGGTTGAGCACCTGCACTTAACAACACTTCCATTTCTCTTAAATCTAGTGAGGGTGTACATTATTGTCGCAGTTCTCCCGCTTCTATTTACTAGTTACACGGCAGTGAATAAAATCTATTCCATTCATTTGTAGTTGTGATAATCTTGGAAGAATAATTTGATAGTTGATTTACTTGGGCTCTTTGCTGTCAGTCTGTCAGACTAACAGGAGCGTTGCTATTTGAACTGCAGAGCTTTGGCCTTGGATGGGTTGTTGGATCACCACCTCTGTTTTGGGCTCTTTTTATCAGCTTTGTTCTTGGAACTGCTTATTCAGTCAATGTAAGAGCTTATGTCTTTATGATCATCAACCCAGCACATATGACATGAGGTTCCCGTATATTCATATTTTCTGTGATTGTGTTGTTACCTACTCCCTCCGTTCACTATTATAAGATGTTTTGGATATTTCAATATGGACTACATACAGATTGAAATGAGTGAACAAACACACTAAAACGCGTCTGTATACATCCGAATCAGAAAAAAGCTAGAACATCTGATAATAGTGAATGGAGGGAGTATTCTGCTGTAATACAAAGCTTTAGAAGGACTAATATAGTAATAATAATCTACTTTTGAATGCTACTATAATCTAAGTGAAATGCTTATACCAGCCTAATTTTTTTTACATTCACAAGGGCCTGAAAGATGTGGATAACTGACATGCGTGGAAACCACCTATGAGACTATACCTGATCTGCACTTTTAATGGGCTAACATGTTACAGTGGAGCACCTTGCTCTGCACTCTGCAGAACACTCAAATCTGATGGTATAAATGGGCCCCAAAACGTTTTGGGGCTGGCATGTGGCAGAGCCCAAAATTGACAGATAAAAATCACAGTGATATATGGAAATATTTGATGTGAAAGCATTTCGTCCATTAGTTCATATTCCTGCATAATTATCTGGAATATCATGGTATTTGGTGTGATCTGTTGATACCCATTATTACCTAAGTAAACAGAGCTGACATTCCCATTTTTGTATTCTACAGCTGCCGTACTTTCGATGGAAGAGATTTGCTGTTGTTGCAGCACTCTGCATATTAGGAGTGCGTGCGGTGATTGTTCAACTGGCATTTTTTCTCCACATTCAGGTAAGTCTTCTTCGGATGATTTATTTGAAAACAAAAGCAAATTATAGTAAGACATAATGTTCTGTTTGCAACTGTAATTACACTTCGATGTGGCTTGTTCTATGAACATCACATGGTAACTGCTACATATGATTTATGCTGTGTTGCCTTGTCTTTCTTTCAGACATTTGTTTTCAGAAGGCCGGCAGTCTTTTCGAAGCCATTGATATTTGCAACTGCCTTCATGACATTCTTCTCAGTTGTAATAGCATTATTCAAGGTAATGAAATCTAGTTTCTGTACTGCATTACTGCAGCTAAAGTGATTTTCTAATTGAATGCTCATGAATATCCTTTCATGGTTTGCTAACGCAGTGCTCATTTGTTGCATAGCTTTTGATACAAACAATGTTTCCTTGAGAAAATTGGTTCTTTCCTGCAGGATATACCCGATATTGAAGGGGACCGCATCTTTGGAATTCAATCTTTTAGTGTTAGATTAGGTCAAAGCAAGGTTAGTAGTAAATAATAAACATTGCTATTGTCCTAAGAGACTTACTGTTGTAGTTGCTGATTTGAACTCCCACGCAGGTTTTCTGGACTTGTGTTGGTCTACTTGAGGTTGCCTACGGTGTTGCGATACTGATGGGGGTAACTTCTTCCAGTTTGTGGAGCAAATCTCTAACTGTACGCCACCACATCTCATAGATTTCCACTGCACTGTCCATCGTTAAATTTAAGTTATCCATTTTTTTGCCAACCAAAACAATTTGAGTATTAGGCTTTGTTCTGAATTGATTACCACCATGGAGCTAACATCTCTAGTGATCTGTAGAAGGCTTTTATTTCTCTTATGATTGAGAACTAGTTATGGAAATTAATATGGCTTTATTATGGAAATTTAACCTCTTTTAAATTCAAGATTGATCTGAGCCTTCTACCTTTGTTCTGTTTTAGCATTACAAGGTAAGTGAAACTTTTGTATCCATTTAAGCTTGCCCAAAACATAACAACTATAATTAAAAAGGCTTAAACTTCTATAGGCTATTGTATAAGTGGTTGTTTGTAGTCCCGTTTATGAGCATGGGTTTTTGCAGGTCGTGGGCCATGCAATCCTCGCCAGCATCTTGTGGAGCAGCGCACGGTCCATCGATTTGACAAGCAAAGCTGCGATAACATCCTTCTACATGCTCATCTGGAGGGTAAGTGCTGACATCATCACCCATTCCCTGATCTTTCCCGCATCCTTCTCAAATAAAATTCCTTGTACTGTCCAAACATATTCAACCAGTTCACCTTCTGCGCCTTGTGGATCCTGGAATGGCACACCCTGCTAACTAACATTCACTCCCCTCACATGGCTCCGCAGCTGTTCTACGCGGAGTACCTGCTCATCCCTCTGGTGAGATGAGGACCGACAAGCAGCCCCACGGAAGAACTTGAGTGCCGGAGTAAAGCTGTGCGAATCCATTTGAATTTCGGATGGTCACGGACCGCGCCCAATAAAACTCCCCGAGCCTCGCCCCGGTACATCGTTGATTTTCCAGCCATGGATGGTGGGATCACCTAGATGGACAACCTCCCCATGTACCCGAGCTGGGCCAGGTGAGCTTTAGTTAGTTGATGCTAGCAACAACTCCTGCAGCAGGCACGCGGCTGCCTGGAAAATAAGGCTCCCCACTCCCAATTACATTCTGTTGTACGTTTTAGAACTTGTGAATTTTGCTCTGGTCCATTGTTGTCTAGGATGTTTGGAACATTGCGCAGGGTTTCTTAAATCTTACCGGGAGGGGTGAATTGGCAAAATTGGTCCCTTTTCTGAAGTTTCAACCCTCCCCTAAAATCTTAACAAGTGAATATAATCATTCTGTTCTGTACAACACAAGGTTATCTGACGCTGAACTTGACTGTCAACGCAACATATCTTGGTGGTTGGAAAAACCTTAATGTTTTCTTTGTGAAAAGTGTTCTCGGGATCAATGTTTCGCTCGTGAAAACTAAAGGTTTTGTTCCAACACAAAAGTATATCTATTGTGTGCATATAGCCAGGTTTTCTGCTAATAAAGAGGCTGGGCGTGTATTCGTAATGCTCAAGTCAGCACCAATTAGATGCCTCTCGTCTCTGGTCTGGGTCTGTTTCTCCTCCTGTGAGTTTCCAAGGATGTACATGCACCGTGTAACACACTGAGTTGCATCAAAGTATCCATTCTGAAACCTCATAGGAAACTTAAGCATTACAACTTTTACATGAAACCTCAACATTACATACATGCAGCTGCTCCAGAAACGACCATATGAGCTTACAAATGAAAGCAAACAGAGTTACAGTTACAGATACGAAACTACCCTACAAGATAAATAAGGCCTTGTACAATGCAAAGTGCTTGAGAGGCGCTTGGAGAAATAAATCAGTCTTTCTTTAAGCACTGGTGCTTATTTGTTGCATAGGGCAGGCGCTTAATTAGGCGTCTCCTTAGAAATAGGCACTAATTAACCTGGTTTATTTTTCTAAGCACCTCCCTAAACACCTAGCACTGTAAGAGGCCTAAGTGAAAAAGTTCAGGCAATGTTCACTCATGCACCACCCAAAGGCCTAAATGCGAATTATGTAAAAAAAGGCAGGAATTCAAGCAATGTTCATTGATGTACCACTCAATATATACTGATACATCAAGATTAGTTTCCAATCTTTAGATCCGAATTTTTTTGTACTTAGAGACTGCATGAGAGATGCACCATGCAGCTTGCCCACGCCTATGGCCTACTCTTTTGCCTTTTGGCGATATCTGTGGCCTCCTTGCAAAGCGGGTTTCTTTCTTCATCATTATTCTGTGCTGCTGCCGCATGATTAAATTATAACGATACTTCTTCTGTAATTTATCTGAAATAAACCAGAGAAAATGAAAATAAGCTCTCAACCATCGGGAACAGGTGAATATGGATCGTAATGGTAAGTAGCAGTTTTACGTCGGAAGGGCATGACAGTAGCCCAGCTGAATCAAAAGAATAAAATTGTATTAGGCCTTACGAAAAAGAGAGGCCAAGGTTATGCATTATGCACAAGAATGTACTCCGTAAGAGTCAAGTAGCGTCACCTGCTCCGCGCGGCGATCTCCTTCTCCTCCCTCAAGCATGTCGGGACAGAGTCAGGGTCAGACCCTTGAAAGAATAGACTCAAATTACAACGGTTAAATGTGTGCCAGGGCGAGCAAACTATGTATGTATGCTTACAACAAAGGTAAGTACGTGTCTGTCAAACAACGTTCTACGGAAACAAACACTATAGCTTAAAAGATAGCAATTCCCCATGCAAGATAAGTGGTACCATGCATTGTGCAATAGCAGCTATGTCCATATACTAATATTAAGGAAATCGATTTGTTTAAGCAGGGTATCTTCAAAATAGCTCTTATCCCTCTCTCAACATTGTGACCGTGCAAGATGTGAACTGCCTTCCGCTGCTCGCCTTCACGCAGCTGTGGGAGCCCCTGTTGGCCAAGTTTGCCACTTTTCCCGGAAGCGGGTCGATGACCGCCGGAAGCGGGACGTGTACCAGCTCCGGCTTGTACGAGTAGGGGTCGCAGGCGAGGAGGCCGTACGAGAGCTCCACCCACCAGAGCATCCCTCCGTGGGAGACGACCCCCGCGCAGAACCACTGCCGGTGCAGCGGCGGCGAGTAGGCGAGCTCCGTCACGGCCCACTTGTACTGCCCCACCGTGTAGCGGAGGAGCGTGGCGCGGCCGGAGCCGTCGCCGGAGGGCTGGAGCTCGGCGACCACGCAGCTGTCGCGACTCGCCATTAGGCCGACGTTGGCGCCGTCGAAGCCCATGGGGCAGTCGTGCTCGCGGAGGCAGGTGGCCTCGCCTGTGCGCGCGTGGCAGAGGTGGTGGGTGACCTCTCCGCCGGGCTCCGTGGCGCGGAGGAGGAGCAGGCCGGAGGAGTCCGCGGCGGCGACGTAGGGGTAGCTGGGGAGGCAGGGCGGCGGGGAGATGCGGAACGGCGCGGTGAGGATTGAGGCGCGCGGGGGCTCGTCGCAGGCGACGGAGACGTCGGCGCCCGGCGGGAAGGTGCGCTTCGCCTCCTTGTCCTTCACAACTTTAGGGATTCGAGCCAGGATGGACCACCGCTCCGGCGGCGGCGGCATGGCTGGACCGGAGGGATTTGATTGATTAGGGTTAGAGCAGCCGTGATTGGGCAAATATGACCCCTCAAACATTGACCGGTCACGTCTTAAGTAATGCATTTCACATCCGGATACCTCAAATTAGTAACTCAAATCTATATTATTAGATGCAACGTAGCGATTTTTGAGCAGAGCTCCGTCCAGCGCCCAGCTGCGCCTCGCAGAGTGTTGGGCCGGTCACGGCAAGTTAGAGTAGGGCATGAGACACGAGCCGGCTCACGAGACTCAAGTCATCCGCCTCTCCCATGCCCTACTCTTCCTCGTCGGAGCTCGGAACCCGAACGGTACTGGTTGGCATCAGATTTATGATGGATCCGTCCTGGGACGAGCCTGGGACGTCCACCATGACGCGGTTGCGGTGCCTGGAGTGTTGCACCATACGGGGCGCCGTAGAATGTGACTCCGCCTCGCCGACGTCCATCGTCGCGCCCGCTACCTCCATGTTCTGGTCGGACGAGGCCCATGGTGCGTCCCTATGCTCAGCGCGCCAACAGAGGAGTTGCGCGTTCGCCACCACGTTCGGACGCCAGACGGACCGCACCGCCTCCGGCAGGAAGGTGCGCTTTGCCTCCTTGTCCTTCACAACTTTAGGGATTCGAGCCAAGATTGACCACCGCTCCGTCGACGACGGCGGCGGCATGGCTGGACCGGAGGGATTTGATCGATTAAGGTTAGTGCTTGGGCGATGGATAGCGGTGGCCAGCTGGGGATTCGGAAGGAGCAAAGGGGGAAGGGGCGAACACGCTTTAAAAAAACCCGGTCGGGTAAAAGAAAAACCAGACCCACCCGGGCGCCTCAAACCAATCTCAAATGACCCGACTGAATGACATCCCTCATATTCAGTCCAAATTTAGGACGGATATGGGCCGTCCGCCACGTCGACCTGGCCCACTATGGCCCGCAACGACCCCACTCCTGCCCCCACAAATATCTGACGACAACGAGTAAACCCTAGTCAAACTCAGTCTGTCCTCACTCGGCCTGTCCGCTTCTCCACCAAATCCACTTCTTCTCCCCAAAATCCACTCCTCGCCCGCCATGTTCAACGGCGATGGGGCGGGCGACGGCAGCGGATAGAGCCGCACGGCTCCAAGAGGAGCATACCCACGTCGCCTGATGCATGGAGAGCATCGTCATCTCGTGCTCCTCCCCCTCTGCTTCGGAAAGTGACGGTGACGACGAGCCCAGAGCCGCCGATGCATACGCCGAGTCCAACCGCCGAGACTCCAAGGGGAAGCATCTGGCAAGGAAGTGGTGAAATCTAGCGTCGTCCCCTTGTTTAGTTTGGTATTAAGTAGTTAACTGTGTTGGAAATATGCCCTAGAGGCAATAATGAATGTACTATTATATTTTCATGTTTATTATTAAGTCATGTTTCTATGCTACAATTGTATTGGTTATTGAATATGAGATTCATAGGAAAAACCAAATACATGTGTGAAAATATAAACACCAAGTGATCCCTCGTCTAGCTTCTAAGACTATCTCATGTATTAATGATGATCTTGTTTTCCTGATCATGAGCATTGTTAATGTAACAAAAATGCTATCAATATATGAGAACACCGTTGTCATGATTACAACGGAGTTGGATAGACCCAACTTACGAATTACCGAGAGATGTAATTGTTGCTATGTTACTTATCAGTACTTCATATAACTTGTTCACGTTTGCATTGTTCCTTAAACCATGAGAATATTGCATACCAACATACCGGATGGTTACTTCGGGCTTTACCACATGTCACTCCGTATGTGGATGTGTAAATAAAGGTGACTTATGAGTATACTGGAAACGTATGTCTCGATAGCGATAGTTCAGGACTGAGATTTGCTCCTCTCACGATAAAAGAGATACTCTCTGGGCCACTCGGTGTTACGAGGGTAAGTGCTGACATCACCCATTCACTGATCTTTCGCTGCATCCTGCTTAAATAAAATTCCTTGTACCGTCCAAATACATTCAATCAGTTCACCTTCTGCGCCTTGTGTATCCTGTTAACTCACATTCACTCCTCTCTCACGTGGCTCCGCAGCTGTTCTACGCGGAGTACCTGCTCATCCCTCTGGTGAGATTAGTGCCGACAAGCAACCCCACGGAAGAACTTCAGTGCCGGAGCCGAGCTGCGTAAATCCGTTTGAAAATCGAATGGCCACGGACGGCGCCCAATAAAATTCCCTGACCTCGCCACGGTACACCGTTGATATTCGAGCCGTGAATGATGAGACCATAAGATCACTACCTAGAGATGGACAATCTCCCAACCTCCCGACGTGCCCAATGCTGGGCCAGGTGAGCGAGCTGTATGTAGCTGGTTGATACATTCTGTTATAGTAGTACTCTACTTCTCATCCGCATATTGACTTTTGTGATGGAACCGGCCATCCTCATTAGACACAGTCTGTCGAAAACCTTGGGCAGGGCGAATTTCGCGCTCCGGTTCGTCGTCGTCGTCTCGGGTGTTCCAAACATTTACACAATTTTAGCTCATGGATGGATTGGATGGGTTTGAATCATGTCATGCAACAGCAAGAGGGGAGGAGGGCCGGTACAGATTTCTTTTGGGAGATTTGACCCCATGCCATGCAGTGCGTGCGCAATGCAAAGCTTGTCCTGTGGCGTGGCATCGGCCACTCTGGGCGCATGGGCCTACGGGGTCTCCGGCGTATCGTCGAGGCTTGATTCTGCATGCAAAAGGTGCTCTGGGACGGAGCATGTGCGTGCGTGCCAGCGGGCGGCATGCATGGGCATGGCCGCTCTGCTCCTGCCGGTGGCAACGCTGAAGTCACCACCGATCGGCTGCATGGCAGGGCCGTTGGCCGGCCCCTCTCCTCGTGCGAGGCTCTGCGACTGCGGCCGACGACGAACGAAACCTGTTTAAAAAAAAAGATCAGTGCTTATGCAAAAAAAAAGAAAAAAGAAAAAGAAAAATTGGGGTGTTGCGAGAATCGAACTCACGACCTCTCGCACCCGAAGCGAGAATCATACCACTAGACCAAACACCCTGCTTTGTTTATCTGTGCTAGATAAAACTAGAAAATCTGAAATAACGTTTCTTTTCCAGGAAACCCATCAGAACCCCAGTTAATTGCCATGCATGAAAAAATGGCACAGCTGTAACATGGCGAGATTCGCCTCTTGGTAAGGTGGTGGAGTTATGTGTACAGATATGAGTGTGCCTACACACGTAGTAATAAGATTGAGTTTATTTGGTTCTCTGAGAGTATGGTTGTAATTTACATGGTTTTTTACGATGTCTTGTGTTGTTTCAAATATTTTATTTATAATTCCAGAATCTTAGTCGCCACGCCCGGCCTAGGGAGGGAGGGGAATCCGCGAGGACTATTTCTCGCATTCAGCGACTCCGAAGGTCTCTCTCGCTGGAGCGTTTGCACTAATCGCGCCGGCCCACTAGGGCGCGAGGGGTTTCTTTCGTTCTTTGTCTGATCTTCTTATGTTTCTCTGGCTTTCCTTTTTTCATTATTACAATTCGTTTTTCTTTTGGTTTCTCTTTGTTTTTTTCACGGTTTTTTCATTCTACATTCTTTCTTTCTTTCGTTCTTTGTTTTTTTCTTCGGTTTTTTTTCATTCCTTGTTTCTCATTCTATATTCTTATATACTTGTTCAACATTTTTCAAATACTTGTTCAACATTTTTTTCATACATGAACAACATTTTTTCAAATACTTATTCAAATTTTTTTCAAATACCCTTTTAACATTTTGAAATACTTCAACATTTATAAAATACTTGTTCAACATTTCTATATACATGATCAACATTGTTCAAATACTTGTTTAGAATTTTTTTCAAATACTTGTTCAACATTTGTTTTTCAAATACTTGTTCATTATTTTTCAAATATTTTTTGAAGAGTGTCTTTTATATATATATATATATATATATATATATATATATATATATATATATATATTATTTTAAAGTGGAAACAAAAGTAAAAAAGAAAGCAAAAAACAAAAAAAAACGTAAAAAATAAAACAGAAAACAGGCTGGTGTTTCCTGCCTGCGTGGGCCGGCCCAATTGGCGGTTCCCTTTGGCGAGGGGTTCGCTCATGTGTCGCTTAATGCGAGACATAGGGGCGCCAGCTATCCCCGGTCGCTTCAAATGTAGCAAGCTTGACTAGCCACCTCGCCCACACACAGTTCGTGATATGTACAAGGGCACGACCTACTTGAAGTAAGTCGCGCCGGTATTCTCCATTTTTTTTCTTTTGTTTTTTGTTTCTTCTTCTTTTTTTGTATTTGTTTCTTTGTTTTTATTTTTGTATTATTTTTGTTTCTTTGTGTTTTTCATTCATTCTTATATACATGATCAACATTTTTTCGAATACTTGCATGGCATTTTTAAGTACTTACTCAATATTTTTTAAATACTTGTTCAACATTTTTGTACACATGTTCAACATTTTTCAACTATTGTACACATGTTCAACATTTTTCAAATACTTGTTCAACATTCTTAAAATACTTGTCCAACATTTTTAAATACCCATTCAACATTTTTCAAATACTTGTTCAACATTTATAATACTTATTCAACATTTTTCAAACACTTGTTCAACATTTTTGAAATGTGTTTTTGAAGAGTGTTTATGTAGAGTATTTAAAGTATAAAGAAAGTACAAAAAATAAAGCAAAAAACAAGAACATAAAAAAAACTCCCACGCACGGGGCCAGCCCATCTGCTCGCGCAAGTAGTAGGCGCTTCAATGATGGACAACTTTCTCTCGCGTGACACGAGATATAGAAGCACCCCCTCCCCCCCAAATCAGGGGCCCCCTCCGGCCAGGACGCAGGGCAGATTATCTATGCATGTAGTGACGACGCAACATCATGCAGCAATTCGAAGGTAGCGGACGATGACCACACGATTATTGCGCTGTTATGTTTTCTTCTTGCGTTCGCACGGGCCTACTAGCGAACAGAGCCCAAGCTAAGATATTGGGTGTGGCCCAGCGCGTGGTGAAGCGCCTCAGGTAGAAAAAAAGGTAGTGCACAATGCCCTAGTCAATAAAAATATATGCCCTAATCCCCTTTTTCCTTCGCCGTGGATGCCCACCGCCGACGCCAATCTTCAGTCTATGATTGTGGCAGGGCCATCGCCGCTTTAGTAAGAATCGTTTCTCACATTTGTAATCCGGTCTTGTGGAGTTTGTATGGATTATGAGATTACTCCCTTTCCTTGCTCCCGACGGGAAAAATATTAGTCTGGCATTCAAACTTAGGAACTGTGATGTTAGTGTTGAATTAGGAATATTAGGGGTATGGTATGGTGCCTACTGAATCAGGATTACACTAGTAGAAAAGGGGGCTTTGGTTCAGGCCGGGTCAGCCCATTAGTCCCGGTTCAGTCCAGAACCGGGACCAATGGGGGCACTGGTCCCGGTTCGTGAGGCCAGGGGCCTGCCGGGCCTCGTGGGGGCATTGGTCCCGGTTCGTCTGGCCCCTTTGGTCCCGGTTGATGGGACGAACCGGGACCAATGGGCCTCGCTCCTGGCCTACCACCATTGGTCCCGGTTGGTGGCTTGAACCGGGACCACAGGCTGCCCTATAGTCCCGGTTCATGCCATGAACCGGGACCAATGAGGTGCCTATATATACCCCTCGCCCGCGAGCAGAGCACTCCAGTGCTCTGTTTTTCTCTAGCCGGCGAGGGGAGGGCTTTGTGGTGCTCTAGCTCACCTCCTATGCACATGAGGTCTTCGATAAAATGCCCGAGCCACACTAGTTAAGCTTTCTCCTCTCGAAGCTCGACCTCAAAGCTCCATTTTCCTCGAGATTTGTCTAGGTTTAGCGGCCCGTCACGTCCCATTCCCGTCTTCACCGCCGTCGATCGCCCGCACCGATCTCGTCGCCGGCACCACCATGGTGAGCCTCTTGTTCTTATCTTCTTTCTGAACGAAAAAAATTCTTACTTTAGATAGATACTTGTCTAATTTTCTTACTATTTTATTGCTTGTTATTATATAGTGCGATGGTTTTGGTATCCGCCCCCGTCGGCCCTCGTCCTGTCTATGATTCGGATGTGGTATATATTATCTTTATAACTATTGGTTCATTTATTGTTTATGAAAATTATGCCGACCAACGTGACTTAGATTTTATTTATCTAGGAGGTATGTGAACCGGAAATTCCAACCGACCCTATTGTCGAGAGGTTAAATTTAGTTGAAGAAGAAAACAATTTCTTGAAGGAAAAAATAAAAAAAATTGAGGAGGAGAAGATGATATTGGAGTTGCATCTTGCGGATGTCGTCAATGATCACAAGATCAAGATGGATGCAATGCGCTTGAAGATTAGAAAGATTAGAAAATATGCCATTCATACCGAGGCTTGGTATCATTATGCCGTTGGATCAATTGTTACCTTGGTTGCGATTATGATCGCATTTGTTTTCGCATTAAAATGTTTTACATAGTTTCAATGTATGGTTTAATTAATTAGATGCTCTGGAGAGCTATATGTTGTTAGATGAGAACTATGTATGTACTTTGGTTTTAATGTGATGATGAACTTCTATTAATTTGGTCACTTAATTATCTATTCATGATGTTCTGTAATGGTTTTTGACACACTTAATTATATATAATGCACGCAGATGAACCGGCAATGGATGTACGGTGACAGACACACCTTCGAGTACATTAAGGGCGTGCATGATTTTCTGGAAGTGGCTGAGGCAAACAAGCAGAATGGTTTTATGTGTAGTCCATGCCCTACATGTGGGAATACGAAGTCTTACTCTGACCGGAAAATCCTTCACACCCACATGCTTTACAAGGGTTTCATGCCACACTATAATGTTTGGACGAGGCACGGAGAAATAGGGGTTATGATGGAAGACGGCGAAGAAGAAGAGGACGATGAAAACTATGTGCCCCCTGAATACGGTGATGCTGCAACGGGGGAAGCTGCTGAAGATCAAGAGAAACCAGACGATGTGTCCAATGATGCTGCAACGGGGGAAGCTGCTGAAGATCAAGAGGAACCAGTGCCCGATGATGATGATCTCCGCCGGGTCATTGTCGATGCAAGGACGCAATGCGAAAGTCAAAAGGAGAAGCTGAAGTTCGATCGCATGTTAGAGGATCACAAAAAAGGGTTGTACCCCAATTGCGAAGATGGCAACACAAAGCTCGGTACCATACTGGAATTGCTGCAGTGGAAGGCAGAGAATGCTGTGCCTGACAAAGGATTTGAGAAGCTACTGAAAATATTGAAGAAGAAGCTTCCAAAGGATAACAAATTGCCCGACAGTACGTACGCAGCTAAGAAGGTCGTATGCCCTCTAGGATTGGAGGTGGAGAAGATACATGCATGCCCTAATGACTGCATCCTCTACCGTGGTGCGTACAAGGATTTGAACGCATGCCCAGTATGCGGTGCATTGCGGTATAAGATCAGACGAGATGACCTTGGTGATGTTGACGGCGAGCCCCCCAGGAAGAGGGTTCCTGCGAAGGTGATGTGGTATGCTCCTATAATACCACGGTTCAAACATCTATTCAGAAACGAAGAGCATGCCAAGTTGATGCGATGGCACAGTGAGGATCGTAAGAAAGACGGGAAGTTGAGAGCACCCACTGACGGGTCGCAGTGGAGAAAAATCGAGAGAAAGTACTGCGATGAGTTTGCAGGTGACCCAAGGAACGTATGGTTTGGTTTAAGCGCGGATGGCATTAATCCTTTCGGGGAGCAGAGCAGCAATCACAGCACCTGGCCCGTGACTTTCAACCTTTTCAGAGTTCATTTGAAATGCTTTTCAATTTCAGGGTCTTATAGCTCAAAATAATCAATAAATGCATGAAAAATAACAAATGAAGTCAGAAAGGGTTGAAAATTGATGATGTGGCTTTGAATGGTGCATTTTGAAAACACAAAAAGTCAGGAGTTCAAATAAGTTAAAAAAAAATGAAATCCCTTTGTAACAGACGAGTTTCCGTATGAAATCGTGATACTTCGAAAGAGATTGTCCGTTTTGTACACGAAGTGCATCCAGTTTTTGTCGTAACCCTCTCAACTTTCTTGCACATGCTATGTGGATGAAATGATAATACCATGCCAACTTTCAACCTTTTCAGAGCTCATTTGAAATGCTTTTCAATTTTAGGGTCTTATAGCTCAAAATAATCAGTAAATGCACGAAAAATGGTGCATGAAAAATAACAAATAAAATAAATAAGTAATTAGAAACAAAACAATATAAACTTTAATAAAATATATAAGTAGAAACAAAATAAAGTGAACTTTAATAACATAAATAAAATTTATGAAACTAAAATTATCAAAGTATTTTCTGTTCAAAACATTATAAGCAACCTCTAGTATTATTGAAACTAAAATTATATAAAATTGATGCAACTAAAATTATCGAAGTATTTTCTGTTCAAAATCATTGAAAGCAAAAAGAATTTTCATAAAAAACTTTTTTTGTTAGAAACTTTAATAGCAAAAAGAATTATCATAAAGTAAAATAAATAAGTAATTAGAAACAAAAAAATAAAATAAATAAGTTTTTTGTTGTAAGTAGAAACAAAAAAAATAAATAAAGCAAAAAAGAAAACAAAAAACAGGCAAAAAATAAAAATTATGCCACCTACTAGGCCACCACGGCTTGAATACGACTAGAAACCCATCCATGGGCCAGGATTCTGGCCCGCAGAAGGCCCAGTAGGCCCATCAGGCATAGCAGTGACAATTAGGCCCGTAAGCCTGCAATGGTTAGGAGCTCGAGAGGGTTGGCGCAGCAGCACTTATAAACCACTCTCGAGCTCTCTCAACTAGCGAGGTGGGACTAAACTTTGGCCGCGACGCGGGCAGCACATGTCCTTTGGTCCCGGTTGATGGCACCAACCGGGACTAAAGGGGGAATTAGTCCCGGTTGGTGGCACCAACCGAGACTAATGCTTGGACTATATAACAAACACTTGTGAAAAGTTTCAGTTTTCATCGCCAGTTGCCTCCCCCCCCCCGCCGTCAGGCTGCTCCACCTCGCTGTCTACACCGCCGCCGCCAACGCCGTCGCCTCCCCGAGCCCGCGCCGTCCTCGTCGCCGGCATCCCTGAGCCCGCCGTCCTCGTCGTCCCCGTCGCCGCGTGCCTCCCCGAGCCCACCCCTCCTCGTCCCTGTCGCCGCCTGCCGTCCCGAGACCGCCGTCCCCGTCACCGCGTGCCGCCCCGAGCCCGCCGTCCTCGTCGCCGGACTCCTGCCATCGCCGCCCCCCCTCGAAGTGAGCCCCCCCTTTCCCATGGTCCCGATCGAGCGACGCTCTTGCGCCCGAGTGCCCCTTGCTCTCTGCCCCTGCTCCATGGTCACCGCCGGCCCCGACGCATCGAAGAGCAGAAGGAGAGGAGACGAGAAGGAGTGGAGCAGCAGCAAGACGCCGTCCAATTTTTTGAAATTTCTGATTTTTTTTACAGATATGAACAGTGCATATAGAGGGTGTTTGATCAAATGCTAGATGGCTTTGGGCATTTTTAGAATTTATGATATTTTTTGTGGTGAGGTACTGATGCAAGACAAAGGTGATGGCAAAATTTCAGAATTTTTGGATTGGTTTAGAATAGGTTTTCAGCAAGGAATTTGAATCTGGTTCAAATTTCATTTGAATGAATTTTGAAAATTTTGAACTATGGATCCGAAGGTTTTTGGTGAAATGGAGTGTGGGTACTGTCATGAAGTTGGAGTAATTTTTGTGGTTGTAAAAGAGTTAGGAAAATTTAGAATGTGCTAAATATGTCAAAAAATGTTTTTTTGTTCATATACAGAAAGTTTTTATATATGACTATGGATATATGAGCAATGATGATCCATGGATGTATGCATTGATATATATATGAGAAACGATGTTCATAGAATATTTACCAAGTAGAGGAAGAAAGGAGAAGAAGAGGAGAAATAAATAAGAAGAAGAAAAAAGAAAAAAAAGAAGAGGAGAAGAAGAATTCTATTTTCTCTTCTTCTCCTCTATATAGAATATTCTATTTTCTCTTCTTCTCCTCTATATAGAATATTCTATTTTCTCTTCTTCTCCTCTATTCCTTTCTTCTTCTCCTCTTTTTTTTCTTCTTTTTTTCTTCAATCTTCTCCTCTATTAATATCTTCTTCTCCTCTTTTTATTTCTTCTTCGTCTTCTTATTTTTTATCAGATATGTCGTTGTCGATATACCCCGTGTCCCGATAACTTCAACACGAGGGGGGGGGGGGGGTTCGACCTACCCCCTCCCCGATAACATTATTTTCCCATGTATGTATGTCGTCGTTGTCAATATAACCCCCTCCCGGATAACTTCGACCGTGATAACTTATACCACGGGAGCACCCCCCGGCCCTCTCGCTCGACCAAAACTCTCGAGGACACCCAAACCCTAGAAAAAAACGATGTCGGTCTCCTACCCCCTCCCGCCGCGCCCCTACCCTTGAAGCGTTGGCGAGGCCACCCCAAACCCGGAATAAGCTAGGTCTACATTTGCACTAATATATCCACCTGCTGTCATGTTTGTGTAATAATTGCCATGTTGTAATATTTGCAGAAACAATGGAGCACGGACGAGACGAGGAAGTAGAAGAGGTGTTGGGGGACATAATCTTAGCCGAAGGTGATATCTTGTCGTATCTTAACGACAATGATGGTCTGGAAGAACAGGGTGAAGAAGCAGGCTACGGTGATCGAAGAGTGGAGGAGGAAAGACATGATTATGATGGCTCCGGTGACCCAATGCTGGTGCAAGAAGGAGCCCGTGGTGACGGCTCCGGTGACTGAACAGAGTCCGGCCAGGTAAATATATTAGTTAAGCCTGTGCTGACTAGCTAATTGATGCATTCATTGTTTTGGTATGTACACATATTAATTAACTCTCGTCTTTCTTCTTTTTTCTAGCCCTCTGGATCGAGCACAACTTCGGTAAAGAGACGAGGCCCGAAGAGAAAGTTGCGCTCGGATGAAAGGTTTGAGATCACAGTAATCGCGCGCGACGGCCAACCGATTGAACCCATCCGGACAAAGGATGCATTTGCTGCTCAGTGCGGGGTTCTTGTTAGGGACAAGATCCCGATCAGCATCCACCAATGGTATAAGCCTAAGAAGGAAGACCCTGAGGTGTCTTATGTCAATGATATGCAGAAAGATGATCTTTGGACTGAGCTGAAGGCAAATTTCACCCTACCGCCAGAGGAGGATCCGGAGAAGCCAGTTAAAGAGCAATTAATCAAGTCTCATGCTCTTAAGAAGATGGCAGACCTATTCAGGAGGTGGAAGAATGAGCTGAAAACGTTTTTCAACAAAGAAGAGACACCAGAATTCATCGGCCGGTATGAGAAGATCAGAGATCACTGGCCCGCATTTGTGGCCCACAAGACATCGGAAAAGAGTAAGAAGATGCCAGCGACAAACAAGAAGAATGCTGCAAAGAAGAAGCTTCACCATCGCACGGGGTCAGGTGGCTACCTCAAAGCCCGGCCTAAGTGGGCCAAGGCTGAGAATGATCTGCTTGATAAAGGGATCGAACCACATTCAATGAACTGGCCAGACCGTTGCCGGACTTGGTTCTTCAGGGCTGGCGGAAAATTGTACCCTGTATCAGGGAGGTGCGTTTGGACGGACGAGCTTTTGAGAATACCAGTCAAGAGGCTTCATCACTATATCGATGCAGCGCAGGAAGGGACGTTCGTTCCAGACAAAGAGAACGACGAGCTCACAATGGCCCTCAGGAATCCTGAGCACCCTGGACGGACACGAGGCACGCCAGGCTCCGTTCCGTGGAAGGCTGGTTTTCCGAACGCAGGTGGTTACAAAAGCCAGGAGAGGAGGAAAAAAGTGGAGCAGACCCAAATTCAGAAGCTGCACGAAAGGGTTCAAGCGCTAGAGGAACGAGACGGCAATCGACATGCCGAAACTACCCCGAAGCTACCCCGCCATCTCAGCGGAGAAGCAGCGTGGCTTCCACCGAGCTGCTTCAGCCGGAGCATGTCTTGACGGCTCCTGCTAGCTACCCCGTGGATGCTATCACGGAGTCTCAACATTGCCACCTTATGACGCAATCGCAGAACTTCAAAGTCAAGGCGGCTGTTGGCTCTGTTTTACCTCCTGAACCAGGCGCAACCTACCACTGCCGGCCATTCCAGAAGGATATGCTAGGGTGATGGTGAATGAAATAACGGAGGGATTTGAGGACCTCCGGCTTGACCACCCTACCGGTGAAGGGGAGACTCGGCTGGGTTATGCTCTGAAGACTCCATGCCTATGGCGGATAGAGCTCATCAACCTTCCGAACTGGACGCCTCCGGCGAGTAAGGGCACTCCGCCTCCTCCTCCGGCGAGTGATCAGGGCACCCAGCCTCCTACTCCGGCGCGTGGCGGCACTCCGCCTCCTCCTTCGGCGAGTGATCAGGGCACTCAGCCTTCTTCTCCGGCGCGTGGCGGCACTCCGCCTCCTTCTCCGCCTGCGTCGGCGCGCCAGAGCAGCCAGCCTCCTCCTTCTCCGCCTCGTCAGCAAGGGCAGAAGAGACCCGCCGCCGCTCCGGCTGCTCCGGCGCGTCGTAGTCCTTCTCCTCCGCCTCGTAAGCAAGGAAAGAAGACAGCCGCAGCCGCTCCGTCTGCTTTGCCGGCGTCTAGCAGTACAGCCAGAGGCAGGAGGCAATACAGATTCGGTCCTTCTCTGAAGACTCCAGAGAAGTTACCATACAAGAGGACCGAGGAGGAAACCACGAAGATCGTGCGAGCCGAAGTGACGAACTTCTTTGAAGGGGTGAAAGCAAATAAACATCCACCTCCGGAGGAGAAGGTAGATCCGGTGAAAGCGAAGCGCACTCTGGCTGCCCTGACAAAACCACCAAAGTCTCCGCCGAAAGGCAACTATGAGCGCATTATTGCAAAGACATTTGCCGAAGCGGAGCAGTCGGGAAGTACTGTCAGTGATCAAAGGTTAAAAGAACGACGAGCTGGGAAAAAAATTGCCCAGCTCGGCGAACAAGCGAACCAATCGTGGCCCCCGCTCAAGGTGTCTAGCGACATCGTCGCTAATGATCCGAGGATGGTGCCCGGTTATAGCAATCTTGGAGATTACCTGCCCGACGATGTACATTATGATATCTTGGAGGTGGACGAACACAAATACCATTACGGGAAGCCTCTCGTCAAAGATGAAAGATCTCTACAACGATGATGCGAAGATTACATGATTGGTACATGAAAACCCGCAGAGAGTCTGGGGGGAGGAATACTTTGACGCTGAGAGTTAAACCGGAGCATGACCTCGTTGGAATTGAACTGTTGAATGTTCCATTTGAGGAGTTCTTCCAGTTTTTCAATCAAAAGGCCCTCGATAAATCAACGATCACTTGCTACTGTCTGTAAGTAGTACTACTTCTGTCATTAAGTCTCTCTATATAGGTCAGCTCTTTCATTGCATGTATTTATAATTATCCTCACTATATTATGCAGATTGAAGATCGCCGAATTGAAGAAAAGACAAATAGTTGATATTGGGTTCATTAACACAAATCTCATAGATGCAACTCAGGTTAAATATCATGCCGAAAATACCGAGGCCAACTTGCTACGATCGTTGGTAATAAATGAAAACAAAGATATAATACTGTTTCCTTACAACTTCAAGTGAGTGTTACTGTCTTGTGCATATTCGGTTTCCCTTATTAGTCCAGGTTATAGTAATGTAATTGATGACTTATGCATGCGTGCGCAGCTTCCACTATATTCTCCTAGAGATTAAGCTTGAGCAGGGAGTAGTAACCGTCTTAGACTCGAGATGAAAAGATCCCCAGGACTATGCGGACATGACTCAAATGCTCGAGAAGTAAGTTAAATCGATCATTATCCACCATATCAGCAACTTTGTTCATTTTCTGATATCAAGTAATTGTTTTCTTTGTCTGGCAGGGTTTGGAGAAAATTCACCAAAAAAGCTCCGGGACTGCCGAAGAAGCTGCAATTTAGACACCCGAAAGTAAGTACTATAGTAGCATGTTCCGCGCATCTCCTAGTGATTCAAGCGCTAGTTTCATCAATACCATTTAGCATGCTTGCTTATCAGTTTGATTGACCTATATTTCTTGTAAAGTGGTTGTGGCAGGAACCCGGGAATAATTACTGTGGATACTACGTTTGCGAGTCCATCCGCTACACGTCCTGTGAGCGGGGCTACTCTGACGAACAATATGAAGTGCGTAAGCAATAATATTCACAATTTTATTTTATTACCATCATTTGTGTTGAGTTTCATTTATTCATATATATATATATGTATTGACCCCCTTCTTCAAATTAGATCTTTAGGATGCGGGATGAACTCCTAGCACCAGATCGTATGCGAGCAATTCAAGAGGAATTGGCGGCATTCTTCCTTGACCACGTGATCGCTGAAAACGGAGAATACTATGTGGACCCTGTGTTCTTACAATTTAATTAGGAGAGTATATTGTAAGAGATAATTATTATATATATGTAGCCGGTAGTGTCGGATAGATATACGAGAACTTGTTGTTCGACCAATCTCTCGAAGAAGGAGAGGTGGTCGATATCACTTCTCTCTGTATGCATATGTTCATGACGATCTTCTGTTTCCTTCATTTGATTACTAGCTAGCGTGTCTAGTCCTCTCCATACGTATATAGTACGTAGCGTCGACCAAGCACGGAGATAAGAGAGGACACTTCTCTCTATTAATTAGCTAGCTAACACAATATATGAAACACCTAAATTAACCCCCAAAACCCCCAACCCCCCCCCTTTCAAAAAAAAAACCCCAGCCCCTGAAATGCTGACGCGTGGATCCCTATTGATCCCGGTTAGTGCCACCAACCGGGACCAAAGGCCCTCCTGCCTGGGCTCGCCGCACCGGCCACGTGGAGGCCCATCTGTCCCGGTTCGTGTAAGAACCGGGACTAAAGGGTTAGGGCATTAGTAACGACCCTTTAGTCCCGGTTCAAAAACCGGGACAAAAGACCCTTACCAACCGGGACAATAGGCCCTTTTTCTACTAGTGTTAAGCACTAAGGTGCATCGAAAACTTTATGAACTATAATCTACTATATTAAATTGGTGAGCGATTTTATAATTTTGTAGTGATGCTGCAAAAGCTTTATCTCAAAGGCATTTGGATGGTTCCTTTCCTGTAGAAGATTTTGAACTTATATCTCTAGAATCAAAGCTTACAGAAGATTTTGAACCCTAAACCCTAAACCCTAAATTATATTGATTTTGTATCTGTAGATGATATCAAGTAACTTACTGAATCTTCTGTTAAACTGTTTTCTCATATAGTTTTTGAGAGTTAACTCATTATTTGTGTTATCTCTAGGGCTTAGAAGATGCTTCTAATGCTTCATCAACAAAAGAAATTCTTATCAAGGAGGACATATATACGGAGGTACTGGTTATATTGACTGTGGCAGAGGGCTTCCTTGTGTGATAATTATTGTCCTACTGGAAGTAGCATGTGCATCTTTGAAAGAGCTATATATTGAGCAAAAACAATGTCAGGTTTGTAAATGTCCCAAGAGAGGTTAAATGGTTTGGTAGCTGTGCATTTAAAAATATATGCATGAGATTGTTACTGATACCTTCATCAAGGAACTTGCATCTAGGAATGTTAGAAGAAAATTTAAGGTAAAGTATTCTTATTTGATTATAAAAACATTTTAAGTGTCTAGTGATAACATTATATATTGAACATTATTTTGATATTTATATTAAGGGGCCCCGGTTTCTAGTCTCGCCTCGGGCCCCAAAAATCTCAAGACCGGCCCTGTTAGTCGCAAACAATAATGTAGATATACTATCATGGAAGTCGTTTGCACAAAGAAATCTCAGACTATTTTAGTTAACTGTACCCCTTTTATTTTTGCAAGAAAGTTAACTGTGCCCCTTGGTTGTGCTCTGACGAGTCAAGGCGACTATGGTTTCCGCTGCCTCCAGCCGCGCGTCGGATGGACTGCCTCCTCTCTTGTTGTCTTAGGACCATGGAGGCGCAGTGGATCTCGCTCCTTGCTCGCAGGAGGGCTTCGTTTTTAGATATTTCTTGGAGTTTTGATAGGGTTTGTGTCCTGCTCACGAAGATAAGGCGGCGGCCACTCCTGTCTAGCCCCCCATCCTGATGATGCTTCTAGCATCGTCGGAGGACGTGTGGAGGTTTGTCTCCGGATCTTGTGGGATTCGGGCAGCGTTTGTTTTCGGTGGATTAGCTTGGATCTGATCTTCGTTCGTCTAGTTTCGTGTGTCTACATCCTTTCGATCTACGCTTTTCTTTATCGACGGTGGTTGCTGTTCTGGTGCGTCCTATGTGTCCGTAGCACGACGACTTCTTCACTGTCTACTATGGCTCGCTCCAATGGTTGTAGTCGTTACTAGGTGGTCATGGACCTGAATGTAATTTTTACTTTCGGCGTTTTGTAGTACCTTAACCGTTGATGAATAGATCGAAAGTTTTTGTCAGGAAAAAAATCCAGACCGTTTTTTAGGGAGTTCTTAGACCGTTTTGCTTTTTTTAGAGTAGTCCGACCGTTTTGCACATGCAGAATCGGTGGCTGGCCCGGCCGGCGCCAGCGAGTCGCCATCATAAAAAAAACCAAGGCAGATGCATCTCGGGCCCGGTGGGCCGTGACCCGAGTAAAGGAAGACCTGGGCGAGAGGAAAACACCTTTAATTGCTCGATACCGGTACGGCGGGACGTGCAGCGGATCCCAGGGCGGTACCGGTACGGCGGCAGACCGCCGTGAACAGGTGCTCGCAAATCAGATCGCCCGATCGTGCCGGCCACTTTAAAGCACCCCGGCGGCCCGATAGGATCATCGCGTGCGTACTTTGGTTTGGAGCTAACTAAGTAGCTAACCAAGCAAGTAAACGTGGAGTTTCTCCTCTATATATGCATGAGTATGACTTATTTCCCGGTGCAAATCGACCTAGGCACGCACGCACTCATTCCCACGGAGCCGGGGAGCTCATGATATTCCGCCCAGTACTCCCTATGTTTCTAAATATAAGTCTTTTAAGAGATTTCACTATAGACTACATACGGAGTGAAATGAGTGAACATATACTCTAAAATGTGTCTATATACATCTGAATGTAGCCTCTATAATGGAATCTTAAAAAAAAAAAATATTTAAAAACGGAGGGAGTACAATGCATGCACCCGTGCCGAGTGCATGCGGTGCGCCCGCGGACCGCGGTCTGTTGCCGGCGGCCGGCACGCACGTACGGTCAGGGCACGGTGACTACGTACGCGACAGTGGCGCCTGGCGGTCACCTGCGTTCTTGTGACAGTGCGTACGTGCAAGCAGCAGCAGTGGCTGGCCAGCACGCACGCACTGTTGGTGTTGGACGTACCCGTGCGTGCGCTACATACGTCGATCGCTGGAATCAATCACTGCCGTATGGCGTCGCCAAGACCATGCAGTACCACGTCCGTACGTCCGTACTAACTACTCTTACTGTCCACGGCCCGCCGTTTCCGGATCGGCGCCGCCGGCCAACCGTGCGCGCAGATCCGCTCGATCCATGAAAACGCGCGAGTGACAAGCCAGAAGCAGCCAGTACCACGCGTACGACCGGCGATGGCGCGCGCCGGCGGCAATTGATGGCTCCTGGTCCTGGAGCGGCCGGCCGACCGCAGAATTGAAGCCGCGGACTGTTCACGGGATCGAATTAAACCAGGCCCCAGGTAATCAGCCAATCAGAAGGCGCGATCGCGACGTCACATCACGTCCGTCATCCCCGCCGATCCAAACGTCACATCGCGTTAACGGTTTTGTGAAATCTTGTCGGACGGTATATGCGTTTCGATCCCTTTAGATCTCACTTCAACGCGGAATCTTGGCCGCTAGACACATTCAAATTATAGGCATTCTGTTCTTACGCATAGACATAGAAAACGCCGCATTAGCTATTCCTCAGGCCGCCTGAAATTCCAAATCACATCCCCCCCCCCCCCCCCCCCCCCCTCCCCCGAGTCCAGGGTGATGTAGCATCACTAGGAGTGAGCTAGAGCCAGCGACGACGTGGTCGGCCACAACATCACACGCGTAGGCCACTCGAAGGTTTAACATGTTCAAGTGACTAGCCTCTTCATATCGACTATTGATCGGATTGGAAGAAGCCCGAGGTCGAGAAGGTACGTCGCGGCCTGTAGTTCCGTTGCCGACGAGGGGTCAGACATGGCGCCATTGAAGTCCGTGGCCGGAGGAGAGGCAGGGAACTGTTGGGTCAGCCGCCGGGAAGAGGGGGGAGGGAGGGCATTGCATGATAGAATGGAAAAGGTAGATGGTCTAACTGTTTGTTGCCAAATTGACTAAAATGGGGGGAGGGGTTAAAAAACCCTACACTTACGGAAACTTCCTACGGGTTGTTTCCACGAAGACGATTCTACCAATCCCTGCCCCCCTGATTTCCACCCCCCCCCCCCTAGTCTCCAACCATAAGGCTTCAGTCTGTAACAACAAATCCATCCAAAGTGTCCGTAAGCGTACCATCTCTCTGGTCTTTAGTCGCTTGACGTTTAAGCTGTCCGATAAATATTGATAACTGGGCTTAGAGCATCTTCAATAGATGATGCAGATGTATAGATAACTGATTTTTACATCACGAAGGCCCCAGAATGGTGCTGCAACAAATGATGTAGATGCAATTTTTACTCGAGATTTGCTCTGGCGGTAAAATAGGGCACTTGGAATTTGCATCACCCGTGCCTCTCAAGTAAATCTGTAAAATTCGAGCAGTCGCGCGCGTAGCCCAACTAGCGTGCAAAACTTTCCCGTGCTACGTCTGACCACCTCTGTGTCGTCACCCGCTGCTACCGCCCCCCATGGACGTCTCCTCCGACCCTACGACTGCCAATGCCGCTCCAGTGATGGCCGCCTCCATGTCTGCCGCTGGTCCTGCTACCACCGCCGTCGCGATGCCTTCCCCAAATCGCGCAACCGATTTGCAGCCCCTCATCCCGCTGCCACCGCTGGGATGGAACCTCCTGCGAGGAAGAAGGCAGTCGCGACCAAACCACGAGGTGGCGGCTCGAAGCGGCCACCGCGCGACCCTGCCATGGCTTCCTCTTGGGCAAAGAAGACGACGTTAACTGCTGTTGCTTCGTCGCTGGCAATTGCTGCTTCATGTGCAGCTGTTGCTGTTGCCGCGCCTCCTCCCACCTCCCGTTCCGGCGCCGGCCGTTGAGCGGCTGATGAATTTTACATCACCTAATGGAGCACTAGCTATTGGTGATGTATTTTACATCATCTTTTGGAGTTGGAGATTTTTAGAGATGTAAAAACGCACTTTTAGGTTATGTATATTTTACTCAAATCATAATTTGATGATATAAAATACGTCATCTATTGGAGATGCTCTTAGCCCCGCATGCTGCGATTTTGATCCATCTCTTCCCCTCCATGCACCATGGAGTATTCTTTCGTTGAGCATGCATACAGTGCAAATGTACGCGGGAAATAACTAAGTTTATGCTACACTTGAATGCGCTGTCCTAGCCTATGGAGGGAGGCAACCTAATCGGCCAAAGCATATGCCATGAATGGCTCATGCATGATCGAGCTCTAGCTCACTTAATAAGCCAATAATGCAAACGCGCACTGTTTGTCCATGATATAGCTATGCCTGCATGCACGCAGGACCCCACTGGTTAATTATCAAACCCTGCCAGCATTCAAGCTTTTGGTCCATGCGCAATACACAGGTGCGATGAAACGAAGGCCGCAAATTGTAAATTGTACGTGGTACGAACGAGAGCTACTTATGGGCTTATGGCTAGGTTTAACTGTGTATATCTGCGTTCTGGATGTAGTTACATCCCCACTGATAATATTAGCGAGGATCCATATCTATTCTGGATGCCGAGTCGGTTAATGAACTCCAGGAACATGCATACATGAAAGACATGCATGTGTATCCGGGCAGGATCTCTGTGCAAGGGGGGCTCCACTTTTCACATGCAGTTATAACTCCAAATTACTATTAGTACTCCATGAGAGTAAAAATGGCCAAGATGCGGAAGTGAAGCAATGCCAGATCCGCAAAGATTGTGGATTAATGTGAGTTGGGACCTCGTACTCGTAGGCATATGCAGGGAATAGGGATAGCTAGTCACATCTCTGTTAATTAACTGTACGAGATAAAAAAAAAGGACCGGTACAGAGACAACAACTTAACTGTAAGGCGAGATCCAAAAATTGAGGAAAATAATAATAACACAAAGATATTTTTTCCATGACTTCCACGAATGTGATTTCATGATGAAACTTTGCAAGCAATTAAAACTTTTCTTAATGTTTACAAAAAAACCCAGAAAATTTTGAATTATATTATTTATTTTACTATTCATGCCAGGAGCATTTGAGCTCGAGCTTAGAAAGGTACTTTCGCTGAAAGACAGGATTACATGCTTAGCCAACATTGCACCGTAGGAGAGCATACTACACAATAAAAAAAAAGTGCGATCACATCGGGAACACTATGAAAAAGACAAGATAGATCCGATCTGATCAACAAGAACGCAACTGAGAGGAAGTAGTTGTGATAAAGATTCGCTGATTCTCACAGTTAGGTTATGCCTCGCCCATTCGCAAGAAGTTTTTGACCGATCGAGAGTCAAAGCAGACGACCCCTCTGCGATATCCATGAGTTAGTAGTTTAGCAGTACTTCATAGTCCATGACAAAAAGCTATCAGAGAACTAGAGGGAGGAGCAGCCTTCTACGTACCAGTCTAGAACTGCTCTAGACCAGGAAGAGGGAGAAAGAGGGGCGTAGGGCGGGGGGAGGGGGTGCTCCAAAGGACTTGTGTGTCCTAGGGTAGCGCCTGCTCGCACATACATATAGTGTCTGGGGAGGAGGGGTCGGCTAACTTGGGGGCCAAAACCTCCTAGGCCAGTGCATTAGGGAGGGAACTCCTCCTCCCTTCCCAAGCGCCCCCCCCTCCCCCCCAAGCAAACAGGGTGCACACCAATTTGGGGCCCATGTGGTGCATGCCCACTTGGCCCAGCCAAGTGGCACCCACTAAGACCCCTTGTAACGTTCTGTACGATTTCATGCCTTCTAAAAAAATTTTGGACACTCCTGGGCACTTTTGAGACACTTTCAGAAACTCACGAGACGCTCCTGAGACCATCCAGAACACTTCCGGTGCCCATTTTCAGATTCTCGAATGGACCACTGGTCATTAAGCGTATGACCTGCATGTTTAGTAATTATGTGGGCATGATTCAAAAAACCTTCCGGTCAATTATTAACAGTGAGATCTGGACACCCATATTAATTCCTACATATACCCGAAGATCTTTATCGAGCAAACTTTTTGTTTCTGCATACAATTCCCTTTACTCCGCGATACATTAAAACCCGATGTGAGACTTTTATAGGTTTCCTGTGAATCAACTATTTTATCATAATATCAAGTTATCCTCGTTACCGGTTTTGTTCTATTTTCTCGTTTTTGTGTTCCGGTATCCCCGTGATCATAATCACGGTTGTGTCTGACCAGACGATGATGGATATCGTAATACTGAGTGGGCCTAGAGAGTATCTCTCCATCGTCAGTGGAGCAAATATGAGTCTTGAATCATCGAGGGCCTTGTCATTCTTTTTCATTGTAGATGTAAGCTACCTTTATGATCTCCCAGTTACAGAAAACGTTTGACAACCCTAAAGTAACTATCCGGTACGGTGTACATGCAAGCTACCTTTATGATCTCTTACCAGTTTGCTTCCGGTTTGTCGGAATTCAGATGCTCGGACCATTCTGCGGATGTTCGATAGACGGCGTTGGAGGGCTCAAAGTGTCCTAGCCATGCAGTTTGAACTTTTACCAGCGGTTTGTCATACATCATTGGGGATGCTCTAAGTGAACTATCGAAACTGGCTTTCGCCCCTCTATATATGAAGCAACAACCGAAAGAAAGTACATGACCGAATGGTACAAGATGGTGAGGTAGCCCTCCCAGGGGATGGCCAACGCTCCAACATGGACTAGTGCCCCAACTGCCATGTGTGATCTTTATGGTCTAGCTCAGCAAAAGGTGTTGCTTGCAGACTAAAGGTGTAGCCTGCGCTGCAGAAGAGTCAGCCTTCTCACTTTCAAAAGCAACAAGAGAGAAGATAGAAGAGGAGCATGCAGGGAAAAGGAAAGAGAAGGGACCCCGGTGCATGATGTAGGAAAGGAAGAGAGTCACATAAAAATGTGGTCCACAGACTAATGCTTGCATTGGCCGGAAGACTGCTATGCGGTGGTTTCATTGATTCACGCTTGCGTGGATGCGTTAAGGCATACGCAGGTGATGCCACCATAGTTCATGCCCTTACAAAGGCGATCCCATGACAAGTGAATCATGCAAAATGCACGCGACTATGCTGCCAATAAAGAACACAGGAAGAGGCGAACACACCAACACACTATTACCTGGTACACCTAAGCTCCATGACAACGCCCCGAGTGGGAGAACGGCGTAGAGTGTTGACGCCGCCAAGTACACAACGAACAAAGGTCTACACCTGGAGCCTTGACATGGAGAGAAGATCCATGACGACGTCTTCAAGAAGAGTGCGACACCCAAGGACGCCGCCGTTGTCGGTGCCAAGGCGCGGAGCTTTCGCTCGGCAACTCACTCTATCACCACACTGCCTGCAGGACGAGCGTGCTGAGGCCAGATCCCCTGCGAAGATAGAGAGCACACCCTGAGCCACCCATTGCTACACCTTCCGTCGCCCACACGACCCGGGAGGATAGCCACCACCGCCGCGATGGCCTGCCGGAGAGCTACCAATGTGGACCGCCATTCGGGGCCGCTTCCCCGGCATCCCAGTTACGGGACACCGTACATCGGTCACTTTACAACACACTCAACCACGGAAGGTAGAGTAGAGGTTCACCATCTACTCCCAGCCCGACATCAGTCACCGAGTCTGGGTAGGCGCCTCCACCACAGGAGGCACCGACGCCCGTATCTCCAGCCAATCCCGGTGGTCTAGGAGGGACACGACTCCGTGACTGCCGAAGGCCGTCCACGAGCAAGCCCCAAAAGCCCTGGCCCAATCGAGCTCGCATGACGCCATGCATGTGGTCACCGGCGCCGATCCACACACTGAAGCAACGGTATCACGACCACCACCACCGACCACCATACCCCGCGAGGAGGGCACAAGCACCGCCCACGAGCACATCCCGGGCCATGCCCAACCACACCTACCCAAAGCACAAACTCCGATCCATCCCTGGCACCGATCTGGCCCGCCCGATCACAAACCCTAGATCGGAACCTTCCCCATTGCGCATGCGGCCGGCACCATCGGCGCCCGGCCAGCCCCCGCACGCCGTCATTACAGACCCGGTCGACACCACCACCCTGCGCTGCTTGTAGAAGCCTGGCTGCCGCAGCTAACCCGGACGCACACCGCCACCCTGCCCATCTGTGGCCCTGGACAACCACCCACGCGAGGCAGAGCACCACCACTGTCCTCAGCCTCTGCCGTCAAAAGGCGGAGCAGCAGCCTCCGGCCCGCGCGGCCTGCCGACCAAATCCGGCCGCTGCGACCAGACGCGCACCATCCACCACGCGACCCTTCACGGCACTGTCATGCCCGTGCAGAAGCTGCACCGCGACACGTCGCCGCCTCGCGGCACTTCACGCCCTGGACTGAAAAGGATGGCCCGCGCCACCCCACCACTCAAGAGAAAGGCCAAGACCTGCCACACCCTCCGGCGGCGGCGAGGGAGGAGTAGGGAGGAGGAGGGAGGCTAGCAAAAAGATCAAGGTTCCCTCCCCGCCCGCCTCATGGGTAGCGGCACGGGAGGGTGAAGGAAAAGTCTGTGTCGCTCTAAGTGAACTTGTCCCCATCCATTTAAAAATCTAATGGCCACGGACGGACCCAATAAAATTCGCTGAGTTTGCCCCGGTACATCATTAGTATTCCAGGCATGATTGATGAGATCATGAGATCACCACCTAAAGATGGACAATCTCCCATCCTCACAACATTTCGGGGGTGCCAGGTGAGCCAGGTGTAGTTGGTTAGTTGATGCTAGCGGAAAAAATAAGGCTCCGTGCCCCATCACATTCTATTGTAAGTAGTACGAAGGGAGTACGTTTTATCCGGTGTCCGCACATTGACTTTGTGGTGGAACCGGCCATCCTCATCATCAGATATAATCTGTTGAAATCCTCATTGTTTCGTATGTGTGCTCATGAATTTTTCTGTTGTTCGTCGTCGTCTCGGTGTTCCAAGCATCACGTGCAAACTTCCTTGAATTTTAGCCCATGGATCGTTTTTTAAGGAGGAATACCACCAACCTCTGCAATGTATATCTTATATGTTCTAAAAAAATAGTGATCTTATATTAGTTTACAGAGGATTAGTTTAGAGAGGGAGTATGTTAGTATGTGCAATTTTTCTGAAGGGTGTCTGTATTTGCAATGCTTGTCCTTTTTTTTTTGAAACGAAAGGGGTTGCCCCCCTGCCCCAACTTTTTATTGAAAAAGCAAACAGACTGTTTAACAGCTCTCGGCTCCAGCCAGAAAGTAGCTGCAGCAGAAATTATTACAAGACTGGGGTAAGTTAGGGGTTCATCACATAACAGAAATGAGTCCCAGGCCCTACAGGGAACGAAAGAAAACTACGTAGATTCCCCAGGGCCATCCACATGCCAAGCGATCCTAAGCAATTCCCCTCGATGATGGTCGAGTAGCCTCAAGCATCGGAGGAGTAGCACAACTTGGGAGTCCACACATAGGATTTTCCATTGGCGAATATGTCTCCCCACCAGGTCCAGCACATATCTGATACTTCACCATCCTCTCCCCTGAAACACAAATTCATTTCGAAGCAACCATAAGCTCCATAAGGTAGCAACAGAAGTCAAGTTAACTACATCATAACATTTCTTCTTCTTTCAAAAAGGAATAAAGGATTCAAACAAATCAGGAACGGGAATCTTAATACAATCAGCTATCACTAGCCACACTTGTCGGGCCACCACACATTCAAAAAATAGGTGGTGAATACTTTCAGCTTCACTACAGAAGACACAAGTCAAGTCCTCCACATGTTGGCGTTTAGACAAATTATTCCTAGTTAGACTCTTCTTATGCACCATTAACCAAAGAAAAACATGGATATTAGGTGAAACTTTTATTCTCCAAATAAATCTCTCCAGATAGAGACCACTCCCCCGAAATTGATCATTCTATAGAGAGATTTCACTGAATAGATACCTTTACTTTCTAGAGTCCATATAGGCTTATCAGCCACATTAGATAGCTCAACACCTTTAATCACATTAAGCATCTCATTCCAGGAGCGCAAAGTATATTCATCCACGCATCTTCTAAAGGTTAAACGTATATTCTCCCCGTCCCAAACCTTGGCCACAGAGGCCTCTTGTTGCTGACAGATAACAAACAGATCCCAATATCTAGTTTTGAGTGAATATTCACCCACCCAAGTATCATGCCAAAAGGAAACATTCCTCCCATCCCCAGGAATCCACTTATAAAAAATCCTTGCAGCAGAAAATGCCCAGGTGATACTCTTCGAGAAAGGAGAGGCCACCCCAGATCTGGACCAAAGGATATTTGGTCTGTCCACACTATATTTGAATCGAAGCAACTTTTTCCAATCCTTATCTCTATCATCAAAGAAACGTTTACTCCAAGCAAAGCTTGTCCTGTAGCGTGGCACCGGCCACTCTGGCGCATGGGCCTACGGGATCTCCGCCGTATCGTTGAGGCTTGATTCTGCATGCGCAGGGCGCTGGGCATGGACCGTATGCGTGGGAAAAAAATCCTAGGAGACCAGGTCTCATAGGCAAGAATGTGAGACCCAATTGGATGAGTGACACGGGGCCGACACAATCTCAAAGCATCCCAATCCCACTTGCCGTTCATTCTCAACTCCAATAGTTGATTCCCGATTCCAAGCCACTTCTCTACACGTAGTTCATCATGCTGTAACACGTACGTCTGTCTAGGGTTTTCTTATTCTCGCTTGCGTCAATGGCGGACACGCTGGGGGCCTCGACAGCGGCGGGGCACGATGCAGTGACGACCTCTCGTCCATGGCCTCGACGAAGGAGCTCGTCGCTGGCGGCCTGTCGGACGATGTCAAATGCACGCCATGCTGTTGGCCCGGCGCAGTACGTTCGCGGCGGCCGTGCTCCAAGGCGTCGTTGCGGGTGGTCGGACCAACTCCTCGTGGAGGCGCGTTTAACTGCTCCTTGCCGGAGCACTAGCTCGTCACCGTCGGCGAGACGGATTGCTCGGGCTCGCCCGTGGCGGCCGTACGCCATGATTGCTTTCTGGCCGGACTCCACGGTCATGCTGCTGCGCGCTAAAACGTCGTGAGTGGTACCAACTCGTTGTCGACAGCAGCGCCGAGATGCATCAAGCTGGATTCCGTAAATTACTTGCTTGTATATCACAAGTTCATGAGTACCCACAGATCGATCCCTGTAGGCATGTACTGCTTCTCATGAAATCATATTGTTCGTTGCCGGGAGTGGAATAGGCCTGGACGGACGTGACTCGTTAGCTGACACTGGAACCAACGGCCGGGAGTTCGCCGTCGTGGACAAGTGCGGCATCACATACACTAGTAGAAAATAGGGCTTTCGTTCGGGCATGGCAAGCCCATTAGTCCCGATTCAGTCACGAACCGGGAACCATGGGCATTCGTCCTGGTTCCTGAGCCCAGGGGACCGGACCGGCCGGGGCCTCGTGGGCATTGGTCCCGGTTCGTATGGAACCATTTGTCCCGGTTCGAGGCACGAACCGGGACTAATGGGCCTCGCTCCTGGCCCACAACCATTGGTCCCGATTCTTGGCTTGAACCGGGACAGAAGGCCCGGATTTAATACCGGTTCTAGCCACGAACCAGGACAAATGAGCTGCCTATATATACCCCATCGCCGCAGCAGAGCACTCCACAGTGCTCTATTTTTTCTAGCCGTCGAGGGGAGGGCATTTGGGTGCTCTAGCTCACCTCCTATGCACATGAGGTGTTCGATGAAATGTCTGAGCCACACTAGTTAATCTTTCTCCTCTCGAAACTCGACCTCCGAGCTCCATTTTCCCCGAGATTTGTCTAGGTTTAGCGGTCCGTCACATCCCGTCCCCGTCTTCACCGCCGTCGATCGCCCGCACCGATCTCGTCGCCAGCACCACCGTGGTGAGCCTCTTATTCTTATCTTCTTTCTGAAAGAAAAAAAATTCTTACTTCAGATAGATACTTGTCTAATTTTGTTACTTTTATTATTCCTTCTTATTATATAGTGCGATGGTTTTGGTATCCGCCCCGTCGGCCCTCGTCCTGTCTATGATTCGGATGTGGTATATATTATCTTTTTATAACTCACTAGTAGGAAAAGGGGCTTTTACCCCGGTCTGTAAGGGCCTTTTGTCCCGGTTCTCGAACCGGGACTAAAGGGTCGTTACTAAAGCCCTAACCCTTTAGTCCCGGTTCTTACACGAACCGGGACAGAAAGTCCTCCACGTGGCCGCTGCTGCCAGCCCAGGCAGGGGGGCCTTTGGTCCCGGTTGGTGCCACCAACCGGGACCAATAGGCAGGGCCTTTTGTCCCGGTTGGTGTCATCAACCGGGACCAATAGGCATCCACGCGTCAGCAGCTGGCAGGAGCTGAGGTTTTTTTTTGAAAGGGGGTGGTTTAGGGGTTTTGGGGGGTTAATTTAGGTGTTTCATATATTGTGTTAGCTAGCTAATTAATAGAGAGAAGTGTCCTCTCTTATCTCCGTGCTTGGTCGACGCTACGTACTATATACGTATGGAGAGGAGTAGACACGCTAGCTAGTAATCAAATGAAGGAAACAGAAGATCGTCATGAACATATGCATACAGAGAGAAGTGATATCGACCACCTCTCCTTCTCCGAGATATTGGTCGAACAACAAGTTCTCGTATATCTATCCGACACTACCGGCTACATATATACAATAATTATCTCTTACAATACAATCTCCTAATTATTGTAGGAACACAGGGTCCACATAGTATTCTCCGTTTTCAGCGATCACGTGGTCAAGGAAGAATGCCGCCAATTCCTCTTGAATTCCTCGCATACGATCTGGTGCTAGGAGTTCATCCCGCTTCCGAAACATCTAATGTGAAGAAGGGGGTCAATACATATATATATGAATAAATGAAACTCAACACAAATGATGGTCATAAAATAAAATTGTGAATATTATTGCTTACGCACTTCATATTGTTCTTCGGTGTAGCCCCGCTCACAGGTCGTGTAGCGGATGGACTCGCAAACGTAGTATCCACAGTAATTATTCCCGGGTTCCTGCCACAACCACTTTACAAGAAATAGAGGTCAATCAAACTGATAAGCAAGCATGCTAAATGGTATTGATGAAACTAGCGCTTGAATCACTAGGAGATGCGCGGAACATGCTACTATAGTACTTACTTTCGGGTGATTAAATTGCAGCTCCTTCGGCAGTCCCGGAGCTTTTGAGGTGAATTTTCTCCAAACCCTGCCAGACAAAGAAAACAATTACTTGATATCAGGAAATGAACAAAGTTGCTGATATGGTGGATAATGATCGATTTAACTTACTTCTCGAGCATTTGAGTCATGTTCGCATAGTCCTGGGGATCTTTTCATCTCGAGTCTAAGACGGTTACTACTCCCTGCTCAAGCTTAATCTCTAGGAGAATATAGTGGAAGCTGCGCATGCATGCATAAGTCATCAATTACATTACCATAACCTGGACTAATAAGGGAAACCGAATATGCACAAGACAGTAACACTCACTTGAAGTTGTAAGGAAAGAGTATTATATCTTTGTTTTGATTTAATACCAACGATTGTAGCAAGTTGGCCTCGGCTTCTTTGGGATGTTTTTCAACCGTATATGCATCTATGAGATTTGTGTTAATGAACCCAATATCACCGATTTGTCTTTTTTTCAATTCGGCGATCTTCAATCTGCATAATATAGTGAGGATAATTATAAATACATGCAATGAAAGAGCTGACCTATATAGAGAGACTTAATGACAGAAGTCGTACTACTTACAGACAGTAGCAAGTGATCGTTGTTTTATCGAGGGCCTTTTGATTGTAAAACTGGAAGAAATCCTCAAATGGAACATTCAGCAGATCAATTCCAATGAGGTCATGCTCCGGTTTAACTCTCAGCGTCAAAGTATCCATCCCATCAGACTCTCTGCAGGTTTTCATGTACCAATCATGTAGTCTTCGCATCATCGTTGTTAGAGATCTTTCATCTTTGACGAGAGGCTTCCCGTAATGGTATTTGTGTTCGTCCACCTCCATGATTTCATAATGTACATCGTCGGGCAGGTAATCTCCAAGATTTCTATAACCGGGCACCATACTCGGATCATTAGCGACGATGTCTTTTGACACCTTGAGCGGGGGGCACGATTGGTTCGCTTGGTCGCCGAGCTGGGCAATTTTTTTCCCAGCTCGTCGTTCTTTTAACCTTTGATCACTTACAGTACTTCCCGACCGCTCCGCTTCGGCATATGTCTTTGCAAGAATGCGCTCATAGTTGCCTCTCGGCGGAGACTTTGGTGGTTTTGTCAGGGCAGCCAGAGTGCGCTTTGCTTTCACCGGATCTACCTTCTCCTCCGGAGGTGGATGTTTCTTTGCTTTCACCCCTTCAAAGAAGTTTGTCACTTCGGCTCGCACCATCTTCCTGGTTTCCTCCTCGGTCCTCTCGTATGGTAACTTCTCTGGAGTCTTCAGAGAAGGACCGAACCTGTATTGCCTCCCGCCTCTGGCAGCTGTACTGCTAGACGCCGGCAGAGCAGACGGAGCGGCTGCGGCTGTCTTCTTTCCTTGCTTACGAGGCGGAGGAGAAGGACTACGACGCGCCGGAGCAGCCGCAGCGGCGGCGGGTCTCTTCCGCCCTTGCTGACGAGGCGGAGAAGGAGGAGGCTGGCTGCTCTGGCGCGCCGGCGCTGGCGGAGAAGGAGGTGGAGTGCCGCCACACGCCGGAGAAGGAGGCTGAGTGCCCTGATCACTCGCCGGAGGAGGAGGCGGAGGAGGAGGCGGAGTGCCCTTACTCGCCGGAGCCGTCCAGTTCGGAAGCTTGATGAGCTCCTTCCGCCATAGGCATGGAGTCTTCAGAGCAGAACCCAGCCGAGTCTCCCCTTCACCGGTAGGGTGGTCAAGCTGGAGCTCCTCAAATCCCTCCGTTATTTCATCCACCATCACCCTAGCATATCCTTCTGGAATCGGCCGGCAGTGGTAGGTTGCGCCGGGTTCAGGAGGTAAAACAGAGCCAACAGCCGCCTTGACTTTGAAGTTCTGCCATTCCGCCATAAGGTGGCAATGTTGAGACTCCGTGATAGCATCCACGGGGTAGCTAGCAGGAGCCGCATGCTCCAGCTGAATCAGCTCGGTGGAAGCCACGCTGCTTCTCCGCTGAGATGGCGGTGTAGCTCCGGGGGCAGTTTCGGCATGTCGATTGCCGTCTCGTTCCTCTAGCGCTTGAACCCTTTCGTGCAGCTTCTGAATTTGGATCTGCTCCACTTTTTTCCTCCTCTCCTGGCTTTTGTAACCGCCCGCCTCCGGAAAACCAGCCGTCCACGGAACGGAGCCTGGCGTGCCTCGTGTCCGTCCAGGGTGCTCAGGATTCCCGAGGGCCATTGTGAGCTCGTCGTTCTCTCTGTCTGGAACGAACGTCCCTTCCTGCGCTGCATCGATATATTGCTGAATCTTCTTGACTGGTATTCTCAAAAGCTCGTTCGTCCAAACGCACCTCCCTGATACAGGGTCCAAGGTTCCGCCAGCCCCGAAGAACCAAGTCCGGCAACGGTCTGTCCAGTTCATTGTCTGTGGTTCGATCCCTTTTTAAGCAGATCATTCTCAGCCTTGGCCCACTTAGGTCGGGCTTTGAGGTAGCCACCTGACCCCGTGCGATGGTGAAGCTTCTTCTTCGCAGCATTCTTCTTGTTTGTCGCTGACATCTTCTTACTCTTTTCCGATGTCTTGTGGGCCACAAATGCGGGCCAGTGATCTCTGATCTTCTCATACCGGCCGATGAATTCTGGTGTCTCTTCTTTGTCGACAAACGTTTTCAGCTCATTCTTCCACCTCCTGAATAGGTCTGCCATCTTCTTAAGAGCATGAGACTTGATTAATTGCTCTATAACTGGCTTCTCCGGATCCTCCTCTGGCGGTAGGGTGAAATTTGCCTTCAGCTCAGTCCAAAGATCATCTTTCTGCATATCATTGACATAAGACACCTCAGGGTCTTCCTTCTTAGGCTTATACCATTGGTGGATGCTGATCGGGATCTTGTCCCTAACTAGAACCCCGCACTGAGCAGCAAATGCATCCTTTGTCCGGATGGGTTCAATCGGTTGGCCGTCGCGCGCGATTGCTGTGATCTCAAACCTTTCATCCGAGCGCAACTTTCTCTTCGGGCCTCGTCTCTTTACCGCAGTTGTGCTCGATCTGGAGGGCTAGAAAAAAGAAGAAAGACGAGTGTTAATTAATATGTGTACATACCAAAACAATGAATGCATCAATTAGCTAGTCAGCACAGGCTTAACTAATATATTTACCTGGCCGGACTCTGTTCGGTCACCGGAGCCGTCACCACGGGCTCCTTCTTGCACCAGCATTGGGTCACCGGAGCCATCATAATCATGTCTTTCCTCCTCCACTCTTTGATCACCGTAGCCTGCTTCTTCACCCTGTTCTTCCTGACCATCATTGTCGTTAAGATACGACAAGATATCACCTCCGGCTAAGATTTGTCCCCCAACACCTCTTCTGCTTGCTCGTCTTGTCCGTGCTCCATTGTTTCTGCAAATATTACAACATGGCAATTATTACACAAACATGACAGCGGGTGGATATATTAGTGCAAACGTAGACGTAGCTTATTCCGGGTTTGGGGTGGCCTAGGCAACGCTTCAAGGGTAGGGGCGCGGCGGGAGGGGTAGTAGACCGACATCGTTTTTTTCTAGGGTTTGGGTGTCCTCGAGAGTTTTGGTCGAGCGAGAGGGCCGGGGGGTGCTCCCGTGGTATAAGTTATCACGGTCGAGAGGGGGTATAAATATCGACCGTCCATCATGTCGAAGTTATCTGGGAGGGAGTTATATATATCGACAACGACGACATACATACATGGGAAAATAATGTTATCGGGGACGGGGTATATCGACCCCCCCCCACGTGTTGAAGTTATCGGGAGGGGGTTATATCGACAACGACGACATACGTACATGGGAAAATAATATTATCGTCGGGGTGGGGGTATATCGACCCCCCTCGTGTTGAAGTTATCGGGAGAGGGGTATATCGACGACGACAGGCCCGATAAAACATAAGAAAACGAAGAAGAAATAAAAATAGGAGAAGAAGAAAAGGAATAGAGGAGAAGATCGAAGAAAAAAAGAAGAAAAAAAAGAGGAGAAGAAGAAAGGAATAGAGGAGAGAAGAAGAAAAAATAGAAAAAAATTCTATTTTTTCTTCTTCTCTCCTTTATTCCTTTCTTCTTCTCCTCTTCTTTTTTCCTCTTCTTATTTATTTCTCCTCTTCTTCCTCTCCTCTTCTTCTCCTTTCTTCCTCTTCTTATTTTCCTTTTTATATGAACATAACATCATATATATGAACATACATTTTCTTTGCATATGCATATGAACATACATTTTCTTTGCATATGCATATGAACATACATACATACATTTTTCTTTCATATGAACATACATACATACATTTTCTTTTCATATGACCATACATACATTTTTCTTTGCATATGACCATTCATACATTTTCTTTGCATATGCTTTGCATATAAACATACATACATATGAACATACATACATACATATAAACATAACATACATACACAAAAAATTCTAAAAATCTGCCTAAAAAAATTATATGAAAAAAGCATACATCATCCATCCATCCATATAATGAACATATACATCATCCATCCATCCATATAATCAACATATACATCATCCATCCATCCATATAATCAGCATATGCATATGAAAAAAAATTATATGAAGAGGATCGAGGGGACAGGGAGGAAAGGGGGGCGCCAGAGCCGGACCGAACGGGGAGGAGGGGTGGCGTCGAGGCAGGGGCTGCAGTGGGGGCGGGCGCCGGCGACGACGACAATGGTGGGGGCGGGCCGGGGCGCATGGGCGCGGCCGTGCATGCTCGGGGACGGGGCAGGGGCACGGGGCGGCGGCCGGCGTGGGCTCGGGCGCGGGGCAGGGGCACTAGGAGACGGGGATGGCGGCCGGCGGCGGCGACGGCGACGAGGAGCGCGCGAGCGATTTGGGCAGCCTGGCGGCGGGGGCAACTGGCGAGGGAGGCGAGGGAGATGTGAAATTTTCACAAGTCCTGGTTATATAGCAAGGGCATTGGTCCCGGTTCGTGGCACCAACCGGGACCAATGCCACCCTTTAGTCCCGGTTGGTGCCACCAACCGGGACCAAAGGTCCCTTTTCAGCAGCGCAAAGGGCGGGAAGCGGCGGCCTTTGGTCCCGGTTGGTGGCACCAACCGGGACTAAAGGGGGGGCATTGGTCCCGGTTGGTGCCACGAACTGGGACCAAAGGCCTCTTGCTGCCCGCATCGCGGCCAAAAGTTTAGTCCCACCTCGCTAGCCGAGGGGCGCCCGCACCAGTTTAAAAGCCGCGGCGCGGCTGCTGTTTCGAACTCCTCTCTATAGCAGGCTTCTGGGCCTAACTTTGGCGCGCTGCCCGTTTAGCCTCCTAGCCCTTCTGGGCCTGTATTTGCAAACCTGAGGGTTGGAAGGCCAAGCGGGCAGCGCCCCAACAATTTTTTTTGCTGTATTTAGTTTTTTTGTTTTCTTTTTTGCTTTATTTATTTTGTTTTGTTTCTACTTACAACAAAAACTTATTTATTTTATTTTATTTTGTTTCTAATTAATTATTTATTTTACTTTATGATAATTCTTTTTGCTATTAAAGTTTCTATCAAAAAAAGTTCTTTATGAATTTTTTTTGCTGTATTTAGTTTTTTTGTTTTCTTTTTTGCTTTATTTATTTTGTTTTGTTTCTACTTACAACAAAAAACTTATTTATTTTATTTTATTTTGTTTCTAATTACTTATTTATTTTACTTTATGATAATTCTTTTTGCTATTAAAGTTTCTATCAAAAAAAGTTCTTTATGAAAATTCTTTTTGCTTTTAATGATTTTGAACAGAAAATACTTCGATAATTTTAGTTGCATCAATTTTATATGATTTTAGTTTCAATAATAATAGAGGTTTCTTATAATGTTTTGAACAGAAAATACTTTGTTAATTTTAGTTTCATAAATTTTATTAAATTTTATTTTATTTTGTCAGAACACAAGAAGTCCGGAGTTGTAATAAGTTATTAAAAATAAAAAAGAGGCGCAATGCTCGTTGATTTGCTTCAAGCCTTTCGGAATAGTGTAGACTGCACTGCACATTGCTCCATGCAGTCTAGCTTATTCCTCAAGGCTTGAAGCTAAGCAAGGTGAGCATTGCGCCTCTTCTTCATCGTCTCTGCACTCAGGGCTTATAAACCGCTCCTAGTGCCTCTCAGCTAGCGAGGTGGGACTAAAAAACTGCTTAGTAAGAAACTCTAGTACCGGTTCGTGCCACGAACCGGTACTAAAGGTGCTCGTGGGGCCACAGCCTCATTAGTACCGGTTCGTGGCACCAACAGGGACCAAAGGGTGGAATTGGTCCCGGTTCGTGCCACCAACCGGGACCAATGGCCTTGCACAACGGCGTGGTGGTGAGTTTAGTCCCACCTCGCTAGCTGAGAGAGAGCCGCACCTGTTTATAAGGTGCGGTGCGCCTGAGCTGTTGAGCTCCTCTCTAAAGCAGGCTTACGGGCCTAACCTCTCTGTACATGCCTGTGGGCCTACTGGGCCTTCTGCGGGCCTGAATCCTGGCCCATGGATGGGTTTCTAATCATATTCAGGCCGTGGTGGCCCAGTAGGTGGCATAATTTTTAATTTTTGGCCTGTTATTTTTCATGCATTTACTAATTATTTTGAGCTATAAGACCCTAAAATTGAAAAGCATTTCAAATGAACTCTGAAAAGGTTGAAAGTTGGCATGGTATCATCATTTCATCCACATAGCATGTGCAAGAAAGTTGAGAGGGTTACGGCAAAAACTAGATGCACTTCTTGTACAAAACGGACAATGGTATCATACTCGTCTATTACAAAGTTGGCATGGTATCATCATAATAGTTGCGGGAGAAAGTCTTCACTTTTTCTTCGCTTGTGTCATTTGCTTATTGCACCGTAACCATGGATAATCTTCATCGTTTATCAGGATGCTTGGGTCAGCCTTGACTTTGAAGGGAGGAATTTCATGAAACTTTTCATAATCTTCAGACATGTCTGTCTTGCCCTCCACTCCCACAATGTCCCTTTTTCTTGAAAGAACTATGTGGCGCTTTGGCTCATCGTATGATGTATTCGCTTCCTTATCTTTTCTTTTCCTCGGTCTGGTAGACATGTCCTTCACATAGATAACATGTGCCACATCATTGGCTAGTACGAACGGTTCATCAGTGTACCCAAGATTGTTCAGATCCACTGTTGTCATTCCGTACTGTGGGTCTACCTGTACCCCGCCTCCTGACAGATTGACCCATTTGCACTTAAACAAAGGGACCTTAAAATCATGTCCGTAGTCAAGTTCCCATATGTCCATTATGTAACCATAATATGTGTCCTTTCCCCTCTCGGTTGTTGCATCAAAGCGGACACCGCTGTTTTGGTTGGTGCTCTTTTGATCTTGGGCGATCGTGTAAAATGTATTCCCATTTATCTCGTATCCTTTGTAAGTCAATACAGTCGAAGATGGTCCCCTGGACAACGAGTACAACTCATCACAAACAGTGGTGTTACCTCTGAGACGTGTTTCCAACCAACTGCTGAAAGTCCTGATGTGTTCACATGTAATCCAGTCGTCACACTGCTCCGGGTGTTTGGAGCGCAGACTGTTCTTGTGTTCATCGACATACGGGGTCACCAAGGTAGAGTTCTGTAGAACTGTGTAGTGTGCTTGAGACCAAGAATATCCGTCCCTGCATATTATTGAGTCCCCCCTCCAAGCATGCCTTTTCCAGTCAGTCTCCCCTCATACCGCGATTTAGGGAGACCTATCTTCTTAAGGCCAGGAATGAAGTCAACACAAAACCCAATGACATCCTCTGTTTGATGGCCCATGGAGATGCTTCCTTCTGGCCTAGCGCGGTTACGGACATATTTCTTTAGTACTCCCATGAACCTCTCAAAAGGGAACATATTGTGTAGAAATACGGGCCCCAGAATGACAATCTCGTCGACTAGATGAACTAGAACGTGCGTCATGATATTGAAGAAGGATGGTGGGAACACGAGCTCGAAACTGACAAGACATTGCGCCACATCACTCCTTAGCCTTGGTATGATTTCTGGATCGATCACCTTCTGAGAGATTGCATTGAGGAATGCACATAGCTTCACAATGGCTAATCGGACGTTTTCCGGTAGAAGCCCCCTCAATGCAACCGGAAGCAGTTGCGTCATAATCACGTGGCAGTCATGAGACTTTAGGTTCTGGAACTTTTTCTCTGGCATATTTATTATTCCCTTTATATTCGACGAATAGCCAGTCGGGACCTTCATACTGAGCAGGCATTCATACTGAGCTGGCAGGACCTTCATACTGCTTCAGAGGCATGCCGTCTTTTTCGTGCAAACGTTGCAGGTCCTCCCGTGCCTCAGGTGTATCTTTTGTCTTCCCATACACGCCCAAGAAGCCTAGCAGGTTCACGCAAAGGTTCTTCGTCACGTGCATCACGTCGATTGAAGAGCGGACCTCTAGCTCTTTCCAGTAGGGTAGGTCCCAAAATATAGATTTCTTCTTCCACATGGGTGCGTGTCCCTCAGCGTCATTCGGAACAGCGAGTCCGCCGGGACCCTTTCCAAAGATTACGTGTAAATCATTGACCATGGCAAGTACGTGATCACCGGTACGCATGGCGGGCTTCTTCCGGTGATCTGCCTCGCCTTTGAAATGCTTGCCTTTCTTTCGACATTGATGGTTGGTCGGAAGAAATCGACGATGGCCCAGGTACACATTCTTCCTGCTTTTGTCCAGGTATATACTTTCAGTGTCATCTAAACAGTGCGTGCATGCGTGGTATCCCTTGTTTGTCTGTCCTGAAAGGTTACTGAGAGCGGGCCAATCGTTGATGGTTACAAACAGCAACGCGTGCAGGTTAAATTCCTCCTGTTTGTGCTCATCCCACGTACGTACACCGTTTCCATTCCACAGCTGTAAAAGTTCTTCAACTAATGGCCTTAGGTACACATCAATGTCGTTGCCGGGTTGCTTAGGGCCTTGGATGAGAACTGGCATCATAATGAACTTCCGCTTCATGCACATCCAAGGAGGAAGGTTATACATACATAGAGTCACGGGCCAGGTGCTGTGATTGCTGCACTGCTCCCTGAAAGGATTAATGCCATCCGCGCTTAAACCAAACCATACGTTCCTTGGGTCAGCTGCAAACTCAGCCCAGTACTTTCTCTCGATTTTTCTCCACTGCGACCAGTCAGCGGGTGCTCTCAACTTCCCGTCTTTCTTACGGTCCTCACTGTGCCATCGCATCAACTTGGCATGCTCTTCGTTTCTGAACAGACGTTTCAACCGTGGTATTATAGGAGCATACCACATCACCTTCGCAGGAACCCTCTTCCTGGGGGGCCCGCCGTCAACATCACCAGGGTCATCTCGTCTGATCTTATACCGCAATGCACCGCATACCGGGCATGCGTTCAGATCCTTGTACGCACCGCGGTAGAGGATGCAGTCATTAGGGCATGCATGTATCTTCTGCACCTCCAATCCTAGAGGGCATACGACCTTGTTTGCTGCGTATGTACTGTCGGGCAATTCGTTATCCTTTGGAAGCTTCTTCTTCAATATTTTCAATAGGTTCTCAAATCCTTTGTCAGGCACAGCATTCTCTGCCTTCCACTGCAGCAATTCCAGTACGGTACCGAGCTTTGTGTTGCCATCTCCGCAATTGGGGTACAACCCTTTTTTGTGATCCTCTAACATGCGATCGAACTTCAGCTTCTCCTTTTGACTTTCGCATTGCGTCCTTGCATCGACTATGACCCGGCGGAGATCATCATCATCGGGCACTGGTTCCTCTTGATCTTCAGCAGCTTCCCCCCTTGCAGCATCATTGGGCACATCGTCTGGTTCCTCTTGATCTTCAGCAGCTTCCCCTGTTGCAGCATCACCGTATTCAGGGGGCACATAGTTGTCATCGTCCTCTTCTTCTTCGCCGCCTTCCATCATAACCCCTATTTCTCCGTGCCTCGTCCAAACATTATAGTGTGGCATGAAACCCTTGTAAAGCAGGTGGGTGTGAAGGATTTTTCGGTCAGAGTAAGACTTCGTATTCCCACATATAGGGCATGGACAACACATAAAACCATTCTGCTTGTTTGCCTCAGCCACTTCGAGAAAATCATGCACGCCCTTAATGTACTCGGAGGTGTGTCTGTCACCGTACATCCATTGCCGGTTCATCTGCGTGCATTATATATAATTAAGTGTGTCAAAAACCATTACAGAACATCATGAATAGATAATTAAGTGACCAAATTAATAGAAGTTCATCATCACATTAGAACCAAAGTACATACATAGTTCTCATCTAACAACATATATATAGCTCTCCAGAGCATGTAATGAATTAAACCATACATTGAAACTACGTAAAACATTTCAATGCGAAAACAAATGCGATCATAATCGCAACCAAGGTAACAATTGATCCAACGGCATAATGATACCAAGCCTCGGTATGAATGGCATATTTTCTAATCTTTCTAATCTTCAAGCGCATTGCATCCATCTTGATCTTGTGATCATCGACGACATCCGCAACATGCAACTCCAATATCATCTTCTCCTCCTCAATTTTTTTCCTTCAAGTAATTGTTTTCTTCTTCAACTAAATTTAACCTCTCGACAATAGGGTCGGTTAGAATTTCCGGTTCAACCACCTCCTAGATAAATAAAATCTATGTCACGTTGGTCGGTATATTTGTCATAAACAATAAATGAACCAAATAGTTATAAAAAGATAATATATACCACATCCGAATCATAGACAGGACGAGGGCCGACGGGGGCGGATACCAAAACCATCGCACTATGTAATAAGAAGGAATAATAAAAGTAACAAAATTAGACAAGTAACTATCTAAAGTAAGAATTTTTTCCTTTCAGAAAGAAGATAAGAACAAGAGGCTCACCACGGTGGTGCTGGCGACGAGATCGGTGCGGGCGATCGACGGCGGTGAAGACGGGGACGGGACGTGACGGACCGCTAAACCTAGACAAATCTCGGGGAAAATGGAGCTCGGAGGTCGAGTTTCGAGAGGAGAAAGATTAACTAGTGTGGCTCAGACATTTCATCGAACACCTCATGTGCATAGGAGGTGAGCTAGAGCACCCAAATGCCCTCCCCTCGCCGGCCAGAAAAAACAGAGCACTGTGGAGTGCTCTACTGTGGCGGTGGGGTATATATAGGGAACTCTTTGGTCCCGGTTCATGGCACCAACCGGGACTAAAGGCCTTTGGTCCCGGTTGGTGCCACGAACCGGGACCAATGCCCCCTTTAGTCCTGGTTGGTGGCACCAACCGGGACCAAAGGCCTTGTGCTGCCCCGCGTCAAAAGTTTAGTCCCACCTCGCTAGTTGAGAGAGCTCGAGAGTGGTTTATAAGCGCTGCTGCGCCCACCCTCTCGAACTCCTCTCAACTGCAGGCTTTCGGGCCTAACTGTTCTCTTTGCCTGTGGGGCCTACTGGGCCTTTTGCGGGCCTGAATCCTGGCCCATGGATGGGTTTCTAGTCGTATTCAGGCCGTTGTGGCCCAGTAGGTGGCATAATTTTTTTTCCTCTGTTTTTTGTCTCTTTTGCTTTATTTGTTTTGTTTTGTTTCTACTTACAACAAAAAACTTATTTATTTTATTTCTAGTTACTTATGTATTTTACTTTAATTATTTTATTTTTATTTATTTTACTGCTGCTATTTTTACTTAATTTATTAAGGTTTATTTATTGTAGTTACTATAGTTTATTTTATTTTATTTTATTAAGGCTTATTTAGTTTTATTTATTTTATTAAGGTTTATTTATTTTATAAATATAAAAAATGAACATAGATGCGCTTATAGAGAAAATTAAACCTAAATTCATAGTAAATTTCTATGAAATTTACTATGAATTTAGGTCAAATTCCCTGTATAAGGGCATCTATTTTCACTTTAAGAGAAGCTCAACAAGGCATAGAGGGACGGGCTTATAAACTGGTGTGAGCGCCCTTCGGTTGGCGAGGTGGGACTAAACACTGGCCGCAACTAGGACCAGCCCTTTAGTCCCGGTTTGTGGTAGGAACCGGGACTAAAGGGTGGTGGGCCAGGAGCGTGGCCCATTGGTCCCGTTTGTCCCACCAACCGGGACCAACGGGTCCGGACGAACCGGGACCAATGCCCCCACGAGGCCCGGCAGGCCCCTGTCCGCACGAACCGGGACCAATGCTCACATTAGTCCCGGTTCGTGACTGAACCGGGACTAATGTGAATATTGCCCTGTGACCAAAGCCCAGTTTTGTACTAGTGACTATTTGGTTCATTTATTGTTTATGACAATTATGCCGACCAACGTGACATAGATTTTATTTATCTAGGAGGTGGTTGAACCGGAAATTCCAACCGACCCTATTGTCGAGAGGTTAAATTTAGTTGAAGAAGAAAACAATTACTTGAAGGAAAAAAATAAAAAAAATTGAGGAGGAGAAGATGATATTGGAGTTGCATGTTGCGGATGTCGTCGATGATCACAAGATCAAGATGGATGCAATGCGGTTGAAGATTAGAAAGATTAGAAAATATGCCATTCATACCAAGGCTTGGTATCATTATGCAGTTGGATCAATTGTTACCTTGGTTGCGATTATGATCGCATTTGTTGTTGCATTGAAATGTTTTACATAATTTCAATATATGCTTTAATTAGATGCTCTGGAGAGCTATATATATGTTGTTCAATGAGAACTATGTATGTACTTTGGTTTTAATATGATGATGAACTTCTATTAATTTGGTCACTTATCTATTCATGAGAGCTATATGTTGCCTTCAATTTCAGGGTCTTATAGCTCAAAATAATCAGTAAATGCATGAAAATAACAAATGAAGTCAGAAAGGGTTGAAAATTGTTGATGTGGCTTTGAATGATGCATTTTGAACACAGAAAAACTATGGAGTTCAAGTAAGTTAAAAAAAATGAAATCCCTTTGTAGCAGACGAGTTTCCGTATGAAACCCTGATATTTCGAAAGAGATTGTCCGTTTTGTACACGAAGTGCATCCAGTTTTTGCCGTAACCCTCTCTACTTTTTTCTTGCACATGCTATGTGGGTGAAATTATGATACCATGCCAACTTTTAACCTTTTCAGAGTTTATTTGAAATGCTTTTCAATTTCAGGGTCTTATAGCTCAAAATAATCAGTAAATGCATGAAAAATAACAAATGAAGTCAAAAAGGGTTGAAAATTGACGATGTGGCTTTGAATGGTGCATTTTGAAAACAGAAAAACTATGGAGTTCAAGTAAGTTCAAAAACATGAAATCCCTTTGTAACAGACGAGTTTCCGAATGAAATCGTGATACTTCAAAACGGATTGTCCGTTTTGTACACGAAGTGCATCCAGTTTTTGCCGTAACCCTCTCTACTTTTTTGCACATGCTATGTGGGTGAAATGATGATACCATGCCAACTTTCAACCTTTTCAGAGTTTATTTCTAGTGCTTTTCAATTTCAGGGTTTTATAGCTCAAAATAAACAGTAAATGCATGGAAAATAACAAATATCATAAAAAATAAATAAGTAATTAGAAACAGAATAAAATAAACTTTAATAAAATATATAAGTAGAAACAAAATAAGTTAAACTTTAATAACATAAATAAAATTTATGAAACTAAAATTATCAACGTTTTTTCTGTTCAAAACATTATAAGCAACCTCTATTATTACTAAAACTAAAATTATATAAAATTGATGCAACTAAAATTATCAAAGTTTTTTCTGTTCAAAATCATTAAAAGAAAAAATAATTTTCATAAAGAACTTTTTTTGTTAGAAACTTTAATAGCAAAAAGAATTATCATAAAATAAAATAAATAAGTAATTAGAAACAAAGCAAAATAAAATAAATAAGTATTTTGTTGTAAGTAGAAACAAAATAAAATAAATAAAGCAAAAAAGAAAAGAAATAAACTGGAAAAAATAGAAAAACGCCACCTACTGGGCCACCACGGCCTGAATACAACTAGAAACCCACCGATGGGCCAGGATTCAGGCCCGTAGAAGGCCCAATAGGCCCACAGGCAGATACAGTGTGTTTAGGCCCGAAAGCCTGCATTCGAGAGGAGCTCGAGAGGGCAGCGGGTGTGGGGCTTATAAACCACTCTCGAGCTCCCTCAGCTAGCGAGGTGGGACTAAACTTTCGTGTCGCGACGCGGGTAGCACAAGGCCTTTAGTCCCGGTTGGTGCCACCAACCGGTACTAAAGGCATACATTGGTACCGGTTCGTGGCACCAACCGGTACCAATGCCCCCCCTTTAGTCCCGGTTTGTGCCACCAACCGGGACCGAAGGCGTCTGCTTCCCGCCCTTTGGGCTACTGAGAAGAGGCCTTTGGTCCCGGTTGGTGGCACCAACCAGGACTGAAGGTTGGCTTTGGTACCGGTTCGTGCCACGAACCGGGACTAAAGCTTTTCCTATATAAGCCACACTTGTGAAATTTTCGGTTCAGTTCTTCTTCCCACTGCCCCGACGCCGTCGCCGCGTGCTCCCCTGCCCCGACACCGTCGCCTCGCGCGCCCCTACCCCGACGCCGTCGCCGCGCCGCCGCCTCCTGCCCCAACGCCGTCGCCGCGCGCCGCCCCTGCCCCGACGCCATCGCCGCGCCGCCCCGCGTCGTCACCGCCCCGGTCCGCGTCGCCCCTGCCCCGACGCCGTCGCCCCTTGCCCCAACGCCATCGCCGCGCCGCCCCGCGTCGTCACCGCCCCGGTCCATGCCGCCCTTGCCTCGACGCCTTCGCCGACGCCGCCCCCAGTGAGCCCCGGCCCCCGCGCCCCTGCCCTGCCTCCCCGCCGCCACCGCTGCCGCCGTGGCCGCCGTGATGATTTTTTTCATAGATGTGATTTTTTTGTTCATATATCATATGATGTTTTTATATTGTTCATAGATGATCGATCATATTTGTTCATATGTATGCAAGCGAAGTCGTTGTAGTTAGTTGTACTATTTAGGGTTAGGGTCGTCGAGGAAAGAAATTAAGGAAAGAAGAAAAGAGGAAGAAGGAAGAAGAAGAAAAATAAGAAGAGGACGAAGAAGAAGAAAAAAACAGGAGAAGGAGAAGGAATAGAGGTGAAGAAAAAAATAGATTAAAATTAAATCTATTTTTTCTTCTTCTCCTCTGTTCCTTCTTCTTCTCCTTTTTTTCTTCTTCTCCTCCTTTTTTCTTCTTCTTCCTCTTCTTATTTTTTATCGGGTATGTCCTTGTCGATATACCCCCTCCCCGATAACTTCGACATGAGGGGAGGGGGGTCGATAAATAATAGAACTAGTTAAACAAGTTTATTTTTAGTAAGTACTACTTTATTTTATTTATAGTAAGTGCTTAGTAGTTGAACTAGTTGATTTAATAAAACTACTTTATTTTACTATAGAAGTAGTTTATTTTTAGTAAGTACTACTTTATTTTATTTATAGTAAGTGCTTAGTAGTTGAACTAGTTGATTTAATAAAACTACTTTATTTTACTATATATAGAAGTAGTTTATTTTTAGCAAGTACTACTTTATTTTATTTATAGTAAGTGCTTAATTACTAGTTGAACTAGTTGATTTAACAATACTAGTTTATTTTAGTATAGAAGTAGTTTATTTTTAGCAAGAAAATTAATAGAACTAGTTTGTTTTTTTAGTTAAAGCAATTATTCCCGCATCGACGTCGACGATGCCTATCCCGCATCCTCGTCGTCGACTCGGCGGAGGAGGCCGGCTTGATCAGAGGGCCCTGTCCGGGACTGGGCTTCGCCGGGCTGGTTTTGGGAGGTGCTACCTTCCGGGGGGCGTAGGTTGGTGAGGAGCCAGCCCGTCGTTGACCCGATCCTTGTTTGCTGGCGGTCGCGTGGGCCAGTGACGGTGCCGAGGCTTCCGGACACCGCGGAGGTGGTACGTCACCGTGTCAGCGAGGAGGACCAGCACGTCCGTCGCTACATGGTTGCGTTGGAGGGCAGGTTCGACAATACCTGGCAGGTTCTTCAGGGATCTCACTGGAGCTATGATCCTCTGGTGGTTCCTTCCCTTTGGGTGTCTACCGCCCGCGCCGATACCCGTCGGGCGCTCCGGTTCTAGCTGTACTGGCGATGCTATATGTATGATAGTATTCGAGGTGTATTAGTGATAATATTTGACGATGTACGGACGCATGGAGATAATGTAGTTTTGCTTATAATTGAATGCATCCTAATTTGAATACTACTTTATTTTGCGATTTGATTTTGCTTATTGAATGCTCAAATTGGAAAACTACTCCTACTTTGAATGCTAAAATTGGAGAGCACTATGCAAGGCATATGCATATGATTAGTTGATAGCTTATAGGGTTTTTGTTTTTGCAGAAATCTAGGAGCCCCCGGCCCCTCCATCATCCCCGCCTTCGTCCCCGTCACCGACCCCCTTCGACATTGAGGTGAGACCAGCCAAATCCTCTTTTAGAAAGATAATTAAACGATATTTCGGGTTGACTTTAAGTCTGTCGAGTCTCCACCATATATGAGAGGATGAAGAATCCCGACTGTTGTCGTGGGGGTAGCTTCTCCTTCGTTCCCGTGTGCTAGACAATTTGGTGTAATGCACTCGGGAACGAAAGGAGGAGCTACCATCACAGATGGTCGCAAATGTCAGAGAGGAACAGTGAGGGAGAGTTCCACCATATATATATGAGAGGACGAAGAATCCCGACTGTTGTCGTGGGGGTCGCTTCTCCTTCGTTCCCGTGTGTTAGACATTTTGGTGTAATGCACTCGGGGACAAATGGAGGAGCGACCATCACCAACGGTCGAATGTATACACCACGTGAGCTGAGAGTTTTCAAGTAAAGACTCAACAAACCGATAGTCAACCCGTGATGAATAATAATGATCTGATTTAGTTTTTGTAGTACATATATTTAATTGTACAAGTTTAATCTTTGAATTATGAACGTAGGAAATGTCATCATCGGACAACGAAAGTCTCCCGGGGGAGTGCGGGTGGTGCCACGACGATCGAGGTTTGTGCGACAGGCCTCACCTGGACGATGGTCGGCTCTTCAGCATTAAGCTCGAGGAGACCTTCGATGTTGAAACAGTACGCAACGGCGACAAGTGTTTTTTTCGTAATTAAGGATGACTTCAACTATTTCAATGTGTAATTTTCATCTTTTACAATTCGAGTATAGCTTATCCCATGCCATGCAAGACGCTATGTCTTGGAGAGGATGGATTTTGAAGACCATGAAAATTTTGAAACGAAGAAAATTCACCTAAGGACCCATCATGATGTGGATTTTGAAGTAAATCTGTATAATGCGGAGACTGTAACCCATTTTGGTTGCAAAAATTGGGAAGCATTTTGCAAGATGTATGGTTTTGATGAGGGTATGCTTGTCACTATGGATCTTGGTGATCCTGAAATCGAGCAAGACAATATGGACATTTGGGTCCTTGTTGATACGCCTCCAGTTCTACCGCTATGTGAGTTTCTCAAACATAGTTATTAGCTAATTTATATTGTTTATTTCAAAATAGTTGACAGCTTATTTTGATTGTTCAAACAATGTGCGGAACATGGTAGACAAAACCCACTACACCGATGGCTCCGAATTAACTTATCAGGAGAAAAATCATCTGGTCGGATTTTGTACTGATCTTGAGAATTACAATATCTACAATCAAACTCCTCAACATTATGGTCAATACGTGCCACTAGTGCACGTGTTGAACCACGGTAACTACCATGGAGATACCCTGGTAAGATATTTTACTATTACGACATCCGTGCATCTTTTGCATACTTCTAAAACTAGTACATCATTGCTAACTATGAAGTTATTACTATGTTTTTAACAGAGAATCCCAGAGGATTGTGTGCCTCATTTGATGTATCAGAATGGCAGCCTTCATGTTTTGAACATATATCCAGGTCATCCTACGAATCTCATCTGTCCATACCGGATTTCTAAAAGAAGTGGAGACATGCTAATCAGAGAATGGAAAAAATGTATGGACAGTCGTAAGGAGGTTCTTGGAAGCAAAAGGAAGCGAAGCGCAAGAATTGGAGAGAGGATGATCTCCATTCTACATAATGGAGAGTCAAGGTCTATATTGTTTTATGCTATTTTACCTTAAAGAGGGTATTTAGGTCCTACCTAATACTGATGATCATGTGCTAAGAACAAAGTAGGGTTTGTTCGATGACTATCAGGATGATGATCGTATGACTTGTTATTAATAACGAGTAGAAGTTGTATGATGATGATTAGTAGGACTTGTTATTATGATGATGCATGATGCAAGCATGAAGAGTTATTATATATCTGTGGATGAAATGTACATGGATTGGATTGAAGTGAAGACAACATATATGTGGTGCATGTCTAAAGTAGTACAATCCAAACTTGATCAAGTTAGGATTAGTATTACTTTCGACATGCACCACATGTTGCCTCACTTCAATCTAAGTCATGTTTAGGCATAGCAGTAGCAGTAGCACGGAGATAAGAGAGGACACATCTCTCTATTAGCTACCTATACCAACCTAAATTAACACCCAAAACCCCTAAACCACCTCCTTTCAAAAAAAAGCCGCTGAAATGCTGACGTGTGAAAGCTTATTGGTCCCGGTTGGTGCTACCAACCGGGACCAAAGGCCCTCCTGCCTGGGCTCGCCGGAGCGGCCACGTGGAGGCCCATCTGTCCCGGTTTGTATAAGAACCGGGACTAAAGGCCCAGGGCATTAGTAACGACCCTTTAGTCCCGGTTCCCCAACCGGGACAGATGGGCCTTATGAACCGGGACAAATGGGCCTTTTTCTACTAGTGATAGCAGCTGGATGCATCTTGCCGCACGGCTGCCATTGCCAGGTTGCGAGCTACTGTGCTGCCGCCACCGCTGAGGTCATTCGGCGCCGCCATGGAAGAGCTCCGCAGGAGAAGAAGCAAACCCTAGCTCTCGGTAGTTAGAGCATCTCCAACAGCCGCGCTTCGCGCCGCGTGCTAAAAACTAGTTTGCCGAGCGCCGTTCGCCTGGTTTTGCGCGGCCGCCAGCGCTGGCTCCAACAGCCGCGCTAAAATGCAGCGCGCGCCGCTCCAGCAGCGCGCAAAAAATGCAGCGCGTGCGACTCGCACAAACAACGTATACATTTCAAATAGAAGCAAAAATGATCAAACTAACAAAATAATCAACAATAAATAGTTCAATTTTGTTATTACAACCCAAACAAATAGTTTATCATTCAGTACAATAAATAGTGCAATAAACACAACAAATAGTTCATGAACAATACAATGTCGAACGCATAAATCATGCTCTTTGTCGTCCATGCCATGCCCACCACTCCTCAATGAGATCCTTCTGAAGATCATTGTGCGCTGCGGGACGCCGAATGGCATGATAGGAGGCAACAAAACGTGCCACCCTTTCAGCCGCCACGGGACTAGAGGAGGTGGGGGAGAAGCCGCCGCAGCGCGGGGATAGGCCGGGGAAGCGCCGGAACGGTCGCCGGGTGGCGCGGGCGGCGACGGCGGCGCGGCTGGATGGGGGTGGGAGTTGCGAGCGAGCGCGCGGGAGCGGGCGCAGCAAATAAGCAGAGCGCGATTGAGTTTCGGCCCGCGCGCTGAACTACATATGCCGCGCGCGCTGTTTTTGCGTGCCCGCTCAAGCAACTATACCGATTGCGCGCGTGCTAAAACGGGCAATTTTACGGCGCGGCGCTAGTTTGGTGTGGCGGTTGGAGATGCTCTTACGTACGTATCTCATATCATACAGATCCTTACGATACGTGAAGCGAAGCTAGGGAATTGGAATCGGGAACAGGAGTCAGGATTGCAAATCGGTGGGCACAGTGGTATTAGATGCTTTGAGATTTTGAGTGCCACGTGTCAATCATCGGGATGGTCTCATACAATTTTTTTCTGCATGCGTGCCAGCTCTTGCCTGCGGTAACGCTGAAGTCAGCACTGATTAGGTGCATGGCAGGGCGGGTGGTGCTGCGGTGCAGGACGTGTGCGGCGGCTGATCCCGCCACGCCGGCAGCTGTGGTGTTCCCGTCTTGAACGGGACGAAGGGACTTACACGGCCCAACCACAAATCCAGACTGTAGGAAACCGATCCGACTCCTTTTCGATGTCCAACTCTACACGATATATAGTCAGAACAGCACACAAACAATCCAAGAAAAATGTCATGAACACGAGAGTTTTGCCCAACCAATCCCTCCCCCAGAACTTTCGTGTTCTTACCATCGCATGGCCGACGCGACGATGCTGCCGTCGTCGTTACCGCGTGTCCAGGGGGTGGCACGCTCCTCCCGTGAAACCGGCAGCGAGCTGCGGCTGGTGGATATGGACCGCAATCTCGTATTATGATCAAAGACCGAGGAACAAGCGGGTCAGAACGACGGAGAGAATGATGAGATGGAATAGTGACGACGCACCTTAAGGACACGGTCGGTCGGTCGCACAATGGTGTAGGCTGCTAGCAGGGATCATTGCACTGACGGGATATTCATTCAACACTCCAATGTGCCGTTCCTGGCGCCGCCCCCACGGCCATGATTCTTTGTCTCCCCCGATCTCCGTCGTCCAATACGCACGCACGCTGCTGCTAGCTAGCTAGCTTCCTCGTGGCTATGGCTAGCTAGACGCTGCAGCCTGAGAGCCCCTGGGTTGGAACATGTGCCCGTCTCTGCTTCCTCCGTGCGCCATCATCACTCCCCTGCCCTAGCTCGCCCCATGCCGATGGGTACGCCTTTGCCGCCTAAAACTAGTTGTGCATGTCCGCAGGCAGGACCGGGGATCTTTTCCTACGTGCTCTTTGCCTCGTCGGCGCTGCCACAGGCAAACGGGAGCGCCCTCTCGTCTGGTTGCAAAGGACGTTGGACGTACGAACTCTCAAAGTTGTAGGCAGTGGCATTATTCAAAATGGCACTACTCACTGGCACAGACATGCATGCAAAACGAGTCAATGTCAAGCATCACAGGGCTACCGACTTGTTCACGTTACCGCCATATAGTTACGTTTGTCAGGGCAGTTTCAGGGCACCAACTGCTAAACAGAAAAAAAGGGCAATAAATACAAGTTACCATGACAATAGTGCCATGGATGCATGGCTCATGATCAAGCTCTAGCTCGCCTAAGCCAATAATGCAAATAGGCGCTGTTTGTCCATGATATAGCTACACCTGCATGCACGCACGCACGCACGACCCTACTGATTAATTAACAAACCCTGACAGCATTCAAGCTTCTGGTCCATGGGAATACACGTACACAGGGAGTACAATGAAATGAAGGCCACAAATTGTAGTACATGGTACGAACGACAGCTAGTTACGGCTAGGTTTATTTACGTTTTTTCTGTGTTCCAGAGGTAGCTAGATCTCCACAGAAATTATTAGGTATATATAGGAGTATATGGATGTGAGTCGGTTAATGAATTCCAGGAGGCATGCATCCATGCAAGTACTCCTATATGCATGGGCAAGAGAACTTTGCTACACTTAGAGCATCTTCAGCCACGTACCTCTAATTCGATCCCTCAAACGTCCGCGGACGCGTTCGGTCAGTGATTGGGCGTGTCCGTTTTGAGCCCCTATTTGTCCATCCGCGCAGCCCACAATCCTTATTTTCTTCCTTATATGTCCGGTCACTTGCACGTGATTGGTGGAGATGAAGAGAGAGAAATAAAAGAATGATAAAGAAAGAGAAAAGATGGTCCGGGATGGGGTCGCGTCCTACCTGGCGGAATGCCCGGGCGCGCCCGGGCGTGTCCGCGAGCCCTCATATCCTCCCCATATTTAAGATGAATATGAGGGTTCGCGGACAACCCGGGCGTATAGCGATGATATGAGGGATCCGGTTGGGTCACGTTTTTCCTTCTGTTTTCTATCCGGTCACTGACCGGGCGCATCTACGGGTATATGAGGGATGGTTTGAGGCGTCCGACTGTAGATGCTCTTACAGAATTTTGCTACAGAATTCCTCTGCGGACTGACGTGGAGAAAATCAATATGTGGAAGCTGAAATCACGAGGGGAAGTATGCTAAAATCAAGGGGCGGGATTAGTGTGTAGGTTTGAGTCCGTAAGTGTATCATTTCTGCCAGATATATGCATGGGCATGACGCAGCAAACGTAGGCTTCTTGCGAATTTAAGGTTCATGTGTACCCGGGCAGGATCTCTGTGCAAGGGGGGCTCCATATTTCACATGCTGTTAATAGGTGTAGTTATTACTCCGAACTACTACTCAATGTGAGTACAAATGGCCAAGATTCGGCGGTGAGGCAAAGCCAGATCCGCAAAGATTGTGGAATAATGTGAGTTGGGACCTCGTAGGCATGCAGTGTGAATTGTGGATAACTAGTCACATCTCCGTTAGTTAATTGTCGGAGATAAAAAGAACCGGTACAACATCACCAACTTAACCGCATGGAGAGAAATTAAAATTGAGAAAACGGAAAACAATGAAACGACAAAAGGGTACTATTTCTTCTCACAGGAACAGAAATGCGGAAAGAAAGTTGAAAGAGAGGCTTACATTCTTAGCCAGCAAGCAAGCCAGCCAGCATTGCACCACCTTTTCTATTCACTCACTTGGTAGCTGATCAGTCTCCGCGTGTACTACCGTTTGCAGTTTGGACTATGCCCCTAGGGCATCTCTAGTTGACCCCGTAAAAGTTGGATCCGGAAAACGCGTTTACAGTTTGCTAGTTTGCCGTAGATCAGATTTGCTGGGCGAATTCGTGCGCTGCAGATCAAACCCCGTATATGAAACTGTAAAATTTGAAAAAAAAACATTCGCGGGAGAAACTTGCCACGACATTCATCATACATAGTTGATCATCATACTACATCACATATAGTTGTTCATCATACTACATCATAGTACTACATAGGGGGGGAGGAGGATCTGTGGGTCGTGCAGCGTACCTGAGCCTAGACTACCAAAATCGACGTGTGCGGCGGCGACGACGCGGCGGAGGAGCTAGAGGAGCTCAGTCCTCGTCGGAGTCGAGGTCGATCCAGACCTTGGCCTGCTCGGCCTTCATGACGCGCATGTCCGCCTCCTTGGACGCGTGCGCCTAGGACGCCGCGACGCCCTGCTCGAGGAAGATCGCCTCAATCTCGAGCTCACGGCGGCGGCGCGCGTCGGCCTCCTCCTCCTCCCTCGCCGAGTGATCCATGATGGCGCGCTCGAGGTGGTCCTCCTGCCCCAGGGGGAGGTAGTCTTCGGAGCCGATAACGCCTCGACCGCGGCGGGTCCGCGTTGGCCTCGAGCTTGACAGCGAGCGGCCCGAGCTCCTCAGGCTCTCTCTTGACCGGAGTGAGCCGCGAGCTCGAGGCGCCTGCGGATGAGCTCCCCGCGGCAGAGGAACCGGAGGAGGTGCGGCGGCGGACCGCGAGCTCGCGCTCGTACTTGTCGAGCTCGCAGTTTTCGAACGCCAGCGGCGGCCGGCTCCGATAGTTGAGCCACTTCCGCGCCCCGCGCTTGCGTGCGGCGTCGGAGATGCGGCGGCGGCAGCGCTCTGCGTTATCCCCACCACTTCCATAGCCGTGCATGGGTCGGGAAGGGTCGCTAGGGCTTTTTTTAGGCTCGCCGGCGGCGAGAAATTGGGGTGGAGGGGGAGCGGAATTGCGGCGGAGCGGCGGCGAAGGCAGATAGGGGTTGACCCGTAATCCGAGCGGTGAAACCGCATAAATGGCGGTGGAGAGGGTCTTTTCCGGGCCACGGTAAACTTTTTACGGGCCGGGCCTTTGATACGGAGTCTGTTCTGGCAAGAAAAACGGGCCGAACCCGTATACTCACCCGAATTATACGGGTTCGGCCCTTTACGGGCTCTGCTAGAGACTCTCTTAGAGAAGAAATTCGTAGAGGCCACACTATTGCCTCGTGATTAGGAGAGGCACGTAGCCACCCGCGTACGCTCTTAGTGGGCAGTCAATTGCCTCGCGATTCGGAAAGTGGACTGGTCCTCTGCATGGTTTCAGCCCTTGCTTACTTTGGTGTCCCTCTGCACGCATGCTTTTGCCAGATATTGCGTTCTCCACCCATCCCGTTTGACATACTTTTTCTTTTGACTTCTAATTTGAAATCTACTATATGTTTTGAAATGAAAATTTAATTTATGTTTCGTTTGCATATTTGTGTTTCTTGCGACAAGGGCTTTCAAACAAGACTACTCTTGAACACATTTGTTAAATTTAAAATTTTAAAAGACAAATTTTAAACTTGATAGTCATAACTAGTATTAAGTTTTCATATGAATCAGATTAATTCTTAATTAATAATTTTTTGTGCAGGGTCTAGGGTTTTATGATTAACTTCATAATATTTTAGGTCTTAGGGTTTATGGATTTATAATTAACTTTGTTTGCCTTTTTAATTCTTTGTAGGACCAAGCGTACTTCCTTGTAGGACCAAGTGTACTTCCAAAAACCAATTTGTTTGCCTTTGCACCTTGCCAATTAATCCCTGGACTAATGATGCCCATCTAAGTGTTATGTCACATGCATTTCAGTCGTCACATCTCACATGCATGGCTGTGCAGCTGCTTGACACAGGGTACCTGCTCATTCCCCTCTGCTAACGTGATGGTAAACAACAACTCCACGGAAGAACTTGAGTGCTGGAGAAGGTCTGCAAATCCGTTTGAAAATCGAATGGCCACGGACGGCACCCAATAAAATCCTCTTAGCTGTTGCCGGTACATCCTTGATATCCCAGCCGTGATTAGCCTAGATCACACCTTGAAGATGATGGCCAACCAACCAACCAACTCTCGCCAGCTTACATTCCATCTGCACCTTGACCTCCCGGCGCCACTATTCTCCTCTCAGCAGAGATATGGTGTGCAAGGAACCTCGGTTGTTTCGTTTGATAACTGGTGATCTGCCCCGTTGAGTCGCCGGCGACGGCCTTCGTTGCGCAAACTCTCTTGGGTTTAGCGCCGTTCATATACACGAAGTGCCACATGCACTGTGGAGTGTGCACGGACGAACCATTGTCATGTAGCTTTTTTTTTTAGGATCACTGCCGCCGCTTTATTACTTAAATGTAACTAGGAATCTCGTCCGAAATAGTTGCCAGAATGCAATCTGGTGGTACAGAAAACCAAACCTTACAAAGATCATCACCTAAACCTACTTTAGCTAATTTGTCTGCGGCACTATTGGCATCTCTACTTACCCATGTTACCCCCACCCATTAGTAGAAAACAGGGCTTTGGTTCGGGCAGGGCAAGCCCATTAGTCCCGGTTCAGTCACGAACCGGGACCCATGGGGGCATTCGTCCCGGTTCGTTAGCCCAGGGGGCCGGCCGGGGCCTCCTGGGCATTGGTCCCGGTTCGTGGGGACCCATTTGCACCGGTTCTAGGCACGAACCGGTACCAATGTGCCTGGCTCTTGGCCCACAACCATTGGTCCCGATTCCAGCCACGAACCGGAACAAATGAGTTGCCTATATATACCCATCGCCACGGCAGAGCACTCCAGAGTGCTCTGTTATTTCTGGCCGGCGAGGGGAGGGCATTTGGGTGCTCTAGCTCACCTCCTATGCACATGAGGTGTTCGATGAAATGTCTGAGCCACACTAGTTAATCTTTCTCCTCTCGAAACTCGACCTCCGAGCTTCATTTTCCCCGAGATTTGCCTAGGTTTAGCGGTCCGTCACGTCCCGCCCCCGTCTTGACCGCCGTCGATCGCCCGCGCCGATCTCGTCGCCAGCACCACCGTGGTGAGCCTCTTGTTCTTATCTTCTTTCTGAAAGAAAAAAAAATCTTACTTCAGATAGATACTTGTCTAATTTTCTTACTTTTATTATTCTTGTTATTACATCGATGGTTTTGGTATCCGCCCCCGTCGGCCCTCGTCCTGTCTATGATTCGGATGTGGTATATATTATCTTTTTATAACTATTTGGTTCATTTATTGTTTATGACAATTATGCCGACCAGCGTGACATAGATTTTATTTATCTACGAGGTGGTTGAACCAGAAATTCCAACCGACCCTATTGTCGAGAGGTTAAATTTAGTTGAAAAAGAAAACAATTATTTGAAGGAAAAAATAAAAAAAATTGAGGAGGAGAAGATGATATTGGAGTTGCATGTTGCGGATGTCGTCGATGATCACAAGATCAAGATGGATGCAATGCGGTTGAAGATTAGAAAGATTAGAAAATATGCCATTCATACGGAGGCTTGGTATCATTATGTAGTTGGATCAATTGTTACCTTGGTTGCGATTATAATCGCATTTGTTGTTGCACTGAAATGTTTTACATAATTTCAATGTATAGTTTAATTAGATGCTCTCGAGAGCTATATGTTGTTCAATGAGAACTATGTATGTACTTTGGTTTGAATGTGATGATGAACTTCTATTAATTTGGTCACTTATCTACTTCGAAAGAGATTGTCCGTTTTGTACACGAAGTGCATCCAGTTTTTGCCGTAACCCTCTCTACTTTCTTGCACATGCTATGTGGGTCAAATGATGATAGCATGCTAACTTTCAACCTTTTCAGAGTTCATTTGAAATGCTTTTCAATTTCAGGGTCTTATAGCTCAAAATAATCAGTAAATGCATGAAAAATAACAAATAAAGTCAGAAAGGGTTGAAAATTGATGATGTGGCTTTTAATGGTGCATTTTGAACACAAAAAAACTCTGGAGTTCAAATAAGTTCAAAAAAATGAAATCCATTTGTAACAGACGAGTTTCCGTATGAAACCTTAATACTTCAAAAGAGATTGTCCGTTTTGTACACGAAGTGCATCTAGTTTTTGCCGTAACCCTCTCTACTTTCTTGCAAATGTTATGTGAGTCAAATGATGATAATATGCCAACTTTCAACCTTTTCAGAGTTCATTTGAAATGCTTTTCAATTTCAGGGTCTTATAGCTCAAAATAATCAGTAAATGCATGAAAAATAACAAATGAAGTCAGAAAGGGTTGAAAATTGATTATGTGGCTTTTAATGGTGCATTTTGAACACAGAAAAACTATGGAGTTCAAATAAGTTCAAAAAAAAGAAATCCCTTTGTAACAGACGAGTTTCCGTATGAAACCCTGATACTTCGAAAGAGATTGTCCGTTTTGTACACGAAGTGCATCCAGTTTTTGCCGTAACCCTCTCTACTATCTTGCACATGTTATGTGGGTCAAATGATGATACCATGCCAACATTCAACCTTTTCAGATTTCATTTGAAATGCTTTTCAATTTCAGGGTCTTATAGCTCAAAATAATCAGTAAATGCATGAAAAATAACAAATGAAGTCACAAAGGGTTGAAAATTGATGATGTGGCTTTTAATGGTGCGTTTTGAACACAGAAAAACTATGGAGTTCAAATAAGTTCAAAAAAAATGAAATCCCTTTGGAACAGACGAGTTTCCGTATGAAACCCTGATACATCGAAAGAGATTGTCCGTTTTGTACACGAAGTGCATCCAGTTTTTGCCGTAACCCTCTCTACTTTCTTGCACACATGCTATGTGGGTCAAATGATGATTCCATGCCAACTTTCAACCTTTTCAGAGTTCATTTGAAACTCTTTTCAATTTCAGGGTCTTATAGCTCAAAATAATCAGTAAATGCATGAAAAATAACAAATGAAGTTGGAAATGGTTGAAAATTATGATGTGGCTTCGAATGGTGCATTTTGAACACAGAAAAACTATGGACTTCAAATAAGTTCAAAAAAATGAAATCCCTTTGTAACTAAAATCCGTTTGTATAACTCTAATAGCAAAAGGAATGAACTAAAAAGCTTTTATGAACCTCTAGTATTTTTTAAACTAAAATTATATAAAATTCATGCCACTGAAATTATCAAAGTATTTCCTGTTCAAAACATGAAAAGCAGAAAGAAACAAAATAAACTTTAATAAATAAGTAGAAACAAAATAAAATAAAATAAATAAGTAGAAACAAAATAAACTATAATAAATAAATTAAATAAACTTTAATAAATAAATGGAAACAAAACAAAATAAATTAAAATTTAATACAGTAAATAAGTAGAAACAAAATAAAATAAACTTTAATAAAATAAAGAAGTAGAAACAAAATAAACTTTATAAAAGTAAAATAAATAAACTTTAATACAATAAATAAAAATAGCAACAGTAAGTTTTTTGCTGTAAGTAGAAACAAAATAAAATAAATAAAGAAACAAAAAAATAAAAAAGTGCCCCCTACTGGGCCACCACGGTCTGAATACGACTAGAAACCCAACCATGTGCCAGGATTCAGGCCCGCAAGAGGCCCAGTAGGCCCACAAGGACATCGTGACAAATTAGGCCCGCAAGCCTGCAGTTGAGAGGAGCTCGAGAGGGTTGGCGCAGCAACGCTTATAAACCACTCTCGAGCTCTCTCAGCTAGCGAGGTGGGACTAAAGTTTTGGTCGTGACGCGGGCAGCACAGGGCCTTTGGTCCCGGTTGGTGCCACCAACCGGGACTAAAGAGGTGCATTGGTACCGGTTCGTGACAACAACCGGTGCCAATGCCCCCCTTTAGTCCCGGTTGGTGACACCAACCAGGAACAAAGGCCGCCGCTTCCTGCCCTTTGGGCTGCCGAAAACTGACCTTTGGTCACGGTTGGTGGCACCAACCGGGACTAAAGGTGGCATTGGTATCGATTGGTGCCACGAACGGTACCAATGCTCTGGGTATATAAGCTGGACTTGTGAAAATTTCACAATTTTACCGTCAGTTCGTGCCCGACGCCCCAGCGCTGCTCCTCGTCGCCGTCGCCGTCATCGCCCCTGCCTCTGACGCCGTCGCCGTGCCGCCCCTGCGTCCGACGCCGTCGCCGCGCCGCCCCTGCCTCCCACGATGTCGCCGCGCCGCCCCTGCCCCCGACCACGCCGTCGCCGCGCCGGCCCCTGCCCCGCGCCCGAGCCCCTTCCCGCGGCCCGCCCCCGCGCGCCGGCGCCCTCGCCTCCCCCGCCGTCGCCATCGCCAGACGCCCCCGCTGTGAGCCGCCGCGCAGGTCCGGCTCTGTTTTTATTTTGTATTAGATTAATTTTTTGTTCATATATATGAAATGTATATTTGTATGTATGTGGCTATATGTAAGTTCAGAGCATGTTTTTTATTAGATTAATTTCTTATTAGATTTATTACATTAATTTTTTTGTTCACAGCATGTTTTTGTTCATATATGAATTTTTTGTTCATATGTGTATTAATGTTTTTGTTGCATATATGTAAATTTTTTCAATGTATATATGTATGTGGTAGCTATATACGCATGATGAGGGGGGTGGGGGTCGATATACCCCCTCCCCGATAATTTCAACATGAGGGGAGGTCGATATACCCCCTCCCCGATAACATATTTTAGAAAAGTTTTATATATCTAGATAGGAAGAAAGGAAGAAGGAATGAACTAAGAAGAGGAAGAAGAAGAAAAAAAAGAGGAGAAGAAGAAGAAAAAAAAGAGGAGAAGAAGATAAAATAGAGTCTACTTTTTCTTCTTCTCCTCTATTCCTTCTTCTTCTCCTTTTTTTTGTTCTTCTCCTCTTTTTTTATCTTCTACTTCCTCTTCTTAATTTTTATCGGGAACTCCGTTCCAAAATAACTTCGACATGATGGGCGGTCGATATATATACCCCCTCTCGACCGTGATAACTTATACCACGGGAGCACCCCCCGGCCCTCTCGCTCGACCAAAACTCTCGAGGACACCCAAACCGTAGAAAAAACGATGTCGGTCTCCTACCCCCTCCCGCCGCGCCCCTACCCGACAAACTCTCTCGAGGCCACCCAAATTTACAAAGTTAAAAGAGCGTTGTCATTGAGGCCACCCCATACCCTTGAAGCGTTGTCGAGGCCACCCCAAACCCTTGAAGCGTTGCCGATCGAGGCCACCCCAAACCCTAGAGAAGCAGCGTCGTGGCCACTAATTAATATGATTCCTTATTGTGATTAGCTAGCTAGTTCTACGTTTGCCACTAATATATCCATCTGTCATGTTTGAATAATAATTGCCATGTTGTAAAAATTTGCAGAAACTATGGACCCCCGAGACGAAGCAAAAGAAGCGATGTTGGGGGACATAATCGCACACGGAAAGGCCGTCTTGTCGTTTCTCAACGACACCGATGGTCTGGAAGGAGAGGGTGATGAAGAAGCAGACTACGGTGATCGAACAATGGAGGAGGAAGGACATGATCATGATGGCTCCGGTGACCCAATGCCGGTGCAAGAACTACACCGTGATGACGGCTCCGGTGACCGAACGGAGTCCGGCCAGCTATATATATATATATATATATATATATATATATTAATTAAGCATGTGCTGACTATAGCTAGCTAATTGATGCATTAATTGTTTTTGGTATGTACACATATATAAATGAACTCTCGTCTTTCTTCTTTTTTCTAGCCCTCCGGATCGAGCACAACTTGGGTAAAGAGACGAGGCCCGAAGAAAAAGTTGCGCTCGGGTGAAAGGTTTGAGATCATAGAAATCGTGCGCGATGGCATGCCGATTGAACCCATCCGGACAAAGGAAGCATTTGCTGCTCAGTGCGGGGTTCTTGTTAGGGACAAGATCCGATCAGCATCCACCAATGGTTAAAGCCGGCTAAAGAAGACCCCGAGGTACCAGTGTCTTATGTCTCCGATATGCAGAAAGATGATCTTTGGATCGAGCTGAAGGCAAATTTCACCCTACCACCAGAGGAGGATCCGGAGAAGCCAGTTAAAGAGCAATTGATCAAGTCTCATGCTCTTAAGAAGATAGCAGAACTATTCAGGAGGTGGAAGAATGAGCTGAAAAAATTTGTCGACAAAGAAGAGACACCAGAATTCATCGGCCGGTATGAGAAGACCAGAGATCACTGGCCCGCATTTTTGGCCCACAAGACATCGGACAAGAGTAAGAAGATGTCAGTGACAAACAAGAAGAATTCTGCGAAGTAGAAGCTTCACCATCGCACAGGGCCAGGTGGCTACCTCAAAGCCCGGCCGTTGTGGGCCAAGGCTGAGAATGACCTGCTTGATAAATGGGTCGAACCAGAGACATTCAGGTGGCCAGACCGTTGCCGGACTTGGTTCTTCGGGGCTGGCGGAACCTTGGACCCTGTATCAGGGAGGTGCGTTTGGACGAACGAGCTTTTGAGAATACCAGTCAAGAAGATTCAGCAATATATCGATGCAGCGCAGGAAGGGACGTTCGTTCCAGACAGAGAGAACGACGAGCTCACAATGGCCCTCGGGAATCCTGAGCACCCTGGACGGACACGAGGCACGCTAGGCTCCGTTCCGTGGAAGGCTGGGTTTCCGGACGCAGGCGGTTACAAATGCCAGGACAGGAGGAAGAAAGTGGAGCATACCCAACTGTAGGCGCTGCAGGCAAGGGTACTAGCGATAGAGGAACGAGAAGCAAATCGCAGCAAACGACCTGGCGAAGCTTCCCCCGGAACTACCCCGCCATCTCAGCGGAGAAGCAGCGTGGCTTCCATCGAGCTGCTTCAGCAGGAGCCTGTCTTCACGGCTCTTGCTAGCTACCCCGTGGATGCTATCACGGAGCCTCAACATTGCCACCTTATGACGCAATGGAAGAACTTCAAAGTCAAGGCGGCTATTGGCTCTGTTTTACCTACTGAACCTGGCGCAACCTACCACTGCCGGCCAATTACAGAAGGATATGCTAGGGTGATGGTGGATGAAATAACGGACGGATTTGAGTACCTCCAGCTTGACCACCCTACCAGTGAAGGGGAGACTCGGCTGGGTTCTTCTCTGAAGACTCCATGCCTATGGCGGCAGGAGCTCATCAACCTGCCGAATTGGACGCCTCCGCCTCCTCCTCCTCCTCCGGCGAGTCAGGGCACTCCGCCTCCTCCTCCGCCTCCTCCTCCGGCGAGTGATCAGGGCACTCAGCCTCCTTCTCCGGCGCGTGGCGGCACTCCGCCTCCTTCTCCGCCTGCGCCGGCGCGCCCGAGCAGCCAGCCTCCTCCTTCTCCGCCTCGCCAGCAAAGGCGGAAGAGACCCGCCGCCGCTCCGGCTGCTCCGGAGCGTCGTAGTCCTTCTCCTCCGCCTCGTAAGCAAGCACGAAAGAAGACAGCCGCAGCCGCTCCGTCTGCTCCGGCGTCTAGCAGTACAGCCAGAGGCGGGAGGCAATACAGATACAGTCCTTCTCTGAAGACTCGAGAGAAGTTACCATACGAGAGGACCGAGGAGGAAAACAGGAATATCGTGCGAGCCGAAGTGACGAAATTCTTTGAAGGGGTGAAAGCAAAGAAACATCCACCTCAGGAGGAGAAGATAGATCCGGTGAAAGCGAAGCGCACTCTGGATGCCCTGAAGAAACCACCAAAGTCTCCGCCGAAAGCCAACTATGACCGCATTATTGAAAAGTCATTTCTCGAAGTGAAGCGCTCGGGAAGTACTATCAGTGATCAAAGGTTAGCAGAACGACGAGCTGGGAAAAAAATTGCCCAGCTCGGCGAACAAGCGGACCAATCGTGCCCCCCGCTCAAGGTGTCTAGCGACATCGTCGCTAATGATCCGAGGATGGTGCCCGGTTATAGCAATCTTGGAGATTACCTGCCCGACGATGTACATTATGATTTCTTAGAGGTGGACGAACACAGATACGAGTACGGGAAGCCTCTCGTCAAAGATGAAAAATCTCTAACAACGATGATGCGAAGATTCCATGATTGGTACATGAAAACCTGCAGAGAGTCTGGGGGGACGAATAGTTTGACGCTGAGAGTTAAAGAGGAGCATGACCTCATTGGAATTGAACGGTTGAATGTTCCATTTGAGGAGTTCTTCCAGTTTTTTAATCAACAGGCCCTCGATAAATCAACGATCACTTGCTACTGTCTGTAAGTACTACTTCTGTCATTAAGTCTCTATATATAGGTCAGCTCTTTCATTGCATGCATTTATAATTATCCTTCATTTGCTTACTAGCTAGCGTGTCGAGTCCTCTCTATACGTATAATACGTAGCGTACATCGACCAAGCACGGAGATAAGAGAGGATACTTCTCTCTATTAATTAGCTAGATAACACAATATATGAAACACCTAAATTTACCCCCCAAAAGCCCTAAACCACCCCTTTAAAAAAACAAAAACCTCAGCTCCTGCCAGCTGCTGACGCGTGGATGCCTATTGGTCCTGGTTTGTGCCATCAAAGGGCCTCCTGCCTGGGCTCGCCGCACGAGCCATGTGGAGGCCCATCTGTACCGGTTCATGTAAGAACCGGGACTAAAGGCCCAGGACATTAGTAACAACACTTTAGTACCGGTTCCATAACCGGGACTAAAGGCCTTATAAACCGGAACAAAATGCCCTTTTTCTACTAGTAACCTCCAAGAAATTGTGAAGCATGTCTTTGATCTCCTGCACACAGGGCCCCAGCGCTGAGAGGTCTCTCGCTTGACTGTTGATCGCTGCCACCACGCCCACATTGTCTAGTTCAAGATGTAACTCTGAACATTTATCTCCATGGCCACTTGTATGGCTCGTTTACACGCCAGAACTTCCATCTTCTCCGGACAAGAGGCATGGCTGTAGGAGTGGCACGCCGCAGCTCTGAAGGCGCCGTACTGATCCCTTAGCACAATACCTGCACCTCCTTTGTCTCGGTTTTTTGAGTATGCACCGTCAGAATTGGCCTTCACCCTGCCCGTAGTGCTGCACGCATCAGAGTTCTGGTTAATTATTACCGGCCGTGTCGATCGCTAAGGTGGTGAACTGCACGAGCCTACAGGATCTGCGCCATGTTGTCATCGAGGCTGATCCTGCCCGCGCAGGGCCTCCCTCCATGGAGCGAGCATGTGCATTCCCAGCTGCTGCTGCTTGCTGAAGTCACCGTTCAGGTGCGATGTCAGGACACGGCCGTTGGTCAGCCCCTCCTCCTGTGGCCACGAGCGAGGAGAGGATACGGCCGGCACGCAAAATCCGCCACCCCATGCTACTACCCTGCTCTCGAATTTCCATTTGCAGGGCGATAGACATAGACCAGAGACGTACGTCCTACTGCCTCTCTATCATTGAACTGCAAAAACGTCTTATCACTAGTGCAAAACCGGGCTGTAGCACCGGTTTGTAAGGGCCTTTAGTGCCGGTTCTGCAACCGGCACTAAAGAGTGAGGACTAAAGGTCCCCTTTAGTACCGGTTCTGAACGAACCGCCACTAAAGGGCCACCACGTGGCACGAGCCAGCGCCGGGGGCGGAGAGCACTTTAGTACCGGTTGGTAACACCAACCGGTACTAAAATGTTGGGGGGGGGGGGGGGGTTCTGGATTCATGATTTCTTTTTCTTTAATTTTGTGCTTTTCATTTAATTCTTTCTCGTTTGCTGGTATTTTACGATACTACATATTGTACACATTATGTATATATATAAATATATAGAATTTCTCGTAGAACCAATCATATATATATATATACAATTAGGTATATATCATAGAATGTCTCACAACCACCATTATTCACACATACACATGTATATATATACAATTAGGTATATATACAATTTCTCCTACATGTTGCCTTGGTGCCTTCGGAGCACGATGACAATTGGGAGTGGTTCATGGGGGCGGTAGCGGGTAATAGTATTCTCCTTTGGGATCTATGACCTGGTCGAGCAAAAATCCCGCTATTTCCTCTTGAAGTGCTCGTATGCGCTCCGTTGGTAGGAGCTTCTCCCGCACGTCTTTGAACTGTTAAGAAGGAGATCAATATGCATGCATGTGTATATTAGTTGTGTGACTAGATATCGATAATCATGTAAAAATTGTGAATAGTGTTCTGTCAAACGTACCCATTGCTGTCTATCAGATTTGCTCATTTCGGACGCCATCATACGAATGTTCTCGCAAATGTAGAATGCACACACATCAGTCCCGGGCGCCTGCTTCAGGGCCTTTATGAGAATTGAATTTAATCAGGTAATAATTAATCAAGCATGATAATTAATTAATGGTATTGAAACAAGAATTAAAGAGATGATAGCTAGCTAGTACTACTTAATTACTTACCTTGGGTCGATACCAAAACAGCTTTTGTTGCCATTTGCCTGGAGTCACCTTGATGAACTTTGTCCAAGCCCTGCCGGCCGGCAAAGAAAATGAATAAGGGTTATTAAATAGTTGATATCAGGAAAATGACAAACTAAATAGGTAGAGATATAGTTAATAATGATTGAAATTACGTGTTGACTATCCCCTTCGAGATGGTGAAGTCACTTTCTTTTTTAAGTAGTGAGTCCAGTACTTCAACGGTTCCTTCTTCAACTTTAATGACTAACATGATCCACTCGTAACTGCATGCGCACACGTTTGCATGTCTTAATTAAGCGGGCATGTGCATAACACTAATCAACATCTAGCTAGCTAGTATAAGCAAAAACAGAATTTGTAGTACAAGACAGTGTGACTCACAGGAAGTTGTAAGGAAGTAGTATATCTTCATTGATATTGAGGGGCTTCAAGAACTCTAGCATTTTGTTCTCTACATCTGCTTTACACCATTTCAATTTCCATGTGTGTTCATTAATGGTATTTGTGTCAATGAACCCAATGCCATAGTGTCCAGCTTTTTTTATTTCATACATCTTCATCCTGCATAATATCACAGAAAAGAATATATAGTGAGGATATATAATTACAGGTAATTAATGATCAATCAGTGAGCACTACAGCTAGCTTGAGACTTAAATTACAGAAAGAAATCACTTACAGACAATAGCAACTGACGATAGATTTGTCGAGTGCATCTTGATTGAATAACTGAAATAGTTCCGAATACTCAACGGCAGAGCTTTCTTATGGAAGTACTGCTCTTCCTTGACTTGCACCATGAGGGACTCTCGATTGGAACTCTTGGTAATTTTTATGTACCAATCATGCAATTCATACATTCTCGTTGGAAGGTTCTTGACCTCCTCGGGCTCGACCAAAGGTTTGCCGCGGACATATTTCCGTTTTATTTCCTCCTCTCTAAGGGGAGACATCGGCTCGATCTCGAGGAGTTGTCCAACAGTGATCTTGAGCATTTCTATATAACTAACATGCAAAAAGTAACATATACTATATGACCGCAAAAAGTAACATATTTTAAATTATTGGATTGTGATAACTAAATTTTTAACATTTCTATATAACTAACATTTCTATAACATTTCTAATATTTCTAAAACTAAAAAAGAGAAAAATTTCTAACATTTCTATCTATAACTAAAAACCAGCAAAATTTCTAACATTTCTATAACTAAAAAACAGAAAAATTTCTAACATTTCTATAAATATTTCTATAACTAAAAAACATAAAAAATACTAACAATTTTACAACTAATTAACAATGTGTGTGTGTGTGTGTGTGTGTGGACATGGCGGCCGGGGCAGGAGCTCACCGGCGAGGCGAGGCGACGGGGGCCGACAACGCGGATGGCGACGACGGGGACGGGGACGGGGCCGGACGGCCGGGGCGGCGACGACGGGGACGGGGCGGCGACGAGGGGTGGCGACGGGGGGCAGCGGGCGGGGCAGAGGAGAAGACGCAGATGAAAAATCACGAAATTTGTAAGTGCTGCTTATATAGGATGGTCCTTTAGTACCGGTTGGCGCCACCAACCGGTACTAAAGGTCAAATTTTGCCAGGCGGAGCGGCGGGAAGTGATGTCTACTATGCAACCTTCTTCTTGTAGACGTTGTTGGGCCTCCAAGTGCAGAGGTTTGTAGGACAGTAGCAAATTTCCCTCAAGTGGATGACCTAAGGTTTATCAATCCGTGGGAGGCGTAGGATGAAGATGGTCTCTCTGAAACAACCCTGCAACCAAATAACAAAGAGTCTCTTGTGTCCCCAACACACCCAATACAATGGTAAATTGTATAGGTGCACTAGTTCGGCGAAGAGATGGTGATACAAGTGCAATATGGATGGTGGATATAGTTTTTTTTAATCTGAAAATATAAAAACAGTAAGGTAACTGATGATAAAAGTGAGCACAAACGGTATTGCAATGATAGGAAACAAGGCCTAGGGTTCATAATTTCACTAGTGCAAGTTCTCTCAACAATAATAACATAATTGGATCACATAACTATCCCCGAACATGCAACAAAGAGTCACTCCAAAGCCACTAATAGCGGAGAACAAACGAAGAGATAACTTCAAATGGAAAACTCAATCCATTACAAGAGAGTAGAGGGGGAGAAACATCATAAGATCGAACTATAGTAGCAAAGCTCGCGATACATCAAGATCGTATCACCTCAAGAAGACGAGAGAGAGATCAAACACATAGCTACTGGTACATACACTCAGCCCTGAGGGTGAAACTACTCCCTCCTCGTCATGGAGAGCATCGGGATGATGAAGATGGCCACCGGTGAAGGTTCCCCCCTCCGGCAGGGTGCCGGAACAGGGTCCCGATTGGTTTTTGGTGGCTACAGAGGCTTGCGGCGGCGGAACTCCCGATCTCTTCTGTTCCCCGAAGGTTTTAGGGTATATGGGAATATATAGGCGAAAGAAGTCGGCAAGGGGAGCCACGAGGGTGGAGGGCGCGCCCAGGGGGGTGGGGGCGCCCCCTTGCCTCGTGCTCTCCTCGTTGATCCCCTTGACGTGCACTCCAAGTCTCTCGTATTGCTTTCTTTCCAAAAATAACTTTTCCGAAGGTTTCATTCCGTTTGGACTCCGTTTGATATTCCTTTTCTTTGAAACACTGAAACAAGGGAAAAAACATGAACTGGCGCTGGGCTCTGGGTCAATAGGTTAGTCCCAAAAATAATATAAAAGTGTTTAATAAGGCCCATAAACATCTAAAACAGATAATATAATAGCATGGAACAATCAAAAATTATAGATACGTTGGAGACGTATCAGCATCCCCAAGCTTAATTACTGCTCGTCCTCGAGTAGGTAAATGATAAAAATAGAATTTTTGATGTGGAATGCTACCTAACATAATTCTCAATGTAATTTTATTTATTGTGGCAAGAATATTCAGATCCATAAGATTCAAAACAAAAGTTTAATATTGACATAAAAATAATAATACTTCAAGCATACTAACAAAGTAATCATGTCTTCTCAAAATAACATGGCCAAAGAAAGCTATCCCTACAAAATCATATAGTCTGGCTATGCCCTATCTTCATCACACAAAATATTTAAATCATGCACAACCCCGATGACAGGCCAAGCAATTGTTTCATACTTTTGATGTTCTCAAACTTTTTCAATCTTCACGTAATACATGAGCATGAGCCATGGACATAGCACTATATGTGGAATAGCATGGTGGTTGTGGAGAAGACAAAAAGGAGAAGATAGTCTCACATCAACTAGGCATATCAACGGGCTATGGAGATGCCCATCAATAGATATCAATGTGAGTGAGTAGGGATTGCCATGCAATGGATGCACTAGAGCTATAAGTATATGAAAGCTCAATAAAAGAAACTAAGTGGGCGTGCATCCAACTCGCTTGCTCACAAAGACCTAGGGCATTTTGAGGAAGCCAATCATTGGAATATACAAGCCAAGTTCTATAATGAAAATTCCCACTAGTATATGAAAGTGACAACATAGGAGACTCTCTATCATGAAGATCATGGTGCTACTTTGAAGCACAAGTGTGGTAAAAGGATAGTAGCATTGTCCCTTCTCTCATTTTTTTTTGCTTTTTTGTTTTTTTTGTTTGGACCTTTTCTCTTCCCTTTTTATGGCCTCTTTTTTATTTATTTTTCGTCTGGAGTCTCATCCCGACTTGTGGGGGAATCATAGTCTCCATCATCCTTTCCTCACTGGGACAATGATCTAATAATGATGATCATCACACTTTTATTTACTTACAACTCAAGAATTACAACTCGATACTTAGAACAAAATATGACTCTATATGAACGCCTCCGGCGGTGTACCGGGATGTGCAATGACTCATGAGTGACATGTATGAAATAATTAGGAAAGGTGGCTTTGCCATAAATACGATGTCAACTACATGATCATGCAAAGCAATATGACAATGATGGAGCGTGTCATAATAAACAGAACGATGGAAAGTTGCATGGCAATATATCTCGGAATGACTATGGAAATGCCATAATAGGTAGGTATGGTGGCTGCTTTGAGGAAGGTATATGGTGGGTGTATGATACCGGCGAAAGGTGCGCGGTATTAGAGAGGCTAGCAATGGTGGAAGGGTGAGAGTGCGTATAATCCATGGACTCAACATTAGTCATAAAGAACTCACATACTTATTGAAAAATCTATTAGTTATCAAAAAAAGTACTACGCGCATGCTCCTAGGGGGATAGATTGGTAGGAAAAGGCCATCGCTCGTCCCCGACCGCCACTCAAAAGGAAGACAATCAATAAATAAATCATGCTCCGACATCATCACATAACGGTTCACCATACGTGCATGTTACGGGAATCACAAACTTTAACACAAGTATTTCTCAAATTCACAACTACTCTACTAGCATGACTCTAATATCACCATCTTCATATCTCAAAACAATCATAAGGAATCAAACTTCACATAGTATTCAATGCACTTTATATGAAAGTTTTTATTATATCCCTCTTGGATGCCCATCATATTAGGACTAAATTTATAACCAAAGCAAATTACCATGCTGTTTAGGACTCTCAAAATAATATAAGTGAAGCATGAGAGTTCATCTATTTCTTCAAAATAAAACCACCGTCGTGCTCTAAAAGGATATAAGTGAAGCACTAGAGCAAATGACAAACTACTCCGAAAGATATAAGTGAAGATCAATGAGTAGTCGAATAATCATGCAACTATGTGAATACTCTCTAACATTTAAGAATTTCAGATCTTGGGATATTATTCAAACAGAAAGCAAAACAAAAGAAAATAAAATAACACTCCAAGCAAAACACATACCATGTGGTGAATAAAAATATAGCTCCAAGTAAAGTTACCGATGAACGAAGACGAAAGAGGGGATGCCATCCGGGGCATCCCCAAGCTTAGGCTCTTGGTTGTCCTTGGATATTACCTTGGGGTGCCTTGGTCATCCCCAAGCTTAGGCTCTTGCCACTCCTTATTCCATAGTCCATCGAATCTTTACCCAAAACTTGAAACTTCACAACACAAAACTTAACAGAAAACTCATGAGCTCCGTTAGCAAAATAAAACAAACCACTACTTTAAGGTACTGTAATTAACTCATTCTTTATTTGTATTGGTGTTAAAGATACTGTATTCCAACTTCTCTATGGTTTGTAAACTATTTTACTAGCCATAGATTCATCAAAATAAGCAAACAACACACGAAAAACAGAATCTGTCAAAAACAGAACAGTCTATAGTAATCTGTAACTCACGCAAACTTCTGGAACTCAGAAAAATCTACCAAAATAGGACAACCTAGATAATTTGATTATTCATCTTCTGCAATTGGAATCAGTATTTTATCACGTTCTGGTGATTTTAAACAATTGTTTTCGTGAACATAAAGTTTCTGGAATTTTCAGCAAGATCAAATAACTATCATCCAAGAAGATCCTATAGGTATTACTTGGCACAAACACTAATTAAAACATAAAACCACATCTAACCAGAGGCTAGATGATTTATTTATTACTAAACAGGAACAAAAAGCAAAGAACAAATATAAAGTTGGGTTGCCTCCCAACAAGCGCTAATGTTTAACGCCTCTAGCTAGGCATGATGATTTCAATGATGGTCACATAAAAGATAAGAATTGAAACATAAAGAGAGCATCATGAAGAATATGACTAGCACATTTAAGTCTAACCCAATTCCTATGCATAGGGATTTTGTGAGCAAACAACTTATGGGAACAATAATCAACTAGCATAGGGAGGCAAAACAAGCATAACTTTCAAACTTTAAGCACATTGAGAGGAAACTTGATATTATTGCAATTCCTACAAGCATACATTCCCCCCTCATAATAATTTTCAGTAGCATCATGAATGAATTCAACAATATAACCAGCACCAAAAGCATTCTTTTCATGATCTACTTGCATAGAAATTTTACTACTCTCCACATGAGCAAAATTCTTCTCATTCGGAATAGTGGGAGTATCATAAGAGACTTGAATACTATAAATTGTTTCCACATGAAAAGAGTAATGTTCAGAAAAAGGGTAATCATAATCATGACAAGTTTTATAAATATAATCATCACTACTCTTTATAGCATAAGTTTCATCACAATAATCATCATAAGTAGCAACTTTGTTCTCATCATAATCAATTGAAACCTCTTCCAAGATAGTGGATACATCACTAAATAAAGTCATGACCTCTCCAAATCCACTTTCAGAAATATTATAAGATTCAACGTCCTCCAAAATAGTGGGATTATTACTTCCTAAAGTTGACACTCTTCCAAACCCACTTTCATCACTATAATCATCATAGGTAGAAGGCATGCTATCATCATAACAACTTTGCATATCAAAACTTGGGAGGCTAAAAATATAATCTTCATTAAACGTAGCATCCCCAAGCTTGGGACAAACATTAATTTCAGCAAATATATTCTCAAATATGTCATTCTCATCAAACATAGCTTCCCCAAGCTTGGGCCTTTTCATATCATAAGCATAATCACTCTCATCATTAATAGTATGGATAACACCAATAGTATAGCAATTATCATATTCCAAGCAAGTGCCAAAAAGATTTTCAAGATCATAAGAAGTATCATTATCTTCCCAATCATAATCATCACAACAAGCAATAGGCATAACTAGATCATCATCAAGTGCATCATCTTCCACAATTATTTTTGATTCATTTTCATGAGGCACAACAATAATAGGAGCAACATTATTTGGGAGAGATATCTTTGTACCTCTCTTCCCTTTTCTTTTCTTCTTCTTCACCACATCATGTGTGGGTTCAATCCTCTTTTTGGAGCTCCTTATTAATGAGATTGGTTGAATAGAAGGCTCCTCCCCGTTACCTGATTCATCATAAGAAATAATAGGAGGATATTGGGAAGTCTCTTCCCGTTCATTAGTATTCTCTTCATCTTCTATTTGCTTTCTTTTCTTTATGTAATTGGCAATATAAGGATTTTCAATGCAGTTCACCGCACAATACATATAAATTTCTTCTAGATCAAAATCAAGAAGTTTATAACGGGCAAATTCTGGAAGATGCTTAGTTATACGTTTCATTTCTTCGTAACCCATAAGCAAACTAAGTTCATTATAATGTGCAAGGGAAATCAAGTCATCACAATTTTTGGACATGATTAGATCATGAAACAATTTGCATTGGATAGTTAAATGACCCCGTTCATTGCAAAGTTCACAAGTACGGCTAAGAAAATTTAAATTTTCAGCACAAACATCTAGCCTTTCTTGCAACAATTTAGTTTCTAAATGCTTATGCCTCTTGCAATATCTATCTTCCCTATTTGGTGTGTACTTGCAAACCCAATGCACTCCACAAAAATTGACATGTTTATAGGAGACATTTTCATCATAACTAGTGCAATCATCATTAGTACTATGGATATTCAATGAGTTCATACTAACAACATTGCAATCATGCTCATCATTCAAAGAATTAGTGCCAAACATTTTATAGACTTCTTCTTCTAGCACTTGAGCACAATTTTCCTTTTCATCATCCTCACGAAAGATATTAAAAAGATGAAGCGTATGAGACAAACTCAATTCCATTTTTTTATAGTTTTCTTTTATAAACTAAACTAGTGATAAAACAAGAAACTAAAAGATTCGATTGCAAGATCTAAAGATATAACTTCAAGCACTCACCTCCCCGGCAACGGCGTCAGAAAAGAACTTGATGTCTACTACACAACCTTCTTCTTGTAGACGTTGTTGGGCCTCCAAGTGCAGAGGTTTGTAGGACAGTAGCAAATTTCCCTCAAGTGGATGACCTAAGGTTTATCAATCAGTGGGAGGTGTCGGATGAAGATGGTCTCTTTCAAACAACCCTGCAACCAAATAAGAAAGAGTCTCTTGTGTCCCCAACACACCCAATACAATGGTAAATTGTATAGGTGCACTAGTTCGGCCAAGAGATGGTGATACAAGTGCAATATGGATGGTAGATATAGGTTTTTGTAATCTGAAAATATAAAAACAGCAAGGTAACTGATGATAAAAGTGAGCACAAACGGTATTGCAATGATAGGAAACAAGGCCTAGGGTTCATACTTTCACTAGTGCAAGTTCTCTCAACAATAATAACATAGTTGGATCACATAACTATCCCTCAACATGCAACTAAGAGTCACTCTAAAGCCACTAATAGCTGAGAACAAACGAAGAGATTATGGTAGGGTACGAAACCACCTCAAAGTTATTCTTTCGGATCAATCCATTGGGCTATTCCTATAAGTGTCACAAACAGCCCTAGAGTTCATAGTAAAATAACACCGTAAGACACACATCAACCAAAACCCTAATGTCACCTAGATACTCCAATGTCACCTCAAGTATCCGTGGGTATGATTATACGATATGCATCACACAATCTCATATTCATCTATTCAACCAACACATAGAACCTCATAGAGTGCCCCAAAGTTTCTACTGGAGAATCAAGACGAAAACATGTGCCAACCCCTATGCATAGGTTCATGGGCGGAACCCGCAAGTTGATCACCAAAACATACATCAAGTGAATCAATAGAATAACCCATTGTCACCACGGTTATCCCACGCAAGACATACATCAAGTGTTCTCAAATCCTTAAAGACTCAATCCGATAAGATAACTTCAAAGGGAAAACTCAACACATTACAAGAGAGTAGAGGGGGAGAAACAACATAAGATCCAACTATAGTAGCAAAGCTCGCGATACATCAAGATTGTATCACCTCAAGAACACGAGAGAGAGAGAGAGAGAGAGAGAGAGAGAGATCAAACACATAGCTACTGGTACATACCCTCATCCCCGAGGATGAACTACGCCCTCCTCGTCATGGAGAGCACCGGAATGATGAAGATGGCCACCGGTGAAGGTTCCCCCCTCCGGCAGGGTGCCGGAACAGGGTCCCGATTGGTTTTTGGTGGCTATAGAGGCTTGCGGTGGCGGAACTCCCGATCTCTTCTGTTCCCCGAAGGTTTTAGGGTATATGGGAATATATAGGCGAAAGAAGTCGGTAAGGGGAGCCACGAGGGGCCCACGAGGGTGGACGGCGTGCCCAAGAGGGGTGGGCGTGTAGGAGATATGCCCTAGAGGCAATAATAAATGTTATTGATTATCTCCTTGTTCATAATTATGTTTATGTTCCATGCTATAACTGCTGTGGTTCCCGAGCCCGTATATCCATAAAGGCTCTGGGGAGAACCCATATGCACGTGTGTAATAATAAACGGTAAAATGTATTCCTAGTCGTGCCTCTAAGACTAGCTCAAGTGTTGCATGATGATTATGTTTTCCCAATCATGGGCATGTCTATGCCAAGCAACTTTGAGGGCACAATGTCAGGAAGGACATTTGTGTTGAATCGACCCGAATTGATGTTATGCTATGAGATTCATTCGTCACAAGTTTATTGGTACATAACACAGAGATGGTTAACGTTTGCATGATTCCTTAGACCATGAGAGTATCGAGTTTCTTCATGCTTGCTTCATGAACTTTGGGGTTTGTTAAACGTCATCCGTAAATGGGTGGCTATTACGGCGGCTTACGGGTTCATGGAAAAGTGTGTCAAGTAACTTGATAGCTCAAGATTGGGATTTGCTCCTCCGACGATGGAGAGATATCTCTGGGCCCTCTCGGTGTTACGGTATCCATCATCGTCTGGCCAGACACTTTGTGATTTGATCACGGGGATGCCGGAATACGATAACGAGAAAAGAGAACAATACCGGTAACGAGGTAACTAGCATAGTGGACAAGTTGTTGATCCACGGGAATGCCAACATGTCTCACCTCGGGTATTTGTAACATATCGCGAAGCAACAGGAATAGCACACGGCAACTGGAGGTTCACTCGAATATTTATTCGTGTGGGTATAGGGGTCAATATGGGTGTCCACGGCTCCGATGTTGATCATTGATCGGAAGGGGTTCCGGGTCATGTCTATACTTCACCGAACCTATAGGGTCACACGCTTAAGGGTCATCTATCTGCTGAATACTAGACAGGGAGCCTGAGAGAAAATCACCGAAAAAGTTTCGGACACCGAAAAGTTTCGGACAGCGGAATCGTACCCTAGAGAGAGGTCATCGGATAAGTTTCGATGATACCGAAAAGTTGTTTCGGGATACACCATTAAGTCAAATTGGTTTCGGCACATGCCTGATAATTCTTGGAGGATGCCAGAATCATTCTGGAAGCTTTTTGGAATTTTCTGAGATAAAAACCGGAAATGTTCCGGAGCTGCCGGAGCCACTTCAGATGCGTTTCGCAGATGAAAATCACTAAAACCGGAATTGTTTCGGAACGCGTTGAAAATCATTTTAGTGGGTACTGGAAATGTTCTTAGCCCACATAAATATTTTCAGTTCGATCAGACGCTGAAAAATGTCGTCGTGAATAGTGAAAATCAGCTTTATGGTTACTTTATGGAAAGCCACCTTTTGGGGCTTTGCTCCAAAAGATCTTGGGGATGACATGGATGGATAGGAGCCATTTTTTGGGCCCCTCATGGGGGTGTGGCCGGCCACATAGGGTATCCCCCCTTGGGGACCCTCTTGTTCCTTGGTTTCACTCCTAGGTCCTTGTGGAAGGACTTCATTCATGTGCATTTTGGGTTTTTTGTGAAACTACCCTACCCCCTTGGGATTTCCTATAAATAGAGGTGGAGGGGCAGCCCTCCACACTCATCCCTTGCTCTCATACACATGCCATGCATTATCTGGCTTCTTCTCTCCCTCCCACGAAAAGAGTTTCGTAGAGCCGTAAGGCTGTCTGGGTTCCGGCAGGAACTAGTTCTGGACGGCGAAGCCCTGCCAGATAGATGACACCGTATGTGTGCAACTCTGTAGAGAGATCGTAGTTTCGGTCTTAGTTCGTGAGTGCCTCCCGAAGGGCTGTCCGTGTGACCGTCCGAGTTTCGAAGGTCCTCCCGAAGGGCTGTCCGAGTGACCGTTCGAGTTTCGGAGGTCCTCCCGAAGGGCTGTCCGCGACACCGTCCGGGGGGCTGTTCGACCGCCTCCCGGAGGGCTGTCTGAGGAGCAGATGAGGGTATACATCCTCGCGGTTGGGAGGTTGTAAATCCTAGCTGCGGGGATCTGCACCGCCGATCGTCATCGACTCTACTTCCCGCTGCGCTACGAGTCGGTAACGAAAAAGATCAAACCATGTATGCAGTCTCCATAGTGGTCCTGGGCTGGTGCGTAGGTCGGAAAATTTTTGTTTTCTGTCGCGTTCCCCTACAGTGGCATCAAGAGCCATGCTATGCGTAGATGCAGGTTTCGATCTAGAATACATGGAGATGTATGGGTATTGCATAATATAATTAGGTAGTAGATGAGATCTATTGCTGAAAATTATTTATGCGGGTGACAGATGAAATCTGTTACCCGAGGTTCTTGTTGCTTCCCTAGAATTTGCGTTTGCTCAATCTCGAGACAGCATGGTGGAATTTGACAAAGTTCTGGCAATCGGTGATCCTGATTGATCATGGAAGTGCTATCAGTTCTTTGGGTTCTGCCGTAGTCAAAAGAAAGATGAAATTCGCAGATGAAAGGGCATTGCAGATATGATCTGCACGGGGGTCATGCGTATGACGAAGTTTAGTATGGGGCTCGAGATTTAATTATCCCGTGTTTCATACACCCCGAGATGTTAATCTAGCAACTTGAATAATCATACTTGATGATAAAACGTTGGTCGCTGCTGTTTAAGTCAAAACCTTAGAAGCCACGTAAAATAAATTTTGCATAAACCGATTAGAGGCGTCTAACTTGGTTTTGCAGGATGTGCATATGATGTGGTATAGCAGTGCTCGTACTAATTCGATTATGTATGAGATGACTATATGATGTAATTTGATTAACATGACCTGCGTGTCATGATTCGGCATGATGGTTGGAGCCATATGATTGCACTTTAATGACCTGCGTGTCCACCTTGTTGTAATGCATTATTTTGTTAGCTATTGAGATAGCAATATTATCTGGTGCATCGACAAGGTGGTGGCAATCTTCGCGAAGGTGAACACCGACGCGAATGCCGAAGACGAAGAAATGAAAGACTTCTCCATCAGAAAGGGCTATACCATATCATGCTATTATGAATTGCCTGAGATGTTTATCCCTTATGATGCACCCTTCTTGATTGCGCGGTAGTCGCTTTTATTAGGGTGATCTCTCACTTAAAATACCAAGTAGTTAGTGTTCTCCCAAGTGTAGCACCGTCACGGCACCTATCTTTTCGGGGTGCGCCGTGTCACACGGGTACGAACGATTAGAGAAGTGTGAGGCGGGTGAGTTGAGACCTCGCAGCGAGATCACTTGGTTGTCTTGACGTTCAGGCATGACCGTCATGAGCTCGGAACACACGCATCGAAAGATGAACAAGAGTCACATAGAGATGTGATTGGCAAGTTGGCCTACCGGTTGAGATTTTTCGTCATCAGTGGTGTTACACCAATGGCGAACAATTGAAATGTGGGTCTTGTATCACTCACAATCAATTTTGAGAGATATTGATTTGAGTGGGAGCGCACTGTTGAATTAACATGTTTAATTCTTAGTGCAATTAATTATGAACATTGTCTAAGTGTTATATGCAAAATAGTTGTAGAATAATGGCTCGCTTTTCCACCTTCCCTGTTAAAATTGAATAGCTGTTAAATATCTGGTTAAAACTTTACGATTGGTACCGTAATATGAGGATTGTCCTCAAAAGTGCCAAGAAGGACTTTGTCCTATCGCATGCTTTCCGTATCCTCCTGCTAATGCTATGGATCATGTGACTCTCGTCCTTTGATCCAAAAGCTAGAATTCTGTTACGGTCAAGTGGAATATTTGTGCTTCCATGAAACCCAAACTTCGAAAGTTGGGATAGTTATATGATATTCATGGAACTGAAAATTATTTTCAGATACAAACAAAGCAATGTTTGTTTGCAAGTATTAGTAAAAGTGTTTACTATGCATTTTACTGTTGGGAAAGGGATCCAGAAGAACGCCTATCATATAATGAAAGGTGAATAAAACAACAACTTAAAGAGAAAGGAAGTGTCCAAAGGGTGTTAGTATGACTTACACGCCTAGGAAGTCCGGGGCTAATGCCACTCTTAAGTTGGGTGCTTCTTCTGAGAGTAGGAGAAATACTAAAAGTTAAACTGCTAGAAGTATAAAGGCAAAAGGAAAGAAGACTGGAATATCCAGCTCATGTATGAATGTCATACAAGTTTTTGATGTATAGAAGGCTGGTCAAAGATATAGTTCTTGCGAATTATGGTTAAACATGTTAATCACTAATTCTTGGGTATTGTGAGTTCATCACAAAAATGCCCGCTCGATTGCATTCTGTTGCAACTCGATGTAAGAACTACTATGGCCTGAAAGACTAGCTAGAAATGAGGTTAAGGTATACACAGGGAACATAGTAAATGTTCTATACCTTCCATCGGTGTATTGTCGTCTGTATTTATTTTCATAATTCATTTAGAGTTTTACAAACTCTATCCCATTGCATAAGGCATCTTGCAAGAAGGTTGTTCATAAGAGAACTTTTTATGTTCGATGTTATGAATAACACAAGGGCCATACTTTCATTATGAATGAGATGTATGTTATGAATATTGATAATAATACAATACCTCTGGGTTTACTTTCATAATTCATTAGCCCATTGCACAATGTTTGTTGCAAAAGAGTTGTTCATAAAAACAACAATTGTTGTTAAGTATTATGAATAACATAAGGGCCATACTTCCATCATCGATGGGACGTATGTTATGAATATTGAGGGTAATATGATACATCCATAACACTGACGCTAAATGTCGCAAGACTAAAAGAATACCACACAAGTGTGGCACTACATTTGGTCACATTGGAGAAACCCGCATGGAAAATTCCATTATGATGGATTTTGAAGTCTTTTTGATTTTGAATCATCTGACACTTGCAACTTTCCTCCGAAAAGTGAAGTGACTAAAATACCGTTCACAGGCCATAAGGAACGAACAACAAACTTATTAGTGATCATACATTTGATGTGTGTAGTCCGATAAGTGTTGTTAGTGGTGGATTTATTTATCTTCAGAAATGACTCAAGTAGATATATGGATATTTACTTGATGAGACGTAAGTCTGGATCTTTTGAAATCATTCGAAAGGTTCTCAAAAATGAAGTAGAAGTTATTGTAACAAGAAAATTATGTTTCTGCAATTTGATTGCACAAAGGAATATTTGAGTTACATGTTTAGCGAATGTCTGATGAGTTGTGAAAGGGGTTTCATAAACTTGCACCTCCCGGAACACCACTGCAAGTGGAAAGTCCGTGGAGATGTAATCAAACCATTTATGACATGGTAAGGTCAAAGATGACATAAATAAATTTGCCATTATCCCTTTTAAAGTGATGCTTTAGAGACTGCGGCTTTTACACCGAAAAGAGCTACATCGGGTCTGTTGAAATGAAGCCATGGTATGGTACGCCCAACCATGTTATATCTTTTCTTAACATTTGGAATATGGGGCTTGTGTAAAAGGTTACAAACCTATTCCAAATCAGACAAGTGCTACTTTGTAGGTTATACCAAAATGTTGGGTATTCCTCCCTCACTATACCGAGGCAAATAGTTTTGCCGCGAAACGGTGTGCTTTTAAAGAGAATGGTTCTTTCTAAAAGGTGAGTGGGAGAATAGTGCAACTCGACGAGATAAACAGTATCTTCATCAGATCAAAGGAAAGAGACCTTGGAAGAAATTCCAGAGTTTCCTACTGCGACTAATACAGAAGTCTCTACAATAAAATGTATGAACTTCGGTCGAACTTGCAGCTGAACCACGTAGGCAAGGCTCGTGCAAACCTCTCAGATGTGCAAACGAGATATTGTTGTTAGACAACATTATACCTACGATACACAAGGAAGCGTTGATGGGCCCTGACTCCGGAATTGGCTAAATGCCAATACAACCCGAGTTAGTTTCCATATAAGTGATTCAAGATTAAAACCTTGATACACCTTTCGGAAGACTTAGAGTCTAACGAATGTTTATGGAACCTAAAACTGATACGGATAAAATGTTTTATCCATAAAGCTCGACTTGTTGAAATAATAGATGAGGTTGTTTTCATCGTAGCGATGCTTAAAGTCGGTTCGGGTTGAACTAGCAATTAATACATATTTCAATCATGAGATATGAAACATGGATGATAAAAGGATTTCCATCTAATGGAAATGAAAGCTAGGACTTGTATATGATACAGTCCAAAGTAATTTGTCGATCCAGAGGATACTAGTAGGTATGCAAACTTCAGAGTTCCAGCAATGGACAGAAGAGAGCAAAATGGAGTTGGAATCTTCGTGTTTTGATGAAATGGTCAAAGGGGTTTTGACTTCATCAATGGGTAACGAAGATGCTTTTAATTCAAGAAAGTAAGTGGGAGCGTAATAATATTTCTAAAACTCTTATGTGCTTGGCACATTGGTAATTGGAAATAAATTTCTTGACACAAATTAGGACTTCATTTGAAAATAGTTTTTCGATGAAGTGCTTAGGCTAAATAGCCTCAATATTAGGCATGATGATCTATGGAGATAGATTTACCTAATGGGGCTAAGCAATGAATACATATTGACAAGATGCTAAAACCTTTTAGCATTTAAAACGCCAAGGAGTGATTCTTGCCAAAGTCACATGGAAAGAGTTTTTGCAAGACTCGGTGTCCCAAAACACTGATGAGTAAAATACATGATGCAGATTCCACACACTTTTGTGTTTGGATTAATCATGTATTCCATGGTATGTAAAACAACCAGATATGTCCGATACTCCCAAGGTGTTGCGAGTATGGATACCAAAGTGATCAAATTACTGATCATGGGACAACAGTGAAAGATGTCACAGAGTACTAGAGTAAGTACCGATGACATGGTTTTCTCGCAAGCAGAGATCATGAAGAGTTCGTTGTAAAATGTTACATCGATACAGTCTTCATCTTTTCTCCATGCGATTTTCGATTTAAATTAAGGGTTTTGTGTAATACACAATGTGGTGGCACAGTTAGTTGGAATTTGTTCAAGCTAGTTACTGTGGCGAATTCTATAATAAGGGCTAAGTATGTTGACGCTTTAGAAGCGACAAAGAAGATGTTGAATCATATAGTTCATTCATGAACTTAGTATAGTTCCAAGATGGCTTTTGACAATGGGACACTACTGCAGGTAGTTGCTCCATAACTCAGTCTGAGGAATCCAGGTTCGACCTGTGATTCACATACATTCAAAGCCAAGTCCACACAAAATATGAATTTTGTGAAAACGCGAGGACATGCAAAGATACACACGGAACTGAAGTCGTCAGATCCGTTGGACATCAGGCTATACCACAAGCGAAGCATATTTACACCGGTGTGCCACAGGTGTGAAGTGCATTAGCATAAGCTAGATTATTGTCTCTAGTGCAAGTGGGAGTCTGTAGGAGATATGCCCTAGAGGCAATAATAAATGTTATTGATTATCTCCTTGTTCATAATTATGTTTATGTTCCATGCTATAACTGCTGTGGTTCCCGAGCCCGTATATCCATAAAGGCTCTGGGGAGAACCCATATGCACGTGTGGAATAATAAACGGTAAAATGTATTCCTAGTCGTGCCTCTAAGACTAGCTCAAGTGTTGCATGATGATTATGTTTTCCCAATCATGGGCATGTCTATGCCAAGCAACTTTGAGGGCACAATGTCAGGAAGGACATTTGTGTTGAATCGACCCGAATTGATGTTATGCTATGAGATTCATTCGTCACAAGTTTATTGGTACATAACACAGAGATGGTTAACGTTTGCATGATTCCTTAGACCATGAGAGTATCGAGTTTCTTCATGCTTGCTTCATGAACTTTGGGGTTTGTTAAACGTCATCCGTAAATGGGTGGCTATTACGGCGGCTTACGGGTTCATGGAAAAGTGTGTCAAGTAACTTGATAGCTCAAGATTGGGATTTGCTCCTCCGACGATGGAGAGATATCTCTGGGCCCTCTCGGTGTTACGGTATCCATCATCGTCTGGCCAGACACTTTGTGATTTGATCACGGGGATGCCGGAATACGATAACGAGAAAAGAGAACAATACCGGTAACGAGGTAACTAGCATAGTGGACAAGTTGTTGATCCACGGGAATGCCAACATGTCTCACCTCGGGTATTTGTAACATATCGCGAAGCAACAGGAATAGCACACGGCAACTGGAGGTTCACTCGAATATTTATTCGTGTGGGTATAGGGGTCAATATGGGTGTCCACGGCTCCGATGTTGATCATTGATCGGAAGGGGTTCCGGGTCATGTCTATACTTCACCGAACCTATAGGGCACACGCTTAAGGGTCATCTATCTGCTGAATACTAGACAGGGAGCCTGAGAGAAAATCACCGAAAAAGTTTCGGACACCGAAAAGTTTGGGACAGCGGAATCGTACCGCAGAGAGAGGTCATCGGATAAGCTTCGATGATACTGAAAAGTTGTTTCGGGATACACCATTAAGTCAAATTGGTTTCGGCACATGCCTGATAATTCTTGGAGGATGCCAGAATCATTCTGGAAGCTTTTTGGAATTTTCTGAGATAAAAACCGGAAATGTTCCGGAGCTGCCGGAGCCACTTCAGATGCGTTTCGCAGATGAAAATCACTAAAACCGGAATTGTTTCGGAACGCGTTGAAAATCATTTTAGTGGGTACTGGAAATGTTCTTAGCCCACATAAATATTTTCAGTTCGATCAGACGCTGAAAAATGTCGTCGTGAATAGTGAAAATCAGCTTTATGGTTACTTTATGGAAAGCCACCTTTTGGGGCTTTGCTCCAAAAGATCTTGGGGATGACATGGATGGATAGGAGCCATTTTTTGGGCCCCTCATGGGGGTGTGGCCGGCCACATAGGGTATCCCCCCTTGGGGACCCTCTTGTTCCTTGGTTTCACTCCTAGGTCCTTGTGGAAGGACTTCATTCATGTGCATTTTGGGTTTTTTGTGAAACTACCCTACCCCCTTGGGATTTCCTATAAATAGAGGTGGAGGGGCAGCCCTCCACACTCATCCCTTGCTCTCATACACATGCCATGCATTATCTGGCTTCTTCTCTCCCTCCCACGAAAAGAGTTTCGTAGAGCCGTAAGGCTGTCTGGGTTCCGGCAGGAACTAGTTCTGGACGGCGAAGCCCTGCCAGATAGATGACACCGTATGTGTGCAACTCTGTAGAGAGATCGTAGTTTTGGTCTTAGTTCGTGAGTGCCTCCCGAAGGGCTGTCCGTGTGACCGTTCGAGTTTCGAAGGTCCTCCCGAAGGGCTGTCCGAGTGACCGTTCGAGTTTCGGAGGTCCTCCCGAAGGGCTGTCCGCGACACCGTCCGGGGGGCTGTTCGACCGCCTCCCGGAGGGCTGTCTGAGGAGCAGACGAGGGTATACATCCTCGCGGTTGGGAGGTTGTAAATCCTAGCTGCGGGGATCTGCACCGCCGATCGTCATCGACTCTACTTCCCGCTGCGCTACGAGTCGGTAACGAAAAAGATCAAACCATGTATGCAGTCTCCATAGTGGTCCTGGGCTGGTGCGTAGGTCGGAAATTTTTTGTTTTCTGTCACGTTCCCCTACAGGGCGAGCCCCCCTGCCTCGTGCTCTCCTCGTTGATCCCCTGACGTGCACTCCAAGTCTCCCGTATTGCTTTCTTTCCAAAAATAACTTTTCCGAAGGTTTCATTTCGCTTGGACTCCGTTTGATATTCCTTTTCTTCGAAACACTGAAACAAGGGAAAAAACAGGAACTGGCGCTGGGCTCTGGGTCAATAGGTTAGTCCAAAAAATAATATAAAAGTGTTTAATAAGGCCCATAAACATTGAAAACAGATAATATAATAGCATGGAACAATCAAAAATTATAGATACGTTGTAGACGTATCAGGAAGCGACCCCCTTTAGTACCGGGTGGTGGCTCCAACCTGTACTAAAGACCCCCCTTTAGTACCGGCTGGAGCTACCACCCGGTACTAAAGGGGGGTGTGCTGCAAGGCGAGGGGCGCAAAGTTTAGTCCCACCTCGCCTAGCGAAGGGAAGCCGCACTGGTTTATAAACCCAGCCGCGGCTGCTCCTTCGAGCTCCTCTGCAAAGAGGACTTCTGGGCCTACCTATTCTGTTCTGCCCTGTGGGCCTACTGGGCCTTGTGGGCTGCATCCTGGCCCAACAACAGGTTGGGTTTCTAGTCGTATGCAGGCCGCTCTGGCCCAGGCGGGCTTTTTTTAAAAAAAAATTGCTTTATTTATTCTTCTTCCACATGGGTGCGCGTCCGTCAGCGTCATTCGGAACAGGTTGTCTGCCAGGACCCTTTCCAAAGACTACCTTCAAATCCTTGACCATATCATGTACATCAGCACCTGTACGGTGGCGAGGCTTCGACCGGTGATCCGCCTCACCTTTGAAATGCTTGCCTTTCTTTCTGACGGGATGCCTGCTCGGAAGAAATCGACGATGTCCCAGGTACACATTCTTCCTACAATAGTTCAAATATATACTGTCGGTATCATCCAAACAGTGCGTGCATGCGCGGTATCCCTTGTTTGTCTATCCTGAAAGGTTACTGAGAGCAGGCCAATCATTGATGGTCACGAACAGCAACGCCTTTAGGTCAAATTCTTCCTGTTCGTGCTCATCCCACGCACGTACACCTGTTCCATTCCACAGCTGTAAGAGTTCTTCAACTAATGGCCTTAGGTACACATCAATGTCATTGCCGGGTTGCTTAGAGCCTTGGATAAGCACTAGCATCATAATGAACTTTCGCTTCATGCACAACCAAGCAGGAAGGTTATACAAACATAGAGTCACAGGCCAGGTGCTATGGTTGCTGCTCTGCTCCCCAAAAGGATTAATGCCATCTGCGCTTAGACCAAGCCATACGTTCCTTGTGTCACCTGCAAACTCCTCCCAGTACTTTCTCTCGATTTTTCTCCACTGCGACCCATCAGCGGGTACTCTCAACTTTCCGTCTTTCTTACGGTCTTCTCTGTGCCATCGCTCGCCTTGGCATGCTCTTTGTTTTGGAGCAAACGTTTCAACCATGGTATTATAGGAGCATACCACATCACCTTGGCTGGAATCTTCTTCCTGGGGTGCTTGCCCTCGACATCACCAGGGTCATCGCGGTTGATCTTATAGCGCAATGCATCGCATACCGGGCAAGCGTTCAAATCCTCGTACTCACCGCAGTAGAGGATGCAGTCATTAGGGCATACATGTATCTTCTGCACCTCTAACCCTAGTGGGCAGACAGCCTTCTTTGCTTCGTAGGTACTCCCGGGCAATTCGTTGTCCTTTGGAAGCATATTCTTTATCATTACCAGCAACTTTCCAAATCCCTTGTCAGATACACCATTCTCTGCCTTCCATTGCAGCAATTCCAGTGTGGTGACCAACTTTTTCTTGTCAGCTTTGCAATTTGGGTACAACAATTTCTTGTGATCCTCTAACATGCGCTGCAACTTCTTCTTCTCCAAATCATTTGCGCAGTTTATCTTTGCATCGGCAATGGCCCGACCTAGATCATCAGCGGGCTCATCTAATGCCTCTTCTTCAGCTTCTTCCCGCATTACCGGCTCAGCTTCTTCCCCCATTGTTGTATCATCGTATTCAGGGAACCCATGGCCAGGATAGATGTCGTCGTCCTTTTCTTCTTCATTGTCTTCCATCTTAACCCCTCTTTCTCCGTGCTTGGTCCAAACATTATAGTGGGGCATGAAACCGGACTCAAACAGGTGGACGTGAATGGTTCTTGACTTAGAGTAATTGTGATCATTCTTGCATCCAGCACATGGACAAGGCATAAAACCATCCGCCCGCTTGTTTGCCTGAGCCACAAGTAGAAAAGTTTGCATGCCATTAATGAAGTCGAGAGATTGTCGGCTCATCTTCATTACACAACACCGAAAAGACCAAATTAATACAAGTTCATACATAAAGTTCATACAACACTTAAATGCAACAAACAAATAACTCTCTAGCTAAAGCATTTAAATGCAACAACAAATGCGATCAAGATCGCAACTAAGGTAACAATTGATCCAACAGCATAATGATACCAAGCCTCACTATCAATGGCATATTTTCTAATCTTTCTAATCTTCAAGCGCATTTTCTCCATCTTGATCTTGTGATCATCGACGACATCGGCAACATGCAACTCCAATTCCATCTTCTCCCCCACAATTCTTTTCAATTTTTCTTTCAAATACTCGTTTTCACATTCAACTAAATTTAACCTCTCGACAATAGGGTCGGTTGGAATTTCCGGTTCACATACCTCCTAGATAAAAATATCTATGTCAACTTGATGGGCATAATTTGTCATAAACACGAAATGCAACAAATAGTTTTAAAAGAGAATATACCACATCCGAATCATAACATGAACGAGGGCCGACGGGGACAGATATCAAAACCATGACACTATGTATAACAAACAACGTACGGGTAAGATAATTATACGAGTAACTATATATCCAAATCACACAAACATGATTTTTTTTATATAAAAATATAAGAACAATAGGCTCACCACAAGGTGGTGCCGGCAACGGGACGGTGCGGGCGATCGACGGTGGTTACGACGGAGATTTAGAAGGTACTAAGTAACCACACCTACATATGCAAACTAAGTGTTATTTTGACCTCAAATTGCATATAAATCAAATACTACCACATATAATTCCTCCCAAATTACTAAAACCCACAATTAATCACTATATAAACCAAGGCAAGAGCTAATCTAGCAATGAGAGATGAAAGGAAAAAGTTGCTAACCTTTGTGATCATTTGAATGGATGGGGGCTGCAAATCTTGACAAATTTTGGGCAAAATTTGGGATGAGCTCGAGAGGAAGAAGGGAAGAACAGAGGAGAGGGAGCGGGGAAAGGGGGAAGAACAAAATGCAGGTGGACGAAGGGTTTATATAGGACGACCTTTAGTACCGATTCGTGCCTCGAACCGGTACTAAAGGTGCTGGAGGGGCCCCAGTCTGACAACATCCTGCCACCACTCTCTTTATTACCGGCTCGTGGCACAAACCAGCGCTAAAAGTTCGGCACGAACCGGTACTAATAAGGGATGCCCGCCTAGCCGTTGGAACCGGCACTAATGGTCACATTAGTGCCGGCTCAAATTCAAACCGGAACTAATGAGCTAAACATTTGACCCTTTTTCTATTAGTGTATATTGTGGTACGGATAAAATAGTGACCACACTTAATTCAATCCATGAGCGCGCGCGTGGGCTCTTTATTTACACATTTTCTTGAAAGAAGAGTTGGCGTGAATATGTTTTTATTAAAGAAGATGGTGAGGCACAACGCTACTACGCAGAGACGGTGGGCAATGCGGCTAATTGCCGGGTGGCAGCTAGGCTTCACCAGAAACGATGAGGAAATGGGGACTCTTCGGGAAGAAGTGACTACGATACTCTCATGGTAGAATGAGCAAGTTCAAATGTTAACACTCCATGTTATTACAATTGATTACAAACGATATTAACGCAATTCATAAGAAACAAGGTTGGGTCGATTCAATATGATCGTTCTTCCAATTTTATAATCTCAATGTTGTTTTAGGATCATCGTTACACTTAACGATATTCTAAGATCCGGAAAACGTGATGATGAAAAACACTTCAGCTAGTCCTAGATGCGAGACTAGGAACCTGTTATATTCTGTTTATCATTCCACACGTGCATATGAGTTTTTCACTGAATCGCATATTCCAGGATCAAAGCAGTTATAACATAGAATATAAACTCTATAATTATGAATATGAAAATATAATAATACATATATTATTGCCTCTAGGGCATATTTCCAACAGTGCAACGCCATGATCGCCACCAGGTGATACTCTTATGGTTGGCTTGAGTACAGTAAATGCCTAGATGATTGGACGGAGGAAATAGGAAGTGGTGAAGGCATGAATCAAGAGATGGGTTTGAGTATGCCGGGTGATACTTGTTGGGGATCTCACCACAAAACTATTACGCATATTCTTCGTGTGTATCCTTCACTTCGGCAAGTTCTTGCTGAAACTATGTTGACATTTTTTATCCATTTGAATTTGTTTTCATGGCACACTTGATGCACACCATATTTGCGTACACCAATGGGTTAAGTCGTGCTTTGCAAAAGAAAGATGAAGACATTGTTTGAACTCTATCATTTGACGATGATTCAATTACAGTTAATGAGAGATGATGGTGGATGGGAAACTTTTCTTGAAGAGGTCACTTCTATTTGTGTCCACCAGAAGGTCAACGTTCCTCAAATGGATGGTCTGTAAAAGCCGCCCAAAATACCCTCAAGATTCTACAAAAACCTCACGCACCTCCATCGCTACCATATTGAGATGTTTTTGGATCTTATTGATAGGAAACTTCGCGAGCTTGGAGATATGTTTGATGAGGTAACACTGAATTACTTGATTGCATGGAATCATTCAGTCCGGCTAATTGTTTTGCTGCTTATCATAAGGGGGACTTGGTTAAGCTTGCACATCTTTATCCTATGGATTTCATGGAGGAAGATTTGATGCATATTTCTTATCAACTTATACAATTCATTATTAACTTATAAATGAGAGGTTTGGAAAGGTCAAAAATATAATCGGTCTTTCTATTATGCTTGAGAGAAACAAAAGTGCCACTTATAACCTTTTTTAAAAGCTTCCCAAATTGGTGCTAATCCTACCTATGGTAACATTTAGTTTTGAGAGAGTATTATCTTCAATCACTTTTGTGAGAAACAAGTTACCGAACAAAATGGGGAATCAACTCTTGAATGATTGCTTGGTTACATTTCTGAGAGGGAATTCTTTTTTCAAGTGAAGATGATGTTGTCATATCCCGCTTTCAAGCCATGACAGAGTGTATGGTCATGTTATAAGTTGCTTCTCTATTTTGTAGTTTCCTTCATCTTTTCAGATATTGTTGCTATTATGAACAATTTGTATTGTCGTGAACCAATTGGCTTTGTTACGGTGAATATTCTTTTTAAACATCCAAACTTGAATTCCTGGATCTACCACTCATGTGGCCTTTGTTTGAGCTTCCGCTACATATTATGGGATTCTACTCCTTTGAAAATGAGAATTAGAAACAAACAGTCGGCTACCCACCTTAGATCCTTAGGAATCAATTCTAAGGATTTTGAAAACTACACTGCAAGGCGGCACGAGCCGGAAAAATGCAGTTTCGGTGATTCCCGAGATTCCACTAATCCAACTTCCAGTCTACCCAGCTTCGTCCGCGTTATTACAAACTAAATTCCACCATCCCAATAGATACACCAAGCAGTTCTCCTCCCCTCTTTTATTCTACACCCGAGCGAACAGAGGGAGGTACACAGAACGTCACCCGCCCAGACTTTCAGCGGCTAAACCAGCGTCGCCCCTATTGCCTCCTGGGCAGGCAGATCGGGTCGCGTCAGGTCACCTCCGCCCATGCCGAACTCCGTCCGCCCATCCCCAACCTCTGTTGCATGCACCCACAATCTCCGCCCAGGCAGCCGGATCTAAGTGCTTCCACCCCTCCTTGACCTCCGGCCATCACCGTCCATCTTTTCGCTACCTCTAGGCCCAGTCTCAACCGATGGATGTCTTCGAAGAGATTCAGGATTTGGCCATTATCATATGAAGTTCTATCAGTTAATTTATTCATTTTCAAACTCAACATTTATAGACATAATAGACATTTCACAACATTTACGGTTCCTACATATGTTCAATAATAGAGTACACAAACAACAACCTTCTGATTTTTCTGAATCCACGGTTGTAGCTGATGAATCCACAGGTGAAGCGATTCTTAGGAATCAGTATAGCCTCTAGCAAGGAAGCACTATTGGGCCCGTGCGTGCATGCAGCGGCAACCACGTACTGAATCATACATTTTAGCGTTAGGTAGGGCATCTCAAACGCCAACCTATAAACCTCCCGCATGCGTCTTTACCGCGTTGTCCGGACAGCTGAAGCCATCCAACAAGGGCCTATGTCGATCCGCAGCGCGGTCCGAACGTGATTTCTCCCCCAAACCGGAGTCAAACGTGGGGGTTTTGCGGGAGTCCGGACCGATCCAACGCCCGCTTTTCGACAGCCATGGCCCACCAAAACCCCTCATCCCTCGCCCGCACACGTTCCGGCCCGGCGCCAGCTGCCCGCGTTCATGCCATTGTAGAGCGCGCCGCTCAACATTGAAGGCGGCTCAGGGCGGACATGACCTCTTACTGCCTCCACCATTGAAGCAGCACACTGATGACCCACAAGTATAGGGGATCAATTGTAGCTATTTTCGGTAAGTAAGAGTGTCGAACCCAACGAGAAGCAGAAGGAGATGACAAGTGGTATTCATTAAGGTAATGTCTAAAAGTGCTGAAATTGTAAGTAGCAGAGTAGTCTGATAGCAAGATAATTTGTAACGAGCAAGTAAGGATAGTAGTAACAAAAGTGCAGCAAGATAGCCCAATCCTTTTGAGGCAAAGGATAGGCCAAAACGGTCTTTTATGATAGCCAAAGTGTTCTTGATGGTACACGGGATTTTCATCTAGTCACTTTCATCATGTTGGATCGATTTGCGTTCGCTACTTTGATAATTTGATATGTGGGTGGACCTATGCTTAGGTGCCGTTCTTACTTGAACAACCCTCCTACTTATGATTAACCCTCCCGCAAGCATCCGCAACTATGAGAAAAGTATTAAGAATTAATTCTAACCATAGCATTAAACTTTTGGATCCAATCGGTCCCTTACGGAATAGCGCATCAACTGGGGTTTAAGCATCTGTGACTCTCGCAACCCATCATCTAATTGCTACTCCACAATGCATTCCCTTAGGCCTAAATATGGTGAAGTGTCATGTAGTCGACGTTCACATGACACCACTAAGGGAATCACAACATACATACTATCAAAATATCAAACACATATCAAGTTCACATGATTACTTGCAACATGATTTCTCCCGTGACCTCAAGAACAAAAGTAACTACTCACAAATGATAATCATGCTCATGATTAGAGGAGTATTAAATAGCATATTGGATCTGAACATATAATCTTCCACCGAATAAACCATATAGTAATCAACTACAAGATGTAATCAACACTACTAGTCACCCACAAGCACCAATCTATAGTTCCGGTAACAAGATTGAACACAAGAGATGAAGTAGGGTTTGAGATGAGATGGTGCTGTTGAAGATGTTGATGGAGATTACCCTCCCCAAGATGGGAGAGTTGTTGGTGATGATGATGACGATGATTTCCCCCTCCGAGAGGGAAGTTCCCCCGGCGGAATCGCTCCACCGGAGGACAAAAGTGCTCCTGCCCAAGTTCCGCCTCGAGACGGCGGCGCTCCATCCCGAAAGTCCTGCCCTTATTTTTTTCTAGGTCAACATGACCTATATACCAGAAGATGGGCACCGGAGGTGCGCCTGGGTGAGCACAACCCACCAGGGCGCGCCTGGGTTGCCTGGGGCGCCCAGGTGGGTTGTGCCCACCTGATGGGCCCCCTCTGGTAGTTATTTGCTCCAATAATTCTCAAATATTCCATAAAAAATCCTCGTGAAGTTTCAGCTCATTTGGAGTTGTGCAGAATAGGTAGCCTGACGTAGCTTTTTCAGGTCCAGATTTCCAGCTGCCGGAATTCTCCCTCTTTGTGTATACCTTGCATATTATGAGAGAAAAGGCATTATAATTACTCCAGAAAGCATTGTTATGGATAAAAACATCATAAATAACAGTAAGAAAACATGATGCAAAATGGACGTATCAACTCCCCCAAGCTTAGACCTCGCTTGTCCTCAAGCAAAAACCGAAATCGAAAAACATGTCCACATGCTTTGAGAGAGAGAGGTGTCGATAAAAACAAAATACGGACATAGAAGCATCATGTTTTCATTGTTATAACAACAATAAAATTAAACATAAGACTTTTGCCATAGAACTTTTATCATAGACTTCTCATGAATAAGTGACAATTCATCACACTATTGAAGTATAAAGAAAAAACTCTATTAAAAACCAACACACTATGTTCTCAGTCAACTTTGCAACTACAATTCATCATCTTTTCAGGAAGAGTCACGTATAGGAGCATTTAGGCAAGCCCACATACTCAACCATCATATAGTATTCTATGATTGCTAACACTCACCGCGTACACATGAGCTACACGTTTCAACCGGACACATAGAAAGATAGGGGCTTATAGTATCGCCTCCGAACGTATTCACCTCAAGGGTGATGTCAACAATAATAACTCATGCTATCTATATTCAACGGGACCTATGTGCCTAGTTCTTTCCTCAGCACACGATGCTTGCCAAAGGAGAAAAATAAAAAGGAATAGAAGGAAAATTTTGACTCTTTGCATAAAAGTAAATACATAAAAGTAAAAGATAGGCCCTTCGCAGAGGGAAGCAGAGGTTGCCATGCGCTTATTTGTTTGTATGCACAATCCCTTAGTGCAAAAGAACGTCATGTTACATTGCCCCTTGTGATAGCGACCTTTATTATGCAGTCTGTCACTTTTATTCTTCACCATCACAAGTTCGTGCAATGCTCAATTTTCCCTTACACTAAATGATATCACACATTTAGAAGCAATTTTTATTGCCCTTTTGCACCGATGACAACTTACTTGAGGGATCTTGCTCAATCCCTAGGTAGGTATGGTGGACACTTGAAAATAAGATTTGGGTTTATGTCACATCCCTAGTTCTGGTCTGACCTAGGCGAGCTTCCTTGTGAGCATCATGTTTAAATTCAAATGAAATTTGAATTGAGGAATTATCAAAGCCTCAGAAACCTTCTAAAAATAATCAACATTTAAAACTTATCAAATGAGTCCAAGAAAATGTTCCTATTATTCTGTGAAAATATTGGTAAGAGGTAAAATCCAAACCAATATTTTTGGAATCACAGAAATATTTATTTTGGGCCTTTTGAATTAAATCAATGACATATTTGAGTTGAATTTATTTCTCTTATATAAGAAATAAAGTTCAAATATTTTTGTAAGTTGATTGTGACCTTGGACTAGTTTCTGAGCTCACATAACAATTTACAGAAAGTTCAAAAAATGATTTGATGTTTTAAAATCAAATCAAAACAAAATGCAAAGAAATAGAAAACTAAAACAAATAAAAGAGACAGAGAGAAGGACTACCTGGCCACCTACCTGTAGCTGGCCCAGCCCACCTGGCGCCTCCTGATGTCTTCCTCCTGCCAGTAGGAGCAGCTGCGTGCTCGCACGCGCGCGGCCGAGGAGGCCAGCTCCTCCTTGCCTACCTGCCCCCTCCCCGACGCGTCTAGACGACGCCACGCGCCACCCCGGTCCCTCTCGCCTCTTCCCCGTGTCATCCCCGCCTCTGCCGCTCTCTCTCCCGAAACCGAACGTAGCCATCGCCGCCGACGAGCTCCACCACGGCCACAGCTATCTCCGAGCCTCTCCGACGCGCCCCCGAGCTCCGCCGTGACGTCCCCGTCCTCTTCGCCGAGCCACATGACGCCGGAGCGCCCCGCAGCGCCGCTATCGCTGTTGTCTTCTTCCTCTGCTCCGAGCGCCGCCCCGTTCGATTCGTCACCGTCCGGGCTTCCCCGACCTCTCCGACGACGCCATAGAGTTCACTGTGAGCTCCTGTTGCTTCCCCCTCGCTCTCCCCCTCCGTTCCCGTCCCCTAGCCCCGTCTTCCGACCGAGCCCGAGAGCTCACCGCCGCCGGCCATGGCACCGCCGTAGCTAGAGCGCATCCACGACGCATTCGAGCCCACCCCCGTGCTCAGCGAGTCCGCAGGACTCCGTAGCAACCCGCAGCTCGTCCTCCCGTGCACCAAAATGTTGTGTCCGAGCGTGCCCGTACTCCGGCCGTCGTGGAAGTGCTCGCCGCCTTCACCTCCGGCCATCCCAGCTGCTGCTGCTACCACCACTAGATGCGCAGGAGCGCCAGCAATCCGTAGGAGCAAACCCCGCCTCAAACCGTGGGCTGTAGCGAGATCCCGACGATCTCCGCCGCGCGAAATGGTCGTCGCCGGCGAAACTCCGGCGACTGATGACATGGCTCGTCATTAGCCACTAATGACCCAGCTAAACCACCCCTAGAGCCACTGCCATGTGGGCCCCGGTGCCTAAACTAATTAGTTTTATTTCTCTACTAGATTAGCACTAACCACAGAGGGCCCGCCTGTCAACGTTGACTTGGGCACGTCAGCTTTGACCGGGTCCCACATGTCAGCCTCTGTAGCTGACTCTGTGTCACTGACCAGTAGGTCCCACTGGTAAGGTTTGACCTTGACCAGCCGCTGTTGACTTGCTGACGTCATCCTGACGCAATGCTGACGCATTAATTTAATTACTGGAATTATGTTTATACAGGAAATTTCAGAAAATACCACAAACTTCAAAAAATCATAGAAAATAATCTATAGCTCAGAATGAAAAGATTTATATATGAGAAATGATCAGAAAAATTCAATCTATCCATCTGTACTGGTTTCATGCATGATAAAGCAACTTAAACCTTCTGTTTATATCAAAACATGTTAATGCACTTTATAAACCCTTAACTTGAGTTTGCATTTGAATCCTTGATTCAAATGAGCTCCATTGAACTTGTTGCTGTTTGCATTAGCACAAACAACATCACATATACATGCCATGTTCATGCATCGTATTGTGCATTGCATTGATTGTGTTTATTCTCTGTTTGCCGGTGTTGTTCCCCCTCGGTAGACGTCGTTCCGACGCTGTGATCGTTGACACTAATGAAGAACCAATGCTATCTTCAGAAGTGCCAGGCAAGCAGAACCCCCTTGTTCATTCCGATACAAACCCACTCTCTCGCTCTGCTCTATTTTACTGCATTAGGACAACAACGATGCAACAGTTTCATGTTGCGGTAGTTGAACCCCTTATCCTCTGCATGACCTGTCATTGCCACAGTAAATAGATGAAACCCACTAGCATGAGTAGGAGTTGTTTGAGCCCTGATGTGCCTACTCATTCCTGCTTGTTTGTCATGCCTGCTATGCTTAGAGTTGTGTCAGGTCTGATTCATCGGGGATGAATTGGAATGGTGATGAACATGTCCTACTGTGTGTGAGCCAAGTGTGTGAACACGATTTGGTAAAGGTAGCGGTGAGAGGCCATGTAGGAGTACATGGTGGGTTGTCTCATTGAAGACGTCCTCAGGAACTGAGTTCTGTGTTTGTGATCCATGATACAGTTACTACCATGCATTGGGCCCGAAACCAATGGACCCTCGCGGCTTCTTAATCACCCTTGTCCTCTGTCCAGGAGTTGCAAGTAGTTTCTGGTGTTTGTAGTATGCTGGAGGCCGTGGGCAGCGCTGACCCGAGGGGTGGGCTGTGATGCGGTAGGCACGTGGCACGGTGTACCGGGCGCCCGTTTGGTGCCTCGGGAACCCTGCACACATCGTTCGGGGCCGTATGTGGAAACCTCGGCCAGACTCCCTGCGGATGGAACCTGAATAAGTGATAAACCTGGACTAGAGACTTGAGTGTTTAGGTAGGCTGTGGCCGACACCCACGTTGGGCTTCCGCTTGAAGGTTGCCGAGTACATGTCGTGTAAACGGCGGTAAGTGGTGAGAGTGTGTGTGACGAAGTACACCCCTGTAGGTTTAATATGATCTATTCGAATAGCCGTGTCCGCGGTAAAGGACTTCTGGGTTGCCTATAACAGTTCATAGACAAGTGAAAGTGGATACTCTAAAATGCGCAAGATAAGCATGAGTGCTATCGATGGCGTTCTCGTAGGGAGACGAGAGCGGATCCTTAGTGGTGTATTGATATGGTGAATATGTGGACTTGTGTGCGCTACCTCAAAAGAGTTACTTGCAGTCGTAGTTTAGGACAGCCACCGAGTCAGAGCTGGCTTGCTGCAGTTAAACTCCACCACCCCCTTTGTTGATACCGATGCATATGTAGATAGTTTTGATGTAAGTCTTGCTGGGTACATTTGTACTCACGTTTGCTTATTTTATGTTTTGCAGAGAGACGTCAGTCTCGCTAGTAGTTCCGTGTGGACTTCGACATTTAGCTTGATACCTCAGCTACGATCTTGTGCCCTCAACAGGATCTGGTAGATAGTCAGGCTTCTCAGCCTTTTTCATTTGTAGATGTCTGTACTCAGACATGTTAAGCTTCCGCATGTGTTTGACTTGTATGCTCTGAATGTTGGGTCATAAGACCCATGTTTGTAATATCTCGCTCCTCGGAGCCTAATGAACAAGTACTTGAGTCGTAGAGTTATGTTGTGATGCCATGTTGTATTTACACATATCGAGCATATTGCGTGTATGATTGAAATGTTTGGTATGTGTGGGATCCGACAACCTAGTTGTTTATCCTTGGTAGCCTCTCTTATGGGGAAATGTAGTCTTGTGCTTCCATGAGCCATAGTAGTCCGCTACAGCCCGGTTCACCGGAGTCCTGCTAGCCCAGCACTACTGCTCCGGACACCTGACTGGCCGGCATGTGATTCACTTCGTTCCTGTGTCTGTCCCTTCGGGGAAATGTCACGCGGTGACATCCGGAGTCCTGCCTAGCCTGCTACAGCCCGGGTTCCCGGAGTCCTGTTAGCCCAGTGCTACAGCCCGGATTCGCACGCTGCTGACAGACATGCTCGATGTTGATTCACGTATGCCTGTCCCCGTAAGTTAGTGCCACTTTGGGTTCACGACTAGTCATGTCGGCCCGGGTTCTCTGTCATATGGATGCTAGCGACATTATCATATACATGAGCCAAAAGGCGCAAACGGTCCCGGGCCATGGTAAGGCGGCACCCGTGGGAATACCGTGTGTGAGGCCGCAAAGTGATATGAGGTGTTACAGGCTAGATCAGTGTGGCTTAGAATCGGGGTCCTGACAGCGTTGGTATCAGAGCCTGACTGCCTGTAGGTTTACCAAGCCAAACTGGTCGAAGTTGTGTCTAGAAATGCTTTAGTTATATAAGGGAATTGATTGTGGGAGGGAACGTAAGGCTCTTTTTACTCCTTTACCTTATGCCCTTCTGATCTGAGTCACCCTCTTCTCTTCTACGGGGATTAAGAACTAGGCTTCTCATCTTTCTATCAGGATCACGTGTTACTAATCCGTAGACTCATAGGATTGATGGATTTAAGCCTCAGTTCAGTCCCTACTACTTCCGTATGTTGACCATTGATCCCAGAAGTTTATATTGTGATGTTGAGTGGTTATGCCACCATTTTGTAGGATGTCTCAAATCCTTTGAGCATTTACAGCCGTTATGCTGTCCGAGTCATCCCAGGCTTCTAAATAATCTGATGCATTTGCAAATCCCTTCTTTCCGTTCTCGATGTTCCTTTAGGCCAGATTAACCACACTAATCGTTGAGTTGAGGTACTCTGTTGCCTTGACATATATGTTGGAGTTATTATTATGACCCTAGGTGTCTTAGAGGACCACTTAGTAATCTAGCAATGCTTGCATCCCCAGTGTGATGATTCTGGCCATTATTCTCGAAAGCATCCCGTGATGCCATTTAGTTAGTAGGCATTCTATTTCTGGGTTCTTGAGCCCAAGATTCACTCCACTTACCTCCTGTTGATAGTGTTTGCTCGTTCCTTTAGGATATTAGTAACCTTGCGACAGTCCTCGAGGTCCGTGGTATTTCCTTCTTCCAAATACCATGAACCATTATGGCAGAGGTTCTTTTAACCAAAAGATCACAACTAGGGCGCTCTTGAGGAGTACTCCATTCATATTGTGACTCTGCCAGTCCTTCGTCCTCTGCATGGGTTATCCGGAAGAAATATGTTGAATTTGTTCGACATACTAATCCATGCATCCACAACTCAGAAAAACATATGTTCCTTTGGGTTGTCCCTCTTTAGTTATTTTCTAGCCCTCGTCTATCAATTGATAGTCAGGAGTAATTGCGCATTTGTGTTATCGATGCCTATTATTCTTGTGGTCTGTCAAGCCATTCTAATCCGGAATGACTAGGAGAAACAAACTCCAGTACCTCGTCCATTTCTTGGATTGGTCAAAGTAGTTGTATTCCGCAGATCAAAATGCCAATCCAGCTTTTGTTCTGTTCTACCTCGGAGTATTACCCCCTTTATGTCAGAATTGTCATGAGAATTGCACCATCTCTCACGAATTCTTGACGCAGTGATACTCCTCGTCATCATCATTCATTTCTCAGTCCCGTGTTATTGTAACCGGAACACCGACAAGTGAATCGTGATGCGTGAAATCAATACTCCTAGCAACTCCGTTGCTTGGTAGTTGAAGGACAATAATTTCATCCTTAGCGTGTTGGTTACTGAATCACATCCTAAGGTTGATCGTGCTACCCAGTCCTTATTTCCGGTGCAATTTTCGATCAATGAGTTAGGATAGTGTCAGTCCATGCTTATTCGGTCATATCGTCTTGCCCTGAAAGGCGAGATTGTTCTCGAGCCTAGTAACATATCGGTGGTTCGTGATTTCCTGAATATCTTCTCGGAAGTATCCCCAGGTTGCTCCCTGACCGTTATGTTGAGCTCGTGATCAAGTTGGTTTCTTATAAACCACCCCTTCTCCAAGAATCTGTGTTGGATACCCCTGAGCTAGTTGGTTGAGCTAAACAACAACTTGGAGAGTTGGAAGATAAAAGCTTTGTCTGACTTAGTTCATCATTAAGGGATATCTTGGTGTGTGTGTGTGTGTGTGTTAAAGAAAGATGATATCTTCATTGATTGACCCTCGTGATCAGTTGTTGGATCTATTATCTTACCAATCTTTGATTTGAGTATGGGCTATCGTCAAGTCAAATCAGAACCAACGATGCTCGTAATGTTGTCTTACTCGTGGTTGATCCCTCGAGCATACACCATTATATCTTTTAGGTCTAACCAATGCTATCACCGTGTTCACATGATGGTGGAAGTCCAGTGATATGGAAATTCCGATGAGTTGCTGTTGAGCCCATCAACAGCATCTTGTCTCCCCCATGATTCGTGTTAAACATTAAGCTAGTGTTGGAAACTTTGTAAACAATGCCTTCATGTTTCGTTCATGAAGCATATGTTTGGATGAAAGTAGCGACTTCCTCTAAGTTCACGTGCAATCGATGCAAGTTGCCGCCGTGAATTCGAGAAATCTTGTTTTTGCTTCCTCTGGAATCATCCCAAGCCATTCATGCATACGTGCGAAGTATCCTGTGGTTTGGAGACTTGCAACCTTCATTCCATATGTTCCCTAGCACCCTAAGCCACTGATTGACTTGTTCAAGGAAAAGAAGTCTAGCGCGCGTAAAGACTTCGAAATCCTTGATGATGGATCCTAACCTGAACTCGATAGTGTTTTATTATAAGACTACCATGTGGGCATGCTTGTCTAGGACAACGTGTTCACATGTTTGTAGCAGAGCCAGCTCATGTTTTGGAGCTTGCTATCTTAGTTCATTCCTCGAGAATCTCGCAACACCATCTCGTCGAATTGTGTTGCAAACTTTCTTTCAGACATGCTGAGTCTGAAGTATCCTATCACCAATCGGATCTGAATCTCAGGCAGATATGATGGTTGGAACATTCCCAACGGTTGCATTTTGTTCCCAGCTTGCACCCCATCGTGCCAATTTTCCATGGGCTGCCCTTCTCAGCAGTTGCTGTCCAGATCCATCCTCAAAGGTGGACTTAACATGAGTCCCATTCATTTCCGATTATAAGCAAAAATCATCCATTGCGTTGTCTTTAACAAGGTAGTCCGCATCATCCATTCTAGTATGAGTATGCCATTCCTTTGAACTCCGCCAAACGATCGATTGTGATTGCCTTAGGCTGGTATAGAGAGTTTCAATGATCTAGATATAAAATGTAATTATTTTTGCCACTTAAGGTAATAATTCTACGAGTCACCTTTCCCAGGTGCCCCATTATGGAATCATGGCAATTTTCCTCGCTGCTTTGAAACCCTCGTCAAATTGTTTCTTCCGCCCCTCCTGATGCATGTTTTGCCTCTCAGCTCTAGAGATGTTTCTATATCTCATTCCGTGAATTGATCTTGTGATCACTAAGACGATCCTAAGTTGCTCGAATCTCAGAAAGATCGATTCTTCTAAAATTCTCTCTTTCTATTCATTGTTATGTTGGATGTAGTTCTCAAAGCAAGACGTCGAGATCAAGGTGATGCAATGAATCAACATCTTCGAGAAGAGCAATTGGATCATGAAGATTGTGTTAGTTTGTGTCCCCTCTGCCTTCTTAACTCACGTCTTGAATCTCGGGACGAGATTCTTGTTTAGTGGGGGTGAGTTGTCAAATCCCTAGTTCTGGTCTGACCTAGGCTAGCTTCCTTGTGAGCATCATGTTTAAATTCAAATGAAATTTGAATTGAGGAATTCTCAAAGCCTCAGAAACCTTCTAAAAATAATCAACATTTAAAACTTATCAAATGAGTCCAAGAAAATGTTCCTATTATTCTGTGAAAATATTGGTAAGAGGTAAAATCCAAACCAATATTTTTGGAATCACAGAAATATTTATTTTGGGCCTTTTGAATTAAATCAATGACATATTTGAGTTGAATTTATTTCTGTTATATAAGAAATAAAGTTCAAATATTTTTGTAAGTTGCTTGTGACCTTGGACTAGTTTCTGAGCTCATATAACAATTACAGAAAGTTCAAAAATGATTTGATGTTTTAAAATCAAATCAAAACAAAATGCAAAGAAATAGAAAACTAAAACAAATAAAAGAGAGAGAGAGAGAGAGAAGGACTACCTGGCCACCTACCTGTAGCCGGCCCAGCTCGCTGGCCCAGCCCACCTGGCGCCTCCTGTCGTCTTCCTCCTGCCAGTAGGAGCAGCTGTGTGCTCGCACGCGCACGGCCGAGGAGGCCAACTCCTCCCTGCCTACCTGCCCCCTCCCCGACGCGTCTGGACGACGCCACGCGCCACCCCGGTCCCTCTCGCCTCTTCCCCGTGTCATCCCTGCCTCTGCCGCTCTCTCTCCCGAAACCGAACGTAGCCATCGCCGCCGACGAGCTCCACCACGGCCACAGCTATCTACGAGCCTCTCCGACGCGCCCCCGAGCTCCGCCGTGATGTCCCCGTCCTCTTCGCCGAGCCACATGACGCCGAAGCGCCCCGCAGCGCCGCTATCGCTGTTGTCTTCTTCATCTGCTCCGAGCGCCGCCCCGTTCGATTCGTCACCGTCCGGGCTTCCCCGACCTCTCCGACGACGCCATAGAGTTCACTGTGAGCTCCTGTTGCTTCCCCCTCACTCTCCCCCTCCGTTCTCGTCCCCTAGCCCCGTCTTCCGACCGAGCCCGAGAGCTCACCGCCGCCGGCCATGGCACCGCCGTAGCTAGAGCGCATCCACGATGCATTCGAGCCCACCCCCGTGCTTAGCGAGTCCGCAGGACTCCGTAGCAACCCGCGGCTCGTCCTCCCGTGCACCAAAACGCTGTGTCCGAGCGTGCCTGTACTCCGGCCGCCGCGGAAGTGCTCGCCGCCGTCACCTCTGGCCATCCCAGCTGCTGCTGCTACCACCACTAGATGCGCAGGAGCGCCAGCAATCCGTAGGAGCAAACCCCGCCTCAAACCGTGGGCTGTAGCGAGATCCCGACGATCTCCGCCGCGCGAAATGGTCGTCGTCGGCGAAACTCCGGCGACTGATGACGTGGCTCGTCATTAGCCACTAATGACCCAGCTAAACCACCCCTAGAGCCACTGCCATGTGGGCCCCGGTGCCTAAACTAATTAGTTTTATTTCTCTACTAGATTAGCACTAACCACAGAGGGCCCGCCTGTCAACGTTGACTTGGGCACGTCAGCTTTGACCGGGTCCCACATGTCAGCCTCTGTAGCTGACTCTGTGTCACTGACCAGTAGGTCCCACTGGTAAGGTTTGACCTGGACCAGCCGCTGTTGACTTGCTGACGTCATCCTGACGCAATGCTGACGCATTAATTTAATTACTGGAATTATGTTTATACAGGAAATTTCAGAAAATACCACAAACTTCAAAAAATCATAGAAAATAATCTATAGCTCAGAATGAAAAGATTTATATATGAAAAATGATCAGAAAAATTCAATCTATCCATCTGTACTGGTTTCATGCATGATAAAGCAACTTAAACCTTCTGTTTATATCAAAACATGTTAATGCACTTTATAAACCCTTAACTTGAGTTTGCATTTGAATCCTTGATTCAAATGAGCTCCATTGAACTTGTTGCTGTTTGCATTAGCACAAACAACATCACATATACATGCCATGTTCATGCATCGTATTGTGCATTGCATTGATTGTGTTTATTCTCTGTTTGCCGGTGTTGTTCCCCCTCGGTAGACGTCGTTCCGACGCTGTGATCGTTGACACTAATGAAGACCCAATGCTATCTTCAGAAGTGTCAGGCAAGCAGAACCCCCTTGTTCATTCCGATACAAACCCACTCTCTCGCTCTGCTCTATTTTACTGCATTAGGACAACAACGATGCAACAGTTTCATGCTGCGGTAGTTGAACCCCTTATCCTCTGCATGACCTGTCATTGCCACAGTAAATAGATGAAACCCACTAGCATGAGTAGGAGTTGTTTGAGCCCTGATGTGCCTACTCATTCCTGCTTGTTTGTCATGCCTGCTATGCTTAGAGTTGTGTCAGGTCTGATTCATCGGGGATGAATTGGAATGGTGATGAACATGTCCTACTGTGTGTGAGCTATGTGTGTGAACATGATTTGGTAAAGGTAGCGGTGAGAGGCCATGTAGGAGTACATGGTGGGTTGTCTCATTGAAGCCGTCCTCAGGAACTGAGTTCTGTGTTTGTGATCCATGATACAGTTACTACCACGCATTGGGCCCGAAACCAATGGACCCTCTCGGCTTCTTAATCACCCTTGTCCTCTGTCCAGGAGTTGCAAGTAGTTTCTGGTGTTTGTAGTATGCTGGAGGCCGTGGGTAGCGCTGACCCGAGGGGTGGGCTGTGATGCGGTAGGCACGTGGCACGGTGTACCGGGCGCCCGTTTGGTGTCTCGGGAACCCTGCACACATCGTTCGGGGCCGTATGTGGAAACCTCGGCCGGACTCCCTGCGAATGGAACCTGAATAGGCGATAAACCTGGACTAGAGACTTGAGTGTTTAGGTAGGCTGTGGCCGACACCCACGTTGGGCCTCCGCTTGAAGGTTGCCGAGTACATGTCGTGTAAACGGCGGTAAGTGGTGAGAGCGTGTGTGACGAAGTACACCCCTGCAGGGTTAATATGATCTATTCGAATAGCCGTGTCCGCGGTAAAGGACTTCTGGGTTGCCTATAACAGTTCATAGACAAGTGAAAGTGGATACTCTAAAATGCGCAAGATAAGCGTGAGTGCTATGGATGGCGTTCTCGTAGGGAGACGGGAGCGGATCCTTAGTGGTGTATTGATATGGTGAATATGTGGACTTGTGTGCGCCACCTCAAAAGAGTTACTTGCAGTCGTAGTTTAGGATAGCCACCGAGTCAAAGCTGTCTTGCTGCAGTTAAAATCCACCACCCCCTTTGTTGATACCGATGCATATGTAGATAGTTCTGATGTAAGTCTTGCTGGGTACATTTGTACTCACGTTTGCTTATTTTATGTTTTGCAGAGAGACGTCAGTCTCGCTAGTAGTTCCATGTGAACTTCGACATTTAGCTTGATACCTCAGCTACGATCTTGTGCCCTCGGCAGGATCTGGTAGATAGTCAGGCTTCTCAGCCTTTTCCATTTGTAGATGTCTGTACTCAGACATGTTAAGCTTCCGCATGTGTTTGACTTGTATGCTCTGAATGTTGGGTCATAAGACCCATGTTTGTAATATCTCGCTCCTCGGAGCCTAATGAACAAGTACTTGAGTCGTAGAGTTATGTTGTGATGCCATGTTGTATTTACACATATCGAGCATATTGCGTGTATGATTGAAATGCTTGGTATGTGTGGGATCCGACAACCTAGTTGTTTATCCTTGGTAGCCTCTCTTATGGGGAAATGTAGTCTTGTGCTTCCATGAGCCATAGTAGTCCGCTACAGCCCGGTTCACCGGAGTCCTGCTAGCCCAGCACTACTGCTCCGGACACCTGACTGGCCGGCATGTGATTCACTTCGTTCCTGTGTCTGTCCCTTCGGGGAAATGTCACGCGGTGACATCCGGAGTCCTGCCTAGCCTGCTACAGCCCGGGTTCCCGGAGTCCTGTTAGCCCAGTGCTACAGCCCGGATTCGCACGCTGCTGACCGACATGCTCGATGTTGATTCACGTATGCCTGTCCCCGTAAGTTAGTGCCACTTTGGGTTCACGACTAGTCATGTCGGCCCGGGTTCTCTGTCATATGGATGCTAGCGACATTATCATATACATGAGCCAAAAGGCGCAAACGGTCCCGGGCCATGGTAAGGCGGCACCCGTGGGAATACCGTGCGTGAGGCCGCAAAGTGATATGAGGTGTTACAGGCTAGATCAGTGTGGCTTAGAATCGGGGTCCTGACAGCGTTGGTCAACAGATAGTCATGGTTTCCTGACTATGGACATTGGATGTCATTGATAACGGGATCACATCATTAGGAGAATGATGTGATGGACAAGACCCAATCCTAAGCATAGCTCAAAGATCGTGTAGTTCGTTTGCTAGAGCTTTTCCAATGTCAAGTATCTTTTCCTTAGACCATGAGATCGTGCAACTCCCGGATACCGTAGGAGTGCTTTGGGTGTGCCAAACGTCACAACGTAACTGGGTGACTATAAAGGTACACTACGGGTATCTCCGAAAGTGTCTGTTGGGTTGGCACGGTTCGAGACTGGGATTTGTCACTCCGTATGACGGAGAGGTATCTCTGGGCCCACTCGGTAATGCATCATCATAATGAGCTCAATGTGACTAAGGAGTTAGTCACGGGATCATGCATTACGGTATGAGTAAAGAGACTTGCCGGTAACGAGATTGAACAAGGTATTGGGATACCGACGATCGAATCTCGGGCAAGTAACGTACCGATTGACAAAGGGAATTGTATACGGGATTGATTGAATCCTCGACATCGTGGTTCATCCGATGAGATCATCGTGGAACATGTGGGAGCCAACATGGGTATCCAGATCCCGCTGTTGGTTATTGACCGGAGAGGCGTCTCGGTCATGTCTGCATGTCTCCCGAACCCGTAGGGTCTACACACTTAAGGTTCGGTGACGCTAGGGTTGTAGAGATATTAGTATGCGGAAACCCGAAAGTTGTTCGGAGTCCCGGATGAGATCCCGGACGTCACGAGGAGTTCCGGAATGGTTCGGAGGTGAAGAATTATATATAGGAAGTCCAGTTTCGGCCATCGGGAAAGTTTCGGGGGTTATCGGTATTGTACCGGGACCACCGGAAGGGTCCCGGGGGTCCACCGGGTGGGGCCACCTATCCTGGAGGGCCCCATGGGCTGAAGTGGGAAGGGAACCAGCCCTTAGTGGGCTGGGGCGCCCCCCTTGGGCCTCCCCCTGCGCCTAGGGTTGGAAACCCTAGGGGTGGGGGCGCCCCACTTGGCTTGGGGGGGAAGCCACACCCTTTCCCCCTTGGCCGCCGCCCCCCCTTTGGAGATCTGATCTCCCAGGGCTAGCGCCCCCCAGGGGTCCTATATATAGTGGGGGGAGGGAGGGCAGCAGCACCACAGCCCCTGGCGCCTCCCTCTCCCCCTGCAACACCTCTCCCTCTCATAGAAGCTTGGCGAAGCCCTGCAGGGATCCCGCTACATCCACCACCACGCCGTCGTGCTGCTGGATCTCCATCAACCTCTCCTTTCCCCTTGCTGGATCAAGAAGGAGGAGACAACGCTGCTCCGTACATGTGTTGAACGCGGAGGTGCCGTCCGTTCGGCACTCGGTCATCGGTGATTTGGATCACGGCGAGTACGACTCCATCAACCCCGTTCATTAGAACGCTTCCGCTCGCGATCTACAAGGGTATGTAGATGCACTCCTTTCCCCTCGTTGCTAGTATACTCCATAGATGGATCTTGGTGATGCGTAGGAAATTTTAAAATTCTGCTACGATCCCCAACAGTGGCATCATGAGCCAGGCCTATGCGTAGTTACTATGCATGAGTAGAACACAATGCAGTTGTGGGCGTAGATGTTGCCAATTCTTCTTGCTGCTACTAGTCTTATCTTGTTTCGGCGGTATTGTGGGATGAAGCGGCCCGGACCGACCTTACACGTACGCTTACGTGAGACAGGTTCCACCGACTGACATGCACTAGTTGCATAAGGTGGCTAGCGGGTGTCTGTCTCTCCCACTTTAGTCGGAACGGATTCGATGAAAAGAGTCCTTATGAAGGGTAAATAGAAATTGGCATATCACGTTGTGGTTTTACGTAGGTAAGAAACGTTCTTGCTAGAAACCTATACAAGCCACCTAAAAACTTGCAACAACAATTAGAGGACGTCTAACTTGTTTTTGCAGCATGTGCTATGTGATGTGATATGGCCAGAAGATGTGATGAATGATATATGTGATGTATGAGATTGATCATATTCTTGTAATAGGAATCACGACTTGCATGTTGATGAGTATGACAACCGGCAGGAGCCATAGGAGTTGTCTTTATTTTTTGTATGACCTTCGTGTCATTGAATAACGCCATGTAAATTACTTTACTTTATCGCTAAACGCGTTAGCCATAGAAGTAGAAGTAATCGCTGGCGTGACAACTTCATGAAGACACAATGATGGAGATCATGGTGTCATGCCGGTGACGAAGATGATCATGGCGCCCCGAAGATGGAGATCAAAGGAGCAAAATGATAATGGCCATATCATGTCACTATTTGATTGCATGTGATGTTTATCATGTTTTTGCATCTTATTTGCTTAGAACGACGGTAGTAAGTAAGATGATCCCTTATAATAATTTCAAGAAAGTGTTCCCCCTAACTGTGCACCGTTGCGAAGGTTCGTTGTTTCGAAGCACCACGTGGTGATCGGGTGTGATAGATTCTAACGTTCGCATGCAACGGGTGTTGACAAGCCTAGCATGTACAGACATGGCCTCGGAACACACGCAATACACTTAGGTTGACTTGACGAGCCTAGCATGTACAGACATGGCCTCGGAACACGGAGGACCGAAAGGTCGAGCATGAGTCGTATAGAAGATACGATCAACATGGAGATGTTCACCGATCTTGACTAGTCCGTCTCACGTGATGATCGGGCACGGCCTAGTTAACTCGGATCATGTTTCACTTAGATGACTAGAGGGATGTCTATCTGAGTGGGAGTTCATTGAATAATTTGATTATATGAACTTAATTATCATGAACTTAGTCTAAAATCTTTACAATATGTCTTGTAGATCAAATGGCCCACGTTGTCCTCAACTTCAACGCGTTCCTAGAGAAAACCAAGCTGAAATATGATAGCAGCAACTATACGGACTGGGTCCGGAACCTGAGGATCATCCTCATAGCTGCCAAGAAAGATTATGTCTTAGAAGCACCGCTAGGTGAAGCACCCATCCCAGAGAACCAAGACGTTATGAACGCTTGGCAATCACGTGCTGATGATTACTCCCTCGTTCAGTGCGGCATGCTTTATAGCTTAGAACCGGGGCTCCAAAAACGTTTTGAGAAGCATGGAGCATATGAGATGTTCGAAGAGCTGAAAATGGTTTTCCATGCTCATGCCCGGGTCGAGAGATATGAAGTCTCCGACAAGTTCTTCTGCTGTAAAATGGAGGAGAATAGTTCCGTTAGTGAGCACATACTCAGAATGTCTGGGTTGCACAACCGCTTGTCTCAGCTGGGAGTTAATCTCCCGGATGACGCGGTCATTGACAGAGTCCTTCAGTCGCTTCCACCAAGCTACAAGAGCTTTGTGATGAACTTCAATATGCAGGGGATGGAAAAGACCATTCCCGAGGTATATTCAATGCTGAAATCAGCGGAGGTGGAGATCAAAAAGGAACATCAAGTGTTGATGGTGAATAAAACCACTAAGTTCAAGAAAGGCAAGGGCAAGAAGAACTTCAAGAAGGACGGCAAGGGAGTTGCCGCGCCCGGTAAGCCAGTTACTGGGAAGAAGTCAAGGAATGGACCCAAGCCTGAGACTGAGTGCTTTTATTGCAAGGGAAGTGGTCACTGGAAGCGGAACTGCCCCAAATACTTAGCGGACAAGAAGGCCGGCAACACCAAAGGTATATGTGATATACATGTAATTGATGTGCACCTTACCAGTACTCGTAGTAGCTCCTGGGTATTTGATACCGGTGCGGTTGCTCATATTTGTAACTCAAAACAGGAACAGCGGAATAAGCGGAGATTGGCAAAGGACGAGGTGACGATGCGCGTCGGGAATGGTTCCAAGCTCGATGTGATCGCCGTCGGCACGCTACCTCTACATTTACATACGGGGTTAGTTTTAAACCTCAATAATTGTTATTTAGTGCCAGCTTTGAGCATGAACATTGTATCTGGATCTCGTTTAATTCGAGATGGCTACTCATTTAAATCCGAGAATAATGGTTGTTCTATTTATATGAGAGATATGTTTTATGGTCATGCCCCGCTGGTCAATGGTTTATTCTTGATGAATCTCGAACGTGATGTTACACATATTCATAGTGTGAATACCAAAAGATGTAAAGTTGATAACGATAGTCCCACATACTTGTGGCACTGCCGCCTTCGTCACATTGGTGTCAAGCGCATGAAGAAGCTCCATGCAGATGGACTTTTGGAGTCTCTTGATTACGAATCATTTGACACGTGCGAACCATGCCTCATGGGTAAGATGACCAAGACTCCGTTCTCCGGAACAATGGAGCGAGCAACCAACTTATTGGAAATCATACATACCGATGTGTGCGGTCCAATGAGTGTTGAGGCTCGCGGAGGATATCGTTATGTTCTCACTCTCACTGATGACTTAAGTAGATATGGGTATGTCTACCTAATGAAACACAAGTCTGAAACCTTTGAAAAGTTCAAGGAATTTCAGAGTGAGGTTGAGAATCAACGTGACAGGAAAATAAAATTCTTACGATCAGATCGTGGTGGAGAATATTTAAGTCACGAATTTGGTACGCACTTAAAGAAATGTGGAATCGTTTCACAACTCACGCCGCCTGGAACACCTCAGCGAAATGGTGTGCCGAACGTCGTAATCGCACTCTATTGGATATGGTGCGATCTATGATGTCTCTTACCGATCTACCGCTCTCATTTTGGGGCTATGCTTTAGAGACTGCCGCATTCACTTTAAATAGGGCTCCGTCGACATCCGTTGAGACGACACCGTATGAATTATGGTTTGGGAAGAAACCTAAGCTGTCGTTTCTCAAAGTTTGGGGATGCGATGCTTATGTTAGGAAACTACAACCTGAAAAGCTCGAACCCAAGTCGGAAAAATGTGTCTTCATAGGATACCCTAAGGAAACCATTGGGTATACCTTCTACCTCAGATCCGAAGGCAAGATCTTTGTTGCCAAGAATGGGTCCTTTCTGGAGAAAGAGTTTCTCTCGAAAGAATTGAGTGGGAGGAAAGTAGAACTTGATGAGGTGATAGTCACCCCTTCCGAACCGGAAAGTAGCGCAGCGCGGGAAGATGTTCCTGTGGTGCCTACACCGACTGGGGAGGAAGTTAATGATGATGATCATGAAGCTTCGGATCAAGTTACTGCTGAACTTCATAGGTCCACAAGGACACGTTCCGCACCAGAGTGGTACGGCAACCCTGTCCTGGAAATCATGTTGTTAGACAACGGTGAACCTTCGAACTATGAAGAAGCGATGGCGGGCCCGGATTCCGACAAATGGCTAGAAGCCATGAAATCCGAGATAGGATCCATGTATGAAAACGACGTATGGACTTTGACTGACTTGCCCGATGATCGGCGAGCCATAGAAAATAAATGGATCTTTAAGAGGAAGACAGACGCGGATGGTAACGTGACCATCTATAAGGCTCGACTTGTCGCTAAGGGTTATCGACAAGGTCAAGGGGTTGACTACGATGAGACTTTCTCACCCGTAGCGAAGCTGAAGTCCGTCCGAATCATGTTAGCAATTGCCGCATACTATGATTATGAGATATGGCAGATGGACGTCAAAACAGCATTCCTTAACTGCTTTCTTAAGGAAGAATTGTATATGATCCAGCCGGAAGGTTTTGTCGATCCTAAGAATGCTAACAAGGTATGCAAGCTCCAGCGCTCCATCTATGGACTGGTGCAAGCATCTCGTAGTTGGAACATTCGTTTTGATGAGATGATCAAAGCGTTTGGGTTTACACAGACTTATGAGAAGCCTGTGTTTACAAGAAAGTGAGTGGGAGCTCTGTAGCATTTCTCTTATTATATGTGGATGACATACTATTGATGGGAAATGATATAGAATTCTTGGAAAGTATAAAGGCCTATTTGAATAAGTGTTTTTCAATGAAGGACCTTGGAGAAGCTGCTTATATATTAGGCATCAAGATCTATAGAGATAGATCAAGACGCCTCATTGGTCTTTCACAGAGTACGTACCTTGACAAGATATTGAAGAAGTTCAATATGGATCAGTCCAAGAAGGGGTTCTTGCCTGTATTGCAAGGTGTGCAATTGAGCACGGCTCAATGCCCGACCACGGCAGAAGATAGAGAAAAGATGAGTGTCATCCCCTATGCCTCAGCCATAGGGTCTATTATGTGTGCCATGCTGTGTACCAGACCTGATATAAACCTTGCCGTAAGTTTGGTAGGAAGGTACCAAAGTAATCCAGGCATGGAACACTGGACAGCGGTGAAGAATATCCTGAAGTACCTGAAGAGGACTAAGGATATGTTTCTCGTTTATGGAGGTGACGAAGAGCTCATCATAAAGGGTTACGTCGACGCTAGCTTCGACACAGATCTGGATGACTCGAAGTCACAAACCGGATACGTGTATATTTTGAATGGAGGAGCAGTAAGCTGGTGCAGTTGCAAGCAAAGCGTCGTGGCCGGATCTACATGTGAAGCGGAGTACATGGCAGCCTCAGAGGCAGCGCAAGAAGCAATCTGGATGAAGGAGTTCATTACCGACCTAGGGGTGATTCCCAATGCGTCGGGCCCGATGACTCTCTTCTGTGACAACACTGGAGCTATTGCCCTTGCCAAGGAGCCCAGGTTTCACAGGAAGACCAGGCATATCAAGCGTCGCTTCAACTCCATTCGTGAAAGTGTTCAAAATGGAGACATAGATATTTGTAAAGTACATACGGACCTGAATGTAGCAGATCTGTTGACTAAACCTCTCCCTAGAGCAAAACATGATCAACACCAGGACGCAATGGGTGTTCGATTCATCACAATCTAACTAGATTATTGACTCTATTGCAAGTGGGAGACTGTTGGAAATATGCCCTAGAGGCAATAATAAATGGTTATTATTATATTTCTTTGTTCATGATAATTGTCTATTGTTCATGCTATAATTGTGTTATCCGGAAATCGTAATACATGTGTGAATACATAGACCACAACGTGTCCCTAGTAAGCCTCTAGTTGACTAGCTCGTTGATCAACAGATAGTCATGGTTTCCTGACTATGGACATTGGATGTCATTGATAACGGGATCACATCATTAGGAGAATGATGTGATGGACAAGACCCAATCCTAAGCATAGCTCAAAGATCGTGTAGTTCGTTTGCTAGAGCTTTTCCAATGTCAAGTATATTTTCCTTAGACCATGAGATCGTGCAACTCCCGGATACCGTAGGAGTGCTTTGGGTGTGCCAAACATCACAACGTAACTGGGTGACTATAAAGGTACACTACGGGTATCTCCGAAAGTGTCTGTTGGGTTGGCACGGATCGAGACTGGGATTTGTCACTCCGTATGACGGAGAGGTATCTCTGGGCCCACTCGGTAATGCATCATCATAATGAGCTCAATGTGACTAAGGAGTTAGTCACGGGATCATGCATTACGGTATGAGTAAAGAGACTTGCCGGTAACGAGATTGAACAAGGTATTGGGATACTGACGATCGAATCTCAGGCAAGTAACGTACCGATTGACAAAGGGAATTGTATACGGGATTGATTGAATCCTCGACATCGTGGTTCATCCGATGAGATCATCGTGGAACATGTGGGAGCCAACATGGGTATCCAGATCCCGCTGTTGGTTATTGACCGGAGAGGCGTCTCGGTCATGTCTGCATGTCTCCCGAACCCGTAGGGTCTACACACTTAAGGTTCGGTGACGCTAGGGTTGTAGAGATATTAGTATGCGGAAACCTGAAAGTTGTTCGGAGTCCCGGATGAGATCCCAGACGTCACGAGGAGTTCCGAAATGGTCCGGAGGTGAAGAATTATATATAGGAAGTCCAGTTTCGGCCATCGGGAAAGTTTCGGGGGTTATCGGTATTGTACCGGGACCACCGGAAGGGTCCCGGGGGTCCACCGGGTGGGGCCACCTATCCCGGAGGGCCCCATGGGCTGAAGTGGGAAGGGAACCAGCCCTTAGTGGGCTGGGGCGGCCCCCCCTTGGGCCTCCCCCTGCGCCTAGGGTTGGAAACCCTAGGGGTGGGGGGCGCCCCACTTGGCTTGGGGGGAAGCCACCCCCCTTCCCCCTTCGCCGCCGCCCCCCCTTTGGAGATCTGATCTCCCAGGGCCGGCGCCCCCCCCAGGGGTCCTATATATAGTGGGGGGAGGGAGGGCAGCAGCACCACAGCCCCTGGCGCCTCCCTCTCCCCCTGCAACACCTCTCCCTCTCATAGAAGCTTGGCGAAGCCCTGCCGGGATCCCGCTACATCCACCACCACGCCGTCGTGCTGCTGGATCTCCATCAACCTCTCCTTTCCCCTTGCTGGATCAAGAAGGAGGAGACGTCGCTGCTCCGTACGTGTGTTGAACGCGGAGGTGCCGTCCGTTCGGCACTCGGTCATCTGTGATTTGGATCACGGCGAGTACGACCCCATCAACCCCGTTCATTAGAACGCTTCCGCTCGCGATCTACAAGGGTATGTAGATGCACTCCTTTCCCCTCGTTGCTAGTATACTCCATAGATGGATCTTGGTGATGCGTAGGAAATTTTAAAATTCTGCTACGATCCCCAACACCTCCCCCAAGCTTGGCGGAAGCCAAGGGGGAGTGCCCATACCCGAAACTCAATTCTCTTATGGTGGTGAAGAAGATGATGGTGGTGATGACAATTGTTCCTTCAACTTCTTCATATTGTTGTCGAGGAGAGCAATTTCCTCCTTTAAATCATCGACTTCCAACTCCAGCTTCAAGATCTTGTCACATAAGTCCCCCTTGCTTTTCTGCCGAAAACGAGAAGGAATAAATTGGTTTTTAAACCGGTTATCTCTCTTAGGGAGACTTGACTTCTTGAACTCCACGTGCATATTCCCAGGTTGAGGTAGAGGAACATCCTCCTACTCCGAGCTTGAATCATCGATCCTCATCAAATGAGCATCCTCCTCATCATCTGTAGTTCGACCATAAGGAGATAGCTCCCCACAGGTCTTTGGGTCAGCAATGAGATGTGAGACATAGCTCTCTCCGTCGGAGTCTTGGGACGACATATTTTCAAAAATGTGTAGAAAACATCAAGAAAAGAGAACAGAGGATTTCTCCGCGATACGATGGTTAACAGGTTCAGGAAGTATATATAGATTTTTTTTATCTTGGAGGACAAGCATACGGTAGAAAAACGGAGTCCGGAAGGTGTCCCAGGTGGGCACAACTCACCTGGGTGCGCCATGCACTAGGCTTGCCTGGCGCGCCCTGGTGTCTTGTGCCCACCAGGGTACGCTTCCTGGAAGTTTCTTATTTTCCTAATTTTTTAAATATTCCAAAACTGATAAAACATATTTTTGCGGATTTTTCGAAGTCCGTTTACTTACCGTATCACGTACCTCCTTATTTTCATGATTCTGGAGTGTTCCGGTAGGAATCTTTTATGTGTTCTTCCGGTGTCAAAGTTTGGATAATATTACTTTCAACATTAATGGGCGTATCTGAGATATAATGCTTTATTCGTTGTCCATTGACAACCTTCGGGTTAGTACCTTCGGAATTATTTATTTTGATGGCTCCAGACCGATAAACCTCTTCGATGACATATGGGCCTTCGCATTTTGAGAGGACCTTTCTTGCAAAGAATCTGAAACGAGAGTTGTACAAAAAAACATATTCTCCAACATTAAACTCACACTTTTGGATTCTTTTGTCATGCCATCCTTTAACTTTTTCCTTGAATAATTTTGCATTTTCATAAGCTTGGGTTCACCATTCATCTAATGAGTTAATATCAAATAACCTCTTTTCACCAGCAAGTTTGAAATCATAATTGAGTTCCTTGATTGCCCAATATGCTTTATGTTCTAACTCAAGAGGTAAATGAGAAGCTTTTCCATAAACCATTTTATAAGGAGACATACCCATAGGATTTTTATATGCTGTTCTATAAGTCCAAAGTGCATCATCTAATTTCTTAGACCAATTCTACTTGGACCTATTGACAGTCTTTTGCAAAATTAATTTTATTTCTCTATTCCTAAGTTCAACTTGACCACTAGTCTGAGGATGATGAGGTGATGCAGTTCTATGGTTAAAATCATACTTGACAAGCATTTTACGGAAAGCACCATGAATAAAGTGTGAACCACCATTAGTCATTAAATACCTAGGGACTCCAAACCTTGGGAAAATAACTTCCTTAAGCATTTTAATAGAGGTGTTTTGATCAGCACTACTGGTTCGAATAGCTTCTAGCATTTAGTAACATAATCAACAGCAACCAAAATATGTGTATACCCATTAGAGGAAGGAAAAAGTCCCATGTAATCAAATCCCCAAACATCAAATGGTTCAACAGCAAGTGAATAATTCATAGGCATTTCTTGACGCTTACCGATATTACCTATTCTTTGACATTCATCACAAGATAAGACGAATTTACGGGCATCCTTGAAGAGAGTAGGCCAATAAAATCCAGATTGCAATACCTTGCGAGAAGTTATATCTCCAGCATAATGCCCTCCATAAGCTTCGGAGTGACATTTCCGTAGGATTTATCCCTGTTCATGCTCAGGTACACAACGTCTAATAATACCATCTAATCCTTCTTTATAAAGATGTGGGTCATCCTAAAAGTAATGTCTTAAATCATAGAAGAATTTTTTCTTTTGTTGGTATGTAAAGCTAGGTGGTAAATATTTAGCAAGAATGTAATTAGCATAGTCGGCATACCAAGGAGTACTGTGAGCAACATTTATTGCAGCTAACTGCTCATCAGGAAAACTATCATCAATAGGTAGTGGGTTATCAGGCACATTTTCAAGCCTAGATAAATTATCAGCTACGGGGTTCTCAGCTCCTTTTCTATCAATGATATGTAAATCAAATTCTTGTAACAAGAGAACCCATCGAATAAGTCTAGGTTTAGCATCTTACTTTTCCATAAGATATTTAATAGTAGCATGGTCTGTGTGAACAGTTACTTTGGAATCAACAATATAAGGTCTGAATTTATAACAAGCAAACACCACTGCTAAGAATTCTTTTTCAGTAGTAGCATAATTTCGTTGAGCACTGTCTAGAGTTTTACTAGCATAATGAATAACATTCAATTTCTTATCAACTCTTTGTCCTAGAACAGCACCAACAGCATAATCACTAGCATCACACATAATTTCAAAAAGGCAAGTTCCAATCAGGTGGTTGAACAATAGGTGCAAAAATTAAGGCTTTCTTGAGTGTTTCAAAGGCTTCCAAACAATCATCATAAAAAACAAAAGGAATATCCTTTCGCAAAAGACTCGTAAGGGGCCTAGGAATTTTAGAAAAGTCTTTGATAAATCTCCTATAGAAACCAGCATGACCTAAGAAACTATGAATACCTTTTATATCTTTAGGACATGCCATTTTCTCAATTGCATCAACCTTAGCTTTGTCCACTTCAATACCTCTTTTAGAAATTTTATGGCCCAAGACAATGCCTTCATTAACCATAAAGTGACACTTCTCCCAATTCAAGACAAGATTTGTTTGTTCACATCTCTGCAAAACTCGATCGAGATTGCTTAAACAATCATCGAAAGACTTCCCATAAACAGAGAAACCATCCATGAAAATCTCAACAATCTTTTCACAAAAATCAGAGAATATATCAGTCATACATGTTTGAAAGGTAGCAGGCGCATTACATAGACCAAAAGGCATACGACTATAAGCATAAGTTCCAAAGGGACAAGTAAAAGTTATCTTTTCTTGATCAAGTTGACAAACAGGTATTTGTGAAAACCAGAATATCCATCAAGGAAGGAAAAATGTGTGTGCTTAGATAATATTTCAAGTATTTGATCAATAAAAGGAAGAGGGTAATGATCTTTTCTAGTTGCTTTGTTTAATTTCTAAAATCAATTACCATTCTATAGCCTGTAACAATTCTTTGTGGAATAATTTCATTCCTATCATTAGGAACAAAAGTAATACCTCCTTTCTTAGGGACACAATGAACAGGATTTACCCATCTACTATGAGCTATAGGATAGATTATACCTGCTTCCAGAAGTTTTAATATTTCCGTTCTTATCACTTCTTTCATCTTCGGATTTAACCGACGTTGGTGATCAACAACAGGTTTAGCATCAGGTTTCATATTAATTTTGTGCTGACATAGAGTGGGACTAATGCCCTTTAAATCATCAAGAGTATATCCAATAGCAGCTCGGTGCTTCCTTAGAACTTTCAATAATCTTTCTTCTTCATGTTCTGAAAGGTTAGCACTAATAATAACAGGATATATCTTCTTTTCATCAAGATAAGCATATTTCAAAGTGTCTGACAATTGTTTTAATTCAAACACAGGATCACCTTTAGGTGGAGGAGGACCTCCTAGAGTTTCAATAGGCAAATTGTGTTTAAGTAGAGGAAGTTGTTCAAAGAAAATCTTATCTATTTCATTTCTTTCATGCATATGTAAATCATTTTCATGGTCTAGCAAATATTGTTCAAGTGGATCAGTAGGTGGCACAGCAATAGAAGCAAGACCAATTAATTCATCTTTATTAGGTAATTCTTTTTCATGAAGCTTTCTACTAAACTTGAAAAAATTAAACTCATGAGACTCATCACCAAAGCTAACACCGACAGTTTGTTTCTTACAATCTATTCTAGCATTAACGGTGTTCAAGAAAGTTCTACCAAAGATAATAGGACAAAAGTCATCTTGTGGGGAACCAAGAACAAGAAAATCAGTAGGGTATTTTATTTTCCCACACAAGACTTCAACATCTCTAACAATCCCAATTGGTGATATAGTGTCCCTATTAGCAAGTTTAATAGTAACATCTATGTCTTCTGTTTCTGCGGGTGCTACGTCATTCATAATTTCTTGATATAAGGTGTAAGGAATAGCACTCACACTAGCACCTATGTCACATAAAGCATGATAACAGTGATCTCCTATTTTATCTTAGATAACGGGCATACCAACAACAGGTCTATGTTTATCCTTTTTATCAGGTTTGGTAATTCTAGCAGCTTTTTCACAGAACTAAATAACATGCCCATCCATATATTCTTCCAAGAGATCTTTAACCATAGCAATACTAGGCTCCACAAGTATAGGGGATCAATTGTAGCTCTTTTCGATAAGTAAGAGTGTCGAACCCAACGAGGAGCAGAAGGAAATGACAAGTGGTTTTCAGTAAGGTAATGTCTGCAAGTGCTGAAATTGTAAGTAGCAGAGTAGTTTGATAGCAAGATAATTTGTTACGAGCAAGTAACGATAGTAGTAACAAAAGTGCAGCAAGATAGCCCAATCCTTTTGAGGCAAAGGACAGGCCAAAACGGTCTCTTATGATAAGCAGAGTGTTCTTGAGGGTACACGGGATTTTCATTTAGTCACTTTCATCATGTTGGTTCGATTTGTGTTCGCTACTTTGATAATTTGATATGTGGGTGGGCCGGTGCTTAGGTGCTGTTCTTAGTTGAACAAACCTCCTACTTATGATTAACCCTCCCGCAAGCATCCGCAACTACAGGAAAAGTATTACGAATAAATTTTAACCATAGCATTAAACTTTTGGATCCAATCGGTCCCTTACGGAATAGCGCATAAACTGGGGTTTAAGTTTCAGTCACTCTCGCAACCCATCATCTAATTGCTACTCCACAATGCATTCTCTTAGGCCCAAATATGGTGAAGTGCCATGTAGTCGACATTCACATGACACAACTAAGGGAATCACAACATATATACTATCAAAATATCGAACACATATCAAGTTCACATGATTACTTGCAACATGATTTCTCCCGTGACCTCAAGAACAAAAGTAACTACTCACAGATGATAATCATGCTCTTGATCAGAGGAGTATTAAATAGCATATTGGACCTGAACATATAATCTTCCACCGAATAAACCATATAGCAATCAACTACAAGATGTAATCAACACCACTAGTCACCCACAAGCACCAATCTATAGTTCCGGTAACAAGATTGAACACAAGAGATGAACTAGGGTTTGAGATGAGATGGTGTTGTTGAATATGTTGATGGAGATTGCCCTCCCCAAGATGGGGGAGTTATTGGTGATGATGATGATGATGATTTCCCCCTCCGGGAGGGAAGTTCCCCCGGCGGAATCACTCCGTCGGAGGGCAAAAGTGCTCCTGACCAAGTTCCGCCTCGAGACGGCGGCGCTCCGTCCCGAAAGTCCTCCCCTTATTTTTTCTAGGTCAAAATGACCTATATACCAGAAGATGGGCACCGGAGGTAGCCCTGGGTGAGCACAACCCACCAGGGCGCGCCTAGGCTGCCTGGCACGCCCAGGTGGGTTGTGCCCACCTGGTGGGCCCCCTCTGGTAGTTATTTGATCCAATAATTCTCAAATATTCCATAAAAAATCCTCGTGAAGTTTCAGCTCATTTGGAGTTGTGCAGAATAGGTAGCCTGATGTAGCTTTTTCAGGTCCATATTTGCAGCTGCCGGAATTCTCCCTCTTTGTGTATACCTTGCATATTATGGATAAAAACATCATAAATAACAGTAAGAAAACATGATGCAAAATGGACGTATCACGCACCTACTGAGGGCGTCGCCCACGTCGCGTCTCCGGTATCCGCGCCTGATCAATGCCAGAGACGTGTGATTGGAAGGGATGGGACGGATTCCTACCTCACCCGATCAATGCCGATGTACATCTGTATGACGCCCTTAAGTAGGCTCGTCGCGGAGAAACCCACTCCGGCGCCGTGCAATGACGCACCCGGACCTCTCGCCTCTCTGGAATCCGCTATTTGAAGGCGGCCACACCCTGACTAACTCCAAACCACAACACAAGCCCCTCTCCATCCTCCTCCGTTGCACTGCATCCGCCATGACCGCAGGCAGCGAAGCTCTATGGAAGAGCCTTTCCACGGAGATGAAGCATGCCATGGCCGCCCTCGCCGCCGCTCGGCAGAGCCGCCGTGCCAAGCGGATCGAGGCCAGCTTGTGACAGCTTGCCCAAGGTCTCCGACGACAAGGACGCAACCACGATGGCGACGGGCTCCAACGACACCGCCTCGGCTGCTGCGCCTCCCGTGCAACACCGGCTTCACCAATTAGCGGGCACAGACGCACTACAATGCCGCCATGGCAGAGGTGCAGCCTATACCGGTGCCTTTGTCGACTTTCCAGCAGGCGCAGGAAGAACAGCGGTACAACCTGTTCCTCTTGGAGCAGCACCAGCTGGCGGAGGGCCAGATCTACATCAAGCGGGCAAGCGAGGAGGCCGTGGCGAACCCCAACTTCGTCGCAGAGCAGCGTGCCATCTACGATGCCGTTCGCGCTCAAGCCGTCGGTCGCCAGGAAGCGGCCCCCGCGGAGGCGCAATTGCAGGCGACCACGGAGGAGAACAACGTCAGTTGCACCTCCTACATGCCGACGACGAACCATCAGGTGGCCCGGTGGGACGACGACAGCACCGGCGCCATGTCTACCGGCGACAAACAGGTCATGGACTCCTCCGAGGATAAGTAGGGCACTGAATGTGGGAGGGCCTTGTGTCCCATGTGGGCCAGACTGTCTCCCGTGATCTACTATTCCTCGCCGGAGATCACACCTTCACTTCATCGGTCTTATCGCCGGTACTCATGGAGACGAGAGATGGAGGGTGACATAGGCTTGGACGACTGGCACCACCGCCATAGGATAGATTTAGGGCCGGGTCGTTTTTCTTCTTCTAAATGTTTCAAATGTAACGAAAATCCGCGGTGATTGTATGAAATCCGTCATGTTCATATGAAATCTGGGCTTGTATGCATGAATTTCTTCCGGTTTGTTGAAAAAGAATTTGAAATTTACTCTCTCCGTTCGGAATGACTCGTCCAAAAAATGAATATATCTAGATGTATTTTAGTTGTAGATACATCCATTCTTGTGACAAGTAATTCCAAGTGGAGGGAGTATACGATTACGGTTGGATGGCGTTCTTTCGCATCTGTGTCCACGACGGATTCGGGAGGAATTTTGCGGCTTGTTGTTGGAGACGCCCTTAGCAATGCATGTACTAGTCACGCTATCCGCGCGCGGTACCCCGTTCCCTGATCGACGCCGGCCGGCCGGCGGGCGAGAGCGCGCTCGTACGATCTGCCGTATGGCTTGATTCTGCGCAGGGCGCTGGGATGGAGCATGTGCGTGCCAGCGGGCGCCATTTTTTTCTTTTCGAAACAGTGGGCACCATGCTTGCGTGCCCGACCCGGCTGCTTTTGGCGGTAGTATTGCCGAAGTCAACGCCGATTCCTTTTCCCTGTGTCAATGAGGCCGGTGGCGCTGGATCCGGCTTGCCTGCTTCCTCTCCATGCTCCCATCCGTGATCCCACTTCATCCTGCGACTGTTGTTTTTCCTTTTCTTTTCTAATCTAATCATCTCCCCCCCTGATTTTCAGGGGATGGGGCCGGGCCTTATTTTCTTTCAATCAAATCAAGCCACGTATGCGGGAGCACGGATGGGAGCATGGAAAGGGAGCAGGCAAGTCTCGTCCGGTGGCGCTGCGGTCCAGGAAGTACGCGGCCGGCAATCCCGCCATGCCGGCCGCCGCGCACGCCGCTGTGGTGTTCCCCTCTGGAAGGGGGCGGACGAAGAGACGTGAACGGCGCACGGCGGCTGAGCGCGCCTCCGCGGATGTACTGCGGCTGGTGCTCGAACGTGACACAGTATGGAATGGCAAGCATGCATGCCCGGCCCGGGCCGCTCCTGCCGGTGGTAATGAACGTGACAGAGTATGGAGTGACGAAGTCAGCACCGATGAGATGCATGGCAGGCCCGTTGCCCGGCCGGCCCCTCCCGTCGCTCTCTGATCTGTTCCTCCTCCTGTGAGGACATAAGCGGGCGGCAATCTCGCCACGCCGGCCGGCGCGCACGCCGCTGCGGTGTTCCCGTTTCGAAAGGACTGGTTGAACGTACATGGCGTACGGCGCCTGCCTTGGGCGCCTGGGATGTGTAGCAATTGAATCGTGGCGAAGCGTCGAACGCCACGTCCAACGAGGTGGTGCCAGATGGATGTTAAAAGTACCTCATTTTTATGAGGCGCTCAGTTCGAACTCTAGCTATTTCACAAGGACTGAGAAATATAGCTTTTTTTAGGGAAGACTCAGAAATATAGGTGTTTCCAAGTGGATGCTAAGAAATGTATGATCTGAACATCGAGAACTATTTTTTCTTTTTTAGGAAATGCCATCATGGCTTGATTGGGCTTTCCATTTTTACAGAGAGTAATCAGACTGTTCTCCTATTGCGTCCATGCGGGCCCAGCTGGCCCCACCTACCCACTATAATAAACAAAGCAAATACACTCTAGGCCCAGCAAGTCCTGGTGAAAAAAACAGAGCAAATGCATTCCGGGCCCGGTGGGCCGCAAGCGTATTAACGTAAGACCTGGGCGGGAGAAGAACACCTTAATTGCTCCTGCCCGCGAGCCGGCCGGCAGCGGATCCCACGGTGGTACGGACCCAGACCGCCGTGAACAGTTGCTCGCAAATCAGATCGCCGGTTCGTGCAGCCGTGCTGGGACTTAAACCACACCCGCCCCAGCGCCGTCGGTCCGATATGCTTAGTGCGTGCGTACTTTGGTTTTGAGCTAAACTCAGCTAATTAAGTAGCGAGTTAAGCAAGTTCATGCACCCACTCACATCACACGTAGGACTATAAATATAATAGTAATATGCACTACCGTGACGCGAACCATCCTGTGGTTAGATGGTTAGAGAGACAGTGGTATCCCCAGCCCATCAGGGTCAAAGTCCTGGTGCGATTTATTTCAGGATTTCCGGTGATGCACTTTTAGTGGAAAGAGACGTTCTCATCGACGACGTGACGCCTACGAAGTCTCTCGTAGGTGCTCATAGGGGTAGGGTGTGTGTGCGCGCGTTCATAGGGCTGAATGTATGCGCGTATGTATGAGCGCTTGCGTCTGTACTGTGTTAAAAGAAGTAATATGCACCGTGACACGTTTGAAAAAATATGATAGGTCTAGTCTATAAATATAGTAGTGATACCCTAAAAAATACTACCCCTGTTTTTAGATGTAAGATATTTTGATAATTTATATTAAACCGGCAAAACATCTTAAATTTAGGAACAGAGGAAGTGGTAGTAATATGCACTGTGAAATGCCTGGAATAAATGAGCCAGAGAGGAACGTATATAGGCACAATTCTTTTCATCCTTTGATTCTTCAAAATCAGCTTTTGGGAAACTTCTCACAGAATCAGTCTGAATCAGCCGTCGAGTCTTTTCTGATACTGTTGTATGAGATTACGGGATGAGTTGTGTGCTGGAATGTCTGTAATGTCTCTGAACTAAAATTGGGTGTTGGTAGTACCATTGACGATAACATTCACATTGAAAGTAGCATTAGAATTAGCACATAGCAGAAACAGCAAAGAGCCATTCACAGTTGCATTGAGTAATCACAGTAGCAATTTTTTTAACCTAAGTCATTTTCCCTTCACAATACCTTTGAGCATTCACAGTAGCCAAAAAAAAATTACATGCTTGGTCCATGCATCCATCCATCTACGAAAATCCTAGCCTCATTTATCCATCCATCAAGCAAATCATGTACTAAGCATCTACATAGACCCATCTTATTGAACTTCCATGGTTCCATGTACAGGTGAGGAGCTAGAACAGAGAGATGAACAAAAACCGAAGGAGGAGAGGCTCAGCAGGCAGAGGTGTAAGGAGAGCTATAGCCGGTGTGATGGGCTCATTGGGGACTGCAGAGGAAGGGAGTGGCCAGCAGGACGGGCGCGTCGGTGCCGTGGGGGGCGGAGTAGTGCAGGGCCGTCGGGAGGGGGTGGAGGAGGCGGGACATATGATGCTTGGGCCAGCGGGATCAGCGCATGGGGGCCGCGCTCGCCGGCTCCTCTAGGGCGCCGGTCGTCGAAGGGAGGAGGATAGGTACGGGTGGCGCGGGGGGTGCAATCAACCTAGCGGCAGAGGAAACCCTCGAGGGGAGGAATCGAGCGAGGGGAGACCGAGCTAGCCAACCAATCATTTCTCAGGCGGAAGGGCATTTTGCCTGTAATTTTGAGCTGAAACAGGGGTAGAACCTTACAAATCGAAACGTTTTCTTTTGAGGGTGCTCCAGAATCGACCCAAAATGGTGCGTCTGAGTTGCACTGTCGATTATGGTTTAATTTCCACGATTCTACATAATCAGATCGAGTTCTTTTGAGCTTCTGATTGTCCAGACACTGATACTTTATAATCGGCTCAAAAGAACTAGGCTGTATAGGCGTGCGAGAGCGAGCAGATCGGCTAGCTACCTCACCGATGTGCCCGCGGACCGCGGCATCGCCGGCCACCACATACATATCGTACGGCTGACTCGCTAAACGCCTACGCGGCTACGCAACAGTGACGCCGCCCGGCCTGTCACCTACTTTCTTCGTTTCTAAATATAAGTCTTTATAAAGATTCCACGATAAACTACGTATGAAGTAAAATGAGTGAATATATACTTTAAAATGCATCTATAGACATCCTTATGTGGTCTATAATGAAATCTTTACAAAGACTTATATTTAGGAATGGAGGGAGTACGTACATATGTGCATGCATGGGCAGCAGCAGCGCCCTGGATAGCAAGCAGGTACTGTTGGTGTTGAACGAGCAGAGCCAAACTAGTGCAACCACGCACGCCTGCACACTGCTCACGCCACACGGACAACACTATACATGCATCCTACGTAGTTGCGAGAGGGACATACATCGATCGATCACTGCAATCACTGCCGTGTCTCCAAGACCATGCACAACTACGTACTCCTACTGTTCACGGCTCGCCATTTCCGGGTCGACGCCGCCGGCCAGCCGGGCGCGCGCGCGTAGAACCGCTCGATCTCGCAAAAGAAACGCCTGGCATCGAGCCGCGCTAGAGACAAGCCAAAACCAGCTAGTAACGCATGTACGATCGGCGATGGCGCGCGCGTGGGTGGGTGGCAATTGATGGCTCCGGGGTCCGGGCGCGGCCCGGCCGACAGAGGAATTGAAGCCGCGGACTGTTCACTCGACCGAGTTAAACCAGGCCACAGATAATCTGTCAATCAGTCAATCCGAACGCGCGCTCGCGACGTCACGTCGATCAATCCCCTCGGTCCAAAGGTCCAATCGTGTTAACGGTTTTGTTAGTTCCCGCGACCCGCGACCCGCGCTAGGGTTCCTCCCCGCCGCTGCCGGCCTCCCTCGCCCCCTCCCGCCGGCGCCGGCCGCCTCGAGCGCGCCCACCGGTCCCCCCTCTGCCCCCTCCCCCCTCCCCCGGCGCTCCTGCCGCCCCCCGAGGCGGCGGAGCGCCCCTGCCCTCCCCCCGTCTCGGTCCTCCTCCTCCCTCTTCCCCCTTCGCCGCCGTCGGCTACGGCCTCCGGCGTGTCCGGGTGGCGCCGACAGCGGCGGACGTCCCTTCCCCGCGTGCCGGGAGGGAGAGCCGGGGCTCCCTCCTCCCCGGCGGCGGTGACGCTCGGCGGCAGCGTCCCGCGGGCCTCGGGTGCCCTCGACGCGGCGGCGTGGCCGTTGGCTACGGGGCGGCGCAGTGGGCGGCCAGCCGGCGGCGCCCGCTCGGCCTAGATCTGGGCCCTTTCGGGCCCCATCTGGGCTGGGCGGGCCTGCGGTCCGGTGCGAGACGACGTGGCTCCCTGGTGGTGGGACGAGGGGGCTGTGGCTGCGGTGGTGGTGGCTCCGGCGGCCGGACGGCAAGTCCCTTTTGCCATGTCCGGTAGGCTTCGCGCGGCGGTAGAGGTTGTTCCCTCCTGTCGGCTGCGGTGCGGTTGCCTCCGAGCCCGGTGTCTTCTCGTCCTACCTCCAGGTCTCGTGTTGGTGGCCTCAGTGAAACGGTGAAGATGGTGCGATATCCGTGGTGGCACAGGCTGGTGGGCGGCATGTTGGGCGGTGCACTTCCGATTGTCTGGGGTGGCGGTGGTGGTTTCGGGGCGGGAGAAATCTCTGGCGGCTCGTTCGCCACCGGCGCGGCTGCGCCCGTGGGCGTTGCCGGACCCTCCTGAGGGGCGTCGGTGATACCCCCTTCCCCACTACCATCCGCGTACCGGGGGAAACCGTAATACTTGTCCGGGCAGCAGCGGCGTCGTCGCCGCATTTCTTCGTGAAGATGTTGCTTGGTACGCGAGGCTTCGGAGTGCTTGGCGGGTGGTGGTTCTTCTCCGGTGGGTGCAGCGGGTGTCGGTCATCTTTGCTTAGTTGAGTTGCCGGCGTCGGCATTTGTTTCTTTTTTCTTTCTCTCCTTTTTCTTTTGGGCTTGTTTGTGCTGCGGCCCCAGCAAACTGGTTGTATCGGTTGGACGTTGCTTTATAATCTAAAGCGGGGGGAAACCCTTTTTCATAACGGTTTTGTTGAAATCATGTCGGATGGTACTATGTAAGAGAATCTACAGCACAAATACGCCCCCTCAAACGTGGGCGGACGCGCCCGATGTCGGATGGTACTACGTAAGAGCATCTACAGCCGGACTTGGCAAATCCGACCCCTCAAACGCCGCCGGTCGCGTTCGCGGACAGTGACCGGTCGCCCCTCAAAAACGCATTCCACATCCGGATACCTCAAATTAGAAACCTAAAATCTATATTATTACATGCAACGTGAAACATAATCTACGCGGAGCTCGTCCGGTTCTGCCCCCCCCCCCCTCGCCCGGCTCCGCCCTGGCCATGTCCGGCGGCCGGCTGCGCTCCTCAGAGTGTTAGGCCGGTCGCCGGCAAGGTAGGTAGGACATGGGACACGAGCTGGCTCACGGGACTCAAGGGCCCGCCGTCTCCCATGCCTACTCTTCCGCGTCGAAGACCGGAACCCGAACGGTGCCGGTGGACGTCAGATTGATGATGGATCTGTTAGGGGATGAGCCACCGACGTCCACCACGACGCGGTTGCGGCGCCCGGACTGATGCCTCATAAGGGGCACCGGAGAGTGAGACTCCGCCTCGCCGACATCCGCCGCCGCGAGGGCTGGCGCCGCCTCCCGCGCCGGGTGCCTTGCACGGCGTGCACGCCATGCCATGGCCTCGCCCCCAATATCGGCACGCTACCGGAGGGGTTGTGCGTCCGCCAGGGCGTTCGGACGCCAGACGGACCACACGGCCTCCAGCGAGGCAGCTGTGGCCGGTCTAGCGCCAGATGCATGCCCCATTCAGGCAGACGGAATGGATTCCCGACGGATGGAGTCCGAGCGCATCCGTCCCCGGGCCATTTCCTCCTCGGGGCTGCACGGGATGAGCTCAGGGTCGACAGATCTGGATGTGAAGGACCCGGATCCGCTACCCGCCATGCCGGAGACGACCGGAAGGAGCCGGAGACAAGCTTGGGTGGCAGAGCGAAGTGAAGTGGCTAGGGTTTGGTCCGGGGAGCGATTGGGGAGAATTTTATGTGGGGTCAGGTGGGCCAGCGTGGGCCTGGTCCGACGTGACGGGCGTGCCCGGACGCCCCCATATCCTCCCTATATTTGGGCTAGATATGGGGGGTGCCGGTCAGCCCGGGCGTTTGAGGGCCCCTGGGGCCCGTCTGGGTCAAAAAAATCGTGGCCCGGCAGTGACCGAGCGCCATGAAATATGGATAACTAAAATTGGTGCCAGATTAAAACTAAGCTTAGCCAAGCATGCTGCAATTTTGATCCATTCCTTCCCCTCCTTTTTTGGCGGGGAACTTTAGAGAGCTTTATTCAACAAAAGCGTTCGCTGAGCAGCCAGCCAGGAGGTTGCTGATCAGGAAACTAGGTGTGGTATCTAGCCAGCTCTCGGTCACGTTTAGCGTACATGCACACTTAGCACACATGTGTGCAGGACCATTAGCTGTTCTCATTACATGTTGAATACTAAAAGAAATGAAACTAAGTGCTAGCTCTCCAATTTCCTACAAAATTGGTGCTATCACCGACCGGTCGGTGTAGCGAGAGTTCCAGATGTGAACTGCCTCTAGAGAGTCAGTCTCCATGATCACATGCGTGAAGCCTCGAAGTGTAGCTAGTAGAACTACTTCCTTCGGCGCTAGGGCCTCTGCAACGAGAGGATCCGTAACACCGGAACCGGCTTGCACCATGCACCCTTGAAGCCTGATGACGAACGGGCGACACCCCCCGCTCCTGCATTGCCATCGTCGAGATGAACCACGGCATCTGTGGTGATCTTGATAAAGGGGTCATTGGGGGGCTCCCAACCGTAGCCGGGTAGCATGACCTCCTGCTACCTAGGTAACTCCAGGATGGCGAGATCTTCTCTAAGCCGCCTGATAGAGTAAGTTGGGTTCCACCCCTCATTATCATGCGTCAGCCAGTTTCGAGATGTCCAGATCGCCCACATCACTGTGATGAAGATCGACCGTTCCTTGTCAGAAAAACAGTGATCGCATAAAATATCCTTCGTCCAAGTATGAGGATGAAGCCGAGGTAAATCAACATGAAATAGCAATCTTGTTTCTTTCCAGAACCTCCGTGCATGTGCATGTTCCAGGTCCTCGTCCATGGCTAGACAGATTTTGCAAGTACTGATCTGTCTTATTTGGCGGTGTCTTGGAGTGCATTCATCAGGTAATATACCCCTCATCACCCGCCACCAGAAGACCCTCACTTTTGGTGTGACTTTGAGTTTCCAGATTGCATTCCACATCTGTTGTTGATTCGCTGAGGTGCCGGTAATCTGCCCTTCATCTAGAGCTAAGCGCTCTTTTTGATTCCCTAGAGCTCGATACGCCGATTTAACAGAGTAAATGCCTGACTTCTCGTGTGCCCACGCAAAGAAATCTTCACCGCCTCCCCGCCGTAGCGGAATATTCAGGATTGCTGCCGCATCCGGAGCAATGAAATTATCTCTTACAAGCTCCCTACGCCATGTCCAGCTGCCCGTGTCAATCAACTCATTGACAGTGTTTATCGTCGCACCTGCTGGACGTAGCAATGGGGCCATGGTGACCGTAGAAGGGATCCACTTGTCCTCCCACACTGATATGGAAGATCCATCGCCGACCTGCTTCACCAGACCCGCCTGCAAAGCTTCACGACCTGCCACAATTGCTCTCCACGTCGTCGAGGAGTTCGGTACCGTGGCGTGCATGCAGTCTGTGTCAGGAAAATATCTTCCTTTCATAACCCTAGCACATAGGGAGTTCGGATTCATCATGAAACGCCAACCATGTTTCCCTAGCAGTCCCAAGTTAAAGATTCGAAGATCTCGAAAGCCCACCGTTGCATTTTGGTGTTGCAAGCTTGTCCCATGCGATCCAATGGAGAGACCTCTTGTCAATTGAACTCCCCCACCAGAATTTTGCCATGTTAGAGGTCAGACACTTGCACACCTTCTTTGTCAAGAGAAAACAGCTCATGCTAAATGTCGGTATTAATTGAACAATGGATTTTAGGAGAGCCTCCCTACCGGCGCAAGCAAACAGCCTCTCTGACCACCCTTGCATATAACCACGGGCCCTATCCCCTAAATACTCAAAAGTACCATTGTTGATTTTGCCAACACCTGTCGGGAGGCCAAGGTAACGCTCTGAAAAAGCTTCAACTGGAACACCAAGTGTTTGCTTCAAACTCTGTCTAAGAGCTGTGGGTGTATTGGGACTGAAGAAAATCGAGTTTTTGCTCCTGTTGACACATTGTCCCGACGCTTCCCCATAGATCTCTAGAATTTCATTCAACCTTGTTGCACTCTCCGTATCCACTTTAATGAAGATGAGACTGTCATCAGCGAACAAGAGGTGACTCACCCGAGGTGCTCTGAAGTTTACTCTTATCCCTTGATCAACAAAGTTGCCATAATACTTCAGGAGTGACGAGAAGCCTTCAGCACATAGTAAGAAGAGGTATGGGGATACTGGGCATCCCTGCCGAAGTCCTCTCGATGGGTTGAAGAAGGGTTGCAGCTCGCTATTAACACAAATGAAGAACCTCACTGAAGTGACACACTTCATAATCAGCCTCACCAAATCCGCATGGAAAGCCAGCTTCAAAAGCATTGCTTCCAAAAATGCCACTCCACTCTGTCGTAAGCCTTCATCATATCCAGCTTAACTGCACAAGTATAATTCTTTCCTTTTTTTACGTCGCTTCATAGTGTGTACACTCTCAAAGGCGACTAGAACATTATCCGTAATCAAGCGACCCGGAACAAATGCACTCTGTTCTTCACAGACAATATCATCCATACATAGTCGTAGTCTGTTAGCAATCACCTTGACTGCCAGTTTGTAAAGAACAGGGCAAAGTGCAATAGGGCGGTATTGTGCTATGCTCTGGGGATGACGTACCTAGGGGATCAGCGTGATCGACGTGTCATTGAGACCCACTGGTAATTCGCCACCGTTGAGAAAAGCCAGCACCGCCTGAGTCACCTCCTCACGCAGCAACTTCCAGTGGCGCTGAAAGAAACCGGCTGTGAAACCGTCCACCCCCGACGCCTTTGATGGAGCCATCTAGAAAAGTGCACGATGCACCTCCTCGGCCTCATATGGTTTGCACATCATCTCGTTCATCTCCTGCGTTACTCTCGGCGGAACATGCGATAACAACGCAGTCGTATCATTGGCACCCTGCGAAGTGTATAGAGCCTGGTAGAAAGCTTGAATCTCAGCTTCATCCTCCGCCTCAGAAGCACAAACAGAGCCATCTGCTCGGTTGAGTCCTACAATTCTGTTAGCCCGTTTCTGTTGCCTCGCTTGTGCTTGAAAATATGCCGTGTTGCGATCTCCTTCACGCAACCATGGAACTCGGGAGCCCTGCCTCATCCATATCTCCTCGAGCCGCATCGCCTCTCGGAGTTTCTGCATGACATTCTTCTCCTCGTCCGTTGGGCCTCGCCCCACCGATCTTTGCCGCAGCTTGTCCCGTCGTTTTTGCAAGTTCCTGACTGTCCCTGCCAAGCTGCCAAACTCACACGCTCCCCAGGGCTCTAGTTGGCGCTGCAATTGCCCTAGGGAATCCATGATTCCTTGGAGCCCCGACTCGCAGGCCTGACCCCGCCAGGTTTGAGCGATGAGTTGCTCATAATCCTGGTGAGATTGTCAGACGTTTTCGTAGCAGAACTGTTTGGAACCCGGTGGCCTATGTGGAAATGCGTGGTTTCTAAACTCAGTTATGACAAAACAATGGTCAGACTCCACAGCACACACATGCCTAACCCTTATATGTTCAAACCTTTGTCGAAACTCCTCATTAGCAAAGGCCCTATCGAGCCTTGCTTTGACATTGGCATCTCCAGACTGACGATTGTCCCATGTATAAGCCACACCTGACCAACCTAAATCTTGAAGAGCACACTCGTTTGTAACCTCACGAAACTCCCTCATCTGTCGCTCGGGGCGAGCAGAATTGTTGAAATGTTCATTGGGGTATAGAGTCTCGTTGAAGTCACCAACACACATCCATGCACCATGAGGAATGTTGTGGAGTGTTCTAAGGAAATGCCAGCTGTGATGACGATCGGATACTCTTGGCGCTCCATAGAAACCTGTAAACCTCCACGTATTCGACCCCGTGGTGTCTGTACTTACCACCACATCAATATGACTACTGCTGAAGTTTTTCAGCTCAAAATTAATGTCTTTAGACCAGAACAGCCCTATACCTCCGCTCATGCTGTCACTGCCCACTGCATAACTGCCTGCAAACCCTAAAGTATGCCAGAGATCCTCCACTCGTTTTCCTCTGATCTTCGTCTCCATGACTAAAACCAGCACGGGCCCTTCTTACTTCACCACATTGCGATGCTTGCAAACTGCCTCAGGGTTCCCAAGCCCCCGGCAGTTCCAGCTTATGCAACTCATTGCGACTGGCAGGGCTGCACTGCAGCTCCTGCTGAATTCTCTGAAGTTGTTGCCGTGTCCCTCTTCTTCTTAGGTGCACGTTCTCCTTCCCCCTCGTCGGTTTCATCCACTCCGCTCGCCACCGTAGGATCGTATTGTATGATCGCATTAGTCTGAGGGGTCTCCTGATCCTCTGGTGCCGCGGCGGCCATGATAACCTTTCTGTACACTTGCTTGGGTAGTCCACCCTTCCTCTTATTGTTGCCATGTGCGTTCTTTTTCTTGGGCGATGTGACCTCGGGATAGACATCCTTAGTCGAACTAGACTCAGGAGGATCCGATTTTCCTCTTGGTTTTGAGTTGCTCTGACTGGCCCCTGAGTTGTCGCTGGATGCTGCCCTCCTCTTATCCTCTGGCGCTCTAAGACTGGTCTTGAATGGTAGATCGCCATTGTCGTCCCTAGTCCCGGACGTCGGGTACAACAAGTCAGCATGACCAAGACGGCCACACGAAAAACAGAAGTTGGGGACGTTCTCATATTGTATGTCATACCAGTCGCGACCACCTTGAGCCGCGGAGTCAATGAGGATCCACCTCCGTAGAGGTTTGCCGACATCAATCGTAACTCTCGTCCTCAGGAAATCCCCCATGGGGTCAAATTGCATTGATTGGGGGTTTACATCAATCTGTTTTGCCACCGCCTGCCCTCTCCTCTCATTGCGAAGGTTGAAGGGCAGGTTGAGAACCCTAGCCCAGAGTTGCAGCTTATTGAACTGCAACTCGGACGGCTTCATGCACTCGTTGAACTCCGACAAGATCACAACATGCTTGCTAATATGCCATGGGCTGCCTTCCCCGACTCGCTCGCGATCCCGCTTGCTCGCGAATTCTGCCACAAAAATATTCTCCCCCGCGGACCGGAAGGACAGTCCCTTAGGGTTACCCCATGCTGGCCGAAGGGCGTTGGAGATCGTCTGGATATGAAACGTGTGTCGATGTAGGACTTTACCCGCTAGTGACCACTTTGCCGGCTCGCCATCGTCGATGTCGTCGAGCACCAGCGGCGTAGCCTCCTCTTCCGTCAGATCCAACTTGCCCATCGCCTCCTCCAGTCGCGCCCTCGCCGAGCGTGGCGAGAGAGCTCCCTCCTTCCCTTTGCCGGCGTTGGATGGATTCATCCTCACACCGCCCTTACGCGCCCCGCCGATCGAGATCTGACGTGCGCCGCTGTTTCTCCTCGAAACCCTAATCGCCGCTCGGGAGGGCTCCTAGGTTTTCAGAGAACTGCATATGGTTACTTCCTTCCCCTCCTTGCACTACGGAGTATTTTCGTTGAGCATGCATACGTGGGCCCACACGTTTGCATGCATACAGTACAAATGTACGCCCAAATTAACCAAATTTATGCTACACTTCAATGCGCTGTCATAGCCTTTGAAGGCAGCCGAATCGGCCAAAACATATGCCATGAATGGCTCATGATCGAGCTATAGCTCGCTTAAGCCAATAATGCAAAACATACACTGTTTTTCCATGACGTAGCTATGCATGCATGCTCGCAGGACCCCATTGGTTAATTAACACACCCTGCCAGCATTCGAGCTTCTGGCGCATGGGCAATACACAGGTACGATGAAATCAAGGCCAGGAATTGTACGGGGTATCTGCTAGGTTTATTTTCGGTGTATCTGAGTTCTGATGTGGCTAGATCCCTACAGGAAATATTAGCGAGGATCCATCTATATATCTTCAATACTTTTTTTTGGACAGGCATTGCCCCTTTCCATTATAACCGAATAACGGAAATACATCGGCTTCGACCCAGAACGAGACTAAAAGGAAACGCCATGAAATCCACTGCAGGTGCGCGTCATCGACACACCCACCATGGGACCAAAACCCGGCGACACTCAAATAGAAACTAACCAACATAAGAATGGAAGTATCAACGCTCACACAGGAGCTATAGTTCAAATGCCAGGCACCAACACAAGGGGCAAACAGAAACTAGACAACCACACAGGAGCATGCATGCAAGAAATATGCATGTGCAAATACGTAGCGCACGTAGGCTTCTTGTGAATTTAAGGTTCATTTGTATCCGGGCAGGATCTCTGTGCGAAGGGGGGCCCACTTTTCACATGCAGTTAATAAGTTAGTTGTTACTCCAAATTACTACTCCATTTCAGTAAAAAATGGTCAAAATTTTGAAGTGTGGCAGTGCCAGATCCGCAAAGATTGTGGAGTAATGTGAGTTGGGACCTCTAAGGCATGGAGTGAATAGAGATAGCTAATCACATCTCTGTTAGTAATTAACTGTAGGAGATAAAAAGGACCAGTGCACACACACCAACTTTACTGCAAGGAGAGAAACTAAATTGAGAAAAACAAAATAATGAGACGACAAAAAATATTTCTTTTCACGTAAACATCAGAGTGTGACAAATCAAAGAAGATAAAACACGAAGAAAAGATCATTGATAAACTAGAAGTCCACCTCACGTCTCATAGATTTCATTATAAATACCCATCATTAGATTTATAACTTCATAAGTTATTATTCTTTGCCAACCTAATTAATATAAGTATTAGCGCTGCAAGTGTGGGTATGGTTGCTAGGAACTATACTGGGGAACTAATCATTTCTTCGTGGGATTATATTGGGGTTTGCAATAGCGTGGATGACGCGCAACATGGAGCGGCCCTCGTAGGGCTGCACATCGCTATTACCTTACACAAGCCCATTATTTTGGAAACTGGTTGTTCTTTCGTGGCTTCTTTTCTTGGAAACGAGTTTCTGGACACGTCTCTCCATGTGGATCTAAGGATGAAAGCATTGAGCATTTCCAAGATGATGATAAATTTCAAGATATCCAAGATCAACAGAAGGTCCAATAAGGCGGCGCATGCGATTGTGAAGTTCAGTTCTGATAATAGGTCTGATGGTGTGCTTCTTAATAGTGTTCCGCCCTGCATGGCTAAAGTTGTAACAGATTGTATGAAGTTTTTTAATTAATTAATTAATATATGGGAGGTTTTTTTAAAAAATATAAGTATTAGGTTTGTTTTTAATTGGTTACCATCACAGCTTTCATCTGACAATATACCGTCTGGACAAGATATCTTGGGCAGCGGACAACACGGTTAAAAAATGGTGGACAAAGCAAATGTGGAACATGAACCATCCAAGAAAGTAACGGGCACCCTCATAATGCTTGTCATAGACAAAATGAAATGAAAGTCATGCAAGTCATCAAGTGTCTTCCTTTCTACTCCCTCCGTTCGGAAATAGTTGTCGAAGAATATGGATAGAAATGGATGTATCTAGAACTAAAATATGTCACATACATAAATTTCTTCAACAAGTATTTCCGGATGGTGGGAGTATATAATTGCTGGCGTACTACACCCTTGGCACCTTGCTAGTGTGAACTAACGAGTAATGATTGGAAATGCGCAGGGGCACGCGAGTGCGTGGGCGCTCACCTGCCAAGTCCTGCTGCCCACTCATTTTGCCCCGCGATTCATGCAGTAGTTCAATTCCACACGAGGGCACAGTAAAAAAGAGAATCCCTCAAAATGTTTTAAGTTTCATTATGAAACTTACAGTTTTCAAAATGTTTTAAGTTTCAACATGAAACTTACAGTTTTTTCATCTAAAACTGCCAAGTTTCAACTAGCTTCAGAGACATAATTTCAAACAAAATTTTCTGCCGGCCGTAGACACAAAATAATTGATTTTTACCAGTCGCTCGTATTAATTTTCAAAATTGAAAGTTAACATTTTTAAAGTCGTCAAAATATATTCAAAAATAAATCTTATTTCAAGGCGTTGGTCACGAGAAACATGAATATGAAAACAGAACTAAATTTGAAATTTTTGTTTAAAATATATAAAACTTTGCAATTCAAAAGCAAAATAAAAAGCGGGCACTAGAGATATGCGTGTCCCCGCACCTGCATGCTACTCCTACTGATGATGCCCTGTTAACTGACATCTACTCATTAAATTTTCTTTTTTAAAAAACAGCATCAACATTATTAATTAAAAATAATGGTTACATCGTCTATAAAAAAAGATATAATATTTCTCATAGGCTCCTCGATTCAATCCCTTGTCGTGAAACATTTTGCTAGTCTAGCAACCTCATGAGCTACTTTATTCGCTTTCCTATTACAGTGTCCAAAGCAGTACTGTAAAAGGAAAATAACAAGCCATAAAATAGTAATCATCCACTCGTCACGTGGCTCTGCATGCATGCAGCTGTTTGACGCGGAGTGGAGTACGTACCTGCTCGTTACGCTGGTAATAAGCTGAGGTTGTGAGGACAAACAACCCCACGGAAGAACTTCAGTGCCGGAATAAACTTGGCCCCATCCGTTTGAAGATCGAATGCCATGAGTTCGCCCCGGTACGTACAGCCAGCCATGACGAGATCACTCGTTGAAAATGATAGCCATTGGCCAACCAACCCTCCCAATGTACATTCCATCTGCACCTTGACTTTCCGGCCGGCGGCACTATTCTCTTCTCAGCAGAGATATGATCTGCTAGGACCCCCAGTTGTTTTGCACCGTTCATGCCTCCATACACTAGTAGAAAAAAGGGCTTTTGTTCGGGCCTGGCCAGCCCATTAATTCCGGTTCTTAAACGAATCGGGACCAATGGGTGCATTCGTCTCGGTTCGTGAGCCCAGGTGGCCGGCCGGGGCCTCATGGGCTTTGGTCCCTGTTCGTCTGGACCCATTTGTCCCAGTTCTAGGCACGAACCGGGACCAATGGGCCTCGCTCCTGGCCCACATCCATTGGTTCCGGTTCCAGCCACGAACCGGGACAAATGATTTGCCTATATATAGCCTATCGCCGGCGAGCAGAGCATTTCACACTGCTCTGTTTTTTGCTGGCCGGCGAGGGGAGGGCATTTGGGTGCTCTAGCTCACCTCCTATGCACATGAGGTGTTCGATGAAATGTCCGAGCCACACTAGTTAATATTTCTTCTCTCGAAACTCGACCTCCGAGCTCCATTTTTCCCGAGATTTTTCTAGGTTTAGTGGTCCGTCACGTCCCGTCCCCGTCTTCACCGCCGTCGATCGCCCGTGCCGATCTCGTCGCCGGCACCACCGTGGTGAGCCTCTTGTTCTTATCTTCTTTCTGAAAGAAAAAAAATTCTTACCTGAGATAGATACTTGTCTAATTTTCTTACTTTTATTATTCCTTGTTATTATATAGTGCGATGGTTCTGGTATCCTCCCCCGTCGGCCCTCGTCCTGTCTATGATTCGGATGTGGTATATATTATCTTTTTATAACTATTTGGTCCATTTATTGTTTATGACAATTATGCCGACCAACGTGACATAGATATTATTTATGCAGGAGGTGGTTGAACCGGAAATTCCAACCGACCCTATTGTCGAGAGATTAAATTTAGTTGAAGAAGAAAACAATTACTTGAAAGAAAAAAATAAAAAAATTGAGGAGAAGATGATATTGGAGTTGCATGTTGCGGATGTCGTCGATGATCACAAGATCAAGATGGATGCAATGCGGTTGAAGATTAGAAAGATTAGAAAATAGCCATTCATACCGAGGCTTGGTGTCATTATGCCGTTGGATCAATTGTTACCTTAGTTGTGATTATGATCGCATTTGTTGTTGCATTGAAAGGTTTTACATAGTTTCAATGTATGGTTTAACTAGATGCTCTGGAGAGCTATATGTTGTTCAATTTGAACTATGTATGTACTTTGGTTTTAATGTGATGATGAACTACTATTAATTTGGTCACTTATCTATCCATGTTCATTTGTAGTGCTTTTCAATTTCAGGGTCTTATAGCTGGAAAAAATCAGTAAATGCATGAAAAATAACAAATGAAGTCAGAAAGGGTTGAAAATTGATGATGTGGCTTTGAATGGTGCATTTTGTACACAGAAAAAGTATGGAGTTCAAATAAGTTCAAAAAAAATGAAATCCCTTTGTAATAGACGAGTTTCCGTATGAAACCCTAATACTTCGAAAGAGATTGTCCGTTTTGTACACGAAGTGCATCCAGTTTTTGCCGTAAGCCTCTCTACTTTCTTGCACATGCTATGTGGGTGAAATGATGATACCATGCCAACTTTCAACCTTTTCAGAGTTCATTTGTAGTGCTTTTCAATTTCAAGGTCTTATAGCTGGAAAAAAAATCAGTAAATGCATGAAAAATAACAAATGAATTCAGAAAGGGTTAAAAATTGATGATGTGGTTTTGAATGGTGCATTTTGAATATAGAAAAACTATGGAGTTCAAATAAGTTCAAAAAAATGAAATTTATTTGTAACAGACGAGTTTCCGTATGAAACCCAGATACTTCGAAAGAGATTGTCCGTTTTGTACACGAAGTGTATCCAGTTTTTGCCATAAGCCTCTCTACTTTCTTGCACATGCTATGTGGGTGAAATGTTGATACCATGCCAACTTTCAACCTTTTCAGAGTTCATTTGTAGTGCTTTTCAATTTCATGGGTCTTATAGCTGGAAAAAATCAGTAAATGCATGAAAAATAACAAATAAAGTCAGAAAGGGTTGAAAATTGATGATGTGGCTTTGAATGGTGCATTTTGAACATAGAAAATCTATGGAGTTCAAATAAGTTCAAAAAAATGAAATCCTTTTGTAACAGACGAGTTTCCATATGAAACCCTGATACTTCGAAAAAGAATGTCCGTTTTGTACACGAAGTGCATCCAGTTTTTGCCGTAACGCTCTCTACTTTCTTGCACATGCTATGTGGGTGAAATGATGATACCATGCCAACTTTTAACCTTTTTAGAGTTCATTTGAAATGCTTTTCAATTTCAGGGTCTTATAGCTCAAAATAATCAGTAAATGCATGAAAATTTAATAGCAAAAAGAATTATCATAAAATAAAATAAATGAGTAATTTGAAACAAAATAATATAAACTTTAATAAAATATATAAGTAGAAATAAAATAAAATAAAATAAAGTTTAATAACATAAATAAAATTTATGAAACTAAAATTATCAAAGTATTTTCTATTCAAAACATTATAAGCAACCTCTAAAATTTATGAAACTAAAATTATATAAAATTGATGCAACTAAAATTATCAAAGTATTTTCTTCTCAAAATCATTAAAAGCGAAAAAAAATTCATAAAGAACTTTGTTTGTTAGAAACTTTAATAGCAAAAAGAATTATCATAAAATAAAATAAATAAGTAATTAGAAACAAAACAAAATAATATAAATAAGTATTTTGTTGTAAGTAGAAACAAAACAAAAAAATAAAGCAAAAAAGAAAACAAAAAAACTGGGAAAACATAAAAAAATTTGCCACCTACTGGGCCACCACGGCCTGAATACGACTAGAAGCCCATCCATGAGCCTGGATTCAGGCCCGCAGAAGGCCCAGTAGGCCCATCAGGCATAGCAGTCACAATTAGGCCCATAAGCCTACAATGGAGAGGAGCTCGAGAGGGGTGCGGCAGTGGGGCTTATAAACCACTGCGCGCCCCTCTCAACTAGCGAGGTGGGACTAAACTTTCGATGCGAGCGCAGCAGCACAAGGCCTTTGGTCCCGGTTGGTGGCACCAACCGGTACTAAAGGGGTGCATTGGTACCGGTTCGTGGCACCAACCGGGACCAATGCCCCCCCTTAGTCCCAGTTGGTGCCACCAACAGGGACCAAAGGCCGCCGCTTCCCGCCCTTTGGGCTGCTGAAAAGAGGCATTTTGTCCCGGTTGGTGGCAGCAACCGGGACTAAAGGTCGCATTCGTCCCGGTTGCTGTCATGAACCGGGACTAATGCCCTGGGTATATAAGAAAACACTTAGCAGTTTCGACCAAATCCGTCACTTCTTCCCCCGACGCCGCTGTTCCTCCTCGCCGTCGCCGCCCGACGCCCCTGCTCCACCTTGCCGTCGCCGCCGCCACCGACGCCGTCAGGCTGCTCAACGTCGCCGCCGCCGCTGACGCCCTCTGCCCCGACGACGGCGTCGACCCTCGCGCCCCTGCCGGCCCCGACGCGCCGCCCCCGTGCCCCGCCGCCCCCTGTGAGCACCAGCCTGCTCCCACGCCCCTCCCCTGTCCCGCGCCCCTGCCCTGCCCCGCCGGCGCCGGTGCCAGCGCCGGCCCCTCCGTCGTGCCCCTCCGCCGTGCTAGCTATTAGTTTTTCAGATGTTTTTAGATGTTTTTTATATGTATTTAGATGCTATTTGTAGATGTTTTTACATGTTTTTTAGATTATTTTAGTTTATGTTTAGTTTAGTTTTAAGATTAGGAAAATTTCAGATGTATAGTTATATTTATTTAGATGTATAGTTAATTTAGATGTTGTAATTTTTTCATAAAAATTGTGCACTTTTGTATAGAAACTTTATTTTTTTCATATGTACGAAAATGTAGAATGAAAACGAAAACAAACATATAAGAAAAAACAAAGGAAAAAATGAAGAAGGACCCACGGTGAAGCAGGTCTTTTTTTAAGGTAGTTCTTTGTTAAAGTGAGGGGGGACGTCCGGAGCACCCCCCGACCCTCTCGCTCGACCAAAACTCTCGAGGACACCCAAACCCTAGAAAAAAACAATGTCGGTCTCCTACCCCCTCCCGCCGCGCCCCTACCCGATCGACAAACTCTCTTGAGGCCACCCAAATTTACCAAGTTAAAAGAGCATTGTTGTCGAGGCCACCCCGAACCCTTGAAGCGTTGTTGAGGCCACCCCAAACCCTTGAAGCGTTGCCGAGGCCACCCCAAACCCTAGAGAAGCGTCGAGGCCAGGCCACTAATATGATTCCTTATTGTGCTTAGCTAGCTAGTTCAACGTTTGCCACTAATATATCCATCTGTCATGTTTGAATAATAATTGCCATGTTGTAAATATTTGCAGAAACTATGGATCCGCACCCCCGAGACGAAGCAAAAGAAGCGGTGTTAGGGGAGATAATCGCACACGGAAGTGATGCCGTCTTGTCGTTTCTCAACGACACATGCACCGATGGTCTGGAAAGACAGGATGAAGAAGCAGGCTACGACGATGATCAAACAATGGAGGAGGAAGGACACCGTGATGACGGCTCCGGTGACCGAATGGAGGGGGAAGGACACCGTGATGACGGCTCCGGTGACCGAATGGAGGGGGAAGGACACCGTGATAACGGCTCTGGTGACCGAATGGAGGGGGAAGGACACCGTGATGACGGCTCCGGTGACCGAATGGAGGGGGAAGGACACCGTGATGACGGCTCCGGTGACCGAACGGAGTGCGGCCAGGTATATATATTAATTAATTAAGCATGTGCTGACTATAGCTAATTGATAGATTACAACCTAGCAGCATAATCTATCTATCTATCTTCTATATACCTATATATATACCTATACTAATTAGGGACTCCCTAGAAATTCACACGTTAATCAGTAATTAGGAGCCGTTGATCAGGTGGCACCAAATTATTACGGTGTAGATCTGTCATGAATCTCTCCCCAAAAGAAAAGAAAAACTCATAGATATTTTCCTCACGATTGAAATATCTTCTCAATATCTCATGCGTAGAAAAAGTCTCACGTACGCATCTCTCCCACAACCCCACTCAATCTCACAAAAAAAACAACCTCTCACGTATCTCTCTCCAAACAGGAAAAAACTCTCACGTATACCTCTCCGCATGTGTAAAAAAAGTCCGACGTACACATCTCTCCCACAACCCCACTCAAACAATCTAAAAATAAATAAATCTAAACAATCCCTCACGTATGAATCCATAATATAAATCTAAACAAAATATACAATCTAGCGGTACCGACGAGTAATTACGGTGTAGATCCACGTGCACGCATATAATTCACGGCTGAAATTTTAATGAATTGTGAAAAAAACATTGCTTCAAGACCCCCAATTGTTTGTTTGTTATAGAAATAAAATCCACCACACGATCCTAATCCATGATTTGTTTCCTCCTCTAATTAAAGCAATTTCTATCTCTTCCGGGAAAAAAACTAAATCTATTCCAATCTGCTCCACGATCTCTTCCTCATTAGTACTCCACGATATCTTCCTCCCTACTTCATGGACTCTTCCTATTCTCCATCGGACTTTCCCCACGTGGAAAAGAATTCCATCCACGACTTCTTCCTCTTCTCCATGATCTCTCTTTCTGTCTCCGCCAATGAAAAAAAAAGCATAGCCTCTCTCAAGCTGAACATGGTAGGTTGGGAAATTGTTTCCGTGTGCTTAAGGAGATTATCAGATCAAGCATAGCCTCTCTCGAGCCTCATTAGGATCAGGTTCGTTTTCTTGCTGGTTTACACTTCAATCCGCTGTTAGATTTTCTTTGGCTGTGGGTCTCCCTCTGACACCTATTCTTCATGTTTGCATGTCATGCAGCTGTCGACTTCCATCAAAATTGGTTGTAGATGTGAGTTGTTGCCGCCGAGGAGGCAGATCCTTCTCGGCCTCTTCTCTCTCCGACACTGTGTGCACATGCACATCGCCTTTCCAACCAGAAAGATTGAACACACGTTTATTTCTAGAGGCTATAAAGTTTTTCCGAATTGATATATGGCATTGGAGGACACGTGGTTGCCCAATTCTTGCAAAAGAAGATATCTAATAACCTCCTCCTCGCGTTCTGCCATGGAGCTTTAAAAAAAAGGAAGACGCTCTATCATGGACGAAACTCTATCCGGCAGCCGTCCAACCTCAGAATTCTGATCCCTGATAGATTTGTGTCACAACTTCAAGGTGAAGAATTCACATGTGCCTGTACGTGGCCTCTACACCTGGGTCGATTTCCTCCTCAGCTGCGGCGGTGGCCAATGTGTGCATCATGTCTTCTCTTTCCAATCAGGTTTGTGCGTGTTGCTCAACCAGTATTTACTAATTGTGTTGCAGAGCTGCCTGCCTGTACCCATTGTATAGAATCCCTTGGTCATGTACGTAGTTATCCCATCACGTACGTACTGAGCAGTTCATTCTATAGCCCCACAAATAAACTAATTCTCAATGTGCTACAAATAGACGGTGGTGTCTTTGTTCCAAAGGCACATGGCACATATATATATCTAATCTGGGACGTGTGTACCCTGTAGGAGCTGACACCAAAAGTAAGTAACTGATTTTTGAAAAATCTAGGCTACTCTTATCGCGAAAGGATAATCTAATTAATTAGAGTTGTGTGCAATACCTCTAAGGATTGGTTGGTAGTGCAGGTCGCGAAGAGCTGCAGGGAGGAGAAGGTGTTGTTTGGAAGAGTGGCGGCAAGGGCTCCCAGGTTTTACTGATAGCTTCTGTTGGCCGTGTAGTTTTAACTGTTATAACAGAGCTGCGCCGTGTTGTATTCTTGATGACTTTCCCTACAAAACATTGGTCCACACTAATATTTTTTTGTTGAAATCAATTCATTGAAAGTTTGGCCAGTCTGATCAGAATTGGAGTATGTGCTATATTGTGGTTGGTATTGGAGTCAATGTTGATCAGCAGCAGGAACGTACACACTGATATTTTGTTCAGGTTTTTCATGTGCTGTCTCTATTGCTTTCATATGCAGTTTGTTTTTCAACTATACAGTTGGCGATTTTGATCGGGGGCGGATGGATTGCTTAATCTCTCGTATTAGAAGTGATGATTTTGTCTGTTGACTTAGCACATGCAACTTTACTTTATCCATGCCATCAATCTCATAGATGAAGCATGAATGCCAAGAAAACACAACGAATCACTCACAGTAATATATCGATCAAGCTTTTGTCAGACGGAAAAAAATGTCAACCAACAGGCTGAATCATCAGCGGCACTGAGTCCTTCCATCGGTTGCTCTTCTAATTCTCATCCTGTTATATGGACTGGAGTCGGCCGCCAGCATGCAATCTCACTGCAAGTACCAATAACTCGCATGCAAGTGTTTTTTTAATATAATTTTCATGTTCCTGAATTATGGCATTTTGAGTATACACCGGATATGCATAATTTATAGGCATGCAATAACACAAAATAGTATAGTTTGTTTGAACTATAAGACTACCAAAATTAAATGTATATGTTCGCTTAAACTATATTAATACCAAATTGTTTTTCCTTCTTAGTAGTATGAAATAACACAAAACTGAAACTAAATGTATATGTTCGTTTAAATTATATTAATACCAAAATTATAAATTTCAACTTATACATATCAACTACATAAGGATGGTAAAATACGGACTAAAATAGTACAGTATGAAATAACCCTGAAGTGGAATTAAATGTATATGTTCGTTTAAACCATAATAATACCAAAATTTAAAATTTAAATCGTGGTAGGTTTGATGTGTGTTGGCCGCTAAATACGATCCAAAATCTACAAAGATTGATATTTAGAAAATATATATCACTCAAATAAATTAGCCCGTGCGAAGGCACGGGTTGGCGACTAGTTAACCTAATAAATCTGGTAGTACTTTTCCTATGGATTAGTTTACTAAATCGATGTTTCTTTGGAAAAACCAAATAAATTAAAATTGCTACTAATTGCTATATCCTTCTAATTTCCTACTTAGATTTCTTTGTTGTATTATCAATCTATCTCCCCCGCAAATTTTACGAGTATCATGTTCTCTTTTTTGACGTGTTACAAGTATTATATATGATACAATCTAATAGATAATTGTTGAAAGCTACACCCTCTGTAAACAATTATAAGACATTTTAGATCACAATTGTTTACAGAGGTAGTATAATGGTTTCGAAATTTTTTGTTTCGACTCTCGCCCCTCCTATGTCCAATTCCTGGCTCCGCCCCTGGTGAGTGCAGCATAACCACAGCGCGCGCGTACGTGCGTCGTGGCTCTCTTGCTCGCGCACGTACATCCACCACTATCTATGGCACTGTGCGTGCGGGGCATAGATCACTGGCTCCGCTGCATGGCATCTTGCGTCAAAATGGACGAACACAAGAGACACGAGGCAAAACCAGCGCCAAAGATGATGGAATATTAGATGATACGCGCGCGCACCAGCGAGCCGGCCGGCGGACTGCGGGACTGAAGCCACGCACTGTTCAGCCGATCCATTGATCGGCCTCGGTGCAGTCTAGAAGCCGATGTTTTAGGACGCCGATATGGTGCTGAAGTTCGGTCTGGGACACCCCAGGACAGAACGACTCGTTCGCTACTGGAGGGGAGATGGATCGAACGAATTTGTTCGACCAGAGAACCCCCCATGGCCCAAAAGTAATGGGAAAAGAATTGACGTGGAGAGAATGAATAAAAATCCATGGTTTAAAAATAAAAAATACAAATAGACGATAAAAAATAAGGGTTGCCATCATCTTTAGAAGCAAAATTTGCCGTGGTTCAATTTTTTTTCCTTCCAATGGAAAAAATAAGAGAAAAAGTCATGGCAATTCGCATGTGTACATAGTGGCAAAGATTATGTGCATTAAATATCGTGAGGTATTTTACTATATACATGAAGACACAAAAAAAGTGGATTGAAAATTGATATCATGTAGAACAAAAAAAATGTATAGCATATATTTTTGGTAGTAATTGCCATGTTTCATAAAGGAAATGTACCTTGGTCCCATGAATAAGCAAAAAATCCCATGAAAAATAGATTAAAGTGAAATTTACCATGGCATGAAAAGTAAAAAAATGAACATGGACCATGAAAAGTTAAATTTCCATGAAAAAAAGAAAAAAATTGCCATGAAAATATGAATGTATAATTGACATGTATGTAAAAGTAAATTTGCCATGGAAAATAAATGTAAAATTTCCATGGCAATCAAAATTAAAAATTTCCATGGCAATAAAATTTAAATATTTGCCATGTCGATATAGGTAATTTAGCCATGGAAATAAATGTAAATTTTCCATGGCAAATAAAAAGTACAAATTTCCATGGCAATAAAAGTTAAAAATTTCCATGGAGATTTAGGTAAATTTACCATGTCAATTAAGATAAATTTGCCATCGAAAAAATAAAAGGTTTATTTTATTGTCATGGTATTTTACTATAGACATGGAGACATGAAAAATGTGGATTAAAAATTGCCATCATGTGGAACACTAAAAAGTGTACCATATATTCTTTGGTGGTAATTGCGATGTTTCATAAAGGAAAAGTACTATCATGACATGAAAAATGAAAAATTCCCATGAAAAAAAAGATCAAAGTGAAATTTGTCATGGCATTAAAAATAAAAAATGGACATGGACCATGAAAAGTTAAATTGCCATGACAAAAAAAGGAAAATTTTGCCATGAAATATTAAAATATAATTGATATCTATGTAAAAGTAAATTTGCCACGGCAATAAAGGTAATTTTGCCATGGCAAATAAATGTAACATTTCCATGGCACATATAAAGTAAAAAGTGCCATGATAATAAAATTTAAATTTTTTCCATGTCGATATAGGTAATTTTTCCATTGAAATAAATAAAAATTTGCCATGGCAAATAAATAGTAAAAATTGCCATGGCAATAAATGTTTGAAAATTGCCATGGCGATTTAGTTAAGTTTTCCATGGTGATTTAGGTAAATTTGCCATGGCAAAATAAAATTTGAATTTTCCATGCGAATAAAGTATTTTTTTGCCATGCTACAAGTAAAGTTAGCCATCTTCTTAAACGGTAAAAATGTTATGGTGGTCAGACTTTCATACATTTATCGTGTGACTATTCCCAAAAATGTTTGCAAATTTGCTATGATGTATGAGACACACTTTCCGAAAAAAAAATGCAATGTGACCAATGCACACGGTTTTTCTTTTTTTGCCATGGTATGATCAATGAACTAGAAGATGAAGGGGCATAATTAAGAAATAAACAAAAATTGCAATGGAAGATGCATATTAAAAAGATGGCATTTTATTTTCATTATAATTGTAATGCTTTGTACGAATTGCCATATATGTAAATAAGTTTTCCTTGGCGCAACAAAACAAAATAGCCATGGTAATTGTATTATACTTGCCATGGTCCATAAACTAAGTTTACCATGGTCCATAACTAAGTTTTCCGTATTAGAGAAAAAAAGCAATAATGTGGAAATGATTCTTTAATAAAATTGCCATGGCCCCATGAATTTGTATTCCCATGATATGGGAAAGAGATTGCCATGGTCCATGAATTAAATTTGCCATGGTATTTAATTGAAAATTGCCATGTGTTTGTGAGAATTTTGCCATGCATGTAGACAAACACAATTGTGAACAACAGACGCCTTGCTAGATGCATATTAAAAAAATGCCATGGAGTTTTAACTAAAATTGTCATGTTTTATAGAAGAGAATTGTCGTGGGTGTAAAAATTTCCATGGAGAATACAATACCAATGCCATGTTGAATACAAATTTTTTTCCATGATCAAATCCCGAAACAGAATACCTGCATTTTTTTACATGTGGACATGGCAACTAATATATACTTCTCTCAACATAAAGATACATCTTGTTCAACACCACTATAGAAAACTTCTAGAGGACACAATCAAACATTCTAATATGCAAATTGATTATGTTCTAATGGGAACTAAATTTACCAACAAATCTGGTATCCAGCAACCCGAATCGAGGGTCGATTAAACTCATCAAAGCAGCTGAATAGAGGAGCGGGGCGTTGATTCATCAGGCCTGCTCCCATGTTGCTGTGAATGTAGACGAAGCGCGGGGGCGGGGGCAGATCGACCCTGATGCAGATGTCATTGAAACAGACGAGGATCCACCGATGACTCGCCATCGACTGGTAGTACTCATTGTCAGGATCATAACCCCGACATTATTGTTATTCTTAGTTTAACATGCATTGAGTCTAGTTAATGTTGGATGTGTGCATGACTGGATCTCTTCTACCCTGAATTACAATGTTTAGGCGTTGCTTGAATTTCAGAGGTGCTCTGCATTTATGTTTTGCGGTCTGAGAAAGGCCTAGCAGGATACCATGCTATCATATTATATCATGATTGTTTTGACAAAGTGTTGGCATTTGAGATATATTATTATTGCTCGCTAGTTGATTATGCCATTTTGATATGAGTAAATGTGAGTTCTAAGTGTTATCATTCATATGGTTAGTTCACGATCTTTGTTGAAAACTCGGTTACTAGTTAAGCTTATATACAGAACATAAGGAAAAAGAGTTTGTAAAAGTTTTTCTTTATCACTTTCAGTTTATCAATTGAATTGCTTGAGGACAAGCAATTAGTTAAGCTTGGGGGAGTTGATACGTCTCCAACGTATCTACTTTTCCAAACAATTATGTTCTTGTTTTGGACTCTAATATGCATGATTTGAATGAAACTAACCCGGACCGACGTTGTTTTTAGCAGAACTACCTATGTGTTGTTTTTCATGTAGAAAAGTTCTCAAAATTGGACGAAACTTGGCGGAGATTTTTTATTGAATATATAAAAAAATAATGGTGCAAAGATCTACAGAAGTTGGACCACCACCTGCCCACAAAGCAAGGGGCACGCCTACCCCCTAGGGCGCGCCCTGCTGCCTTGTGGGGCCCCTATGGCTCCGTTTGCCCTACCTCCGATCCTATAAGTTCCGTTTTGTGGAGAAAAAAAAAAGAGAGGAAGAATTATCATGTTTCATAATACGGAGCCACTGCCACCTCTTGCTCTTCATCTGGAGTCCATTCGGGGCTCCGGTGAGGGGGATCATCGCCATTGTCATCAATAACCCTTCTCTATCAACACTGCCATGATGCTCACCACTGGGAGTGAGTAATTACTTCGTAGGCTTGCTGGACGGTGATGGAGATGGATGTGATTTATCATGTAATCGAGTCAATTTGTTAGGGCTTGCTCCCTAGTATCCACTATGTTCTGAGATTGTTGCTGCTATCACTATGCTATGCTTAATGCATGTGACTAGGACCCAAGTGCCATGATTTCATATCTGAACCCTTTATGTTTTCATCATTATATTTAAGTTCTTGATCCTATCTGCTAGTTGTATGCACTTGTTGTTTTTCTAAACCGTAGACCCCAAGGTGACGATAATTGGGATACTCCCAGGGGATGACTGTAATTTGAGGAGTTCATGTATTCATTAAGTGTTAATGCTTTGAGCCGGTTCTCTTTAAAAGGAGGCCTTAATTATCCTTAGAATTCCTTAAGCACCCACTGCCACGGGAGGGTAGGACAAAAAATATCATGCAAGTTCTTATTATAAGCATGTATGACTATATACAGAATACATGCCTACATTGAATTGATGAATTGAAGCTATTGTGTATCGCTCTAGGTTGTGACTATTATATGATGAATACTATCCATACAAATATCCATCGCTGATCCAGTGCCTATGCTTTGCTCATATTGTCTTTGCTAAGTTACTACTATTGTTGTTGCTACTGTTCCAATTACTACAAAACTCCTAATGTCACTATTACTGTTACTATTGCTATTGTTACCGCTAATATCAAAAATATCATACTACTGTGCTACTAAACACTTTGATGTAGAGAAATAACTTCTCAGGTGTGGTTGAATTGACAACTCAACTGCTAAGGCTTATTAATATTCTTTGGCTCACCTTGTGTAAAATCAATAAATTTAGGTGAAATACTACGCTCGAAGACTGATGCGGTCCCTATATTTGTGTGTCATCCGGCAACAAGAGGTTGAAGAAAACTGATGGCTCAAGCCTCCCATCAATCCACTGGATTAGATGACAAAGAGGAATAAATTGTTGTGGAGAATGGACGAGCCACCATGGCACTGAATAACTGGGCAATGATCGGAAACAAGTGGGAGAAGGGGAGCACCGCCCGTGACGTCGCGGCAAGTAAAATGTCCATCACATGGACGAGAATTTTTCCCGAGGGTGGATAAGAAAGATGAGAGGTACAAGATCATGTTGGATGCACAAAAAGAGAGGATGGATTGGTACCGAGAGAGGGTGAACAACTAGTTGAAAATTGAGTAGGAGAAGATAGACTTGGAGAAGCAAGGGGCGTGTGTCAAATGGGAGCTCGAGAAGTCCCAAAATTTCGGACCAATGGAGCTTGAAAATGAGAGGTTTCAACTTACTCGAGACAAAGAGGGTTCGAGTATAGTGTTGGCGGACGCAAGCCTTTTTGGACGCGGAAGGCAAAAAGTGGCTGGAGGGGAGGAAGAAAGAGATCAGCCTGCTACGAGACAGCGAGAGCAGCAGCGAACGCGGCTAGGATGGCGGCAGCAACAATGGATGCGGCTAGGATGGCGGCCGGAGTAACAGAAGCAACCCGGCAAGTGATTTTTTTTTCATTTTGGCATGTCCAAATAGTTGAATTGTGATTTATTTTGCTTTGTTGCATTGTGGAATTATGATGAATTTGTGTTATACGATCGACGTGCATGCGTTTGGGGATTTGATATGAGAAGTATGGCCAGCTGTCCGGCAAGGGGCCGTCTGACGTTGTCCGGGGTCGCGCCCGGGCACGTACGTTGACATTTAGCAGGGCGGATTTGCCCAGTCATGCTGTAGATGCTCCAACACTCCTAAGGCCAACTCCACCGCGTGACCCCAAACGGACGTCCGGTTTGGCCGGATTTTGTCCCTTTGGGTAGGGCGATGGGGTCGTGTCCGGACGTGTCCTCGGATGCGGTGGCCGTGCGCCCAGTGCGCGGCCGCATCCTTTGGCCCCATCTTGTCTGCCTCCATATTAAAAAGAGAACAACGTTTCAAATACCAGTGGCCCTAGTTCAAGCCAGCGGCCTAGTTCACGCCAGCGGCCCTAGTCACGCCGGCAACAGAGCCAGCGGCCTACATGTCCTCGCCGGCAACATAGCCAGCGGCCGCAACACAGCCAGCCTCCAAAATGAATAGTTTCATTCGCCAGCAACACAGTCAGCGGCCGGCAACACAACCAGCCTCCAAAATGAATGTGTTTCTCGCCGGCAGACAGCCAGCGGCCCAACGGGCGGTCGGCACCCATGCCAGCCTCCAAAAAGAACGGCCACGGCCGATCGAACGACCTAGTTCAGGCCGTCGGCGTCGAACATCTCCTTCTGCCTGGCCTCGAACCAGCTCCTTGTCTTCTCGCTCATCTTGGTCAAGTCCATGCTCATGATCGCAAGGGCCACCTTCTTTGCTTTGGTTGCGGCATTCGTGGCCTCGATGTCGAGCTGCCGCTGCCTGGCCGAGACATTGGCGGCCTCGATGTTGAGCTGCCTTTGCCGGGACGCCTCCTCCATGTCGATCTTCCTCCTCTTGGCCGCCTCCTCCATCTCAGGCTTCTTCTTTTGAAGCTCTAGGTATTGCTTCATTTGCTCGTCCTTGCTTTGCCGCTTCTTCTCGCCCCTCACATCCTTTTGAGACATCATGCCATGCAAAGTCTCATGCACGGCCATGGATGAGGCATCACGTATGTCGTCCACCTTGGAGTTGGTCTTGCCCCTCGGCCTCTCCAATGCCTCGCCATCTCCACCTCCGGCGAACTTGGCCGTCTTCTTGCCTCTCTTCCTTTGAAGTTCACGGTATTGATCATTGAACTTAGGGCAATTGTTGATGATCGTCCAACAATGTGTAAGAGTGAATGGCTTGTCATTGTGCCGGGCCTTGAATGCTTCCAAAGATTGAAATGCCTACACCACATGATCAACAACAATTGAACATGCAAACATATACAAGGCCGAAGTCTCATGGCTGTAGCAAGGAAAGGACTAGGATAAGGAGAGCATACCATGTCCCCAACGCCGAGACAACTCACGGGCCGTGTTTCAACTCTCTCAAATGCGGCGCAATACTTGTTACACTCTTGTTAGATGAACAACCACCTCTTTTGAATCGAGGTGATGCCATGGTTGCTTGTCATTTGGTAGGGCTCAAACATCTTCCTTTCATGGAATGTTTTGTGGACTCTCGTCCAAAAAACAAGGCCCTTTTGTTGCGCGCCGGTCTTCGGATCTTGGCTAATCTCCATCCAACATTGGCAAATCAACTTGTGCTCATCTTGTGTATATGAACCCCTGCGAATGCTCTTCCCCCTCTTTTGTGCTTCCGCTCTTTGGGTGAGCTCGTCGATGAACAATGGCTCGCCACCAATATCAATGCCATTGCCTTCTTCTTCATCACCATCACCTTCGCAATAGATGTCATCGTCTTCATGCCACGAGTCACCATGGTCGTAGTCAGCACAGTCGTCGACCTCTTCATCGGGATCGTACTGGGCGCGGCCATCCTGACTTTGGGTCTCCTCGGGGTCGTAGGCACGGCCCTGCCCACCCTCGTAGATCACATCCTCCATGAACTGGTTGTAGAAGGGGTCGTCGACCGGTGGCGTTGGTGTTGGCATTCCGTCGAACAAGACGCGGGGGGGGGGGGGGGGGGGGGGCGGCATGGTGCTCGTAAACGGTGGCCATGCATGCTTTCTTTGCATCTCGACGGATGGCGGCCGGCCGCCGCTGCTGGACCCAGGCGTGACGTTGAGGTCGATGACGGCCGAGGGGCGCGGGGTGGACGGCGCGATCACGCCAACGTCCAGCGACCCTGAGAAACGGGTCTGGGCGTCGTGGCTTGGCGGGGAAAAGCCGGGCGACATAGGTGTGGTCCGCGACGTCGGCGACTGGCAGTGCGGAGGCCGGGCGACCGACGAGCCTGTGCTCGCCGGGCCGAGGGCCGCTGCAGGGAAACCAGCCGGACGGCACATGCCAAGCATGAGGAGGGCGTGCGCTTTGTTGACGATGTCCTCCTTCTCGTCGACCGCGGCCTTGCCCCGCGCGGCCTCCATCGCATCGCGCTCGGCGGCGAACTTGGCCGCGGCAACATTGACCTTGACGACCGCCCTCCAGTTTCTCCTCTTCGCCGATTCCTTGTCCAGCTTGGCGATCTCCTCCGGCGTGCACTCCGACCGCGGCTTCCTTGGCGCCTTGGCCGCCTTCTTCTTGACCTTTCCGGGCGCGTCGACGGCCAGGCCGCCGGAATTCGGCTGGGCGTCGGCCATGGACATGGGGGAGGGGGAGGGAGCGTCGGGAGGGACGTGGGAGGGTTTGGGGGAAATGGCGCCAAATGGGGCGCGCGGGGGGGGGGGGGGGGTTGTTTTGTGCCATCGACAGGCGGGCCAGGGAAGGACAAGCGCGCGCGTCCCGCCCGTCCGCGCGCTGTCCGTTTCATCCAAAAATCGGCGCAAACTTGGGCCGGGATGGGTCGAAAGCAGACAGAAAACGGACAAGAATCCATTTGCTCCTGCGCGCTGGGCTGTCTGGTTTGTTTTTTTACCCCAAACGGACGAGGCCGGACAGGATGGCGTTGCGCGGTGGAGTTGGCCTAATTTCTTATGAAGGAACATGCATTAACATAAACGTGACCCTTATCCATTGATGAAATGACTAGTAGGGCCGCCGCCTGGTCTGAAACGGCAGTGCATGCCTCCCTTTATTAGTTCATGTAGAAAACAACATTAGTATAATGAAGGTTGCCAGATCAACATCATTATCTTCTCCAAGTCGTACGGGATGCAAAATGAAACCGCGAGATTCACTTGTGTCTGCGATCATACACCACCCACCTTTATATATACTCTGATTAGTGGAATCCAACCAAAGCCCCAGCGGAGATATATGATGGCGAAACTACTTAACTAGCATGATCCTAATTACCATACGAATTCGTTGATCGGATGTGATAAAAAAACACCGTGAATTTGTCATGTACTACCTCTGCGGTGAGTAAACATTATTATCGATCAAGGACAAGAACAATGAGGAATCCAATAAAACAAGAGCAGAGGTCGATTGATGCACCATTAAGGCCGTAACCACTGCGGTGAGTAAATATTATTTTGCAGCCCGGCGCTATTAATACTCATGAAGACATCCTAATTAGTGCTACGAGATCACCGCGAAGATCTTCTGCCCTGATACTGTATTTCCTGCATGCATCGATCATGCATGCCTGTCGGATATATAGCTAGCTGCTGCACTGGCTCAGTACGTACGTCCTGGAACCAATTTACACGCAGGGGAATATATTCAATCTATCAATAAATATGCATACACGTACGCATCATTAGCCCAGGGAAATCCGGGCGAGAAATTTGTATCCTAGCCTGCCAGCCGCAGCCTAGTTGCCATTTGCCACCTTGTAGTACGTGCCTGGATGCGTACCAGATTTTCTGCAGACGTATAGTATTGATCATGCGTCTTAAATCCACGTACAGTACATTTGTTTATCAGTTTAATAAGACTGGGTCTTCCGTCTTGTTCCTGTGTCGAACAAAGGGCCCGGTGCACAGTCAAAATAAAATAGCCGTGAGATAATTGTTTGTTGGACCTACTACCTGCTGAGCACTGGCTGGCTCCAAATGGTTTCAGAGAGTTCACTCCACACTCCAGAGTGCGTATGAGCTGAAGACCGTGTGGTATACACAACATGCTCCAACTGTGAAAGGTTCCCAAAACAGTTGTACTACTATACTAGTATGTCACTACTGACTACTGAGTACTGACCAAGTGTCCATGCACACTGTAAATAAACGTTACCCCGTGGACGAAGTACGATCGATCGAACACACGTACGGTTCACCGAACACACTGTGCAAATACATCAGTAAAAAAAAGTGAGCCATGCATGGAGAAATTCCTGCTGATGCAGTGAGGAGGAAGACTTAATGACAAGTACGTACTGTACTCAGGATCGTGTATATACATGTCTAGCCATCATGGCATCATGCCAATGTATTAAACCATCCGTGCTACGTGCGCCTACCTACGCTCTAGCGATTCCCATGTGCCGGCCGGCCCGTACGTGCGCCGATACTAAGTTGGCACGTACACGCACGCGTAAGTAAGTGCATTTCGATCCGTTTGGCGCGTTACGGCCACGGCCGGCAGCGTGCGCGCGTGCGTACACCACGCATGCACGTGCTGCGTTCATGCGGATGCGTGTCTGGGCTAGCTACTTGATTGGTCGATCAATGTAATGCACGTACGTACCGTCGACATGTATATACTCGCGTAAATATAGGATCTATGCGTATATAGCACACTGTACATAGACGTATGACCCCTAGCAACCTCTAGCTACCCTACGGCTACATAAGATACTCCACTATTGATGGTCAATGAAGTTCATATGATGGATCCATCGGTTGATCTGCACTGGCGTATCTAACGATATGTATGCATGGAACTGTGAACAGTGGACTTGCTTGCGCTAGGGCAAAGGACGTAGGAGTACTAGTACTACTACTCCGCCACCACCTAGCCTAGCCCGACTTAACTGCCTCTGAGGCCAAATCTCTGTGAAGAGGATCCTGCCCCCACGGAATTCAATGGTAATGTAACTAATGCATGCATGCACACATGTCAGCATGTGGTTCCAGTTAATAATGTCGTAATGATATCCACCGTCGATCCATCCAGCTTTGTTTCCTTGTCCATATTTTCTTTCCTTTGTTTCTTGCATACAAATGCCAGGAGAGATAGTCGTTAGGCGGCCAATTTAAAACAAGAGAGATACTTGTGTGTGTGTGTGTGTGTGTGTGTGTGTGTGTGTGTGTGTGTGTGTGTGAGAGAGAGAGAGAGAGAGAGAGAGAGAGAGAGAGAGAGAGAGTACATCGTCGTGCGTACATGGAAGCCATACATGGTGTACAAAATAGTGGGATCGATGGTGTACCTACGTACCCGTGTGACACTCAAAGCGGGTAACATGCGCACCCGATGACATGCAACTCAACGAGCAGCTAGCTAGCCAGCCAGCCATGCATTCATGCAATGCAAGCTTAAATACCACACGCCGATGGATACATTTGGGTGTACCGTAGCATGCATCGATGGCGAAAGATTAGTGCACGTTTGCACGAAAGATCCATTGGTGGCGGACGACATGAATAGCGAATTAATCATCGAGCAATGTCGCCTACACCACGTACGTCGTACGTGCGCGATCATTCCTTTTGCGCGTGTACGTGGTGACCACCCGCAAGCACGTAGTACTACGCATGTCCGTACGTATATAGAGCAGCTGCTCGACGTAGTTCTGCCATGTTATATTCAAGTGTGTGTGTTTCTAAGCTTCGAGATGTTGTTAATTTTTTAAAGGATGCGCGAACATCATTGCTACGCCAAGTAGTATAATACTCTCTTCGTCTCAAGTTACTTGTGGTAGAAATGGATTAAACCGGATATATCTAAAACTCCGAAAGAGGATAGCAACACATGTATGGTGGGAAATGTGATCGGCCTATGGGTCCCACATGGACAGTGGAGATTTACATTTTTCAAAGGTGTATACAAATTGCAAATATATGTTTTCTAATGGGTGCACGGTCATATTTATGCACAATTTGTTTTGGTAAATATACTTGTCATAAGATGATGTTCAAGAGAACTGACTCTTGGTGAGGTGGTGGAGCTATGTGGTTCAAATCCTGATGTTCACACCTACAGGGTTCTTTGGGAGCAAAATAAATTTGGAGAAACAAAAATGCAATCCTAAGAAAAACTCCTTTCCTATTCCTACATACTTATTGGATCATAGGAATGCAAGCATATTAGTTGCTTGCAAAAATTCGTCCGCAAATAACATTCGAGGAGATCAAAATAGAAAACAATAAAATTGTTGCTCAAAAGTGTTCAAAACTTTGAGCACTTATTTTTTTAGGGCTCCACAAATGTTATTTCTGGACAAAAGTCTGCAAGCACCTAATATGTTTGACCATGTTTGGTGCCAAAAAGTTTCAGAATTATTTTTATTTTTGGTTCTATTTTTTGATTTACTGTTCATGAAGGGTCTTTCTCTTTCCCTTGTCCATCTACTCAAGTACTTTGGACCCTTGTATATTTTTTTCCCTGTTCAACATCCAAAAGGGACTTCTTGAATATTCATATGCTTTCATCTTATAGGATGCAAGACATAATAGCATTCTAATGGCGTGCCTTTCATATTTGATCATGTGTTTCTATAGTCATGGGATCCAAAGAGGCTCTACTTAAACACACACTATAAATTTTGGTTTTGCTAAGTCTCAATCGATTGAGAATTCCTTTTGACTTGCAGTTGTTTCTATGTAATTTCCAGTTTTCACGGAAGTGAAGTTGGGTTTTTCTAAATAGACTAAGACGTCAGGAATCTCAACCAACTGTGCCCTAAGGGAACACACCAATTAGGGATATAAATGGCCAATAAGCGGCATCTGCAAGTCCCGTTTAGTTAGCTTTAGCTAGCTCCATAGTTCACTTTCTCCGAGAAACACAAATTATTGAACTGTTAGACCATTAGTGGGTTTAAACAGAATTAAACAGGACCCTATTTACATCTCTAACACCAATTGAAGAGGCGGTAACCGATTGTGTGGCACTATAGTCTGTACGATAAGCAACTAAACAAGTGATCAAGAAATCTCAATCAACTAAAACCAAGGAAAACTCAATAGTTGTTACTTGCAAAACCCTACAAATTTAGTGAGACTAAGCGTAATTATTCTTGATCCCTGTGATCCAAACGTGATTAAAAGATAAATGTATATGTGTAATGTCTTTGTGCGTGGGGTGTACGTGCTGTGTAGTGATGTGCGTGCGTGGCCTTGTTGTCCATGTAAAAAAGAGTTCAAGCAAAACATACAAGTGGGTACGAAGGCATGGATAAAAATCATCTGCTTCAGGTGTGCAGCTTGCAATGTATATATACGTGCATTTACCCGGTCGCATGGTAACTACGTACTTACGCTCAGTACGTGCAAATGTGCTGTAATTTTACTGTGCACCACGTACTTATACGGGAAATGCGTCGGTGTGCACGTAGGACCGGACCACGCTATTCAAATTTTCTTACGGTGCCACCAGTGGTAAGTATTTATCACTCCGTGCCATCATGGGCACCAAGAGGGAGAAAGCCTAGATACATGCAGCAGGCAGAAGGCACTGTACACGATACGGTAAAAAATGGCAGGGGGCAGTGTATATCGTTCCGGTCCGGAAACTTGTCAGTTCTCTGAAAAGGGAAAGAACGGTTAAGGCGATCGTGTCAGTGTTCTGTAAACTGCTACAGGCTGTGTTTTCATGTACACAAGGCAATGCAAGGCAGGGGTCAGTGTAGTACTTGTACTGTTGCATGCTCACCAATTCGTCTACTGATACTGATTACGGGCGGCACGGATGCACCACGTGTATGGATTACGATGGATGTGTGGGGGCTAGGTTGCCAATTAGCTGAGCAGATCTTTATGTGCACCAGATCAGTGAGCTGTGTGCATTTAGTTGGGTGGGAAAACATGCCTGCAAGCTTGGAACTTGCATTTCCAAGGGCAATGGACAAATTTTGAGCCCTCATATGTCCGCGGACAGCAGGGGTCTAGCCTCACTTGTCCGCCCCTACAACCGTCCTCCGTTTCTTCCTTTTAAGGCCAACTCCAGCGCGTGACCTCATCCCGTCCGGCCCTGTCTGTTTGGGGCAAAACGGACAGACCCCACGGCCCAGCGTGCGATGGCCTGAACTCATCTGGTCCGTTTTGTGTCCGGGCCGACCCATTTCGAGCGCAAATTTGCGCCGAGTTTGGGTCGCGGTGGACAGTAAACGGACGCGCCGTTCGTCCGCTTCGGGGCCGCATGGCAGTTGGCCACCTACCTCCCACCGCCCAACATTAATGCGCACGCGCGGTCGGCCCCACCTGTCATCCACCCAGGCGAGCGGGTGGCGTCCTTCTTAAATGGGAAGTCATGGACCGGTCGCAGTCCACGCTCCCACTCCGGTCGCGCGGCCTCCTCGAAACCCGACACCCAAACCCTAGCTGCACCCACCCCTCGGGCAGCATGGCATGGAGCGAATGAGGAAAACCGGCGCCGTTTCTACTCCACTCGCGCTACAGTGATCACTTGCTTTCGATCGACCCGTGCCAGGGTGGCCGGGATGCCGCCCGGATGTTGGATCCGCGCCGGGGTGGTGGGGATGGCGCCCAGCCACAGGTCTCCGCCCAATACCGACGGGGCAGGAACTGCTACTCTTCCTTGGCCTCGATGAGCTTCCCGTTCACCCCATCAGGGTCTGATCCAGATTCGGAGCTGGAGATGGAAATGATACGAGAGGAGAGGGGCAGAGATGAGATGAGAGGGGAGTGACAGTGAGAGCTAGGGTTAGGGTTTTGGGTTGATCGTGCGGATGAGGATTATGTGGAGTACGGATGGGCGATACCAGTGAGGGCCAACCTGGTGGACATGTCCAGACGTGTCCGAATAGCCCCATACCCACCCTAGAGGTGGGCTAGGTTTGGGACGGTGCGGCTTGTTCAGATGGATCAGGATGGTTTGGGAAGACCCTTTGGCCCTGTGTTTTTTGTCTGGACAAATGGTGCGGCTATATGGGAAGCCTTTGGAGATGTTCTTATACCCTTACTATTAGCTGCGAGGGTTAGCATTCTTAGTTACTACAAACTTATATTCTGAGTTGTCACTATACCAATGAGCAATGTGTCTCTTTTCTTGTTCTATGCCACTTTTCACTAAAAATAATTCTCAATTTTGACGCCATTGTGTGGCTCACTACGATACATGATGACCTCAGCAAAGCCTATATGGTGATATATGTTGAAGCACAAATATGTACTCATATCACCTTATTCACACAGTTGAACTCAGATAACAACATTCACAAGTATAACCTATAGAAATAAGCATTTATACACAACATCACATTCCACTGCATATACAAACATGTATCAACATTGAAAAAATTGTTGATATTTCATTGTTGCAAAACATCTTGTTGAGCTGTGACAAGGGGTGAAAGTCTACGCAGTAGGTGTTTTTTCTTCATGGACTCATCAATTGTCATTCATTGACTATAATTAAATTGTGAGCATCAATTGCAATTATATGAGGTGATGTGCATGTTTGTTGTTCTGGATATGTGCTAAAACTTGTACTGTCAACGAGAAATTCAACATTGTTGCCAACTGCATGAATAATGCAAAGGACTATAGTGCTATGAGCCCGACCGTGCTTTCGTGATACATAATTGCATTATATGTACAAAACATTATGTATGCATGAATTCACCTACAGTACAATGTATTTGCTTCCCCAAACATATCTTACAGTATATAAACATATCTTTTGCAGGATAATAAGAGATTCCATTAGTAGTTTTATTTGTGCTTATTAAACAAGCTTATGCAATTGCGAAATGCCACTTCTTAGTTCAGTAAACCTTTTTTTAAGCCATCCCATGATTTTGCTATTTTTATTGACAAGCATGCCATCAAACAGTTTCCATCCATGTCCCAATTATTCCACACGCTCCGAACTTGTATTATGTTAACTAAGTTTCATCATCTAGGGGGTAACTTAAACATTTCATTTTTCCTGCTCAAAGAAAACAGCTCATGTTTCCACAAGAGTTAGCCCACACAACTATTTTGCATTGAGTGTTGGCTAGCTAGTTGCTGATGTGTTAACAGAGGAAAGCCGGACCATTGTGGGAAAGTAAGAAACCCTATAGCTTTGCCATACACAAGAAAGCAGCCAAGCTACCCTGAAGAAAGCAGCAACTGCTCCCTGGCTGCTTGGTAGGTGCCGTTTGTGCACAGGAAACAAACAGAAAAAGATCATAGTATCACAACTAGTAGCGGTGGTAGTCTTTGTTTAGTCCTCTCCCTCTCCCTTCCCTTGCTCTTTCTTCCTGTCTGTATCGTTTTGATAGTACATATACATGCACACATGGTCAATGGGATCGAGCATGCATTTTGAGGAGAAAAATGTCGAGAGCAAGGAAAACTCCAACGGGATGACCAAAATGAACGGCACAAAATGTCCATGGACACGTCTAGACGTGTCCGCAGGCAGTGGGCGAGGCACCGGCCCTCCAACCGGAGTAAACAAATAAAAGCAGTCATGATTTTCTATTGATTTTTGAATAATTTTTACATAGCAAAAGGACCTAAAAACAACTAAAAATCGTATTCTACTTCTCCCCGTCGGAGATGAGGTCGACGTGCCCCACACGGGACAGTTTGGTCTTGTCGTCATTGGCGGCCAGTGCGAATGAGGAGAAGCTGACGACGGATGCCTCTTTGGCAACATTGTCGTGTTGGCCAGGCGCGTCGCCATCATCCGCTTCCAGCCCCTCGAAGAGCCGGTTGCGCTCCCCTACATGTTCGCGCGGAGCTGCCAATGGGCATCACGGATGGCGGGAGCTGTGCATGGAGGCAACCACGGCAGGTTGACATCGATGATCGTCGGGTCTACCACAACCATGGACGTGACAACAGCTATGTTCGCGTGCTCCGCGTCCAGCTAGTCATTTACCAGCCACTGCCCCCCCCCCCCCCCCCCCACACACACCACCACCACCAAAGGAATTTTTGGTTGTAGTGATGCTCTGCCTGCAGCTGTCTTCACACAGACACGAGTGTCTCCTCCACTGGCGCCAGCTCCTCCTCCGCCTCCTCCTTTTATCTCAGCTCTGAATCCGAAGAGCTCGGAGTTGGCCCACCACAATGCAGGCTGGGGCCGGGACTTTGCGACATGGACCTCCGCCAAGATTTTGGTGAGGCACCGCGGTGAGAGTTGCCTCTACCACCCACGAGCGGTGCCAGCGATTGCGCCAGCACATGACGGACAATGATGCGAAGGTGCTCGAACAGGGGTGTGAAGAAGGGGTAATATGACGATGGCTTGGACAGTGAAAAAGGCCACAGAGGGGTAGGGTACTCGATCGTGGCCAGTCGACTTAAATAACTAGGGTAGGCGGTGCAATGGGTTGAATGTGGAGCACTGGAGTAAGCTTTTGAGGCTCCATCCTGGTGTGAATGCCATTTAGGCGGACGGATGGTCAGCTGGCATGAATACTGGTAGCCGACCGATGACGTCCACTCTGAATGCATGGAGGAGATCTCGAGGCATGGAGAAGGGTTTTTTCGGTGGGTCCAGGGTGTTGGAATCCAACGTGACGGACGTTCGGACTCCCCCAAACCTACCCTCAGTTTGGTGTCGGTTTGCGAGAATTCAAATGTCTGGGTCGGTCTGGACAAATTTAATGCCCGTGGTTGGACGATTAAAATATCCGGACCGTCCGGTCCGATGAACATTTTGCGATCGATTTGGTGATCCGCGTTGTGGTTGCACTAGGAACACAAAAGGTTGCGGACACATCCGGCCCAAAGAAGTTCACGTGAGTACATATTCGAACCAGAATCACATTTTGATTTTGCAAGCACAAGAAAAACAACAATAAGAAAATAAGTACATAGCCCACGCAAGTGTCCATGCATGTCTTCTCTGTGGGGGTATACGCTTCTCTCTCCAAAACAACCACGGCGACTTGTTGCACCGGAACAGCAAGGAGAAGGCCCGGCCATCTTCGTCCAGCGAGGCCGCTGACACATACATGCCACTCCCGGACAAGCTACGCGCCAAGAGTTATTGCCAAGGGACACGCACACACTCATCACCCTCCTCCCTCCTCCACACTCTCCATCACTCTCTCTCTCTCTCTCTCTCTCTCTCTCTCTCTACACCACAGTACACTACCCGCATTGCTCTCTCTCTCAATCTCTTCTCTCTCCTGGCTGCCTTTTTAACCACCTCTGCGCCCTCCACCACCTTACACAGCACAGCACAACTGATTCATACAGCTAGCGAGCGAGCTTAGCCAACCACACGCCTCCCAGCTGCTAGCTCCCCCCGGCCTTCTCTTCTTGAGCTCCGAGCGACCACACACACACTAGGGCCATGATGAGCGGCGGCAGGATGAACGCGGCGGCGGGCGACGACTTCCCGTTCGCGGCAATGCAGCAGCCGCCCTACGTCGGCTTCGAGCACGCCGGCATGGTGCAGGCCGGCGGCGGCGGCGGAGGGGGAGGCCAGCGCCACCACCAGGGCGCGATGATGTACGACAACTTCGACTTCGCGGCGGCCGCCGCCGCCTTCGGCCAGTTCCAGGACGCGCCGCACCACCAGATGAACGGGGGCGGCGCCGGCGGGCTGCTCCCCATGGCGCCACCGCCCATGCCCGGGATGCAGCTGCAGATGCCGACCATGGGCATGCACGGCCACGGCGACGTGTACCCGGCGCTCGGGATGGTGAAGCGCGAGGGCGGGGGCGGCGCCGGGGACGCGGGGAGGATCGGGCTCAACCTCGGCCGGCGGACCTACTTCTCCCCCGGCGACATGATGGCCGTGGACCGTCTCCTCATGCGGTCCCGCCTGGGCGGCGTGTTCGGGCTCGGGTTCGGCGGCGCGCACCACCAGCCGCCGCGGTGCCAGGCCGAGGGCTGCAAGGCGGACCTCTCCGGCGCCAAGCACTACCACCGGCGCCACAAGGTGTGCGAGTACCACGCCAAGGCGTCCCTCGTCGCCGCGGCCGGCAAGCAGCAGCGCTTCTGCCAGCAATGCAGCAGGTCAGCAGAGCCAGACCCCCACACCCCCACTCCCTCTCTCTCTCTCTCTACAAATGGAACAGTAGTTCTTGCTTTGTGAGGTGATGTTCTTGCAGAAGCCCTGTATGGCTATAGCTAGAGCTAGGTTGCAGCTAGGCTAGGTGTAGGGCCAGTGGAAGCTGTTTGCCTTTTCAGTTCGCGCTCTGATTTGGCTCATGTCCATTGTCCGTTGCGGGCAGCCATGGAAAAGCTCGGCCCGCTCAGTCGCGCACTGAGACGACCAGTCATGTCAAACCAAAAAATGACAAGAGAAAACACTGCTTCATGGCATGGAGGGAGGAGTACTAGGTCATGCTCATGCTCGCATCTGCCCATGGCGTTTTCCTTGGTGGTTTTCCGGGGATCGATCCATGGGCGGAGAAAGGGTCGTGGAAAGGGAGAGAATCAAAAGGCGGAGGGAAAAGGCTGCGTGCTTCGGGATGCCGCTGGCAGGGTGCAGAGTGCAGACTAGGGGGAGAGGAGAGGAGGGAGACGCTGGCTGATCCGGCGCCAGGCTTTTGCCCTGACCATATCTCTTCCCCGGCGTTTCCTCTTTATCCTCCCATTGACCAATGTTGTCGCGGAGGGTGCCAGTGCCGACTAGACTTTTGCATGCCAATTATAGTTTTCTTGACCATCCATGCTCGTCATCTGGTGTATGAGCATTATTTGGTTGAACGGTAGATGCTATTTACTGCTAGTATTTCTTTTTTGAGAAATTACTGCTAGTATTTTGTTAGGTAAAGATTATTTTTTTGCGAGGTTTGTTAGCTAGCTAAAGATTGACTAGCAAGTTAGTTTGTTTTTTAACAGAGCAAAATATTGAGTTAAGTTTGTTGGTCGTGTAGGTTCCACGTGCTCACCGAGTTCGACGAGGCCAAGAGGAGCTGCCGGAAGAGGCTGGCCGAGCACAACCGCCGCCGGAGGAAGCCGGCGAGCAGCAGCACGACCGCGACGTCCAAGGACTCGGCGCCGCCTTCCAAGAAACCCAACCCTGGCGCCATCTCGAGCTCCTACGCCGCCGACAACAACAGTAAGCTAGCTAACGTGCACGCACCTTTGCTTCATTTGCATCCTACCCAGTGCAATTGATCACCATTATTAACCACGCACGGCTAATTAGTTCCCTTTGCCACGTACGATCGAGCAGATTTGAGCGCCACCAAGTCCACCATCTCGTCGAACACGAGCGCCATCAGCTGCCTGCAGCAGCACGACCAGAGCAAGGCGGCGGCGGCGGCGGCGAGGCCGATGACACTCACCCTCGGAGAGCCACGGGAGAAGGACGACCACCAGCACCTCAGCAACGCCATGCAGCTCCACCACCACCATCAGGAGCAGCAGCACTTCATCACCTCCCTGCTGCAGCAGAACAACAACGGCAACGGCAACAGCAACATCCTGTCGTGCTCGTCGGTGTGCTCCAGCGGGTTGCCGTCTGCCGGGGCGGCCAACGGTGAGGTCTCCGACCAGAACAACAACAGCAACCACGGCGGCGGCAACAACAACAACAATAACATGCATCTCTTTGAGGTGGACTTCATGTAGACCCGTACATGGAGCCATGGAGTGGTGACCAGCCTAAGCCTAGCACTGTCTCAACAGTGTCCTTTAATTAATTTGTGTGTAGGTAAAAAAAAGGAGAGCAAAAAACCTTAAGGGTATAGTCCATAGTCTCAAAGTGCTGAGATCAGCTAGCAAAGGCGGTGCAGTGCTTGGCTAAAGCATGCATATGCCTTTCTTTCAACTTTCTTTCCTGCAGCGCTCCTCTAGTGCCGCAAGCAAGCATGCCTTTCTGCCATCTTCTGTTTCAGTGAGGAAATAATGTTTGTGCTAGTATTATTTTTCACCCTGTTCTTGATCTTTTCACTGCCTCCTTGCATTTAAGTTTCTGTGTTACTACTCCCTCCGTTCCAAAATAGATGACTCAACTTTATATTAATTTTAGTATAAAGTTAGTACAAAGTTGGGTCATCTATTTTGGAACGGAGGGAGTACATCTTATATCTTCTACAGCTAGCTAATAATCAACACATTACACATAGAAAGGGGTGTGTAGCTAGCTCCAAGAGGATAGTTCAAAATTCACTGCGTGCCCAAAGCTTTTGCCAAGAGAGGTCCCAAACTCACATTACTCGAGAATCTTTTCGAATCCGCCATTGCCTAAGCTTTCAACACTGACCGTTTTTACAGGCAGTGCAATGCGACGCATGCATGGAGTACCAAGAGTAATTCGAAGGGTTGGACCATGCATGCAATTGCTTTGCTCTTGGTATTAACTGCGTGTCAAAATGGAGCCCTCCACGCCACAGATCCTGCCTGGGCACGTACGTACGTACGTACACGAGAGGCCTAATCCACGACAAGGCTACCTGGCTAGACTGCGTAGTACTGCATCATCATGCATTCATGCGCATGGAGTTCATCGACATTAACTAAAGGCATGGACGGATCTGCGTGCATGCATGCACATGGGCACGGCTGCTAATTTTGCGTGGGGTGGCCGGGTGGGGATCGACCTACCTAGGCGCCTTGCTGCCCCCCGATACGACGTGGGACTGTAGCGGCCCGTCCTGGGATCTGGGGCGTTCATCTCATCGTACATGTGTATTTGGCGGGCCGTACGTGCATGCATGCGCCAGAAGATTGAATGCTGCCTGCGTGCAGGCGCGATTAATTCGGCCGGGCCCGTTGCGTTGCATGCATGCATGCGGCGCAGGGCGAGGCAAATCGTGTTTGCTCGCTCGCTTTCGGGTTTGAGACATGGGTGGCCGCTTACAATACGGGACCCTGTTAGATGGCTTGCAGCGTCTAAAAAGTTCGATCCAGACGTTTGCGGACGATTTGAGGTCCGCGCAGGAGATGCCCTTAGGGCAAAATTTTGAAGCGTCTACATAGATGCATACTACTTGTGCTCAAGGGAATCGATGCCGAGGGGAGTATACTTGATGTTTAGCAAAAGCGAAAAGAAATTTGACAACCCAGCCTTGTTCTTCAGCCAAGATTCCGCGAGCGCTTAATTAACCCAGTCCGCTAATATGAGCTGGGGCCGTGTCTAGCTCGTTGGTGCTGCCACGGACCGACCCCTCCGGCGACTTCGCAGGCACGCCAAATCTGTGCTTGGCAGTGCGTGTTTATCCACAAACGCCGAATCTGCGTGCCCTGCTCGCTCGCTGCTGGTGCTTGCAGCCTGCGGCGGGGGTCAGGTCCGGTCGCGCACGTCATGTAGGAACCGGACCTGATCGCTCGCAGTGGCTGCCCTGCCCCGCTCAACTTGGGCTCTGGAGAGTGGGCCTGGAGAAGAAATGGTCCTTCGGCTTACACACCCCCTATCTCTCGCCAGACATCATCCTAGTCCGCTCGTAGGGCGTGGGATAACACCGTTAGCACGCACCCGGCAGTAGTGGACCACGGCCCATTTGGTTTCTTTTTCTATTTCGTACATTTAAAAGAATACATTATCCAAAGAAACATACAGAAAATAAGAAACTTGAAAATGGTAAAGCAAATTGTTGTCGTGTACTTAGAAAAAGAATCTTCGACCCTTTCGTCAAACAAATCCGTTCTGTATTTGATATACAACAGGGAAAATGTTTGAATTATAAGAGATAAACATAAAAGTCATAAATCTAGAACAAAAATTGAAAAGGTAAAAGTAACAAAAATAAATGCATGCAAAATAAAAACTAAAAAGAAAAAATAACAAAAAAAGTAGAAGAGGAAAAAAAACTCGACATGGACTTGCCCATCTAAAAAACCAGGAAGAATGAAAAATTAAAACAAAATCACTAGAAAAATTAGAGATAAAAGGGAAACTGGCATCACCGTGTTTGGCCTGTGGAAAAAAAAAACGTCTTGGACGGTCCACATCTGGTTGTCATTAAACTAACTTACACATGAAATATGAATTATGTAGCTCATATAAACAAAAATTCATCTTGTCACACGAAGGCGAATGACCTGGCCGACTATTTTGTCATATTTTTGTGTTTCTCTTTCTCATTTTTCTTCGGTTTTCTTTCAGAGCTTCAAATTTCTTTTGGTTCTTTTCTTTTTCAGTCCCCACCCCCACCCCCGCGCATTGATGGACCTCTTTTTTTTATAAACACAAAATTCAAAAAATACATCAGCTCTTTTATAACAACATGAGCACTTTATAAATTACTTGTATAGTTTTTCAAATACAAGAAGGAATTTTAAACATACACAGAACATTTTTTTAAATGTCCGTGTATTTTCAGAAGGAGTTCACCTTGTCAAAAGACATGTATTTTTTAGAGAACACATGTAGTTTTGGAGCCCGGGGTACAACCACACAACTTGAAAGCTTCGGGAAAACACCAACCGTCTATGGTTCCCAACAAATCCAAGAGTGACAAGATACGCGTAGAATCGCGCGGGGAATCGACGAACTGGAGATTTGCTTTGGTGAAATAGTAGGTTGGAACCTACTCTTGCTTTCCCTAAAAGAATTGGAGGAATGGATGGCTAGGGAGGAATATCTCTATCTTTTTAGGTATACACTACAAGAAATATGTCAATTTGTGACCTTCTCTTAGTGACCCCAGCTGAATTGGTCGTAAATCCACGGCCGTTTCACTTGGAAGGGCTCAAAACCTGAAATCGCTTACACCAAATGGTCACAAAGCAGACAAGAGTGATCGGTGACCTTATTTCTACCTGATTACGACCAATATAAATGGTCATGAGGTTGTGAACGTGGATGCATTGCTACTTATTGCTATGACTAGGCGCCACCTCATCAGTTTTGCCTATGTGTCATGTCCATGTGTCAATTTTTGCCCTAGGTTGTGAAGCAACCTATATTTCTGTCATTCTCAAAATTCCCAAAAAAAATTGGGCATTCTTTACTATCAAAATCATTGCCTCATGACAATATTCAACTCCATTTGCCTGGTAAATCTTTCTCAGCAAATTTCCAAAGTTTTTGTTCAACTCGAACTGTTGTGAAGGAAGTACTAGCTAGGCATATCCTAATGAGCTGAATTTTTGCCACAACTTCTATATTCCCAAATCATTGCTCTCCACAAAATTTGACCCCCATCTAACAATACATGTGAGTGTGGCTACAGCATTCATATTTATGTGCAGTGTGGTACGTTGCAAAGCAAGTGACACCTAGGCTCCTCCATTTGAGCTGCAAATTTTCCAAGATAGTGTCCTTAGTACATGATCATCCTCGGCCAAAACTCAGGCTCATTGGCCATGTGCATTTTCCGTACCACTAATCAAACACTTGGGTGGTAATTCATGTTTGAGCATTGTCCGGTCCCCTCGTGAGATTCTTCTGTTGTTATTTTCTTCCAAGCATCTACCTGGGGAGTGCCAAACCTACTAGACATTCCTAGGCTTCCCAGAACGCATGGCAACGCCATGGTCATGCGGTGACCACGCGGCGGGCATGCGAGACTACGCGCTTTGGAGTTGGGGCCCTGGGCCACCGTCCAAACCTCAACGTATCACCACCAAACCATGTATTTATGCTTAAATAGATACTTATGTACCTGGAAATGATTTTTGGAAAAAATAAACAGCAAACTATAAGGCAGCTGCAGTTCAAATTTGACCCGCTTCCTACTGAATCGGCGGAAATTTGTCTTTTTTACCAGAGGTGGATAAACTTTTTTACACCCAACCATTTTTTCAATTGTGCATTAAACATGGCCTAGTATTTTATAAAATTGATGTAGTCCGTTTTTGCGACAATTATTTGGTAGTCCCTTCACAAAAAAACCTCATTGCAGGCACTCGAAAAATGGAAAATGAATTTTCCGTGCAAAGAAAATGAAAACTTCCTTAGGCAACATTGTTTGCCATTCCAATATGCACCCTTGTGCACAATATGAGATCATTTGAACAAACTATGCCATGAATGTGGCCATAAGATTGAGCATTTGGGTTGAAAGCCATGAATCTTCACACATGATAGCTCATTTCCGAGAACACTTTTCTAAAAGAATTGCCGTATTACAAGTTTATTATATTTCCTGGTAACTTGGTCACATATAATGACACAATGCGAAGGTTTTCCAATTTTTTGATTTTTTTGAATTTTTTATGCCCGTTTCAAAATTCGGTCAAAACGGCGGGAATGACCGTTCCTAGCTAGTGGTTGAATCTTGGAATTTGTTTGGTGTTTCTCTGATTAAATAGATACTTTGGTACCTAGAAATGATTTTTGTAAAAAAGAAATAGCAAACTATGAGGCAGCCGCAGTTCAAATTTGACCCGCTTCCTACTGAATCGGCGGAAATTTGTCTTTTTCACCAGAGGTGGATCAAAAACTTTTTACACCCAATCATTTGGTCAATTGTGCATTAAATATGGCATAGTATTTTAGAAAAATGATTTGGTCCAATTTTGCAACAAATATTTGGTAGGCCCTTCACAAAAAAAACCATTTTGAGCACTCAAAAAATGGAAAATGATTTTTTCGTCTAAAGAAAATGAAAACTTCCTTAGGCAACATTGTTTGTCATTCCAATATGCACCCTTGTGCACAATATGAGATCATTTGAACAAACTATGCCATGAATGTGGCCATAAGATTGAGCATTTGGGTTGAAAGCCATGAATCTTCACACATGATAGCTCATTTCTGAGAACACTTTTTTAAAAGAATTGCCGTATTATAAATTTATTATTTTTCCTGGTAACTTAGTCACATATAATGACACAATGCGAAGGTTTTCCAATTTTTTTGTTTTTTTGAATCTTTTATACCCGTTTCAAAATGCGGTCAAACCGGCGGAATGACGGTTCATAGCTAGTAGTTGAATCTTGGAATTTTTTTTGTGTTTCTCTGATTAAATATATACTTAAGTACCTAGAAATGATTTTTGGAAAAAACAAAGAGGAAACTACGAGGTAGCTGCAGTTTAAATTTGACCCGCTTCCTATTGAATCGACAGAAGTTTGTGTTTTTCACGAGAGGTGGATAAAAGCTTTTGACACCAACCATTTGGTCAACTATGGATTAAATATGACCTAATATTTTAGAAAAATGATTTGGTCCAATTTTGTAACAAATATTTGGTAGGCCCTTCATGATTAAACCCATTTTGGGCACTCAAAAAATGGAAAATTGAGTTTTCGTCTAAAGAAAATGAAAACTTTCTAAGGCAACATTGTTTGGCATTTGAAGATGCACTCTTGTGCACAATGTGAGATCAATATTTGATTTTTTCATGTGAAAAAGTATAAGAAAAACAAAAGAAAAAACACAATTATATGTGCTCTATTCCCATTGGTGGAATTCGTTGTCACACGGATCGATGACATGGCGCCCATCCATCCATCTCTCCATACCACATCCATCCATCCATCCATCCATTTATGTACAGAAAAAAAGAAAATGAAAAAGAAAACCCCACCCGCATCCACCTACCCAGATCCCATCGATCCCCTCCTCCCATCGCACCCCTCCCCCCCATCTCCTCGCCGCCGCCATCGACGGCGCTCCCCTCGATCTCTCCCACCGCCGTCTCCCTCCCTCAGATCGAGCTCCCCCTCCCCTCTCCCTCCCACCTCTCGACACCCGCACTCCCTCCCGTCTCCCACCCGCACTCTCTATCTTCCTCGCTCGATTCCCTCCTCGTCTCTCCCTCGCCTCGCCGCCGCCCCCACCCACCGCCACCGGTGACTTCGCTCCCCTGCTCCGCCCTATCCCCCACCGTCGCCGCGAAACCCTTCACCCTCCTCCTCTCCCTCCCAGATCGAGCAGCACATCAGGCGGCCGCCAGATCCGCCCCGACGCTACCAGACCCAATCTCGCACCGTTGACACGCGATAGGGTGCTCGAGGTCGTCTGCTCCCGCCTCCCAATCGCTCACGCGCCAGGAGAGGAAGAGAGGGCGGCTACTTGTTCGTTCCTTTCTCTCAGGCGACGACGCGGCCGTGCGGGTTCTTCCGCGCGAGGAGAGAGTTCGCTGCGGCTCGGATGCTCCGACGCCATGGAGCTCGTCAACAAGGTCTCCTCTCTCTCTCTCTCTCTCTCTCTCTCTCTCTCTCTCTCTCTGTGGTTCGACCCGATTTGTTTTGGGGCTCCTGTTGCTCTGTTCGTGACGCTCATGCTTCTCCCTCTCTGCTGCAGGACACCATCTCCCTCTCCGTGTTGCTCTGTTCGCCAAGTTCTTTCTGCTGCACGAGATAAAACCCCTGGAGGAGTTCGAGAACCCTAGATGCAGCTACGACAGCCTCAACGCCTTCAAATCATGGGCTCCAACAAGCGGCTCTGGGAGATGGAGGTATCGTCTTGCTCCTGTTGTACGCTGCTCTTACCCGCACTTGCATTTCCTTCTGCTTCCAGACATTGATGCTTAACTGAACCTTGGGTTTCCTTTTGATGCATGCATGTGTGATTGGCAGGACAACTAGTTCTCTCAACTTGTGAACACACAAAAAAAATCAATCATGATTCCTAAGTAGTGTAGAACACTGATGTACCAACTGCTGGAGTAACACTTGAAAGGCATAATATTATTAGATCTATATGTTGAGCAAAATCTTTGAAACAGATTAAGCATAGAGATTTTCCCAAAGGAAAGGATCTTACTCCACTTTTAGTATACTCCTGCCAATGAAATTATCCTTTATCAATGAAGCCATCTGTTCTGTTCTTTGAGAGTCATTTTCATGTAGCATTGTACATCACTGGTTGCTACTGTTCTTGTACTGTTGTACAGGTTTTGGAAATTGCTGTGCTCACATTCATTTTAATTTCCCCTCCATGCACTCATTATTACACAAATTTACAGTGAATTATTTTGTTTGGGACATCAAACTAGAGAGTCTATTTCCATTTCACTTTCTTAAAACTCTGTTGTTAATGGAGATTGGAGTTGTCTAGATTCGAGAGAGGGAAGTGAATGGTGTAGAATCAGAGAGAAAGTGGGTGCTGCTTATCTGCTTAAGTGGGAGGCAACCATCTCATGTAATCAGTGAATATAGCAGTTCTCCTGGTGTTATTCAAATAAATAAATCATGCAAGTGGTAGTATAAAAATACCTGCTTGCATAAACCTCTCAGAGACTATTGCCATCCCATTATATTCCTCTGCTTCCACTTATATCTTGAGCATGTACTCTAATATTAGATCACAATGTATTTTGCACGCTCTAGTTTAATTGCCCGCGAAACTGGCTGTCAACATATGTATGCATTCTAATGATCACATACATGTATCTAGTTCTCCTCATAAAATATTTGCATGCACGACAAAGCTCCAACACGTACACTCTCATGCTTACTTATATTAGAAGCATTGTGTAGAAGACAAACTACTATATGCTAGTCTTACTAACACTGTGTGTGTGGGGCACTCTCCTTTAATTTTCTAGCATGTTAAATTTAACATTCTAATATATTTTGCTGCTAGTGTCCATTTAGCAGTTTTTTTACTATGTTTCTACCAAGATGGTTCAGCCATTTGTTTGTTTTCCTGCAGCGAAGTGCGGCTGGACGACTGAGGCTGCTATTCTGCCTTGATGTGCACACAAAGAGTTCCTGGACCTGACTTGAAGCAAGGATACCTGCGGCTGCAAGCCAACAATATCTGAAGACAGGTGCTGCTTGTCTATGTTCTCAGCATAGCTATAGGCTGCCATGTCTTTTCCACTTTCTTTTTCGCTTTCTGTAATGCTAACTTGACAGTCAGCCTATAGTTATGCGAAGAACATCGACAAGCAGCACCTGTCTTCAGACATACACTGCCATGTCTTGTTCCGTTAATCACCTAGTGCTCCTGTTAGTGACATTCATCTAGTATTTTATTTTGCAAAGCATGCAATGGTTTGGAGTACTTGATCATGGCCTGATGGAACCTACATGTCGTTACTACAGCAGCTAGAAGCAATCCATTTTATTAAAAGCATTCTGGTTAGCATTTGGTCATGTCATCACCTTGTTGTTCTGTTTGTTTTAAATCTGGTTGCAAGTTTACTATTTTCCATAACCATTACCTTACATTTTTGGCATTGAGCATTGGTGGATCTCAACAGCTATATGATGAATACACATCATGATATATACTTGATGAATCTGCCTACTACATCTCAACTTGTGTATCTGTTTTGGTATCTCTTCCACTGTGTATCTGTTTTCTTGTATGAGTGGGTATCTCATTTTAACTAGTTGGAGAACAAAAAGCATGGTACTAGCTAGCTCAATTTGTGTTATCATTCTAAATACATGTCATTTTCATGAATGGTCTGTTTGTTGGGGAACATAGTAATTTCAAAAATTTCCTACGCACACGCAAGATCATGGTGATGCATAGCAACAAGAGGGGAGAGTGTTGTCCACGTACCCTCGTAGAACAAAAGCGTAAGCGTTAGCACAACGCGGTTGATGTAGTCGTACGTCTTCACGATCCGACCGATCAAGTACCGAACGCACGGCACCTCCGAGTTCAGCACACGTTCAGCCCGATGACGTCCCTCGAACTCCGATCCAGCTGAGTGTTGAGGGAGAGTTTCGTCAGCACGACGGCGTGGTGACGATGATGATGTTCTACCGACGCAGGGCTTCGCCTAAGCACCGCTACAGTATTATCGAGGTGGACTATGGTGGAGGGGGGCACCGCACATGGCTAAAAGATCAAACGATCAATTGTTGTGTCTCTAGGGTGCCCCCCGCCCCCGTATATAAAGGAGCAAGGGGGAGAGGTGCGGCCGGCCCGGAGGGGCGCGCCAGGAGGAGTCCTACTCCCACCGGGAGTAGGACTCCCTCCCTTTTCCTTGTTGGACTAGGAGTGGAGGGGGAAAGAAGAGGGAGAGCGGAAGGAAAGGGGGGGCGCCGCCCCCTCTCCTTGTCCTATTCGGACTAGGGGGGAGGGGCGCGGGGCCCTGCCCTGGACGCCTCTCCTCTCTTCCACTAAGGCCCACTATGTCCCATTAAGCCCCCGGGGGGTTCCGGTAACCTCCCGGTACTCCGGTAAAATCCCGATTTCACCCGGAACACTTCCGATATCCAAACATAGGCTTCCAATATATCAATCTTCATGTCTCGACCATTTCGAGACTCCTCGTCATGTCCGTGATCACATCCGGGACTCCGAACAACCTTCGGTACATCAAAACATATAAACTCATAATATAACTGTCATCGAAACTTTAAGCGTGCGGACCCTACGGGTTCGAGAACTATGTAGACATGACCGAGACACGTCTCCGGTCAATAACCAATAGCAGAACCTGGATGCTCATATTGGCTCCCACATATTCTACGAAGATCTTTATCGGTCAGACCGCATAACAACATACGTTGTTCCCTTTGTCATCGGTATGTTACTTGCCCGAGATTCGATTGTCGGTATCTCAATACTGAAGGAAATATGCCCTAGTGGCAATAATAAAGTTATTATTTATTTCCTTATATCATGATAAATGTTTATTATTCATGCTAGAATTGTATTAACCGGAAACATAATAAATGTGTGAATACATAGACAAACAGAGTGTCACTAGTATGCCTCTACTTGACTAGCTCGTTGATCAAATATGGTTATGGTTCCTAGCCATAGACATGAGTTGTCATTTGATTAACGGGATCACATCATTAGGAGAATGATGTGATTGACTTGACCCATTCCGTTAGCTTAGCACTCGATCGTTTAGTATGTTGCTATTGCTTTCTTCATGACTTATACATGTTCCTATGACTATGAGATTATGCAACTCCCGTTTAACGGAGGAACACTTTGTGTGCTACCAAACGTCACAACGTAACTGGGTGATTATAAAGGTGCTCTACAGGTGTCTCCGAAGGTACTTGTTGGGTTGGCGTATTTCGAGATTAGGATTTGTCACTCTGATTGTCGAAGAGGTATCTCTGGGCCCTCTCGGTAATGCACATCACTTAAGCCTTGCAAGCATTGCAACTAATGAGTTTGTTGCGGGATGATGTATTATGGAACGAGTAAAGAGACTTGCCAGTAACGAGATTGAACTAGGTATTGAGATACCGACAATAGAATCTCGGGCAAGTAACATACCGATGACAAAGGGAACGACGTATGTTGTTATGCGGTCTGACCGATAAAGATCTTTGTAGAATATGTGGGAGCCAATATAAGCATCCAGGTTCCGCTAATGGTTATTAACCGGAGATGTGTCTCGGTCATGTCTACATAGTTCTCGAACCCGTAGGGTCCGCACGCTTAAAGTTTCGATGACAGTTATATTATGAGTTTATATGTTTTGATGTACCGAAGGTTGTTCGGAGTCCCGGATGTGATCACGGACATGACGAGGAGTCTCGAAATGGTCGAGACATGAAGATTGATATATTGGAAGCCTATGTTTGGATATCGGAAGTGTTCCGGGTGAAATCGGGATTTTACCGGAGTACAGGGAGGTTACCGGAACCCCCCGGGGGCTTAATGGGCCATAGTGGGCCTTAGTGGAAGAGAGGAGAGGCGGCCAGCGCAGGGCCGCGCGCCCCTCCCCCCTAGTCCGAATAGGACAAAGAGAGGGGGGCGGCGCCCCCCCTTTCCTTCCTCTCTCCCTCCTCTTTCCCCCTCCACTCCTAGTCCAACAAGGAAAAGGGAGGGAGTCCTACTCCCGGTAGGAGTAGGACTCCTCCTGGCGCGCCCCTTCTGGACGGCCGCACCTCTCCCCCTTGCTCTTTTATATACCGGGGCAGGGGGGCACCCTAGAGACATAACAATTGATCGTTTGATCTTTTAGCCGTGTGCGGTGCCCCCTCCACCATAGTCCACCTCGATAATACTGTAGGGGTGCTTAGGCGAAGCCCTGCGTCGGTAGAACATCATCATCGTCACCACGCCGTCGTGCTGACGAAACTCTCCCTCAACACTCGGCTGGATCGGAGTTCGAGGGATGTCATCGGGCTGAACGTGTGCTGAACTCGGAGGTGCCGTGCGTTCGGTACTTGATCGGTCGGATCGTGAAGACGTACGACTACAACAACCGCGTTGTGCTAACGCTTCCGCTTTCGGTCTACGAGGGTACGTGGACAACACTCTCCCTCTCATTGCTATGCATCACCATGATCTTGGGTGTGCATAGGATTTTTTTTGAAATTACTACGTTCACCAACAGTGGCATCCGAGCCAGGTTTTATGCGTTGATGTTATATGCACGAGCAGAACACAAGTGAGTTGTGGGCGATATAAGTCATACTGCTTACCAGCATGTCATACTTTGGTTCGGCGGTATTGTTGGATGAAGCGGCCCGGACCGACATTACGCGTACGCGTATGCGAGACTGGTTCTTCCGACGTGCTTTGCACAGAGGTGGCTGGCGGGTGTCAGTTTCTCCAACTTTAGTTGAACCGAGTGTGGCTACGCCCGGTCCTTGCGAAGGTTAAAACAGCACCAACTTCACAAACTATCGTTGTGGTTTTGATGCGTAGGTGAGAACGGTTCTTGCTAAGCCCGTAGCAGCCACGTAAAACTTGCAACAACAAAGTAGAGGACATCTAACTTCTTTTTGCAGGGCATGTTGTGATGTGATATGGTCAAGACATGATGCTAAATTTTATTGTATGAGATGATCATGTTTTGTAACCGAGTTATCGACAACTGGCAGGAGCCATATGGTTGTCGCTTTATTGTATGCAATGCAATCGCCCTGTAATGCTTTACTTTATCACTAAGCGGTAGCGATAGTCGTAGAAGCATAAGATTGGCGAGGCGGCAACGATGCTACGATGGAGATCAAGGTGTCGCGCCAGTGACGATGGTGATCATGACGGTGCTTCGAAGATGGAGATCACAAGCACAAGATGATGATGGCCATATCATATCACTTATATTGATTGCATGTGATGTTTATCTTTTATGCATCTTATCTTGCTTTGATTGACGGTAGCATTATAAGATGATCCCTCACTAAATTATCAAAGTATAAGTGTTCTCCCTGAGTATGCACCGTTGCGAAAGTTCTTCGTGCTGAGACACCACGTGATGATCGGGTGTGATAGGCTCTACGTTCAAATACAACGAGTCAAAACAGTTGCACACGCGGAATACTCAGGTTAAGCTTGACGAGCCTAGCATATAACAGATACGGCCTCGGAACACGGAGACCGAAAGGTCGAGCGTGAATCATATAGTGGATATGATCAACATAGTGATGTTCACCGTGATGATCGGACATGGTTTAGTTGATATGGATCACGTGATCACTTAGAGGATTAGAGGGATGTCTATCTAAGTGGGAGTTCTTAAGTAATATGACTAATTGAACTTAAATTTATCATGAACTTAGTACCTGATAGTATCTTGCTTGTCTATGTTGATTGTAGATAGATGGCCCGTGCTGTTGTTCCGTTGAATTTTAATGCGTTCCTTGAGAAATCAAAGTTGAAAGATAATGGTAGCAATTACACGGACTGGGTCCGTAACTTGAGGATTATCCTCATTGCTGCACAGAAGAATTACGTCCTGGAAGCACCGCTGGGTGCCAGACCTGCTGCAGGAGCAACACCAGATGTTATGAACGTCTGGCAGAGCAAAGCTGATGACTACTCGATAGTTCAGTGTGCCATGCTTTACGGATTAGAACCGGGTCTTCAACGACGTTTTGAATGTCATGGAGCATATGAGATGTTCCAGGAGTTGAAGTTAATATTTCAAGCAAATTCCCGGATTGAGAGATATGAAGTCTCCAATAAGTTCTACAGCTGCAAGATGGAAGAGAATAGTTCTGTCAGTGAGCATATACTCAAAATGTCTGGGTATAACAATCACTTGATTCAACTGGGAGTTAATCTTCCGGATGATAGCGTCATTGACATAATTCTTCAATCACTGCCACCAAGCTACAAGAGCTTCGTGATGAACTATAACATGCAAGGGATGTCTAAGATGATTCCCGAGCTCTTCGCAATGCTAAAGGCTGCGGAGGTAGAAATCAAAAAGGAGCATCAAGTGTTGATGGTCAATAAGACCACCAGTTTCAAGAAAAAGGGCAAAGGGAAGAAGAAGGGGAACTTCAAGAACAAGAGCAAGCAAGTTGCTGTTCAGGAGAAGAAACCCAAGTCTGGACCTAAGCCTTAGACTGAGTGCTTCTACTGCAAGCAGACTGGTCACTGGAAGCGGAACTGCCCCAAGTATTTGGCGGATAAGAAGGATGGCAAGGTGAACAAAGGTATATGTGATATACATGTTATTGATGTGTACCTTACTAATGCTCGCAGTAGCACCTGGGTATTTGATATTGGTTCTGTTGCTAATATTTGCAACTCGAAGCAGGGCCTACGGATTAAGCGAAGATTGGCTAAGGACGAGGTGACGATGCGCGTGGGAAATGGTTCCAAAGTCGATGTGATCGCGGTCGGCACGCTACCTGTACATCTACCTTCGGGATTAGTTTTAGACCTAAATAATTGTTATTTGGTGCCAGCGTTAAGCATGAACATTATATCTGGATCTTGTTTGATGCGAGACGGTTATTCATTTAAATCAAAGAATAATGGTTGTTCTATTTATATGAGTAATATCTTTTATGGTCATGCACCCTTGAAGAGTGGTCTATTTTTGTTGAATCTCGATAGTGGTGATACACATATTCATAGTATTGAAGCCAAAAGATGCAGAGTTGATAATGATAGTGCAACTTATTTGTGGCACTGCCGTTTAGGTCATATCGGTGTAAAGCGCATGAAGAAACTCCATACTGATGGACTTTTGGAACCACTTGATTATGAATCACTTGGTACTTGCGAACCGTGCCTCATGGGCAAGATGACTAAAACGCCGTTCTCCGGAACTATGGAGAGAGCAATAGATTTGTTGGAAATCATAGATACAGATGTATGTGGTCCGATGAATGTTGAGGCTCGTGGCGGATATCGTTATTTTCTCACCTTCACAGATGATTTAAGCAGATATGGGTGTATCTACTTAATGAAACATAAGTCTGAAACATTTGAAAAGTTCAAAGAATTTCAGAGTGAAGTTGAAAATCATCGTAACAAGAAAATAAAGTTTCTACGATCTGATCGTGGAGGAGAATATTTGAGTTATGAGTTTGGTCTTCATTTTAAACAATGCGGAATAGTTTCGCAACTCACGCCACCCGAACACCACAGTGTAATGGTGTGTCCGAACGTCGTAATCGTACTTTACTAGATATGGTGCGATATATGATGTCTCTTACTGATTTACCGCTATCGTTTTGAGGTTATGCTTTAGAGACGGCCGCATTCACGTTAAATAGGGCACCATCAAAATCCGTTGAGACGACGCCTTATGAACTGTGGTTTGGCAAGAAACCAAAGTTGTCATTTCTTAAAGTTTGGGGCTGCGATGCTTATGTGAAAAAGCTTCAACCTAATAAGCTCGAACCCAAATCGTAGAAATGTGTCTTCATAGGATACCCAAAGGAGACTGTTGGGTACACCTTCTATCACAGATCCGAAGGCAAGACTTTTGTTGCTAAATTCAGATTTTTTCTGGAGAAGGAGTTTCTCTCGAAAGAAGTGAGTGGGAGGAAAGTAGAACTTGATGAGGTAATTGTACCTGCTCCCTTATTGGAAAGTAGTTCATCGCAGAAACCAGTTTCTGCGACGCCTATACCAATTAGTGAGGAAGTTAATGATGATGATCATGGAACTTCAGATCAAGTTATCACTGAACCTCGTAGGTCAACCAGAGTAAGATCCGCACCAGAGTGGTATGGTAATCTTGTTTTGGAGGTTATGTTACTAGACCATGACGAACCTACGAACTATGAAGAAGCAATCGTGAGCCAGATTCCGCAAAATGGCTTGAAGCCATGAAATCTGAGATGGGATCCATGTATGAGAACAAAGTGTGGACTTTGGTTGACTTGCCCGATGATTGGCAAGCAATTGAGAATAAATGGATCTTCAAGAAGAAGACTGACGCTGACGGTAATGTTACTGTCTATAAAGCTCGACTTGTTGCAAAAGGTTTTCGACAAGTTCAAGGGATTGACTACGGTGAGACCTTCTCACCCGTAGCGATGCTTAAGTCTGTCAGAATCTTGTTAGCAATTGCCGCATTTTATGATTATGAAATTTGGCAAATGGATGTCAAAACTGCATTCCTGAATGGATTTCTGGAAGAAGAGTTGTATATGATGCAACCGGAAGGTTTTGTCGATCCTAAGGGAGCTAACAAAGTGTGCAAGCTCCAGCGATCCATTTATGGACTGGTGCAAGCCTCTCGGAGTTGGAATAAACGCTTTGATAGTGTGATCAAAGCATTTGGTTTTGTACAGACTTTTGGAGAAGCCTGTATTTACAAGAAAGTGAGTGGGAGCTCTGTAGCATTTCTGATATTATATGCGGATGACATATTGCTGATTGGAAATGATATAGAATTTCTGGATAGCATAAAGGGATACTTGAATAAGAGTTTTTCAATGAAAGACCTCGGTGAAGCTGCGTATATATTGGGCATCAAGATCTATAGAGATAGATCAAGACGCTTAATTGGACTTTCACAAAGCACATACCTTGACAAAGTTTTGAAGAAGTTCAAAATGGATCAAGCAAAGAAAGGGTTCTTGCCTGTGTTACAAGGTGTGAAGTTGAGTAAGACTCAATGCCCGACCACTGCAGAAGATAGAGAGAAGATGAAAGATGTTCCCTATGCTTCAGCCATAGGCTCTATCATTTATGCAATGGTGTGTACCAGACCTGATGTGTGCCTTGCTATAAGTCTAGCAGGGAGGTACCAAAGTAATCCAGGAGTGGATCACTGGACAGCGGTCAAGAACATCCTGAAATACCTGAAAAGGACTAAGGATATGTTTCTCGTTTATGGAGGTGACAAAGAGCTCATCGTAAATGGTTATGTTGATGCAAGCTTTGACACTGATCCGGACGATTCTAAATCGCAAACCGGATACGTGTTTACATTGAACGGTGGAGCTGTCAGTTGGTGCAGTTCTAAACAAAGCGTCATGGCGGGATCTACGTGTGAAGCGGAATACATAGCTGCTTCGGAAGCAGCAAATGAAGGAGTCTGGATGAAGGAGTTCATATCCGATCTAGGTGTCACACCTAGTGCATCGGGTCCAATGAAAATCTTTTGGGACAATACTGGTGCAATTGCCTTGGCGAAGGAATCCAGATTTCACAAGAGAACCAAGCACATCAAGAGACGCTTCAATTCCATTCGGGATTTAGTCCAGGTGGGAGACATAGAAATTTGCAAGATACATACGGATCTGAATGTTGCAGACCCGTTGACTAAGCCTCTTCCACGAGCAAAACATGATCAACACCAAGGCTCCATGGGTGTTAGAATCATTACTGTGTAATCTAGATTATTGACTCTAGTGCAAGTGGGAGACTGAAGGAAATATGCCCTAGAGGCAATAATAAAGTAATTATTTATTTCCTTATATCATGATAAATGTTTATTATTCATGCTAGAATTGTATTAACCGGAAACATAATACATGTGTGAATACATAGACAAACATAGTGTCACTAGTATGCCTCTACTTGACTAGCTCGTTGATCAAAGAGGGTTATGTTTCCTAGCCATAGACATGAGTTGACATTTGATTAATGGGATCACATCATTAGGAGAATGATGTGATTGACTTGACCCATTCCGTTAGCTTAGCACTCTATCGTTTAGTATGTTGCTATTGCTTTCTTCATGACTTATACATGTTCCTATGAATATGAGATTATGCAACTCCCGTTCACCGGAGGAACACTTTGTGTGCTACCAAACGTCACAACGTAACTGGGTGATTATAAAGGTGCTCTACAGGTGTCTCCGAAGGTACTTGTTGGGTTGGCGTATTTCGAGATTAGGATTTGTCACTCCGTTTGTCGGAGAGGTATCTCTGGGCCCTCTCGGTAATGCACATCACTTAAGCCTTGCAAGCATTGAAACTAATGAGTTTGTTGTGGGATGATGTATTACAGAACGAGTAAAGAGAATTGCCGGTAACGAGATTGAACTAGGTATTGAGATACCGACGATCGAATCTCGGGAAAGTAACATACCGATGACAAAGGGAACAACGTATGTTGTTATGCGGTCTGACCGATAAAGATCTTCACAGAATATGTGGGAGCCAATATGAGCATCCAGGTTCCGCTATTGGTTATTGTCCGGAGACGTGTCTCGGTCATGTCTACATAGTTCTCGAACCCGTAGGGTCCGCATGCTTAAAGTTTCGATGATAGTTATATTAGGAGTTTATATGTTTTGATGTAACGAAGGTTGTTCGGAGTCCCGGATGTGATCACGGACATGACGAGGAGTCTCGAAATGGTCGAGACATGAAGATTGATATATTGGAAGCCTATGGTTGGATATCGGAAGTGTTCCGGCTGAAATCGGGATTTTACCGGAGTACCGAGAGGTTACCGCAACCCCCCGGGGGCTTAATGGGCCATAGTGGGAGTTAGTGGAAGAGAGGAGAGGCGGCCAGGGCAGGGCCGCTCGCCCCTCCCCCCTAGTCCGAATAGGACAAGGAGAGGGGGGCGGCGCCCCCCCTTTCCTTCCTCTCTCCCTCCTCTTTCCCCCTCCACTCCTAGTCCAACAAGGAAAAGGGAGGGAGTCCTACTCCCGGTGGGAGTAGGAATCCTCCTGGCGCGCCCCTTCTGGCCGGCCGCACCTCTCCCCCTTGCTCCTTTATATACGGGGGCAGGGGGGCACCCTAGAGACACAACAATTGATCGTTTGATCTTTTAGCCGTGTGCCGTGCCCCCCTCCACCATAGTCCACCTCGATAATACTGTAGCGGTGCTTAGGCGAAGCCCTGTGTCGGTAGAACATCAGCATCGTCACCACGCCGTCGTGCTGACGAAACTCTCCCTCAACACTCGGCTGGATCGGAGTTCGAGGGACGTCATCAGGCTGAACGTGTGCTGAACTCGGAGGTGCCATGCGTTCGGTACCTGATCGGTCGGATCGTGAAGACGTACGACTACATCAACCGCGTTGTGCTAACGCTTCTGCTTTCGGTCTATGAGGGTACGTGGACAACACTCTCCCCTCTCGTTGCTATGCATCACCATCATGTTGCTTGTGCGTAGGATTTTTTTTTGAAATTACTACGTTTCCCAACAAATACCTAGTTCAATCTCGTTACCGGCAAGTCTCTTTACTCGTTCCGTAATACATCATCCCGCAACAAACTCATTAGTTGCAATGCTTGCAAGGCTTAAGTGATGTGCATTACCGAGAGGGCCCAGAGATACCTCTCCGACAATCGGAGTGACAAATCCTAATCTCGAAATACGCCAACCCAACAAGTACCTTTGGAGACACCTGTAGAGCACCTTTATAATCACCCAGTTACGTTGTGACGTTTGGTAGAACACAAAGTGTTCCTTCGGTAAACGGGAGTTGCATAATCTCATAGTCATAGGAACATGTATAAGTCATGAAGAAAGCAATAGCAACATACTAAACGATCGAGTGCTAAGCTAACGGGATGGGTCAAGTCAATCACATCATTCTCCTAATGATGTGATCCCGTTAATCAAATGACAACCCATGTCAATGGCTAGGAAACTTAACCATCTTTGCTCAACGAGCTAGTCAAGTAGAGGCATACTAGTGACACTCTATTTGTCTATGTATTCACACATGTATCATGTTTCCGGTTAATAAAATTCTAGCATGAATAATAAACATTTATCATGATATAAGGAAATAAACAATAACTTTATTATTGCCTCTAGGGCATATTTCCTTCAGTCTCCCACTTGCACTAGAGTCAATAATCTAGTTCACATCACCATGTGATTTAATACCAATAGTTCACATCACCATGTGATTAACACCCATAGTTCACATCGTCATGTGACCAACACCCAAAGGGTTTACTAGAGTCAATAATCTAGTTCACATCGCTATGTGATTAACACCCAAAGAGTACTAAGGTGTGATCATGTTTTTCTTGTGAGAGAAGTTTAGTCAACGGGTCTGCCACATTCAGATCCGTATGTATTTTGCAAATTTCTATGTCAACAATGCTCTGCACGGAGCTACTCTAGCTAATTGCTCCCACTTTCAATATGTATCCAGATTGAGACTTAGAGTCATCTGGATCAGTGCCAAAACTTGTATCGACGTAACCCTTTTACGACGAACCTTTTGTCACCTCCATAATTGAGAAACATATCCTTATTCCACTAAGGATAATTTTGACCGTTGTCCAGTGATCTACTCCTAGATCACTATTGTACTCCCTTGCCAAAATCAGTGTAGGGTATACAATAGATCTGGTACACAGCATGGCATACTTTATAGAACCTATGGCTGAGGCATAGGGAATATCTTTCATTCTCTTTCTATCTTCTGCCGTGGTCGGGCTTTGAGTCTTACTCAATTTCACACCTTGTGACACAGGCAAGAACTCTTTCTTTGACTGTTCCATTTTGAACTACTTCAAAATCTTGTCAAGGTATGTACTCATTGAAAAAACTTATCAAGCGTTTTGATCTACCTCTATAGATCTTGATGCTCAATATGTAAGCAGCTTTACCGAGGCCTTTCTTTGAAAAACTCCTTTCAAACACTCCGTTATGCTTTGCAGAATAATTCTACATTATTTCCGATCAACAATATGTCTTTCACATATACTTATCAGAAATGTTGTAGTGCTCCCACTCACTTTCTTGTAAATACAGGCTTCACCGCAAGTCTATATAAAACTATATGCTTTGATCAACTTATCAAAGCGTATATTCCAACTCCGAGATGCTTGCACCAGTCCATAGATGGATCGCTGGAGCTTTGCATATTTTGTTAGCACCTTTAGGATTGACAAAACCTTCTGGTTGCATCATATACAACTCTTCTTTAATAAATCCATTAAGGAATGCAGTTTTGTTTATCCATTTTGCCAGATTTCATAAAATGAGGCAATCGCTAACATGATTCGGACAGACTTAAGCATAGATACGAGTGAGAAACTCTCATCGTAGTCAACACCTTGAACTTGTCGAAAACCTTTTGCGACAATTCTAGCTTTGTAGATAGTAACACTACTATCAGCGCCCGACTTCCTCTTGAAGATCCATTTATTCTCAATTGCTTGCCGATCATCGGGCAAGTCAACCAAAGTCCACACTTTGTTCTCATACATGGATCCCATCTCGGATTTCATGGCCTCAAGCCATTTCGCGGAATCTGGGCTCATCATCGCTTCCTCATAGTTCGTAGGTTCGTCATGGTCAAGTAATATGATCTCCAGAACAGGATTACCGTACCACTCTGGTGCGGATCTTACTCTGGTTGACCTACGAGGTTCGGTAGTAACTTGATCTGAAGTTTCATGATCATCATCATTAGCTTCCTCACTAATTGGTGTAGGTGTCACAGGAACCGGTTTCTGTGATGAACTACTTTCCAATAAGGGAGCAGGTACAGTTACCTCATCAAGTTCTACTTTCCTCCCACTCACTTCTTTCGAGAGAAACTCCTTCTCTAGAAAGGATCCATTCTCAGCAACGAATATCTTGCCTTTGGATCTGTGATAGAAGGTGTATCCAACATTTTCTTTTGGGTATCCTATGAAGACGCACTTCTCCGATTTGGGTTTGAGCTTATCAGGTTGAAACTTTTTCACATAAGCATTGCAACCTCAAACTTTAAGAAACGACAGCTTAGGTTTCTTGCCAAACCATAGTTCATACGGTATCGTCTCAACGGATTTAGATGGTGCCCTATTTAACGTGAATGCAGCTGTCTCTAATGCATAACCCCAAAACGATAGTGGTAGATCGGTAAGAGACATCATAGATCGCACCATATCTAATAAAGTACGGTTACGACGTTCGGACACACCATTACATTGTGGTGTTCCAGGTGGCGTGAGTAGTGAAACTATTTCACATTGTTTTAACTGAAGGCCAAACTCGTAACTCAAATATTCGTCTCCGTGATCAAATCATAGAAACTTCATTTTCTTGTCACGATGATTTTCCACTTCACTCTGAAATTCTTTGAACTTTTCAAATGTTTCAGATTTATGTTTCATCAAGTAGATATACCCATATCTTCTCAAATCATCTGTGAAGGTCAGAAAATAATGATACCCGCCGCGAGCCTCAATATTCATCGGACCATATACATCAGTATGTATGATTTCCAACAAATCTGTTGCTCGCTCCATTGTTCTGGAGAACGGAGTTTTAGTCATCTTGCCCATAGGGCATGGTTCGCAAGCATCAAGTGATTCACAATCAAGTGATTCCAAAATTCCATCAGCATGGAGTTTCTTTATGCGCTTTACACCAATATGACCTAAACGACAGTGCCATAAATAAGGTGCACTATCATTATTAACTTTGCATCTTTTGGCTACAGTATTATGAATATGTGTATCACTACGATCGAGATCCAACAAACCATTTTATTGGGTGTATGACCATAGAAGGTTTTATTCATGTAAACAGAACAACAATTATTCTCTAATTTAAATGAATAACCGTTTTGCAACAAACATGATCAAATCATATTCATGCTCAACGCAACCGCCAAATAACACTTATTTAGTTTCAACACTAATCTCGAAAGTATAGGGAGTGTGCGATGATGATCATATCAATGTTGGAACCACTTCCAACACACATCATCACTTCACCCTTAACTAGTCTCTGTTCATTCTGCAACTCCCGTTTCGAGTTGCTAATCTTAGCAACTGAACTAGTATCAAATACTGAGGGGTTGCTATAAACACTAGTAAAGTACCCATCAATAACATGTATATCAAATATACCTTTGTTCACTTTGCCGTCCTTCTTATCCGCCAAATACTTGGGGTAATTCCACTTCCAGTGACCAGTTCCTATGCAGTAGAAGCACTTAGTCTCAGGCTTAGGTCTAGACTTGGGCTTCTTCACTTGAGCAGCAACTTGCTTGCCGTTCTTCTTGAAGTTCCCCTTCTTCCCTTTGCCCTTTTCTTGAAACTAGTGGTCTTGTCAACCATCAACACTTGATGTTTTTCTTGATTTCTACCTTTCGTTGATTTCAGCATCACGAAGAGCTTGGGAGTCGTTTCCATTATCCCTTGCATATTATAGTTCATCACGAAGTTCTACTAACTTGGTGATGGTGACTAGAGAATTTTGTCAATCACTATCTTATCTGGAAGATTAACTCCCACTTGATTCAAGTGATTGTAGTATAACGCCCACGATGCGGCTATATCTCCCACGTGTCGAGGCACGACTTAGAGGCATAACCGCATTGTGGTTTTGTCGCAAGAAGGGTCATCTTCACACAATCCCATGTAATGAACAAGAATGGGATAACGAGAGTTGGCTTACAATCGCCACTTCACACAATACATAAATATAATTCATACATCATCCAAAATCCACACATAGACCGACTACGGTCAAAATCCAAATGAGAATAAGATAACCCCAAATAGTAGATCCCCGATCGTCCCAACTGGGCTCCACTACTGATCATCAGGAAAGGACACATAGTAACGACCACGTTCCTCATCGAACTCCCACTTGAGCTCGGTTGCGTCATCTGCACTGGCATCGTCGGCACCTGCAACTGTTTTGGTAGAATCTGTGAGTCATGAGGACTCAGCAATCTCACACCCACGAGATCAAGACTATTTAAGCTTATAGGAAAAGGATGGTGTAATGAGGTGGAGCTGCAGCAGGCACTAAGCATATATGGTGGCTAACATGCGCAAATGAGAGCGAGAAGAGAAGCAGCGGAACGGTCGTCAACTAGTAATGACCAAGAAGTGATCCTGAACTCCTACTTACGTCAAACATAACCCAGAAACCGTGTTCACTTCCCGGACTCCGCCGAGAAGAGACCATCACGGCTACACACACAGTTGATGTATTTTAATTAAGTCAAGTGACAAGTTCTCTACAACCGGGCATTAACAAATTCCCATCTGCCTCATAACCGCGGGCACGGCTTTCGAAAGATAATACCCTGCAGGGGTGTCCCAACTTAGCCCATTATAAGCTCTCACGGTCAATGAAGGATAAACCTTCTCCCAGGAAGACCCGATCAGTCTCGGAATCCCGGTTTACAAGACATTTCGACAATGGTAAAACAAGACCAGCAAAGCCACCCAATGTGCCAACAAATCCCGATAGGAGCTGCACATATCTCGTTCTCAGGGCACACCGGATGAGCCAAACGTCGGGTTGGCATAGACCCTGGTTGCCCAGGGGGCGCCGGACATCGCTCGGTTTGGGCCAGCACTCGAAGGAGCAGTGGTCCGGGGGTTTAAATAAAGATGACCCTCGGCCTCGCGAAAACCCGGGGGAAAAAGGCTTAGGTGGCAAATGGTAAAACCAAGGTTGGGCCTTGCTGGAGGAGTTTTAG